>NC_081421.1:81999872-82603673 GCF_949786415.1 Peromyscus eremicus
CTCGCTCATCATGTCCCAGGGCTTGAGATGGTGACCAGATTTAGACCAAAACAAACAAACAAACAAAAAAACAAAAACAAAAACAAAAACCCTAAAGTGCTAATCTAATTTAAGGAAAAGAAATGTTTGGGTTTTTTTGGGGTGGGGTGGGGGTGGAGATGGCAGTTTTGGGGATCAAGCCCAGAGCCATGCACATATGAGTAGAGATGAGTAGTAAGTTTTTTAAATTTTAAGCCTGGTCTCTAAAAAAGTATACTGTGTGAGAAAGATAGACATAGGCAGGCATGGCGGTAAATGCCTGTTCGTAATCTTAGCTAATTAGGAGGCTGAAGCAGGAAGATTACAGGTGTACGGTTGTCCTGAGTATCTAGCTCAAAAGGAAATGGAAAAGAAGTATAATTATTTCCTCACCTTGGAAAAGTGTAATCGTCAGGCCATTTAAGCCAATCCTAACTCTCTAAGTCTGTACTTATAAGCAAATATGAACGGTGCTGTTTGAGAAAAGTCACAGGAAACAACCAAAGGTCCAGGGGTTTAACATGCCTATAGGTACGGCAGCACATGTCTTCTACCACCTTAGAAAGTCACTATCAGCTGTCCAAGTTAGGATCAACACAATACAGTCTAATTGGGAAGAGAAAAGGTTATTATTCAAGTTATTAAAACATACTAACTCTTAAAACATATTCAAATAACTTAAAATTTTAACCTAACACGGAAAAGTCATCAAGTCTTAGCAAGAGGACAATAATCCCAAAAGTAGGACTGAAATAAATTTACAAAAATTCTGAGGACATTAAACTTCAACAAATAAAAGATCAAGAGCGGAGTAGCCCGAAGAAAGCTGATTCCCCTTGCTGACATACCTCCTCATCATCAAGGAAGGGCTCAAACCAGTCCCACAGGTCTGTAGGGGGTTGTGTATACCTAAGATCATGAAAAATCTGTTAGTTTATGGGAATTAAAATAAAATGTTTATTTAAAAATGAAGATAAATGCATGCGTACCTTATATACATAAATCCAAGGGCTCTGATATATGTAGAGTCTGTATGTGTTATGAGACCCATCACTTGTTTTCGAGTTAACTTCAGAGTAAATAATTTGTATAACAGGCAAAAAGCTGTAGAAACAATGCCTCCTGTTCCAACACCTCGAACCTTTAAAGGAAAACAGACTTAATAAAAAATAATAAACAGATCCTTAATGCCTATTGATTGGTGCTGTTTTAGGTATCAATAACCATGATCTAGAATTAAAAATAGAGCATAAAACTAATACCTCTCCTAACCTAATTCAATGGAAACTTGTATTTTGCATTTTCGAAAAAAACTGGAAAAAAATGCACGTACTTCTACTTACCCCTCCGCACATCCCCGTCTGGCCAGCTGTTTTCCTGCTTCCTTTCTCCCACGGCTCAACATGTGTGACCTGGAAATAAAAAAGAGGAAGACAACAAACATTCGTACTCTTCAGAGTCTGAGTAGAGCAAGCTCAGTTCACAAGAGCAATTCTCCCCAAGTGTCGTGCCGCTGTAGTGTGTCATCCACACCACCCTGCACTCACACTAAGTACAGAAATCACCTTTGGGAAAACTGCTCAGACAGAATACTACCAAATTATGAGATTTAACAAACCCCTGGCATGTTTCAGAGCCGACAGCTCATTAAACTAGCTTTATAGACAGGTCATACCTATGTGGAGGTCACAAAATTTCTACAATTTCCTACATTTGCAAAAATTATTTGGTACTATTTTATCTTTTATATAATTAAAAAAAGTTCTCACTCTAAGGAAAAAAGCTTTTGCAGTCTTATGGTGAATTTAAATCCACATAATAAAGTGAAGTTTTCTAGGGCTTCTGATGTTGCTCAGTAGCAGGTAAGGTGCGTACTTAAGGCCTGGGGTTGGGGGGTAGGGAGGTGGGTGTGAGATGGGGGTCTCACTCTGTAGCCTTGGCAGGCCTGGATCTCACTACTTAGATCAGGCTGGCTCAGAACTTTAGAGAACCTCCTGCCTCTGCCTCTCAAGTGTTTGGATTACTACCACACTTAGCTTGGGACGTTTTATTTCTAGTTTATCTGGATCAAGTTCATTCTTAATTAAAGATTAAAATCACAAAGCCACAAGATCATTCAGCTTAAATACAAACAGAGTTTAAACAGTCAAAAGCTAAGTGTGACATTATTAATATATACCAAATATAATCAATAATACAGCACCATCTTTGCTAAAGGGAACACCCTACAAAAAAAAGCTTTACCTAAAAACTAGCAAAAAGCGCCAGACAGCAGTGGTGCACACCTTTAATCCCAGCACTGGGGAGGGAAAGGTAGGCAGATCTCTGTGAGTTAGAGGCCAGCCTGGTCTACAGAGCGAGTTCCAGGATGACCAGAACTACACAGAGAAACCTTGTCTCGAAAAACCAAAAAGTGCAAAAAGCTAAGGCTGAAAGAGACAAGCCAAAAATATTAGATCTGTTTTTGTTTCTTAAAACAAATAAACCCTGCTCCTTATTTCTCAAAGTTTTTCTGCCCATACATGGTAACATTTCATTTCAGTGGTTTTATACCAAACAAAAAACAAACCGACCCCCCCCCCATTTAAATTGAAGCACACAAAAAAAACCCCACATTAAATTGAAGCTGTTCTGCCCAACTCCTGCAGTTCTTTCCTGTTCCCAACATACAGTGTAAGTCATGCCCCACACAGCCCCCTGGGGCTGAACCTAGGGCCTTGTCCATGTAAGTGCAGTACCAGTTTGAATTGAACCACAATCCATTTCTATTCCTCAGAGTACCCAAAGGAGTGGATACAATGCAAAACTGGAAGCCTATAAATTTCAAAGATTATTTGATCCAAAGAAATTCACAATAAGTTTAGGTCATGTTTTATGATTTTATTTTTAATTACGTGTTTATTTGAGTCTGATCCTCTGGAATTGAGGTTACAGGAGGTTGTGACCTGCCCAATGTGGATAGTGGGAACTGAGCTTAGGTCCTCTGCAAAGGCCATAATATGCTCTTAATCCATGGGGCATTTCTCCAACACCTGAAACTTTCATTTTAAAAATGAATTTAAACATCCTTTCTGGTGGAAAAAGTGGTTTCAAAATACAACATTTGAAATGAACTTGAAATATTAGTCTATATTTTAAAGCAACCTCTCACAAAAGTGCAGGGACCCAGTTTTCAAAGTTAATTGCATAAATTTATTGTTCATCATACTATATCCACATTGAAAAGGTCTTACCTTTTAAAAGCTAGTTTTAAAAACATCTACTCCATAGTATCAGTTACACCTACTTAACAAGCTTTTGTAAAAGAACACCAAGAGTATTCCTGTACTCTATCCAGTTAAAAGATTTTGCTATAAAAAGCAATCAGTATCTCAAAAATCTCTCATTTACCTAAGCATGTAACTGGGAGAAAAGTAGGTAAATAAAATACATAGAGAATTTCTTTTTGTCAACATCTCCACATGTATATTTAGACGACAAAAAATGTTTGGTCTGTCTCAATTTTCTAAGTGTCAAGACAAGAAAAATTAGATGCATTTTATTTTACATGCTCTAGCGAAAATGCTTAAAAGACATTAAGACTATTAATACTCATTAAAATATAAATTAACTTCGGAGGCCTGGAAGGTATTTTTTGAACTACCTAATTTGCAAGAAGTGGAGAATCTAGTTAGCGAGACCAAAATCAATGGCCCAAAAACAAACAAAAAACTAATTAGCCATTCATTTAACCAGGGAAATGCATTTATGGCGATTGAGCATGATTAATAGTGCATACCTCTACCTGCGACCCTGGGCTGCTCCGAGCCTCGCTGCAAGACTGAGTCAATCCTGCTAACGAAACAAGAACTGAGACAAGAGTGCAGTGAGGAGGCGCCAGGTGAGCTCCCCAGCACAGCCAAGCCAGCACCGACCCTGCCGCAGAAGCCCAGGGCCCAGATAATTCTAATTATGCCCAACGCACAGGTGGCTGAGACCTCCGACTCCTGACTTCCTGTCGGGAAAATTTCCAGGCCTTCTGTACACCTACCTCTCTGCACTGGCACACCACGCCACCCTCAACCCTCCCGGCCCGCCCGATACACTCACACTAACCAACTTCTGTCTGGATTGGAGAGTTAACGAAGAACACGAGGCCGACATTCAAGTAATTACTTCAGTAATTCCGCTGGCCCGAGGGGCAGCAGGAGCACTACCAAGTGAGTGCTTAGTCGACACGGGTTAAAAAAAAAAAAAGGAGTCATTTTTAAAATGGTCAACTTGGACGGGCTTCTGGTATTCCTTTCCTCCTCTCCCTTAGCCCTCTTGCCCAACAGCTCCCCGGGGAGGTTGGGGTAGGTTAAAGATCGACTGTGGCGGGCTCGCCCGGCTCTTAAAAAACACACACACAACCTGAAAAGGAAAAAAAGAGGGCGGCCCTACCCCGACCCGTCCCAAAGCAGCCGTGAGCCGCACTTCTCCCTCAGCCAACTTTTCCCCCTTCCCCCAAAGCCTCAGGTCGCGGCGGGGAGGGGGCGCTCCCACCGATTTCCGACCACCCGCTCTGGCGAACTTACCCCCGTGCCGAGGCCTAGAGGATGCGTACCTTAAAGAAGATCTCGTCCACCACCGCGTGGTAGGTCTTGAGCTCGTAAAGCTGCACTTTGAAGTAAGGCGACGACAGGATGTTGGTAAGGATCATGGGGTTGAGGTTCATGGTCTTCTCGTTGCCCCACAGCGGCAGCACGTTGCCCTGCTTGCCCGACACCGCCGGCCTGGTGACGCCGCCGCCGCCGCCGCCGCCGCCACACTGCTGCTGCTGCTGGGCCACGGCCGCGGCCGCCTGGTGCTGCGGCTGCGAGTTGCCTGTCAGCGCGGGGCTGTTGTTAGCCATGTTGCCGCGGCAGGAAGGAGGGCGGGCGGGAGGAGGGGGCCAAGCTCGATCGCGCTCTTCGGGACAACGGTCCCGGACCTACTCCATGGAAGGCCGTCGGGGCAGGGAGCCCGCCGCGTTGTGCCCCAGCCGAGCGAGGGACTGCGACTGAGACGCCGACACACGGACCCCGGGCCCCGGGCGGACGCCAGACGCAAGCGGCGAGAACTCCGGGCGCGAGGCGGAGCGGGCAGCCAAGGAGCGCGATCTCTTCCGCCAACTGCCCCTGGGAACAAGATGGCGGGCCCAGCGGAAGTGACGCCACACGCCCGGGCGTTCGAGCTCAGCCCGTGGCCAATCAGAGCCGCCCGTGTGGGCAGGCGGTTCCTTTTCCTGGTTGCGCGAGGTCGCTGCGTGCCGGATCCGCTGCGGCGGGCGGTCCGTGGGCTGCGCTGGTCGGTTTCTCCTGGGAGTTTGGCCCTCGGGGCAGGGTGTGTAGACCCAATCGCTGAGTTTTAAGAATTTTTTTTTTTCCGGTGGTTTGATTTTTCTAGAGGCAGGGAGGGGGTCTTGTGACCCTTACGTACTTGGCGAATGCGTGATTCTTGACTCCTAGGGAGCATCCGAGGTCTCACGAGTTAATTTTGTTAAAGTTCCCCAGAAAGAACTAGAGTCAGAGAATCCCACTTCTCTGTATGACTCCAATAAAGAGTCATTGAGGCTTTCTTAGAGGTGTGTCTAGCTGGAAGTCATAGACAGTCTCAATTTATCCACCTAAGATTGGGATAACATTTTAACTGGGCTGTGAGCATTAAAGAAAGTACTCTCAGCTGGGCGTGGTGGCGCCCGCATTAATCCCAGCGCTGGGGGAGACGGGGCAGGTGATCTCTTGAGCCTGAAGCCACCTGATCTACATAGTTCCAGACACAAAAGAACAAAAACCAGAAAAAGCTGCTACCCTACCTGGACTGCTTTCATAAAATCAAATCGATCTTTTATACTTTTTAGATAGGGTCACACTATAGTGGAGACTAGGAAGTAACCCAAGCTGGCCTCAAACTCAGGAAGCTCTTCCTGCCTCAGCCTTCGAAATAGTGGGATTTCAGTCGTGAGCTACCACATGTAATGAGATCGTTATATGGTACAGCTGCACTGGGCTAGGCACCAGGTAAGGGAGTGGGAAGTGGTGGGGATGGTGAAAAGGTATAAAGGAATCACAAGGGTCAGTTCCCAAAGGCTACTGACAACTTAAGATTAATGCAGTTTGAGAGTTAAGGCTATAGAGCTTGACGTATCTTAGATGGAAATGGGGTGGGCATTTCATTGGCAAAGAAGAGCCTAAGCATAGAAGCCAAAATTAGGCTTATTAGATGATAAGTAGTCCAGTTGGCAAGAGGCCAGGAGATAGGCTTCTAGGGGGAGGAGTGGCAATAAAATGCCTGTAATGTCAGAATGAAACATTAAGAATTTAATTACACTTAAACCAGATGTTACCCGACATCCTTATAGCGCGTGTGTCATGTTTAAATCAGGCTAGGCTTGGTTTTGGTGGCCACATCTGTAATGCCAGCATTCGGGAATCTGAGGCAGGACAGTCAAGAGGCCAAGACTAGTCCGGGCTAGATAATAACAGCCTGACTTTAAAAAGAAAAGGTCAGGCTGTTGGTGGTGTAGTTCAGTAATAGAATACATGCTTAGTACACGCAAAGTCAGTTTAATCCCAACATATATGCACACATTAGGGGCTAGGGATGTACCTCAGAGGGAGCGCCTTGGTTTAGCAAGCAAGAGTTTTAGCCCCACCACTGGAAAAAGAAAATAGTTCATATATATAATTGTATCTATGAATGTCTATTTAATGTCTACTTTGTATTACTAGTGCTAATGTTTCTGGCTTCAGTCCATTTTCCAGAGATTGCCAGAATAATTCCATCAGGGCACCTCTGCTCCTGGCTGCCATCAGGTGAGCATCGTCCTCAGCGGAGTGCAATCCAAATCACCAAAATCCAATGACATTTTTCACCCTATTTAATTTCTGGCCGAGTTGTATCTTATCATTTATTCTTTTCTGGAAGCTTTTGGGTTAGGAAGTTGCAAGGTGGAAGATCTTAGTTTCAGCAGCACGTACACAGAGAGGCAGGAATGGAAGACAGGATGCTGGGGGAATGAGCAATGAGTTGAAACCAATTGCTCCCGAAACTGAATCCTCAGAGGGAAATCCAGTCAGTTCCGTATGCAGTCTTGACTTTGCAAGTCAGCATTTTGCAAGTGACTAAATGACATATGTCACTTTGGGTTCTATGAGGGGAGTGGTGATAAGAGAGTACACCACTAAGACCTCGATTCCTCTGCACCAAGGAGGAGTTCCAGCAGGGTATATGTGGTGAAGATGAACTTTCTGGATGGAGGTCATACACTTGTGGAGTGAATGAAGAAAGGCTATTGTGTTATTTAAGGAGAGATTTATTTTGGGTCATGAGTTCAGAGGTTTAAGTCTGTTGTCACTTGGCTTTGTTACTTCTGAACCTGTGTGTGCTGGTATTACTGGTGTATCTCAGGGTTCCTTGCGGAAGTATCCAGGTTCTTGTGTCCTACAACAAAGAATCTGATTAGGGACATGTGATTAGAATAGAGAGAGAATATTAGAAAGAGAAAGCACTCCCAATGGGAGTGACTAGTGAGCTGAGAGAAAGGCTCCCGAATTGCTGGGCTGTGAGCCAGTATGACACTTTATAGGACATTTACGTACTACCTGCCCTGCCCCTCTCTGGTTTGTATATGGCAGGCTTTTGTTGAACATACTCCCTTTGCTAGTGAAGCCCAGGTGGGGAAGGGAAGGGTTTCCAGTCTTTTTTTTTTTTTTGGCCAGCTGGCAGCTTCCTCTTCCTCTTCTGGTTTTCTCTGTGTAGCTCTGGCTGTCCTGGAACTCAATCTGTAGTCCATGCTGGCCTCAAACTCACGTGATCTGCCTGTCACTGCCTCCTGAGTGCTGTGATTTAAAGGCATGTGCCACCACCACCCGGCATCAGCTGGCTTCTTTTAAATGTTGATTCATTATTATCATTATATATTTTGAGACAACGTTTTTTTTTATGTAGTCCAGTTGTCCTAGAACTTGATATGTAGACCAGGCTAATCTTGAACTCACAACAGATCTACCTTCCTCTGCTGGGATTAAAGGTGTGTGCTACCGAGGGCCAGTGTTAATCCTCTTTTTAAAAGATGTTACCAGCTGGCTGGTGGGGACACAGGCCTTTAATCCCAGCACTTGGGAGGCAGAGGCAAGTGGATCTCTGAGTTCAAGTCCAGCCTAGTCTACAGTGAGTTCCAGGACAGCCAGATCTATACAGAGAAACTCTGTCTTGAAGAAAAACAAAACAAACAAAACGAGATGTTCTTATTTTTATCTTTTTAAGTTTGTGTGTGTGTGTGTGTGTGTGTGTGTGTGTGTGTGTGTGTGTGTGTGTGTGTTGAGTGTATGCCACATGTGTGTGGATGCCCTCAGAGGCCAGAGGAGGATTCAGTTCTCCTGAAGCTGGAGTATATGGGTGCTGGGAATTGAACTGGAGTCCTCTAGAAGAGTAGCAAATACTTTTAACTGCTGAGCCATTTTACAAGCCCCCTCATGAGCTCCCTTCTAAGTTCATCTTGATGTCGCTTTCTGTAGTCTGTTCTGCACTCTGAGGCACATGATCAGGGAGCCTGTCACAGAGATGCTTATTCACCTGAAGTCATGCAGAAAGCAAAGAGAGACAGGAAAGGGTAAAGACAAGAGAAAGTTCTCAAAAACATGCCTTTGCGACCTCGCTCCTCCAACCAGCCCACCTCTGAACATTTCTGTTTCTAATAGTCCGTTCAAATTATGAATCCATCAGTGGGTTCAGGTGTGTCCAAACTGCAGCCCACAGGCAACCTGTGGCCCAACACTAATTCATAAACTTATTTAAAATATTAAAAGATTATGTCTCAGTTCTAAAAAGAGTTCATTTGCTTGGATCTGCAGCGTGAACTTTGTGTCAGTAGTTAGGGGAAAGAGACACAGCTGTGCACTCCTGTGCTCTTCACCCTGCCTGAGCAGTTCCCCTGAAGCTTTTTATGGACCTTGACGCTGGAAAGACTCAGGGCTAGCTGGTGTAGTGAAGCCAAGTTGGGAGTTTTACTAAAGATATTTTAATGTAGGTTTAAGCATGACAGTTAAAAGAAAGAGGCACTCCAAAGAAGTAAAACACATCAGAGAGTACATGTTTGGGCCTCTCAAAACAGTCACAGAAAGCAAGACACATCTAAATGCAGCATGGGCTTCTCAGAGAGTGAGCAGTTCTCATAGGTGCCATTTTGATGGCTTTCAAACCCAAAGGTTACTTAAATCTTTTTTACTCCCCTCTCTTTTTTGATAAGAGATATACATGAAGTGGCTCTGGGCATGCCTCAGATGAAATTATAATCTGATAAGGTAAAACCAAGAGCTACTAGGATTGCACAAAGGTTTAAGGCGTATCATTTCCCTGTAAATAGGGTTTCTGGTGGGAGTCCTAGAAAACGGCAGGCTTGTGAATGGCCATAAGCAATTGTTAATTGTGCAGGAATTCTTGTTCAGGGGTTAATGAGAGGTGTCAATCAGATGCTCGAGTTTAGGGGCTTTTCCCCTCCTTATCCTCTCCCCATTTTGTCTGCCTAAAGCGAGAAATCAGTGGAGTCGCCTTTCTAGCCTGCCTTATTTGTAGGTTTTAGTGTTGTGTTCTGGTCAAAAGGCTGGACACGCCTGGATCCACTAATAACCCCCGAACCCTCCTGGTGATTGAATGCACCACCTAAGGAACATGACTTCTAATGCATGAACTTCTTATAGCAAGGTTCTTGAACCTTCCCCCTCACTGCTACTTTTCTTCCTCAGAAATTTTGATGTGTCCTGGATTTATATATGGATAAAATACAGACAATGGGGACGTAGCTCAGTTCAATGTTTTCCTTTCTAAGAGTGGTCATCATGTCTTCACAGCAATAGAGCCCTAACTAAGACACATGTTAAGGAATGGTGGTAGGAAGAGAACTAAGCTTTTGCTTTCTGCTCTTTGTAATTAAACCATTATGTTTCTCTTTTATTTTAGGGGGTGGGGTGGGGCAGGGTCTCCATATATAGCCCAGGTTGGTCTCAAAATTGTTATGCAACCATGAATGACCCTGAACCCCTGATCTTCCTGCCTCTACCTCCTGGGTGCCTGGCTAGTTTATTTTTTCCTCCCTCCGTCTCTCCTTCTTTCCCTCCTTTTCTCTCCTTTTTTTCTTTGTTGTTGTTGGCTTGTGGTGGTGGTGGTGGTGGTGGTGGTGGTGGTGGTGGTGTGTGTAAAATTTGAGGAGCATTTTATTAGAGTTGGAGAGAAAAACAGTAGGGAAGGCAAACGGAAAATCCCCCGGCTGCTGGGAGGAGGGAGCCGGGAGAAAAAGTCATGCCCTTTGTGTTAGACACAGGCCAGCAAGCAACTGCAAAAAGGGGGTGTGGGTGTGGGAGAGGGTGAGGGTAATAGGGATGAGGGGAGTCTTCAGAGAAACAAGGAGAAAGTACACAATGTCAAGGAAAGCATGCTTAGGCCTTGGCTAGTATCTGGAAAAAGAAGGAAAAAAGCTATGTTGCTTTTTAAGTTAGAACTCAGAAAAAGCAGGCTGTAAGATTTGCAAACAACTTCCCCTGTTTCTTTTTTCTCATGTCATTTCACATTTTAATTCTAATTTCCCTCTTATTTTAGGGGTTCTTATTTTGTGGTGGACAGGATCTTATTGTATAGCTTTCTGGCCTCAAACTTGCCCTGTAGACCAGGCTGCTCAAGAACTCAGAGACCCTCTTGCCTCTGCCTCCTGAGTGCTGGGATCAAAGGCATGAGCCATCATCCCCATCAAATATATAGTTTTTACTTTATTTTCTTATTTGTTTTTTGAGACAAGGTCTCTCTATGTATCCCTTGCTGGCCTAGAGCTCACAGAAATCCGCCTAGCCCTGGCTTCAGAGGCGTGTGCCACCAACTCTGGCTCTTATTTTTTTTCTAAGGTAACTTTAATTCCCATGAGGATTATGGATTTGTTGTTGTTGTTGTTTCCAGATAGACTTTCTATGCTAGTTGCCCACACTGGCCTCCAACTCCCTGGCTGAAGATATCTGAATGCTAGGGTTACAAATGAGAGCTTCCGTGCCCAGCTGGGAATCTAAATTCTGATACAACACAATGTTTGGCCAATGACATTTTTGCAAGGCTTCCCATCAAGGAGCAGGGCCAAGGCTACAGATGGAGTGATCTGCTCAGCAGATGGGTCATGAATTTGTTGATACCAGATTTATTTTAAGCTTCTGGTAAGAAAGAATATTGTGAGGTTAGAGCTCAACTATTTGCCAAATTATTCAAGGGGAATAACCACCTGTGTGTGCTAATAGACACAGGCTGCACAGTGATTATCACACCAGGGGCCAGGTGAACTTAGGTGATGGGCTCCATATCCTTCTTGCCCTCTTGCTAATAATTGTTTCTGCTGTAAGTCAAAGCCAGGGACTGGGCAGTCCTGGGGAGTGCCTTCTCAGGATGGCCTATGTATAGCTATGACCCCTTTTAAGTGAAAGTCTCTAACAGTGTTGTTGGCAGAGGATCCCCATTTGGCCATGATGTATACTGAATGATCAGTCCCTAGCTGATCCACATGCTAGTGACTTCCCTGCAAATGGATAATCCTTCCATATCATCCCAGGAAATTGGGGTGGGGACGAAAGAGAGAGAATCAAGATGTTAGCACTAGACACTAATGCCAAAGGAATGTAATGCAGAAAAGGAACCATGTGGATTCACCAGGCTCATGTCCAGGTTCTGAGTAACCTAAGTGGGATCAGTGATGCAGAGAAAACGTCTCAAGTTGGTGTGCTATAAAAATACATGGTATTCAATACTATTATCTTAATTTTTTTCTTGTACTTTTTGAAGATAATATAATTGCATCATTTTCCCCTACCTTTTCCTCCCTTCAAGCCCTCCCATATTCCCCTTCTTGCTCTCTTTCAAATTCATGCCCTCTTTTCTTCATTGTTTTCTCTCTCTCTCTCTCTCTCTTTCTCTCTCTCTCTCTCTCTCTCTCTCTCTCTCTCTCTCTCTCACACACACACACACACACACACACACACACACACACACACGTATATATTCCTAAATATATAAGTACAACCCGCTCGGTTTGTATAATGTTACTTGAATGTGCCAGGAATTGATTGCACACACCTTTAAAACTAGCACTTGGGAGGCAGAGGCAGAGGGAAATAGATACCTGAGTTCAAGGTCAATGCAGTCTAATATAGTGAGTTTCAGGCTAGCCAACTCTACATGGTGACACTCTGCTAAAAAAAAAAAAAAAAAAAAAAAAAAAAAAAAAAAAAAAAAAACCTAAAAATACCAATACTATTCTTTAACAGTCCCTTGAGCTGGACATGATAGAATATGTAGTCCCCAGGTGGGTCACTTGAGTCCATGGTTCAAAATCAGCCTGAGCAATGTAGCAAGACTCCATCTCAAAAATAAAAGGAAAAGCTGGGCGTAGTGTCACACCCCTGAAGCCCAGCACTCAGGCAGAGCAGGCAGATCTCTATGAAATCTAGAGCAGCCTGCTCCACATAGTAAGACCTTGTCTAAAAAAGATATTAAAAATAGTTTTATAAATACGTTCCATATAAGTTTGTGAGGTTTATCTGGAGATTCAGACTTTCAGCTTGTCTTAAAAGAATCACTTTCCACTTTCTAGATACTAATATATCTGCATCTAAAACAATGCTACCAGGCAGAGAGGGTGATATGTGGCTCATGCTTAGCATGTTAGAGATCTGGGTTTAATCCCCAACACCAGAACTCACAAAACAAAAAATAAGCAGGGCATGGTAGTACATACAAGGTTGGAAGGTCAGGAGTTCAAGGTCATCTTCAGCTATGAAGGGGGTTTGAGGCCAACCACCTGGGCTACATGAACGCCATTTCAAAAGTAGACACACAGGCTGGGCAGTGGTGGTGCACACCTTTAATGCCAGCACTTGGGAGGCAGAGGCAGGCAGATCTCTGAGTTTGAGACCAGCCTGGTCTACAGAGTGAGTTCCAGGACAACCAGAACTGCTACGTAGAAAAACCCTGTCTCGAAACCACCCCCCTCCCCCCAAAAAAGCCTCCCATGCAAACATTCAAACCAAACCAAAGAGAAATAATAAATAGTCCCAACCCCCAACAAAACAAGAACCCCTCAGAGCTTTATAGTGTGGATGAATAGGATATAGCCATGCATGTCTGTAAATTCAGTACTCAGGGGATCACAAGTTCATAAGGGGAGCTCCAGGTTAACTAGAGCTAAATAAGGAAACCCTCACTCAATAAAATAAATAAAAATAGATGTGACCAGGTCTAATAGCATGTGTCTAGCTTTAGCACCATGGAGGCTGAAGCAGGAAGAATCCAGGTTTGGGGCTAGCCTAGCTTACTTAGATAAACTGTCCAAAAAAAAGTGTTGATTTGGGGATCAGGAGATGACAAAGCCTGGAAATGTAGCTCAGTGACAGGATGCTTGCCTAGCTTTGCTTGTTTTTCATTTGATTATCAACACATCAGAAGAAAAAAATGTAGTCAATTGGCTGATTAGAGTGAATATTGTAGTTTTCATTGAACACCTTTAAAAGAACTAACTTATGTTCAAATTGTTATATTAAATTGCTATACTTATAAAAAATATAACATTAAATTATGTTATAATGCTCGTACATTTGATCTTTTAGAACTACTTAAACTTTTGTTTGAGATGGGGTAGCACTGTGTTGCCTGAGCTAGTGTGGTGGTTTGAAAGACTATGGCCCCCAAAGGGAGTGGCACTATTAGGGGGTGTGGCCTTGTTGGAAGAAGTGTGTCCTTGTGGAGGAGGGCTTTGAGGACTCATATGCGCTCAAGCCACACCCAGTGAGACAGACCACTTCCTGTTGCCTGTAAGTCAAGATGTAGAAATCTCGGCTCCTTCTTCAGCATCATGTCTGCCTGCGCGCCAACATATAGCACCTCTGAAAATGTAAATCAACCCAATTAAATGTTTTTCCTTTAGAAGAGTTACCTTAGTCATGGTGTCTATTCACAGCAATAGAAACCCTAACTAAGACAGCTAGTCTCTTTCTTTTGGACTCCATGATACACTTTTTTATGTGTATGGTACTGGGAGTGGAACTCAGGGCTTTCTGCAAGCTAGGCAAGCATTCTGCCACTGAACTATAGGTCTTTAGTTCTACTACTTTAGCTTTTCTCTTTCTTTTTTGATTACATGTACATATATGTATATATATGATTACATGTACATATATGTATATATATGATTGCATGTGCATATATGTATACATGGGTATGCACCCATGTGTTCTCTTCTTCCATGATGTAGAGATGAAACTTAGGTTGGCAGCTTTGATGCCCCTCACCCACTGAGCTATCCTACTGGCTTTCTTTTTTCCTCTTCTTCCTCCCTCCTCCTCTTCTTTCTCTTTTTCCTCCTTCTGCTCTTCTTTTTTTCTTCTAGGCTGGCCTCAAACTTGTTATGTAGTTGAGCACAACCATTACCCTGATCCTCTTGCCTTTCCCTACAAAGTGCTGGGGTTACAGGGCTGTGTACAGGATTATCCTTTGGGCCACAGTGCTGCCATCTGGGGGAGTTTGCCTGGGTCTGCTCAAAAAAGATCATCGTAGCTGGGTTTGTTGACTGTTGACAAGTCCTTATGGGAGGAGGGCCAGGGAGGGTCATGGGACTCTCACCAGAGCATCCAGCCACCCCTCCTAACCAGTTGTATATACTTCTTAATGCATTGTAGCCTTGGGGTTTTAGGGAAGAGATACAGTACATAGGTGGGAAAGGACTAGGGGAGGGGCTCATCTACATAGCTATGGGAGTGTCAACATCTGTTATCTTAGTCACTATCCTATTGCTATGAAGAGACACCATGACCAAGAGAACTCTTGAGTTCCATTCCCTGGTGACTAGCATTCAAATATATGTACCTATTGAAGGCAATCTCATTTAAACTACCACATGCCATTCCATGGCCTCCATAGGCTTGTAGCCATATGGCCCTATGTCATTAGGTAGTCTGTGCATGCACGGCATGGCTGTGTAGTCTCTATGCGCATGTGCTAAATCCCCTTATTAAAGCAAACCCCTCTCCGTCTCTCTCCTTTTCCACCAATTCTTTGTTTGCTTCTGCACCCCCTTTTCTCACCCCCCTCATTTCTCTTCCTCTTCCTCTCTTTTCTTCTTTCTTAGGCCCCTACCTCCTTTCTCTCTCTTTCTCTTCCTGTGGCTTCTCATCTCCAGAGGCCATCCTGTGCCTCCTTTCTCTTCCCACTCTCTCCCTTCCCCCTTAATAAAATCCTCCACGTGAGCTCTGTCACACGGTGTGTCTGTCTGCACCTGCCACACCATTTGTAAATTATAACACATATCATAATGCAAAACTCATTTAGTCCAACTTTGAAAGTCCCCATAGTCTTTTACAGTCTGAGCACTACTTAAAAGTCCAAAGTTCAAAGTTTCTCCTAAGACCCAAGATACTCTCTTAACTGTAACCCTCTGATAAGTCAAAATAAACCAGATCACATACTTCCAACACACAATGGTACAGGATATATATGACTATAACTACTCCAAAAGGGAGAAAAGGGAACACAGTGAGGAAATACTGAACCAAAATAAGATGGAAAACCAGCGGGGCAAACTCAAAACTCCATGTCTGATGTCAAAGCACCCTTCAGATCACCAACTCCTTTCAGCTTTGTTGACTGCAACACACCTCTCTCTTGCGCTGGTCCCATGCATGGTTTGCAGCTCTCCATGGCAGGGGTGGTCGTGGAGGTATCAGCAGGCAGCTGCCGGAGCAGCCTGGCTGCTGCTGTGGGTGATAAAGAGAGCTATCTGAAGTTTGGGTGGCAGCCCAGGGGGAGATGCGGGTATAAGGGAGGAGTTGCAGCCGGAAAGAGTCATATAGACTTCGTTTATAGGTCTCTAATCTACTGGGTAGATTGGATAAAAGGGGCGCTGGTGGTGTTAGCTTGCTACTTTTCACAACTGGGAGACTGAAGGGTAAAGAAAACCCAAGTCATATCTATATTAAAGAGCCCTTCTTGGAACCCCAAACCTTGGTCAGGCAGGAAAAAAGAAAAGAGTGAAATAGAGGCAACAGAAGATGCCCCGGAGTCCGGCCTTTGGTACAGAGAAAGGGAAAGCCCGTGCTCAAGCATGCAGCTGTGCATCCTGTATGTCTGCTGATGGAAACTGCCGGCAGGAAGTGCCAGCTCATGTTGCAATAGTGGTTAAGTGGTTGTTGATAGAACCGACCTTTTGGTTGGACTTCAGGCCCACTCCACCAGGGGGAGATTCAGAGATGCTATTGGGAACTTAGACAAAAACCTGTGACCAGGGACGTCATAGGCTGCAGCAGAGAGGCAGCTGCTCTTGCTTTGTAAAGTAACGCACCGGCTAAGGCGCCTCCCCACATTTGTGTTTATAATCGTAGGCTATTAGTGCAGTCAATGTCAGTCTGAGTCCTTACTCTATTTCCCATTTTTGTCCTTTCCTGACTTGTGTTTTGTAGTAGGAGGAATTCCCTCAAACTCACCCACAATATAGCAGCTTTACTCATAATTACCCAAACTCAGATATAAACATGTCCTAGGGAATGGAGGAATGGCTTCTCTGGCTGAGCTGAATTAAACTGACATAACTTGGATTAACAGGTGAGAAGTCATTGAATTGTATTCTGTCTGACAACAACAGAAGGAATATATGCACAGTGGCTGACCCCAAATGAAGAGCACAGGCTCATGGGAGATAGGTCTTCTGTGTCATTTTTAGCTCCCAAACGATCTGGCCTCAAATCTTCTTCCCAGAGAACTTCTTTAGATATAAATCCTCACCTCAAATGTTCTCCTCTTCCTTATATCCAAGAACCTACTTGTGGGCTGAGACTAGACTCGGTGGTAGAGCATCTGCCTAGCATTGGTAAGGCCCTAGGTTCAACCCCTAGCACCACAAACAAACAAAACACAAAATCAAAACTACTTGTGCAGAAGGTAGCGTGGTAGCCCTAGACTGTCCTCCTTGCCTGCAAAATTGTCCCTTAGCAAGTATCTGGGATCGTAGAGTCGAAGAGAGTTTTTGAGGTGAACAGAAAGATAAGAAACTGTGGGGACTTGGGAAGAAAAGCCAGGGAAAGAAAAGGGGCCCTTCCTCCTGGATCTGGTTTACCTTTTCCACTAGTAAGAGGAGGAATCCGCTGATAAACCTAAATTACCTGCTGGGACAATGTATGTTTTTCAAGACCTCCCGATGAAAGATGGTGAAGACAAGAAATCAACTGTACTTACAGTCTGTTCCCTTGAGTTTTCTGCACTTACCCTCCTAATAAATTTACAGCTTTGTTTAGAAGAGCAAATCCTTTTAACCTTGTTGTCACCTACATACTTGAAGCAGTGAGTAAAAAAGGCTTGGGGCAGGGGACACACTTGTTTCTTAGCAACCTTTAGAATTGTAAGTTGAGAGCCACCAAAATCCTTTCTGGTCCCATTATAAAGATACCTAAGCGTGAGTCTCCCTTAAGAGAGCCATATCCACATTTGAGTATGTCTTATTCTTTCTCTGAGAGCCTTTTTCTATTAACCCCTGTGCTTAAGAGCAATATGAAAAATGTCTTTTAATAAATCTCCAGTTCTGCTTCCTACTGGCTTGCCCTGCAATTCTTTTCTGCCTGAAGCCATGAATCTCAGTATTGCCTGAATGGAGATTCCTACTGAGGGCAGTGGGGTGAGGGTGTGTGTGTGTGTGTGTGTGTATGTGTGTGTGTGTGTGTATAGTAGAATGGAGCCGTGCCTCTACCCTGGTCACTGCTGACATTCCTACCACCCCTAAGTATGAATGGCTGACTGAAGTGCAATTCTGATGTTAACTCTATTATTTTAGCTCAGACTTGATAGTATTAGGGTAAAATCCTTCACAAGATCTAGAGAATGGCTACAAGATCTGGAGTTCCCGGGTTCTATAACTACCTTGGGGGTGGGAGAGTAGCTCAGGGGTAGAGTGTTTGCTGAAATCTAGGTCCTAGTATGGACGAAAAGAATTCCTCCAGATTACGTGACAATTTGCTTTTACGAGCAAGTGTTTATAAACTTGGCATTCCCAGAATTCCCTGATGCTTATCAATTTGCTGGAATGATTCATGGCACAGTAATTACAGACAGACACAGTATGCAAATCGAGACCAGCCAAGTAGAGAAAGGGCCAAGCCTGGTAGTGTTTGAAATACAAAGCTTCCATATGATCAGTGTGGAACACCCTCCCCTTCCAGCACATCTGTGTAATTATCAACCAGGAAAGCTCTCCTGAGCTCATGGAAGCAGATTCTCTCTCTCTCTCTCTCTCTCTCTCTCTCTCTCTCTCTCTCTCTCTCTCTCACACACACACACACACACACACTCCCTCCCTTCCTCCCCCTCTCTCCCTCTCCCTTTCTCTCCTTTTTTTAAATTTTAAAATTTTAAAATTGTGTTTGTTTGAAACAAGGCCTTGCTGGGTACCTCTGGCTGGCCTGACCTTCTCATAGAGACCTAACTGGCCTCAAATATGTAGCCAGTTTCTCGACTCTGTTTCCCGAGTGCTGGGATTGCAGGCATTCCACAGTGCCTCACTGAGACTTTCTGTTAAATAGGTACAACTGATTGAGTCATCAATCATGTGATTGAACCCAGTTTCTAGGGCCTCTTTGTGGTGATAAGTTACTCCATATTGTATAAAACAGTCATTTTTCAGACTGTGCCCCCTTGTAGGACTGCAGTAAGCAACATTTGGCTCTGTTTTAAGGATGGATGATAACTCTGAACCTTGGATATATGGATAGCATCATCTATGTTGCACCACTTACCGGATATAAACTAACAAATAATTTACTCTTTGGGGTAGTAAGGGTTCCACTCTACAAATTCATTGGGGTGAATTGAAGATTGTAAGGGAATATGGACATATTAAAATTATATCAGGAATACCAAGCTCAAGAATATACTGGGTGTTAGGTTTCAATCCTGGGACAAATGGCTGAGGTGTATAGTGGAAATTAATGAGGCAGTTCCATGTAGTTTATCTGAAAGTCAAAAGAGGTTTATTTTGGATCAACTTACAGCAAGCAAAGGGGTCAGTTACAGGATCCAGGAGAGGTGAATCGTACTCCAGTGCGGTTCTTGGGAGAATTCTGACTTGGTCTGCGGTCCAGCATCCAGCATCCAGCATCCAGCATCACAAGGTAGCCAAGAGAGAGCGAGCATGTATGCATCTCTGGTCTTAAGGGGTACCCGTCTCAGCCATGCCCTGGGCAGGGGCAGGTACCTAGCAGTTATCTGCTGCCTACTAGGGGTGGTGCTTCAGGGTTGAAGCACAGACCACTACCCCTACAGAGTTACCTATTTAACATCAAAGTGAACACTGGCTGCCAGGTTCTCCTTGCATCCTTCAGTCCCTACCTGTTACAGGGCCCTCCTGGCTGGCATACCCCACCCCCTACCCTAAACTTCTCCGGTCCAGGGGGCTGGGATGCTTCTTCATATATAATCCAACCATTTTGGCTGCCCGGTCTTTTTGTACCTTTGGGCCTCCTAGCTGTTGCACCTGGTTCCCTTCTCTCCCCTCTCCCTTCTCCTCCCCCCCTCTCCTCACGTGGGATGGCTCATGTCCACTCTGGACTCTTCCAGATGTCTTGCCTCTGGCTATACTCTTCCGCATCTATAATAAACCTTCTTTTCCTCCATACCCAGGAGCAGTCATGTTCCTTTTCTTTCCCTTTTATTTATTTTTTTGATTCACTGGGCATACTAGCCTGGGGAAAGGGTGTAACTTCCTCACCCGGACTCCCCCCTCAAGCCCCCCTCCAAAAAAGAAAAGGTAGGCATCTAGCATTTCCATGGCTATGAGGCTATGATGGCCCCAGCCAACCAGTCATCTGACTACCAAGTTTGTGCTTCAAAGGAATGACAGGCAGAGAACCCCCAACTGTCCTGAGGCCTTCTGCTTAGCCTGGTTGCTGCTGTTGATGTAGTCTACCCAAATTGCTGTCTGCTTGTCCTTCTGTTTGCCCATCTCTACCTGCTCTCCATCTATCTACCTGTTCATTCATCTAGACCTGGTCCTGCCCTTTCACCTCTGGAGCGCGTCTTAACTCTGCAGTTCAACTCTGACCTTGCAGCCTGACTTACAGCCAAGTCACAGCAGCTTCTCCAGCAAGACCTTAAACTTAGTGGGGTTCATGTCTTGTCAATAAAAAGTCGTATCTCTCTGTCAGTTTTCGATTTTTGGCCTCTCAGACTGTGAAACATCTTGCCTTTTCAACTCCTTGCAGTTATTCTATATCGTGCGTGTGTGTGTGTGTGTGTGTGTGTGTGTGTGTGTGTGTGTGTGTGTAGGAATACCGATACACAGATCTGTATACTGTGTGATGTATAATGGACAAGCTTAAGTTAATGTTAGTAATTAAGTTTGGAAAAAGGAACCCATGTTGACCTTGACCAGCAATATCAAAGAAAGTGAGAGTTTATTTTTTTAACATTATTTATTTTTATTTTATGTGTATGTGCATCATGTGTGTGCCCAGTGCTTATGGAAGCCAGAAGATGGCATTGGATCCTCTAGAACTAGAGTTACAGTTAGTTGTAGGTTCTGAGAACCAAATGCAAGTCCTTTGCAAGAATAGCAAGTGCTCTTAACCACTGAGCTGTAGCTCTAGCCCAAGGAAAGCGGGAATATGGCAAATTGCTGCCATTGAAAGCATCGTATCTTGTAAATTTGCTACCCGATAAATCCTGACATTGTGGAAAGTCACAAGCATGTTTGTCTGTTTCTGACACTGTCTTCTAAGAAGGCTGGTATCTCAAGGTTCAAAGCCTCTGTCCTCTAATCAGAGGCTAATCTTTCTGATAGGGCCTGCTCCCAGCATGAATCATCTTCTTAAGTTATCTGAGGAGCAACTCATGAATCACCTCATTAGTATAAACTATTGAGCCCACTGTGAATAACAAAGATACTCCCATACTTGGGAAATTCCAAAGATTTAGAGGCTAGTTTCCAGGAACTTGGGACAAAGACCAGATAAATTCTTTGTCAAATAACCTTTTTCCTAAACTAATTATATAGATGATATATTTTATGATAAATGTAAGCTTTCCTTTAGGAGTTGAGAATTTGGGTACATGCCAATAATGGATGTTTATATGATGAGACTGCTATTTAAAAATCTGGGCACTGAGTTTCTAATGAACTTTCCTAGTTGGCAGGATTTCCCAGGGGGCTGTCATGGCTTATTGCTGGAGGGGTTGATCACATCCTGTGTGACTCCATGAAAAAGGATTCTAATAAGCATCAAGGAAAAACATAACTCTCCCCTCAAAGGAATTAAGGGGGAGATTATTAAAACCAGATAAACGTGACCATGGTGGGGAGACACAGATTCAGATAACCTTGAACGACATATTCCACTGTGAAAGTGGTCGCATGAGATATTTTTATTAGTCACAGAACAAAAGAAAATCAGAAATCAATGCATTTACCAAGTCCAGTGGTAGGGATATCTAGTAGATAGGTTACAACAAAGCAGGGAAATGCCTGCTTTTATGTCACATTTAGGCTTTAGCTCTTACCTGCGTTGGCACTGGTAGAGACCAGGTGTGCCAAGCTTAGCAATACATTCCAAGAATTTTATCTAAAAGTCCAAGAATTTATCTAATTATCAAAAGTCAAAAGGAGATTGTTGGCATTCTGGCCCATTGGGGGCCCGTCTTGCATCCTGCTGTAAATCCTCCTTTAAGGAAAAACCCTCCCTTCTTCTTCCTCTTCCCCCTTCCTCCCTCCCTTCCTCCCTCCTTTCTCGGCATGAGGTGTGCACACCTCTGCTTTCCCCCTTTTTCTCCCTCTCTCTTTCTTCCTCTCTCTCTCTCTCTCTCTCTCTCTCTCTCTCTCTCTCTGTCATAATAAACTCTCATGTGGATGCTGTGTCTGCACGGCATGAGTGACTCTCTACCGCCGCAGCCCACCTCTGCGTCTGCATGGCGTGTCTCCCTCACCAGGGGCACCTTGGCCCAACTCGCCAAGGCCTCCTGCACGCTGTATCATTACAGATAGAGGATGTTAGGCCAGATTCAGTGTTCGTGACAAATGGCTGTCACAGGGGATTAAAGACATCCTAACTCATTTTGAATCACCATACTATTCCAATCCTCTTATCATCACCACATCCAGTCAATCAAGCAGGCTACAGAATCTTCAGCATGAATTGTGACTTTTCCAGGGAACTTCCATTCACAGAAGCTTGTGTCTGGTTTACTGCAGACATTGTCCCATATAGCTTTTCCATATGTTGATTTTGGTATCTGTTCACAATAACAAATCATTGCCATAAATACAGACACTGTGGTATATCAGGGTTCAGTGGGAACCTCTGGAAGCCCTTATAGGTTCTTGTATCCCAGAACAAGGAATGGAACACAGATGTGTAGATAGGAGCAAGCAAGGTGAGAGAATTAAAAAACAATACCCTTCTGTAACAGTTCATCTCATTGTCAGTTTGAGATCTAGAATTATCTGGGAGAGGAGCCTCTGGTTATGCCTGTGGGGAGATTTTCTTGACTAGGTTAACTGAGATGCGAAGACCCACCTAGTATAGGTGGCACCATTCTGTGGGAGCGGCTCCCACCTTTTCAAGATTCTTTTGAGGAGGAGAGAGGGATAAGAAAATATTGGATGGAAAGATAGCGGAGAGGAGAAAGACAGAAACACAGGATAGCTTCGGGAGGACCTGGGTCAATAACCAACAGTACCTTCTGCCTCTTCAAAAGGGCTTTTTATGTCGATGCCAAGGGGCGGGTCAAAAGACCTCCCCCTTGCTAGATCAAAGTACACCGCACAGCCTTCCAGTGTAGACCTTTCCAAACACCTGGTAACCATGCCCATGGTTACATCATCCCCTTATGCAGCCCTATGGGTAAAGCAAGCTCAGATCCTCAGACCCTGAGGCAGTTCTCACTAGGAAGCCTCTGTGGGTCTACACCCTTCCCTGGGCTTGGGTCCTGGATACATAAAAAGAAGCTAGCTGAACACTAGCAATCATTGTTGTCTGTTTCCTGTCACTGTGACCTTCCCTCCATGATGGAGTGTAAAGACACCTTCCTTAAGTTGCTGTTGTCAGGGTATTTCATCAAAGCAACTAAAACAACAAAACAAAACAAATAACAAAATCTAAAACTAAGACAGTTTTCAAGGAAGGAAGTGGGCCAGAGCAGGGGAAAAGTTAGAAACTTAAATGCCAAGAGTTATACAAAGGATGGGGGCTTTTATATCTCACTTCTTGGGCACGTTCAGTCATTTGCAAAGTGTAGACTTTATTTTGTGCAATACCCGTCTTCTTAGTGTCTTACTCCACCATGCATGTTCAGTATTATGATGAGTCATGGGAATACCTCAAGACACCCTGGTGTTTCTCTTGGTCTGAGTCAGTTCTTCTGGCCTGTTCTAATGAGCATCAATGGGATGACCAGTTGAGGAGAATCCTAGCCTTCCTCCTTGTCAACAGGTTTTTCTTCTATTCTAATTTTGAAGCTTTTGTATAAGGTTGTGAAGAGTGAATTTCTTCTTTCTTTCCTTCTTCCTCTCTTTCTTTCCTTCCTCTTCTTTCTTTTCTTTCTTTCTTTCTTTCTTTCTTTCTTTCTTTCTTTCTTTCTTTCTTTCTTTCTTCTCCTTCCTTCCTTCCTTCCTTCCCTCCTTCCTTTCTGTCTTTCTCTCTTCTTCCCTCCCTCCCTCTCTTTCTCTTTCTTTCATTTCTTACAACTTCTTTTCTTTTCTTTTTTCTTTTTAAGACGTAGTCTCTCTATTTAGCTCTGGCTTTCCTGGAGCATACTATGTAAACCAGGCTGGCCTCAAAGTCACAGAGGTCCTCCCAACTCTGCCTCCAGAGTGCTGGGATTAAAGATGTATACCTCCACATGTGGCAAGTTGATATTTCTTAAAAGTAATTATACTGCGGGCTGGAGAGATGGCTCAGAGGTTAAGAGCACTGACTGCTCTTCTAGAGGTCTTGAGTTCAATTCCCAGCAGCCACAGGATGGCTCACAATGATCTATAATGGGGTCTGGTGCCCTTTTCTGTCCTGCATGCATACTTTTTAAATAAAAAAGATTTATTTATTTTTTTTTAAGTAGTTATACTGTATATTTATTAGAATGCAAAGAAACCAGGGCATGGTTGCACAAAGCCAGCTTGGGGTACATAGGGGTATGCCAGGCAAGCCAAGGCTACATAGTAAGACAATGTCTCAAAAATAAAGAAGGAATACAAAGAAAGCTATTTTCCATACACTGTTATTTATGAAAATATAAAATGGTACAGTCACTTTAGCAAAAAGCAAAAACAACCTTTAGTTGTTTTTTTTTTTTTTTTAAGTTGAACATTTACTTACCATCAGACCTGTCAGTCAAACTCCTAGGCATTTATCCAAATGAAAACTTACAAACATAAAACACTGTTCATGGGGCTGGAGAGATGGCTCAGTGGTTAGAGCACCTCAAGTTGATTCCCAGCACTCACACGGCAGCTCACAACCAGAAGTCCAGTTCCAAGAGAATCAATGCCCCTTTCTGGTCTCCTCAGGCCCTGCATGCATGTAGTACATACACATACCATACACATAAAATACAACAAAACCCCCATTTACAATAATTTTATTTATAGTAGCCCCAAACTAGAAATATCTGAAAAATCTTTCAATAAGCAAACAGCTATACAAAATGGGGTGCCTCCACATGATTCTAAATAGGAACCTCTAACTTGAGCAGATCACAAGGATATTGTACTGAGTAAAAAACCAAAAATCCAAAGGTTATTTTTTACATGATTCCATTCCCATAACATTCTCAATGACAAAATTATAGAGCTGGAGAACAGTTAGTAGTTGCCGGTGGGCTGGGGGGGGCGGGTGGTCTGGGAGGGGACATGGAAGGCTGGATGAATGAATGTAAGGCAAACCAAGGCAGACCTTTGTGATATTGGAGTAGTTTTATATACTGCTTGCAGTGGTTACGTGAGTCTGCACAGGTGATAAAATGGCTTGGTGCTGCATGCACACATGTGCGTACACAAATATAATAATATGCTGCTTTGGGCATGTTATACTAGTTATGTCAGATGTAACTACTGGGGGCATCTGGGGGTCTGGCTGTAGAATGTTCATACTATCTTTGCAGCATCATGCTGCAGTCTGTAGTTATCTCAGAATAAAGACACAAAGTAACTATTGGATGATATACAATAAACTTCTAAATGACTGCTGAGGGGGAATGTCTTATCTATTCAAGCCCAAGATTTGAAGAAGTTAAGATGCTTTGTTCCAGAATTTGTAGTTTTTGGTTTGTCGTGGGAATAGGCTTGTAAAACACCTCAGCTGAGGTTTATAATCTTCTGGTTGAGGAATGATATTATTACTGGTATGACTGGACTTAGACCACGTTAAGCAGCTGATATATTTAAAATGCACCTGTTAGACTGCGTGTTGTTTTCTCTCAGAAATTCAACGTGCCGAGTAATTTTGGCTGAATCCACATACATAAGCTGAAATCTTAGGGATATATCCTTTCAAGTTATTTAATATAGTTTGGTTTCATTTTTGATACATTAAACATTTACAATAGCAACAATACAGAAGTGAACTGAGAGGCCACTTAAATAAAACATAATTCCTCAGGAAAAACCAGAATGTACACATTCCTTGTGCAGTCAATATTTTGATAATCCACATTATAAACAGATATATAAGAAATGTCCTATGGCCTTTTACCAGCTACATATACATTTTCAAAGTGTCTGACTTCTAACCTCTGCTCTTTAGAATTACCTTTGCCAGTTCATGCACAGGGATGGACCCTCTTCCCACTGTCAGGGGCCCCTCACACAGACCAAGCTACACAACTGTCTCACCTGTGCAGAGGACCCAGTCCCATCCCATGCAGGCTCCACAGCTGTCGGTCCACAGTTCATGAGTTCCCACTAGCTTGGCTTGGTTGGATCTGTAGGTTTCCCCTATGGGGGGGACACCTTGCACAGCCTTGATGCAGGGGGAGGGGCTTGGACCTGCCTCAGCTGAATGTGCCAGGCTTTGCTGACTCCCCATGGGAGGGAGGCCATACCTTTTCGGAGGAGGGAGTGGAGGGTAGGATGGGGGAAAGGCTGGGGGGAGGAGGGGTGGGGGGGGATCTGTGGTTGGTATATGGAATGAATAAAAAATTTCTTAAAAAAAATAAAAAGAAGAATTACCTTTGCTGCAGCCAGTGCATGATCCTTCTTGATGATTCCATAGATAGCCTCACAAGCATTCGCCCTGGATTCTTATGCCAATCCATGAGCAAAGAGTAAGTCACTGTGCATCTCCGGATCGGGGAGAGTTTTCTACTGCTTCAAGAGGCACTTGTTATTTTCTTTCTCTTGGAGACTAATGGAGAGTGTTGTCCTCACAATAGGTCACAGATTGGTGGCTCCCTTCCCAGGGCCCTGATATACTCCACTCACAGGCGGAGGACAACTTGGCTGGCTAACATTTCTTCAGCTCCGCTTCTTAGATTGTTGTGGGCCAAACAAGAATCGATATTTCCCAGAAAGATGATTTTTATTTGATGTGTGTGACTGATTGCCATCATGTATGTATCTGTACCACATATGTGCTTAGTGCCACTGGAGGCCAGAGTAGGGCATTGGACCTCCTGGTAATTGAGTTACAGATAGTTGTGAGCCTTCATGTGGGTGCTGGGAACAGACCCTGGGTTATCTGCCAGAGCAGCAAGTGATCTTAACCACTGAGTCATCTCTCCAGCCCTGTCAATCATTATTAACCATCACAGAACCCTTCACCCCAGAGAGATGATGACTTTTTCACCATCTGAGAATCAAGGATTTCAACATTACAAAAGCTATAAAGAATGCCTACATAGACAGAGTATTTTATAGAGACATTTCAAATGAAAGTATTAAAATAGCAACCAACCATGCTTGAGGTGGAAGCGTCTGTGACCCTTGAGTTTTCATCTGTAACCCTGGAACTTTCCAGACGCCCATGTTTACAGTCACGGTGTGTTTTAACTTGTGACCCAGTATAGTCAGGAGTAGTAAATAAAATCAGGAGGGCTGAGGATGTGGCTCACTAGAGCAGTTTCAAGATTGAAACCTTTCATCTTGGAGGGAAACTCCTTAACACACAGGATGTAAGAAAGGAGGTGAAACATGCTCACTTAAGGGGAGGTGAAACAGTCAATCCTGCAGGGAAAGCCTGTTAAAACAGGAAGAATTCAAAGGCTTTGGGAATTCCCTGAAAATGACCAGATTCGTTAGACCCCTCCTTCACCAAGCGCATTTTAAAGCAGTAAAGACTGCCTAGGGACACTTGTAGACAAGCTGAGCTGCCTAGAAAACTCAGAGATCAGCGTAGCTGTCTGGAAAGGACCCTCTCCACCCTGTTGACCTGTCTGCAGGCTGTGCAGTGTGTTCCAGGTTCCAGCTTTGGGAGCTGTCACCATGCTGGGGTGGGCTTTGGTGATGCAGCTGTCTGTGAGTCATTTTTGCTCCTGTAAGTAACCCCTCACCCACACTCCTGAAAGTCACCCCAATAAAACTCATTGGTTCACCAAGTTGGACTCCGGTGGTGTCTGTCCTTTGGTCTGCCATGGTTCCCTATCTGGGGTGTTTGTCCACATCTCTCTAAGAATATTGTCATGAGCCGGGCAGTGGTGGCGCACGCCTTTAATCCCAGCACTTGGGAGGCAGAGCCAGGGGAATCTTTGTGAGTTCGAGTCCAGCCTGGTCTACAAAGTGAGATCCAGGACAGGCTCCAAAGCTACACAGAGAAACTGTCTCGAAAAAAAAAAAAAAAAAAAAAAAAGAATATTGTCACGACACAAGTGCTTGCCTAGCATGCACAGGGCCCTGAGTTTGGGTCCCAGCACCACACAAACCAAAATTTCATCAGGAGTACATGGACACATGTATGAAATATACCAGGCATGCAAACTTATCAAACACACCAGACCAACAATCATGCAATCCATCACTCAAGACACATGAAAGGAGGGGCATGTGAGACTGCAGCATGGAATGCCAGCCTTTCTTATCTGTCACTGATGCTGCTGGCTTAGAAGCCACCACCAAGCTGTTTATGGTATGTACTTATGAGGCAGGAAGAACCATAAATGAGGCAGAGAGAATCACCTCAGGTTCAAAGTCAGCACAGCCTACATGCTAAGACTTCACCAGATGTGTGCGTGTACACACACACACACACACACACACACACACACACACACACGTTCTATTGATTCTATTCTTGATGGTGAGATCCTACACTCTATTGTTGGAGACAACTACACACTTTGATCACAGGACGTGGAGAAGTCCACCTGGAACTGACTTAGAAGCTTTCTCCCTTTCACAGTATCAGAAGGGGTTGTGCAGGGTGCTGGGGATGGGGTGGAGAAAAGACATCCATAGTTGTATTCAACTGTGATCTCTGTGAGCCACAATAATACCCAGCCTGGCCAGATATGGGTGCAACAGTGCCTGGGGTGTTACGGGAGTAAAAAAGTTATTTCTGATTGGATTAAGTCCTAAGGAGGGGCAACTCATTTGCGATCCTGTAAATACATCCAAGAATTCATGGCTGGGGCACTCACATAGGCCCTAGAGAAGAACATATTACTATTATTTTGCTAAATAGACACAGTTTTAAATTGCCTTCTGAATATGTATCTGTATACCTAAAGACTAGTACAGCCCTTAGTCCTTATTAAAGAACCTTCTGACCAGAGTGGACAGTAGTTAATACTCACAAGTCCAAGTGTAGAAAGTGTCTATAAAGTGCTCTGCTATAGATGGGACATCTACATCACACAGTCTCACAGAACACTGCGGAACAGGGGGGCAGAAAGAGTGTAAGAGCCAGAGGTTGGGTAGGACGGTGGCAAAACAGTATCTTCTGACATGCCAGGACCTCTGCAGGAACTCCCAGCAGCTGTAGTTGCCTGCCCAAGATCGAGCCAGTCAACATTCCAGCACTAAGAGGAGAGGGGCACTCAAGACCTCACCCTTAGCTGAGGATGGATAGTCAGTTGACGGCTGCTAGGGGATAGACAGTCAGTTTTCTTTAGGGCCTGGTCCCTGGTCCCTGGTCCCTTGCAGGTTGACCATGTTACAGTGCCTGGCCTCACATCCATGTGCATGTGGGCAGCACTAATTAGACCTGGTGGGTTACAAAAACAATTTTAAAAAGGGAACATGAAGTTGGGAGGGAAATGTGGATAACATTCTGGAGGAGTTGGGGGAGGGGAGTGAGGTATAAATATGATCAAAATATAATACATGCATGTATGAAATTCTCAGAGAATAAATAAAACAATTTTTTTAAATTACAGTTTTTTTGTTTGTTTTGTTTTTAAAGATGGGTATGGTAGTACACAGGAGGCAGAGGCAGCTGGATTTCTAAATTCAAGGCCAGCCTGGTTTACAAAGTGAGTTCCAGGACAGCCAGGGCTACACAGAAAAACTCTGTCCTTAAAAACAAACAAAATCACAGGTTTTTAAAAAATAAAATCACCCTATTTAACTAGGAAATAAACACAGCACACAGCTAGTTTAAGGAAGCTATTCAAACCCTTTCCTGGCCCCAATCTCTGTATAGCTTCTGTGCAGTTAGAATGGCTATGCGGAAACAGTGGAGCTCTGCTTAGGGTTTTACACTTTCACTATCAACTACATTTTTATTGACTTATCCACAACAGAAGTGTAAGAGCTGAAACAAACAACAGTGTTCCTGGAACTCACTCTGTAGACCAGGCTGGCCTCGAACTCACAGAGATCCGCCTGGCTCTGCCTCCTGAGTGCTGGGATTAAAGCCATGTGCCACCACCACCCAGCCAAACAAAAGTTTTATTTTCTTTTTCATGACTTGTGTTTCCCTTTTCCTGCCCCTGTCCTTCCTTATCATCTGACATCACCCTTTCTGGGTTTCCTTTCTAAACTGTAGACTATAGGCAAACATATCTGTTTTCAGATATACATGTATACATTAAAGCCACAGATGAGGGAGAGCGTGTGTGGGTTTTTTTTTTCTTTCCTGAGTTTGGGTCACCTCACTTAATACAACTTTCCAAGTCCATGCATCTTCCTAGACATCTCATGAAAGTTAGTTTTGCATGTCTAACAACAGGCAGAATTCTCCAGATTCACTGGGAGTCATGCGTTTCAAATCCTGGTCTTTGTCACTGAACACTGGCTCGGAGCTGGTCTACAGGACACATGCCCACTGGGAATCAAGTTCTGTTCTCTATTTTCATGTCAGGATGACGGATAGTTCCAGGGGTCATTCCAATGTCAAGACAGCCAGCCATAACATTCCCACCATGCAGAAGAAAAACACCCAACACCGGGAAATTTTTTATGATATTTTAATATCACACTTAAGCCCATGTCGTAGACATCTCTCTGGAGGATGGTAACATTGTGTGAATTACTAACTAGCAGTAGGAGGGACCAAACTGTTCATAATACTGAAAAGTAGAAGATAGATAAGATTTCAGATTTGTTTGCTTTATTTTATTATGATGATGATGATGATGATGATGATGATGATGGTGATATTTCTAATGAGAGTAAGCTTGAAAGGGTGTGGATTTGGGTGGGTGGGGAGGATATGGGAAGGCAGGGGGAATTGAGACTGTAATCAGACTATATTGTATGGAAAGAATCTGTTTCAATTAAAAAGACAGAGAAAGAAAATAGAAAGGATTTTCTGTTTGTATTTTCATGCTAGAGAAGACACCTCAAAGGTTGTTGTCTTACTACTTGGTGGAATAGTATCTAGCTTTATGTATAACCTAGTAATTAGTCTGCTTGGGGTGCTGTAACAAACCTCACGGAATAGATGGCTGAAACGACAAAAGCTCCTTTGGCCCAGGACCAGGCTGATGAACTTTTACACACCCACATCCGTCAGTCACTGGTCCTGTCAGCTAGTTTTCAGTGCTGTGACCAAAATACCCGAGAGAAACAACTCAATAAGAGAAAGGTAATGTTAGGTCCCATCTCCCAAACCCCCCAAATGACAGTGCCACTGACCATGTCCTAAATGACATCTGGGTTCAGCCCAGGCTGGACCCCAAGGATTGCTGCTGGATAGATGGAAGCTTACACTCAGCATTCCCCAGAAACCTGTGAAACTGGTTTCTGTCTGCCAGGAAAAACCACTTCCCTTATCTCTCCCAACCTCTGGCTGTGGGACTTAATAGCTCTCCATTAGTACATATCTGTAACACATCAAAGCCCCCATGCAGCTCCGGGGGTGTTCTGGCTTGCATACCTCCCCCACCCCCACCCTGCACCTACATGTTCTCTTTAAAACTAGCAAGGCTTTCCCCATCCTTTTGCTATTCTCTGTGTCTCAAGAGATAGCCATGGCAGCTTTGGACTCCTCCAAACGCCTCTTGCTATCCTCTCTACCACTGGAGGGATAGCCATGCTGCAGTTTCACATGTACAGCGAACCTTCTTCCCACCCATGGAGCAGTCTAGTTAGGTGCTTTTACTATGCCCTTCCTTACAGGTTTATTTTAGTTCACAGTTTCAGAGGTATCAGACCATCAGGGTGAAGAGGTCACTGTACAGCAGAGCAGGCCAGCCACAGTAGGTCATAAAAAGCAGAGGAAAGCGGGTACAGGAAGGAGCCAGGACAGAGTAGAGCTCCTAGGGACAAACTCCCAGACCTACTTCCTCCAACTAGGACCCAGTTCCTACCTTTTTAACCACTTCCTGTCGTCATAGTGTAAAGGCATTAATTCATTAACTCAATAATTACACCAACGTTCTCATGATCTAGTTGTCACTTGAGATTTTCTTACAGATGCATCCTGAGATGTGTTTAAATAATTTCCTCATGATTCGTTTTTTAATTTTCATTTACCTACTGTCTTAGGGTTTTATTGCTGTGAAGAGATACCATGACCACAGCAACTTTTATAAAGGAAAACACTTAACTGGGGCTGGATCACATTTTCAGAGGTTTAGTCCATTATCATCATGGCAGGAAGCATGGTGGCATGCAGGCAGACATGGTGCTGGAGAGGTAGCTGAGAGCTCTGCATCTGGATCTGCAGGCAGCAGGAAGACACAGTGAGCCACTAGGCAGGCTTGAGCTTCTGAGACCTCAAAGCCTCCTCCTACTGACCCACCTTCTCCAACAAAGCCACACCCACTTCAGCAAGGCCCTATCTCCTTACAGTGCTACTCTCTGTGAGCCTATGGGGGTCGTTTTCTTTCAAACCACCACACTTATTTAATTTTATGTGTGTGTGTGTGTGTGTGTGTGTGTGTGTGTGTGTGTGTGTGTGTTTTGTATATGTATGTTTGGATGCACATATAGATGAGTGTAGGTCAGAGGTGGACACTGGGAGTCTTCTTCAGCAGCTCTCCACCTTACATTTTTGTTTCACTGAACCTGGAGTTCACAGATTCAGCTAGACGGGATGGAGAGCATCCTTTGGGTTCTGCCTGTCTTCACCCTGATGGTACTAAGGTTACAAACGTGAACTTCCACGTCTGGCTTTTATGTGAGTTCTGGGGAATCTGAACAGGTTCTTGCACTTGTACAGCAAGCACTTGACTGGTGGAGGCAAGTCCTCAGCCCCCCTAGGCATTTCTTGACCCGATCAAGTTGACATTGGTCAAATGCTTTTTTATTGGAGTGGGAACTGTCAGTCACTATCAGCTTTCAGCACCATAGACAAAGAGGCTCTTAACAGTCTGCAGGGAGGCAGGTAAAGCAGACTGAGCCTGGACCATTTATTCCCAAGAAGGCTGGATGACACTTGTGAGGTGTGGGAGGATGGTGATTCAGTTTCCCCCAGGGGTGTCTCCCCATGGGCTCATGCACAGGAGATACCTGGTTTTAAGAGTGAGTGTTCCCAGAGACAGGAGAATAAGCTGCCAGTTTCTTCTATCCTGGGCCCAGAAAGTAGCACTATGGTACACTCGTCACTGATGAACTCACAAAGCTCAAGTCTGATGAGGCAATATCCAGATGGAGATCCAGCAACTCAGGAGGCAGAGGCAGGAGGATCAGGAAATTTGAGGCTAGCCTGGGCAAGACTGGCACCACAAGACTGGAAACCCTGTCTCAAAAATAAAGAAACCCACATAAAGTGATAAATCCACGGGAGTCTGTTTAAGAAGTATTAGGGAAATTATTAAGGTAAATTGAGGAAACACATTCACGAATACAGAACAGAGAAGACAGCTGAAGACATCCTCTGATCTGACCGGGAGCGAATCCATCTCGCAGGCAGGAGCCCGGAGAAGGGGCATGTGACCCTTCTCCCTCTCCTTTTAAGAGGTCATGTACAACAGCAGGAAGCATTGACGCTTTCGGGCCCTATAGCCCAAGATCATGCAGAGTAAATACCACTACACCCACCCAATAAAATGTATATCAATTCCAAAGGAGATGAAATGGACCACACTCCTCAATAGAAGCGTCAAAGAATGTGAGAGTTTTAACCTGTCAGTCTTCCTTTTAGCTACATTATTTACTTTTTCTTAGATGTAACAATAATTGTATTAAGACCGCCAAATGTCTCATTCTGTTATGATCATCGTGCTTACGTTAGCATCCAGGATAACCTTTGTTTTATTTTTAAAATTTGAGACAGGTTGGTGCAGGCTAGCCTTGAACTCCCGGCTTCAGGGCTCTAGTGATCCACCTGCCTCAGTCTCCCAAGTAACTTGGACCATTGCACTCAGCTTAGGGTAACTTGATTTCCTATTGTATGCCAGATGCCTTTACACACTGATTGGTCTAAACACTATGAGTGGACTGCTTTCCTTTTTTCATTCAAAACAGAGTTTGATCCACTAGTTAGTTGATGAGATAGGTAATCTCAGTTTATTCTCTTCCTTCTCCTCCTCCTTTTTTTTTTTTTTTTTTTGAGACAAGGTTTCTCTGTGTAGCCCTGGCTGTCCTGGAACTCATTTTGAAGAGCAGGCTGGCCTGGAACTTAAAGATCTGCCTGCCCCTGCCTCCCAGTGCTGGGATGAAAGTGGTATGCTGCCACTGCCCAGCTTATTCTTATTTTTCAGAAGACGTTTTTTGAAAGGTTAGGGAGCAAAAGTAAAATCAGTACTTGAGGTTAAATCATTTGACTTCAAAGTCAACACGGTCTACCTCTCAGTGGGACTCACAATGTGGTGGAGAAAGATGAGTCATGTCCACGAAGGCTACCTTAAGGCAAAGTCTATAATAAGGCGTTGGCTGTGGAAAGAACAGATGCAGCGCACAGCTTGAAGTCTGGAGTTTGGTGGCTGTTCAAACTGGGGAAGGGCAGAGTGAACAGAACCAAGGATAATTTTCAGGCTTGGGGACTGAGCTCAGAGCCTCACAGGAGTCCAAGAAAGGATGAAATAGGCAAGTGAGGAATTTACATCCATAAATGGGTCAACTGACAAAAATTCTAGCTCTGTCTGTTGTGAAAAAACACCAGAGATATTTTACCTCTTCAAAATAGGAATCTAGGTTTATGCTTTCAGAGGTTTCAATCCAAGTTCTGACATCCCCAGGCTTTGTGCCTGAGGTAAGGTAGAATGTTAGGACAATGGGACCATGTAGTAAAGGAGCCTGTTCACCTCATGAAAGTCAGAAAGCGGAGAAGGGGAGGTCCACTTCCTGTGAGTTACTTCTCCCAGTTAGGACCCACCTCTTAGCCTATTCAGCTGATTCAGATATAAATTCATCAATGGATCATTAACAACCTCCCCCCACATCCTATCTAGTTACTTCTCAATAGGGACGCTAGCTGAATACCAGTCCTTGAATATATGAGCCTGTCGGGGGAGACATTTCTGGAGGGGTGGTCTTTTCCTGGGCCAGGTGGTTGACCAGACCAAATGGAATGTTAGGTGTCCATCTAGATCAGAGATTTAATTCTCTTGACCAGAAGGAACTAATTTTTCCTCAACTGGCCTTAGTGCTGTGTCTCACTGTGATAAAATACCCTGACAGAAGCAATTCTAGGAGGAAAGGAAGGGATTATTATCTCTGCTCGAAGTTCCAGGTTACAGCCCTTCTCCCCACCGCTACCCCTTGGGGAAGTCACAGGAGCAGAAGCTTGAGAAATTGGGTCACGTGGTATCCAGTCAAGAAGCAGTCAAGACAGGAATACCACCACGCGCAGTGCTCAAGCCTTTCCGTCTCAACTAAGGGAATCACGCCAGTGCCCCACCATAGGCATGCTCAGGAGTTCTAGATCATGCCTAGTGCCGAGGTCGCCTTCTGTTTGAACTGTATGTGTTCTAAGCCGCCAGGAATCTCTCACACTAATAGTATACTATCCTATCTGTAAAGCCCGAGTTACACATTAGACTATAAAATACTGAGGACAAGATGTAATTTATCTTTGTGCTACCCTTGTAACCATCAGTATCATGATGTTGCATAGAGCAGCCAGTGAGCGTTTGAGTATTTAATATTTCATTTGTGGCTTTTCGTTAGTGTCTGAAGCTGGTCTTGAATTTCTGTTATCTCCAAGTGCTGATACCGCAGGCATGCGCTACCATGTCCAGCTCATTTATGGTATATTACCTGGCTGTTCGCTAGTAAACACAAGCTTTGGGATAAATGAATGAATGAATTTGAGACAAGGGTCTCAATGCCGCCCAGGCTGGCCTCCAACCGTGGAGTTGATGATGACTTTGAATTCCTGATTCTGTCTCCACCTCCCACTTGAAGTGCTGGGATTGAATGGGCCGCCACACCTGGCTCAGTTTTTAGTTTCAAAGCGGGTTTTGCGCCCCTCCCCCACCCATGCTCCCAGAACCTTCTTTGGTTGCATACAGCATGTGTAAAGTTGATGGAAAGGGGGGCGTAACAGGTTTTCTGAGATCAGGCAGTTCTTATGGTTAAAAGAAGGAAGAAGAAGAAGAAGAAGAAGAAGAAGAAGAAGAAGAAGAAGAAGAAGAAGAAAAAGCTGGCTGTTGGAAGCTGAAAGAATATGTTCAAGAACTTAGGTGACTGGGAATCAACTTTCCCCGGCTTAGGGTCCCTAAAAGGCCCTCGTGCCATTCACGGCTCTGGGCCAGCCGCCTCGCGCTGAGCCCATCTGCCTCTTCGGTGGCCTGCCATTGGCCCGGGACGATCTCCACGTCCCTTCCGCGCACGAGGAGCCTCGCAGCCGGGGCGCCACGAACCTAACAGCCGCCAAGCCCGCAGCCCGGCCGCCCGTCCGGGCCGCACCCAACAGTCGCGGCAGGGGGCAGATCGCCGCAGCGCGAGGGCCCGGGATGCGGAGGGGCCGAGAGTCCTGGTCCCCAGGGTTCGGAAGACCTGGAAAATGTCTTCGGGGCATGCGCCACGGCGGCCGTTAAGGGACCCAGAACCGACGCCGCGGAGTCGGCAGCCTGGAGGCATGGGGCCAGAGCATGGCCGGGCGTCGCACGCCCAGCGAGGCCCCTGAGGGCGCAGGGCGCAGGCGCGAGGCGCAGGGGCAGCCGGCGGCCAGGTGCGGCCAGCCAGGTGCGGAGACCCGGGGTGGAGCAGCGCGGCTGCGCGGGCGTCGGGGGCGGGGCCCGCAGCTACAAGAGACGGGGCGGTGCTCGCTCTGCCCAGCTTGCTTGCTAGGGTGGATTTGCTTCTCATCCCTAGGTGAGTGATGCTGGGGCTAGACCGGGGCTAGAGATGGAACACTGGTGCCACCCTCCACCCCCAGCTGAGTGAGGTTCATAATTCAAGCCAGGAAATCACTGAAGAGCTGGTGGTTGACATCTTGCCTACTTCAGATTAAGTCCTCGTTGATAGGAACACGTGTAATAGAAGACCAACATTCAAGGCCGAGAGTGATGTGGATCAGTGTTGTAGCATCACTGGCTTGTGAAGGTTATCCCCCTGCCCCCCGCCCCCGCACCCTCACGCCAAGTTTCATTTGACGATGTTTGAGAAGTTACTGAAAGCAGTATGGATGAGGTTGAGAATTCGAGGAGGACCTTGAACTTCTGTGTGCGTAGTTACTCTCGTGTGCCACTAGGTCTGGTTTAATGCGGTGTTGGGGATCAGATAATACCTCTTGCTTGCTAGGTAAGCATTCCTGTCAACTTAGCAGCTTCCATAAGCCGAGGTCGAGGATCTTAGCGATAAGTTTGTATCTCACTGGTAATGGTAAAACAAGATAGAAGTACGCTTGGTTGAGTTGGAACTTTCAGAACCCATCGTCAATATCTCAGTCCTTACTGGATGAATTCTGTGGGCAAGTGGTAACAGGTGAGAAGGCAGAACACCTACCCCTTTTCATCTCGGCCATCATTTCTTCTAGGCGTCTCCTGTGAAAAGGGATTATTTGGCATTTACAGCTGAGTTGCCGCTGATTTCTCTGATACAGAGCCCAGAGGATAAAGCTGCATTATTTATATTATTATTATTATTATTATTATTATTATTATTTTTGTCACAACGGAAGTTGGAAACAAAATGGAAGAGGCAGAAAAGCACATACCGGTAAATGCCGCCCGTCCTTCTTACCCACCTACATGGGTCTCAGAGGGGGTGTATTGTGGAGAAATGACAAACCATCCTATTTAGGCCCTTTCATCTCCCTGGGGTGTTGAACTAAATAAGACTGGCATCAATGAAATATCCACATTTGGATGTAAAGTAAAAACACATGTTAGTTATTAAAAAATACCCCAGAATGTGCAAATGGGTCACCTGAAAATTTTATTTCCCCTTTCCTTCCGTGGAGAGTTTAAAGTGTAGAGCCTTAGCTGAGGTCGTCTGTTGAGGCCCAAGACTTTGCATTTCTCTAAGTTTCCAGGAAGATGCTATATTGGTTTGGTGACCACACTTGGAGACCTAAGCTGAATATCCTGCTCTGTAGCATTTGGGCACCTGGAATGTGACTAGTACAATCGAGGGAGGAACCGACCTTCACCTTGATTAATTTTAGCACTAGCAAGTATGAAATCCTGGACTTAATTCCCAACACAGCTAGAGAGGGAGAGAGAGAGGGAGGGAGAGAGAGAGGGAGGGGAGGAGAGGAGGGCAGTGGCTTGGTTGCATGTGTTGGGTATGTTTTATTGTATTGCTGGGGATGGAAGCCAGGGCCTCACTCATGCAAGACAAGTGGTCTGCCACTAATCTACATCCCAGCCACACTTGTCTTTGCTTGTATTGGATATCATTACTCTAGATACAGGTTTAGTCTTGTTTTATTCCTTTACAGTACTGGTAAGAACAGTAGGGCCAGCTGTTGCCAATACACCTAACATTTCTGTTTCTCTTGGATCTGCTAAAAGGGGCTATTCTGACTTAGGACTGTTGCAGTAAGAACACTGTAGTAGGGTTTAACCCAGGATAAGTAAGGCAAGGGCAGCTGAGAATGGAGGTGTCTGTATAGATGTGTGTGCAAGGAGAAGAGAATGGGAAGATAGGGTAAGTGCTTTGGAAATTAAGAGGAAACATCCATCTAGAATCAAACTTTAGATGGTGAGGGTGGTCAGATATCAAGGTGGGAAATTCACTTTAAACTGAGTTAGCAGGATTCTTGCTAAAACTGGCCTATGCCGTCCAAAGACTGGGATTCAGAATCAAAGCCTGCTAGAGAAGTGGCCTTAGAGAAGTTTGAGTAAAGATTGGTTGCTGAGGGAGTCTGTTGTCTGCTCAGCGTTTCCTAGCCTCTGGTCTACCTATCTGGACCACAGTCTTGGGCAGTTCACACAGTAAAACGACCCCTGAAGTTTAGCTACAGGAAGCATAAAGCCCAGTTATGGCATACTGAAAAGAGGTGGTGTGCAGGGCGTGGTGGCGTGGAGGGCATGGTGGCGTGGAGGGAGTGTGGCGCTGCCTGACCACTTTAGATTTGAGCTGTATGGAGGCTGTTGTTGCCCCCAAGAGACTGGGGAGAAGAAATCTTTTTGTTTTCTTAATGGTCTAAAGTCATGCATGATTGAGAACTTGCTGTTGTTTAAAATCTTTCAGCGCAATAGTGTGGTTGGTGGTAATTTTGAAGACATTTGTCCAGAGAAGGTAATTAGGTTTAAACCGCCATTATACAAACAACGGTACCAGTTCGTTAAAGATTTAGTGGATCGCCATGAACCCAAGAAGGTAATTATCTTTTTTTTTTTTTAACTGTTAAGATTGCCCTATTTAAAGTGGCTTATCAAATATACTAGTAAGGCTAGACCCCCCTCCCCCACACCTCCTCAGGATTAGGGATTACAAACAGGGGCTTTGGCATGCTCAGCAAGCACTCAGCTGCTAAGCAACATCCTCTGGTGAAAAAGACTTGAATGATTTGGGGTGGTGGCGGATATAAGTACGGTGCATTGTAATACAAGTAGAGAACTGTCAGAAAGGAAAAAAGAAAAGGTTTTGTGTGGTTTTGTTACGTTGTCTAGTCTGGCTTCTAACTCACACACTTGGGTGATCCTCTGCCTCAGCTTCTGGAAGCAGAGGCTGTAGGTGTGCCCAGCAGGAGAAACTTCGGAGTGATGATTGCAATAGGGAGACGACCTTACGGTAAACACTCCATGTGTTTCAGAGTTAAGCAGGTTTTTCTTTCTTTCTTTCTTTCTTTCTTTCTTTCTTTCTTTCTTTCTTTCTTTCTTTCTTTCTTTCTTTCTTTCTTTCTTTTTTAACCATGGATGCATGAACAAAGTCACAAATCGAGAAAGTCATGATGATAATCACAAGAAGGATTTTTAACAGTGAGGGCAGCTTAATTATAGTGAGAGAAATTTATTTATTTTTGGAGACAGGGTCTTAGAGTTCAAGCTGGCCTCCAACTCCACTTTCCTGTCCCTCCCTCCCAAATTTGGGATTACAAGCGTTTGCCACGACATCTGCTGAATCCCCCACCCCCCTCCCCTCTGTTTTTGAATTTAAGGTCTGGCTATGTTGCCCAGGCTGGTCTCTAACTCCTGTGGCCTAGGCTGGCCTCAAGCTTGATATATGGCCAAACCACCTCCTGAGTGATTTATTTTCCTTCTCTCTCTCTCTCTTTCTCTCTCTCTCTCTCTCTCTCTCTCTCTCTCTCTCTCTCTCTCTCTCTCTCTCTTTTTGTTTTTTGAGACAGAGCTTCTCTTTGTAGTCCTGGCTGTCCTGGAATTCACTCTGTAGACCAGGCTGGCCTCGAACTCAGGGATCCACTTGCCTCTGCTGGAATTAAAGTATGTGCCGCCACACCTGGCCTCAAGTGATTGCTTGCTTTCCATTTTGGCCTCCTTTCTTTTCCCTGACAGTAGTGGGGACTGCAGGCATTTCCCAGCCTGGCTGGGAAGGATCACTGAAGAAAAGCTCTTCCATCAGCTGGGGAGACAAAGTTCAGTGGCATGGGGGTGGGGTGTGGGGGGTGGCGGAGAACCTTGAGGAAACGGTGGTTAAGGGAAATTTTGGGAACAAATAGTAATTTTCAACATTGAGGCAGGGAATGGAAACAGAGTCTTGCCTAAGTCTTAATGGAGGAAGGTCATTCTTTGCAATGTCCCCTTTCCTGGAACTTGTAGCATAGGTGAGTCCCTTTAGCCCTGTACAGGGAGCTCAAAGCTCGGGTGGAAGTCACCTTGTTAGCAGGTGAAATGGCCCACTCAGCCAGTATAGGCATTAGCTGCCAAGTCTCATGACCAGAGTTCAATCCCATGATCCACCTGGTGGAAGACAAGAAAATTGACTCCCACAAATTCTCTCATTTCCACCCATGTACTGTGGTGCGCAAGAAAAAAAAAAAAAAACAAACTGCAACAGTATCAAAAAGAGTTCTTCATTACTAATTTTTTCTTTTTAAAGATTTATTTGAAGCTGAGTGTGGTGGTACATGCCTTTAATCCCAGCACTCAGGAGGCAGAGGCAGGCAAATCTCTGTGTTCTAGGCCAGCCTGGTTTACAGAGTGAATTTCAGGACAGCCAGGGCTATACAGAGAAACCCTGTCCAAACAACTTAAAAAAAAAAAAAAATCAAATCGCGCGCGCCAGTGTGATACCACAGGAGATTAGATCCTCTGGAGCTGGAGTTCCGGGCAGTATGTGCTGTCTGATGTTCTGGGAACTGAACCTGGGTCCTTTGAAAGAACATTCAGCATTTTTCTGAACCACTTTTCCAGGCACCTTTGCTAACATTTAAATGTAAGGAAAATCTTGATTTTTTTTTTTTTGCCATAGATTCCACACTTCTGGAATGTTCAGTTAGAGTATCAGGCAGTATTACAGTACTGTGGTCAGAGGTACTTTTCATATTTTTCTTTTCATATTTGATGGTACATGTATCTAACCCCAGGTGTACTCTGCTGAGGCAGGAGGTTTGAGGTTTGCTTAAGCTCTGGAGTTGGAGGCCAGCCTGAGCTACACAGTCAGATTCTCACTCAAAAGCATAAACTGACTGAACAAACAAGCAAAACAGTGGCGATGATGATGATGATGATGATGATGATGATATCAGATGACAGTGGAGCAAAGTCATAGTTGCATAGAGTAAAGTACCTGGTTGTTATGCTAATGGGCGTGGCATGACTGGAGAGTAGATGCTGGTAAGGTGCTGAGTGTTGACTGAGGACTAAGTTAAGAGGCTTTCTCTTCCCGGCTTCCTTTAATCACCTCAGCTAACACACATCCACCTTAGTGGCCTTTTCAGCAAATCTGTTCACTTGAAGGGTCTGAAGCGCCTTTTTTTTTTTTTTTTTCAGCTCAGAGTTCAATATAGAATTTCATATGGCTCAATGTGATTGTTTTCCTAAACAATTTGAGAAATTAGGCCTGGGGATTTAGCTCAGTTGGTGGAATGCTGGTCTATCTTGCACAAAGCCCTGGGTTTGACCTCTAGCAGCTCATCACTGGCACAGTGGTGCATGCTGTAATCCCAGAATTGTTAGCACTCAGGAGGTGGTTTGGCCATATATCAAGCTTGAGGCCAGCCTCGGCCACAGGGGTCCCTGTCTCAAGAAATAAATTAGTGCATAAACTTGAAAAAAAAGATTAAGAAATTAAATTACTCTGTGAGAAAGAAACAGAAGCAGATTTTAGCAGGGCTTTGCTTCTGAAGCATGATGCTGAAACTCCAACCTGTGCTGGGCATGGTGCCTCAGACACGCTCAGGTAGAGGCAGGAGGATTGCTGTGAGTTTGAGGCCAGTCTGGTGTGTATAGTGAGTTCCAGGCCAGGAAGGAGTACACATCAAGACCCTGTTTAAAAGTAAACAAACAGGCTGGGCAGTGGTGGCGCACACCTTTAATCCCAGCACTTGGGAGGCAGAGCCAGGCGGATCTCTGTGAGTTCGAGGCCAGCCTGGTCTATAGAGTGAGATCCAGGACAGGCACCAAAACTACACAGAGAAACCCTGTCTCAAAAAACAAAACAAAACAAAAAATCCAAAGCAACAAGATTCAACTTTGAGTCTTGCTCTGTGGCTGAGGATAACCTTGAAACTCCCCCCCACCCCCATCTTCCTTACCTCTACTTTCCAAGTGCTAGTATTCCAGGTCTGCACCATTACACGAGGTTCTAGGGGTGGGACCCAGGGCTTCAGGTGTGCTAGGCAGGCACTCTATCAATCACATCTCCAGCCCTGTGTGTGATTCTGAGCCGGAAAACTAGCCTCCCTCTCTGCCACCCCTCTCCCTCTTGAAGGCAGGGTCTCACATCCAAGCTAGCTTCAAACATTTTTCTGCCGCAGCATCCCCAGTGCTAGGATTATAGGCAGAGACCACCATGCCTTTTTATCTTTCTCCTTGAATCAAACACAGACAGTAGCAATTGTTCTGAATAGGGATGACCCTGTCTGACTTTTCCTCAGGCATTGATTAACCTGCAGGATTAGAAAATCTCAGTTTAATTTGTTTTTATATATACTAAGATCCTTCCACACACACACACACACACACACACACACACACACACACACACACACGTACGTGGGTGGAGGCCTGAAAAGGTCAACATCGTGTGTCTTTCTCTGTCACTCTCCACCTTACGTTTTTTGAGATAGGTTTCTCATGGAACCTGGATCTCTCAGATTTGGCTAGGCTGTAAGTAGGGTTCCAGACACGTTCTGCCCCATCTGACTTTACATGGGTGTCCGGGATCTGAACTCAGGTCCTCATTCTTGTACTTTACTAACTGAACCGTCTTCCCAGGCACCCTCTAGTTTTAAAAGCTCATACTTTTCTGGCTATGAATGTTTTGCAAATGACATTGTGTCTCATCTATAGGTTGCAGACCTGGGATGTGGCGATACCAAGCTCCTAAAGCTGCTAAAAATCTACCCATGCATTCAACTGCTTGTTGGGGTAGATATCAATGAAGAAAAATTACATTCAAATGGGTAATACTTCCAGTGCTATGGTTTGGATGTGTTTTGTCTCCCAAAGGTGCTTGGGTTGGAAGCCTGGTCCCCAGAGTGGTGGTAGAACTGTGGTAGAGACGGTAGAGATAGGGAATAGTCATATGTCATGGGGCTCTTCCCTAAGGGATGGATTCTCCCTCTTTTTTGAGACAAGATATTACGCTATAGCATAGGTGTCCTCATCTTAAATTTGCAGTGTGCCCCCACACTTGCCTTTAATGTTCATCTCTTAAGTTATGGGTTAAGTCTCGTGACTGCGTCAGTTCCGAGGGAGGGTTGCAGCATGTGCTTGGTCCCTTCACACCACGCTCACCTTCCTGCTTCTCTGATACATGCTAGATTTCCAGGTGGTTTTGAAACCTTCTCTCCTAAAGAGCTGAAATAGCTCTGTTCTAAAGAGAGGCAAAGTATGAAAATGAGAACAATATGAAAAATTTTAAATCCTGTTCTTAGCGGCCTAACTTCCTCGTGTGGAAGGAAGGTGCCTCGTGGCCTAGCGTTTAGTGCAGGAAGAGAAAAACAGGCGGAGTAGGACTCCCATCAGTGCGGGCGATGCGCGGAGGATCCCGGTTCTGCATCTGGGAGAGCTCCTTCCCCCTTTACTTTTGTGGTTCTGGGAATCACAGTTGGAAGTCTACACACACCAAAGCAGGACCTCAAGTTTCAGGACCTCTCCTCATGCAGCTAGGTGCATCCTCTGCCCCCGAGTCATATCCCCAGCCTTGGAGTCGCTACGTCGGTTCTTTCCTAATGTTGCTGACTGATGATAATTCTTTTGCAGGCATCACTTGTCTCCCTGTTTGGGGGAGTTTGTAAAACCCCGAGATCTAGATTTGACTGTGACCTTGTATCATGGCTCTGTTGTGGAGAGAGACTCTCGCTTGCTTGGATTCGATTTGATAACATGCATTGAACTGTAAGTCTGAAAGTTGTATCAACTGTCTGTTTTGAAAAAATATGAAGGAATTAACCTTAGTAATCAATGTGATTTTTTTTTTTTAAATACTCATCAGTTGGGAGTATCTTTTTACTTTTAGTATTTTACTCGGGAATTCCAAATATGAAGATAATTCCAAAAACAGACATTCATATGCTCACCACACAGCCACCTGTTAGTGCCTCCCTTCGATTCCTTATCATGTCACATGTGCTGTCCTTCCACACAGTGCTTTCCACCCCTGAAATAATTAAAAGAAGATTATATACACAGGCCTTTGCTCTTGTTTAAAAATTTCAGTTGTGGGACTGGAGAGATGTCACAGTAGTTAAGAATACCTGTTTTTACAGAGGAAGTTCAGTTCCCAGCACCCACATGGCAGCTAACATCCATCCATAACTCCATTCCATGGGCACCAACTTCCTCTTTTGACCTCTGAGGGTGTATGGTTTGCAAGCAAAACAAATCACACACATTATCAAAAATTTCCCAGGGGTCTGCCCTGAGAAGATTTCTCTGAGTCCTGGGGAAGCTGCTATGGCCGGCCGGCATGGGGTAATCTGTGGGAAAAGAATCTATGTACACCTTGCTCTTTTGTCCGTCTGCTTTACTTCTCTAAGACAAAATTCTATCTCCACAGCTTCAGTTCTGTCCTCATATTCTGCTCCTCTCTGTCTCTTCTTTTCTTGTCCTCTCATAGCCCTAACTGAGCTCTTCTATGGATCTCATCTTCATCCTCTGTTCCTCTGCCCTCCATCTTTCCTTCCTCTCCTCCCTTGACCTGATTCAAACCCACCTACAATCTGCAGAAACTTTTCCTTGCTGCTTTCTCCCCGGCTGAGCCACTCTAACCCTAACCCTGAGTCAGGAATTCTGCCTGTCTTCACTTGCATCTGGTTATGCAATAAACCCCTTTGTTCTCAGTCAATAGCTCTGCAGTGTGAGAGAAAGGGATGGTCTGAGCTTCATTTGCACAAGAAACAAAGCTACGCATCTACATACCTGCCTGTCTCCTAGGCATTGTCTCTGTGGGGGTGTTACCTAGTTCAGATCAGCAGTAGGTCTGAGAAGCTTATACTGTTTGCCTATGGCCTAGGAGTATGAGCACACAAGGAATTAATAGCAGGAAACAGCTGATATATTAAAAGCCAAATAACATCAAGTATTCCTTGATATTTGACTTCTCTAGAAGGATTCCTTGATCTTTCTAGGTATGGCCTATATCATATGATATCATATATATCAAATAGCTGAATCTCTATTTAATATTTTTGTGGCCTGCAGCAACACATAAAAACAAGGAGATTAATTTGTTTTTCTTTTTTTTTATGATGTATTTAGTTTTTAGATTTTTAATTTATCTTTATGTGTTTAAGTGTTTGCCTGAATGTATGTCTCTGTACCATGTGTGTGCGCAGTGCCTGAGGAGGATTGCAGAGGGACTGGATCCCTTGGGGCTGGAATCAAAGACAGTTGACAGTTGTGAGAGCCACCATGTAGGTGCTCTGGAAGAGCAGCCAGTGCTCTTGACCACTGAGCCGTCTCTCCAGCCCCCATTTCTCCTTCTCCTTTTTTTTGAAGGCTAGCATAGCCCAGGATGGTCTCAAACTTGGTATAGATAATATTGAATTTCGTATCCTTCTGCCTCCACGTCCCAAGTGCTGGGATTCGAGGCGTGTGCCACCATGCTCAGTTTTATGTGATGCTAGGGATCAAAGTCAGGGCTTTGTGCCTTTTGGGGGTTCTCCTGCTGTTGATTTGTGGTCTTATTCCATTGTGATCAGACAGAACACAGGGAATCATTTCAGTTTTTCTATATTTAAGATGTGCTTAGTGTCCTAATACATGATCTACTTTAGAGAAAGTTCTGTGGGCTGCTGGGGAGGATTTATATTCTGCAGTATTTGGATGGAATACTACGTAGATGGTATGTTAAGTCCTTTTGATCTATGATTCATTTAATCCAGATATTTCTTTGGTTGGGATGGCCTGTCGATTGGTAAGAGTCAGGTGTTGATGATACTTGTGTTGTGCTGGGGTTAATCTGTGGTGTCACACTTAGTCGTATTTGGTAATGTCTTTAGAAATAATTGTCTGTTGAGGTTAATATAATTATGCTGTTTTATCCTCTCTCTTCTCTCTCCAGGCCCTCTCATGAATCACATTTGTTTGAGGTGTTGGGGAGCCAGGGCAGGGCATTGCCAATCCTGCCCCATCTTTGTTATCACTTGTACTTACAGATGTTGTGGGGTTAGGAACAAGGCACTGCTCTGTTCAACCAGGCTCACACATTCTTTACCTTTGGTTCTATTTACTTAGGCTTTTCCTCTAGCTGTAGTTTCCTGTATGCATTTTTCATATGATCTACCTGAGAGTACATTGGAGACTCATAAATACCTATATTTTAAAGATACTTTCCTAAAAATTTTTATTAGAGTGTGTGTGTGTGTGCGTGTGTGTGTGTGTGTGTGTGTGTGTGCGCGCGCGTGCGCGTGCGCGCGCCTGAACTCATGTTGTCAGGCTTGGGGGCAAGCATCTTTAATCTGCTAGCTACATTGCAGGCCCTTAAACATCTTTTCTAATGCTTTGGCCAACGAGGTGGCTCAGCAGGAAAAGGCACTTGGCTGTGTAAGTCTACAGACCTGAGTTCAATTTCCAGAAGCCACAGGCGAAAGGCGAAAGGAGAGAACTGGTTTTCAGTGTTGTACTCCAGTCTCCATATATGACACATGAATGTCTTCCCATCATACACACACACAGTAATAATAAATAAAAATCAAAAAATAAGATGATGTGCTTCCTTTTGTATAGCCATAGTATGCTGTATTAAGAAATGTCACAGTGGCAAGTGTGGTTTACACCTTTAATAACAGAATTCAGGAAGCAGAGGCAGGCAGATCTCTGAGTTTGAGGCCAGCCTGGTCTATAGAGTAAGTTCCAGGACAGCCAGGGCTACATAGAGAAACCCTGTTTCAAACAAACAAACAAACAAACAAACAAACAAACAAAACACCAAAAAAACTTAAAAAAAAAAAAGAAGCTTACAATGTTGCATATGGCCATGTTATATAGTAGTGCATATCCAACACTCACAACTCAGCTGTTCTAGTGATATCTTTAATAGTTGTTTTCAAATCTAGTTATTTAAAATGTGGGTTTTGTTTTATTTTTATTTTTTGGTACTTTTTGAGACAGGATCTCTCTATGTAGCCTTGACTGTCTTGGAGCTCACAGAGCTCCCCCTGCCTCTGCCTCCTGAGTGTTGGAGTTAAAGGCCCTGGGGATTTTAGTAGTGATGTCTTTTGAGTGTCTGTTAAATCATCTGGAATGGGTTTGCACAGTCTTTCTGCTTGCTAGAACATCCCTTAATCTGGATTGATCTTAGTATTTTAATGCTAGATTTAGAGGATGCATTTTTTTTTTTTTTTTTTTTTTTGGTTTGGTGGGGATATTGATCAAGTGTTTCATGCATGCTAAGCAGGTGCTATAGCTCCAAACCCTACCTGCTGTCCCAGGGAATAGGTTGTGTGTGCATTCCTGCACTCATGAACACTCATGCGTGGGAGGCGCAGGCTAGAGTTTGACATCCGGTGTCTTTCTCACAATCACTCTCACTTTTTTGTTTTCTTTCGAGACAGGGTTTCTCTGTGTAGCTCTGGCCATCCTGGAACTCCCTCTGTAGACCAGTCTGGCCTCGAACTCACAGAGATCTGCCTGCCTCTGCTTCCCAAGTGCTAGGAATAAAGGTGTGTGCCACCGTGCCTGGCTACTTCGTATTTTTGAGATGGGTCTCTCAATGACCCCGAATCTTGCTGATTGGCTACACTGGCTGGCCAACAAGCCAGAGAGATCTTCTGGTAGTTGCCTCCCCAGCATTGGGGTTGCAGATGTGTATTTCCATTTTTTTTTTTTTCTTTTTGATCTGAACTTAGATCCTCATTCTTTGCACAAGTTTATCCACATGTGAGTTCAGGTGCCCCTGGAGCCTAGAGGAGGGTATCAGATACCTTGGAGTTAAAGGTGGTTGTGAGTCACCTAACATGGGTGCTGGAGACCAAACGTGGGTCCTCTGTGAGAATAGTACATGCTCATAATTGCTGAGCTATCTCTACAGTTGCCTGGCATTTTTGAAAAGATCTCATAGAAGTCTTGTTGTGTTCTTGGGGCATCAAATCAAGGAATATACAAGCTCCGATACCTTTTTAAAAGGAGTATTGATATGAGTTCTGTAGAGGGCAGCAGAGGACCTTAGTTGATGGATCATCCTGGGCAAAGCTGCAGTAGGAAGGATTGAAACAGAACAATTGTTCATGGGTTGTGGACCGTTGCATTATTAAAGAAGGGAGAAATCAACATCCAGGTAGGAATTATTTTTGCCAAGTTAATTAGGAAAATTCATGCAAGTGAAGCCACATTAATTCTATCTTTCTTATTAACTGTTTCAGAATAGAACATTTGAATTCAGATGATCTGGCCAGATTTCCTGAAGTGGTTTTTGGATACCTGTCACCATCCATGGTTGTCATCAGCACACCAAACGCTGAGTTCAACCCCCTGTTCCCCACAGTGACCCTGAGGGATGCAGATCATAAATTTGAGTGGAGCAGAATGGAGTTTCAGACCTGGTAAGTTCAGAAGTTTTCTTGTTTGCTGTTGTTGTTTGGTTGGTTTTTGGTAGGAGTCCTGCCATGGGAAGTAAGCTTTGATATGTCTGTCTTAAATTGTTCCGTACTTCATTCCAGCAAGGTCTCCCTGTGTGGCTTACGATGTAGTAAGATCACAGGGAAAGCAGCACATGTGGGCAGCAAGGAGAAGCGTGTGTCTCCTGGATGCTCTTTAGGAGGCACCTGTGGTGTTGACATCGAATGAGGACCAAAATGGGGAGGATGTGGGCTGTGAAGGGAACTCACGCCCATGCTTGGGGTGGCTTCTTGGCTTGTGCACATTGTTTTGGTGTAATTACAAATGTGTATCATCTGGGCTGGAGCCTTTGAGGTTTCTTCATCCACCCCTACACTCTGCCCGTCCCATAGCCTCCCTTTCCTCTTCCTGTGGTGACTTGGAAACTGAAAATGTGCTGCCTTTGTTCCTACAGAGTCAGGCATCCTGGTGGTACATCATACATGTGTAGGGATGTTTAACTTTAGGGTTGTTGTTTTTTGAGGTGATGTTTCCTTGTATAGCTCAGGCTAGCTTTAAAATCCTTATCCTTCTGCCTTATCAGTTCAAGTGGCATGATAGGCATGTGCCTCCATGCTTGGCTTAGAAATAATTTGATTCATATATTTTCTGTTTCCTTAAACTACCAACAAAGAAGTCACTTAAGAATTGTTTGTTAAACCTGGCAGTGGTGGTGCAGGCCTTTAATCCCAGCACTCGGGAGGCAGAGGCAGGCGGATCTCTGTGAGTTCCAGGCCAGCCTGGTCTACAGAGTGAGATCCAGGACAGCCACCAAAACTACACAGAGAAACCCTGTCTCGAAAAACCAAAAAAAAAAAAAAAAAAAAAAAAAAAAAAAAGTTTGTTTACAAAGCTGTTTAACCAGAACTGTATGTATGTCAGAGAAGTGATTTCCCTTTATCATTTGATTTCAGGGCTTTACGAGTGGCAAACTGCTACAATTACTGTGTGGAGTTTACTGGGGTAGGGACACCACCGGCTGGATCTGAGCATGTTGGATATTGTACCCAGATAGGTGTCTTTAGGAAAAACAGTGGGAAGCTAGCTGAATCCTGTGTCTCACAGCAGCATGACCAGCATGTGTACAAAGCGGTGAGTATTCCTTGTGAAGTAGCTGTCAGGGCCAGAAGTCTGTGGGTCAGCATGATGGACAATGAGGACAAGGACTACTATTACAACTACCGCTGTCAGAACCGCCCCCACCATTCCCTCCGCCCCCACCATTCCCTCCGCCCCCACCGCCCCCACCATTCCCACCATTCCCACCGCTCCCATCGCCATGGAATCTTTTTCATTTATTTTTAATTTTTCTTTAGCCCGTGTGCCACTTTGTTGCCCAGCGTGGCGTTGATCTCTTAGATCAGTAGTTGTCTTGCCTGAGCCTCTCAAGGAACTGAGGTTATAGGCATGTACCACTGATTCTAGATTGAACCGTTTTTTCTTTCTACACTACTTTCCACGTAGTATCAAGTAGAAACACTGGGTTAGGGGTTCGACTCCAGTCCCACCAGATCTAATGACCTCTTCTGGCTTGCAGTGGGCACCAGACTTGCATAAGTTGCACAGACATGCATGCAGGTTAAACACTCACATCAAATAATACTATAAATCTTAAAAAAAAAAAAAAAAAAAAAAAAGGAATCCTGGGTTAGTGCCTGTTGGTAGAAACATTACTGAGATATAGTTGACATTAGAATTGGAAGCAAACCAGTTAGCTAATATCCACAGATCCACAGTGTTTGACTTCCAGTAAAATTAAGGCTTTTACAATGAATAGATTCCGACACATGCAGGGTGTGCGCAGTTAGTTGTTATATGGCTGAATTACTGATGGTTTCAGCAAACTTCCTGGATTCTGTTTGGTTTTCTTCCCTTCAGGTTTATACAACCTCCTACCCGAGTTTACAGCAGGAGAAGGTGCTCAAGTTTGTACTGGTTGGGGAACTCCTGATACAGGTGGAGCGCTTGAGGCTGAGATACCAGAGAATGCTGAGGGAGCAGGAGAAAGAGGACCCTAAGCCAGGGGACGAGGACTTCTCCCCAGAGCCCCACCTACTGCTGGGAGAATTTTTCACAGAAGCCGAAAAGGCCAGGATAGAAAATTCTCCCCGACCCTTCTGTGAAGGAGAGAAGTTTTGCATACCCCTGGGGCGATTGCTCGCTTATCCCAAGCTGCACCGCTTATGCGTTGGCGAAGAGAGGATGCGGTCCCTCATTGCTGACTCGGTCTGCTTGAGCAGCGACGGCTCTGCAGTGGTCGTTGACCTGCATAATCCTTGGGATTATCGGTCTGAAGATAACTGAGCCATCCGAATTTCCCCGAAGCTCAGAGTCTCGCTGACACTTAAGTTGGCTTAGAATTCAAGCTGTTTTTGTTTTTGTGGTGCTGGGAATTGAACAGAGGGCCTTGTGCATGGTAAGCAAGCACTCTGCCGCTCAGCTATTCCCTTAGCCCTATGACTTAAACTTTGTACAGTCCTAATTCAAGTAATATTTTGCAAGTTTTTAACACAAATCGGGTCCTGAACTCCTTGACAGATCTGCCTGACATAGACTGCTCTTCGCCCAAGAAAGGGCTTAACTAAAAGTTGTTGCTTTCCTTTAAAATTGGATTTTTCTTTCTTTTCTTTTCTTTTTTTTAAAATTTGATGTTTCCAAGAATGAAGAAATTGGATGTGGTAATGTTTTTAATTTTGTCCTCACCCATATTTTGGTGTTAGAGCCATATGTTGAATGTGACATTAAAACATTTCAATGTAATCAAAGCCACTTGAGAACCTTTCCCAGGGTTGAGCATAGGGGCCCTTTACCTATAATCTGAGCACCTGGATGATGACACAGGAGGATCATGGGTTTGAGTCCAGCCTGGGCTACATGGTGAGACTCTATCTCAAAAACAAAAACCAATTCCTCTGCCCAACTTTTCCCAGGGGTGATGTAGTTTTAAAATCTAGGATTATCCTTTTACTTTGCATAAAACATTATATGAAAAAGGAACATGGTTGTTTTTTGAAGGGTATAGAAGTCTCCCTTGGTAATGAAGGGTATAGAAGTCTTCCTTGGTAATCCCTGTCCACAGAGTGTGTGTCTAGGTGTGTCTGTGGTGGTAGAGGTTGAGCCCCAGGGCTTTGCCCATTTTAGGCACGAGCTCTACCATTGAGCTGTACCCCCACCCACATGTGAATACCCTTCCAGAGCTTTCTGCCTGGAGTTGGGGTGGTAGTAGCTGCAGGAGAGAGAAATGTAGCTTTGTTTGATGAAAGAGAAAAGGGGCCCCAAGGGGAAATTCTTGTGTAAGGCATGGGAGTCCCGAGGTAAGTCGGCCAGGCATGGCTGCTCCACAGTGTTAGAGCCCCTGGTGTCCATCTTGATAACTGTGGCAGAGATGGTGGATTAACCTGGGGTTTCCTCTTGCATAGCCTACACTACCAGAAAGGAAGAGAGGTGGAGCTCATTAGCTGCCCTGTGTGCTTTGGTGCTTGTTGCTAGGCAACACCACCGCCACTTCCTGTGTGACAGTGAGGGAAGTTGAGAAGTATAGTTCATATTCTAAGAAGCCACACACCTACTCAGTCATCTGCTAAGGAACCAGAAGAAAATGTCCACCGCCTGTGCCCCCCGGTATAGCCTGAACTCCCTGAGGCTGTTCTGTGGCTGTGGAGTCGGTCCCTGGGTAAGAGCTATGTGGACACTTATCCTTAAAATGAATCTTCCAGGGTTAATAATCAGTGGATTTGGTGAGAAGGTTTTCATAGAGAAGAATCTTCATCACATAGGCACTGCTAACTAGCTGTCCTCTGAATCTCATAGACGAATCCATCAGATTGCCACGTGCCTCCAGGTGCTCAAAGGTGTATACGACCTAGACTGAGATTTACATTCCTTTCTACACCCAAATGCCCTGTCTTCGCCTTTCTATGTCTGTGCTCAAGGTTTGCCTTAGAGCTCCCTGCTCATCGTGGCTCTTTGCTGAAGTCACGTTTTCCAGCCAGGGTAAAGAAGCCCTTGATCATATCTTCCTCCCAAGTTAGTCCCTCAGCGCTCTTGGGGCCTGATGTCTTGATCCCTTACCCACAAACCCTTTCTGTGCTTACAACTACCACGGGGATGAGAACAGCTCTTTCTTGTCTGTCCACATTTCCTGCACCTACCTCTCGCTCTTCCCCAGAGCTGCAGACATGCTAGGAAAGCGCTTTACCACCAAGCCACACTTCCAGCCCTTGGCTCATACGTACATCCTTAGTTTGTGTTCACGGCTCAGGTTTGACAAACGCCTTTCTTTGCACAGTGACAGGTTTATTCTGAAGACCTCTTCTCTTTTCTCTCTCCTTTGCTGCTGGGAATGTATCGCAGGGCTCTGTGTGCGCTCTGCAGGTGCTCTACCATTGAGTCTCACCCCCCAGCGCAGGCCCTTGTTCTAAAGCCACACCCTTATCCTTTAGCAGCACACAAAGGATGCTCATTCTGAAGAGTGAGGAAAACTAGAGACTGCAATAATTGCAGAATGCAAGCCAGGTGTAGTGGGGACATGGAGACAGAGGTTCAGATGTTCAGAGTCATCCTCAGCTACCTAGTGAGTTTGAAGCCACCCTGGGTTATGTGAGGCCCTGTCTCAAGAAAAACAACCAAAAATAACCCTCTCCATGCACACAATAAAAACCAAATGTAGAAAATCATCAGGGTTGCTAGGGGAATTTTGTTTCGGTTGTGTGTAAAAGAGCCATCATGGGAAGCTCGTATAAAAGCTAGAGAGTGGGTAGTATTGTAGTTCTGACCTAGTTAAGAGAGCCAGCATTGTCCTCAAAATTGTTTTTCAGACAGAGTGGCCAAGCACCTGGCAGCCTTCAAGAAACAAGTAGAACAGTGCAAAGACACATTCTAGCACACTCACAGTCCCCTCTGCTCCCTACAGAACGGCTTTTCCATGGCTCCTAACCAGACTCCACACACGCGCACACACAGAGCGCAGAACGGAGACTCCCTGAAACAGTGCCCTCTCCGGTCACCGCCCCTAACCTGTCACCTGTGAGCCCTTCACACTCCTATCACAGCAGATTTGACCCTTGCCCTTGGAGTTCAATGTTGAGTGACAGATCTCTCTGTTCCTATTCCATCCCCGTCTGGGAATTTTCAGGGAGTTTCCTAAGAAATCAGATATGGGAAATGCACTCTTTGAGGCCCTAATGCCTCAACGCTACCCTTGAATCTGGAACCTCACGAGCCTCAGAACGAGGGGGCTTTTTTAGGTTCTATTATCTGGAGACATTTAAGAATATCTCTGTGCTGGGATCCAATCCAGGACCCTACAGACGCTAAGCAGGTGCGTTGCCGCGCTCTACCCCAGCCACAAGTGTTTGTGTGATTTTAAGCCCCCTCCCTTCTTTTTCCTACTAGGAACACATTGTCCCACATATCTTGAGTAAAGCATGTTCACTGCTGTCTTATTTTCTGGACTGAGCACTGGTTTGTGCTGAGAAGTTGATGGACGGAGGAGAGGAAGTACATTTTCTTGCAAACTTAAAATTTTGGTTGAATTTGAAGGGTCTGAGACCCTGTTTTGCAGACTCACAATGTCGCTGAGTATGACCTTGAACCTCCTGCTTCCACCGCCCAAGTGCTGGGATCTCAGGCCTGTGCCGCCGCCGCACCCTTTTTCTGCAGTACTGGGGATTGAACCCAGGTCCTCCATACATGCTGGGTGAGCACTTTACCCTCTGAGCTGCACCCTCAACCCCCAGACGGCAGAGATCTGGATGGGGAAGGTTGCTGCTACCTTAAAGCCTTCCTCAAAACAAACACAAAACAACAACTAAGCCCCAAAGACCCTTTTTTATTCCCAGCATGCTCGAGGCCTGATTTTGATCCCTTAGCAGCACATAACAAAAGATGCAGCTGGATGTGGTGGCGCACACCCACAGTTTCAACACTCAGGAGGCAGAGACAAATCTGAGGTCACCTGGTCTACACTCCATGCTCTAGGACAGCCAGGGCTACATAGTGAGACTCTGCCTTCAAACAAAAACCAAAACCCAAACCAAGGAGGAAAAACTGTGCAAATTATTTTTCTCATAACAACCTTACAACTTAAATTGTGAAAGGAAAAGTGGAGTTCAGTGCTGTGGATATTGCTCTGTATGCTGTGAATGTGTTGCTCTGATTGGTTAATAATAAAGTGCTGATTGGCCAGTAGCTAGGCAGGAAGTATAGGCAGGACAAGTAGAGAGGAGAATTCTGGGAACAGGAAGGCTGAAAGGGCGATGCTGCCAGTGGCCGCCATGAGAAGCAAGATGTAAAGATATTGGTGAGGCACAAGCCACGTGGCAAGGTATAGATTTATAGAAATTATAGAAATAATTTAAGATGTAAGATCTAGTTAGCAAGAAGCCTGAGCCATTGGGCCATACAGTTTTAATTAATATAAGCCTCTGTGTGTTTATTTGGATCTGAGTGGCTGTGGGCCTGGTTGGGACTGGAGAAAACTCCAGCTACAGTTCAGAACTATATACTCTAAAATAAAGCTAGTAATATCTTAGTTCTTTTTATCCTCATACTCACCATCTCACAGCCTCCTGGGGGATCCTGGCTTCTATTCATTGCTTCCTGAAGAGCAGCTCTGCCCAATTCTGCATAGAATCCAGTGGATTGTCTATGTTTCACACCAACTTCCCCCAAGCGGCATAAGTGCATGAAGTTTTTACACTTGTTCTTTTACTGATACATATTTTAAATATTTATTTTTTAAGTCTTATGGATATTTGTGCGTATCTGTGAGTAATGTATGCACATATACTACATGCAGGTGTCTGTGGAGGTTCAAAGGGGACAATGGATCCCTGAGGCTGGAGTTCAGGCTGTGGTGAGCCGCCCAGTGTGGGAGCTGGGAATTGGATTCTAGTCCTGTACAAGAGCAGTAAGTGCTCTTAACCACTGAACCTTCTCTCTAGTCCCTACTGAATATTTTTGATGCAATTTATAAATGCAACTGGATGTGCTCCATTCTTTATTGACAACATGTTCTTTTGCAAAACATTAATGGTTATATATAGAAATTCATGTTAAAAATCCCCAATTGCTCTATTTAAAAATTTGATTATTTTGTGTGTAGGATGTTTTGCTTGCCTGTGTGTCTGTGAACCGTGTGCATACAGTGCCCTTAGAGGCCAGAAGAGGGCATGGTATTCACTGGGACTGGAATTAAAGACAGTTGTGAACTGTCACATGGGTATTGGGAATTGAACCTTGGTCCTCTGGAAGATCAGCCAGTGCTCTTAACCAGTGAGCACCCTACCCCCAATTACTCTTGAGAATGTAAACAAATATTCCTAAAGAGCTCGCCCTTCCTATCCCTTCCTAGAGACAACTGACAAGCATCCCTTGTCCTCAGTTCACTAAGTGTAGATTCCAGTTTTGCAAGAACTAATGACCTTTTGGGGGACAGGTTGTTTCTTACCCCAGCATCCTTCCACCTTAGGTATTTCACTCGAATGAGCCATATAGCTTTTAAAAAACTATTTACTTAATTTGTATGTGTATAGGTGTTTTGCCATGTGGCTGGCAGAAGAGGGCATTGGATCCCCTGGAACTGGGGTTGCAGACAGTTGTGAACCACCATGTGGGAATTGAACCTAGATCCTCTGAGAGAACAGTAGGCATTTTTTTTTTTTTTTTTTTTGAGACAGGGTTTCTCTGTGTAGTTTTGGTGCCTGTCCTGAATCTCGCTCTGTAGACCAGGCTGGCCTCGAACTCACAGAGATCTGCCTGGCTCTGCCTCCCGAGTGCTGGGATTAAAGGCGTGCACCACCACTGCCTGGCAGCAATTGGCACTCTTAACCACTGGGCCATCCCCTGGGCGACATAGTTCTAAGCACAGTAATTCAAGATGTTTATTCTCCAATGATTAAACTGCTGTGTGGCCCAGGGGATGAAGAATGCGGTTTTGTAAGAGGCAGAATTTTACCTAAACATTTGCCTGAATAAGTTTTCGTTGTCACTCAATAGGGCCCACACTCCCAGACTATATGTGAAACTTGTTACCAACCATGGCCTCCAACTCCTAATTTCAGTCTGGGCAGCTCTAAAACTTAGCTTTCTGCTCTTACAACAAAACAGTTAGCCAGAAGTGGAACTTCAGAAACTGAAAAGCAAGATTAGTACATTTAGAGACTTTCCCAGAACGATGGATTAGGTCTTCGTTTTTGTTTTGGCAGGTGGTACTGTCCATGTGCTGAGTTTTCCATCATGGAGTCAGTTGTGCTAAGATCTGGAGGCCTGTTACACCCGCCGAATTGTATATACATTTTTGCCTGTAATTATCTTTTTTTCTGCCCATTTCATTCTGTAGTCTGTGATGCAGGCTGGCATTGGCCAAATTATTTAAATCAGTTTCTTTGCTCCTAGAAACACTGCAGCCTAGATCCACACCTTAACCTTGACCCGTTGGACTGTGGGTGTTCACCGAATGACCCTTGCGTTTCCACTGTGACGTCTGTGTCCTGGCCTATCTCTGTGGGTGCTTTATCGTGGTTTTCATTTGGTGCTTCCTGCTGGGTCTGCTCATGGACCTGCACTTTCAGAACCTTTCACTCATCCCACACCACAGCAAACATTTCACCTTAAGCAGCATGGGGAAAGGACTTCATACACATTTCTGGCAGATATTTTCAATTATTTAAAACTACTATTGAAAAAATATCCAATGTGCCTCCCCCACCCCCACCCCCAGTTTTATTCCATGGAATATATGTGCAGAGAATCACTGGGGAGTCACTGAAGGTCAGTGCCAGGAGGTGGCACACTTTTCCTAAAGTAATGCATACATTGTGGTTTTGACTCGAATTATAGCTAAGACACAACGCAAAGCAAACCAACACCAAACCAACCCAGAACCCACCTCGGATAGCAGCTCGAGAGGACATCTCAGTTTAGCAGAGTTGTAACCGCATAGGAATGTGTCTGAAGCAGTTCCTACAGGAATACCTCTGACTGACATTTCCTTGTTACAGGGTTTCACATAGACCAGATACCACAGCTCCAGGGAATGTCTAAATTTGGCCCTGTCCAGTTTGCTTTCTAATTGTTACATAAACAGGGGCTAGTTTAATTTGACCAATGATTTTCTACCTCACCCACACGGAAACTTTCAATAATGATGTAAGTGATAAGTAGTCTTAGCTTGCTTTCTCTGTTGCTGTAACCAAGGGTTTCTTGGGCTCCTATGTCCACAGCACAGGGCATCATCATCAGGGGAATACATGGCAGGGACGGAAGCGGAGGCCATGGAGGGATGCTGCTTCCTGGCTCGCTCCCCATGGCTTGCTCAGCCTTTCTTACACAACTCCGGACCACCTCTCTCCAGGATTGGGCTCTCCCAGCTCAAACATGAATCAAGTAAACATGCTGCAGACTAATCTGGCAGAGGCCTTTTCTCAAGTCCCTCTTCCCAGGTGACTCTAGCATGTCAAGTTGACTACAAACCAGCTAGAACCGTGGTACACAGGTTGAAATGGGTGGAGGAAAGAAAAGGAGAAAGGTCAGGAGACAGGAAAACCACCAGATGCGGAGAAAAATGGGGGCTCCAGGCTGGAGATGCAGCAAAGAGGTAGGTTGGAGGTCCTGCCTGGTTTTGCTATGATCTGGTACCAAGTTATCCTGTGTCCTGGGGATGGGTTTGGAGACTCTTCCCTAGAGTGCCCATATTGTATCCCCTCCCACCAACAAGAAAGGTGCTTAGTGGTCAAACCTTTTATGAGCTGCACTGTCCAGGGGCCCAGATTGTAGCTAGAGTTTTCCTGCCTAGCCCAGAGTCAGGACAAATCTCTGTCACCCGCCAGTCCCATAGCCACTCAAACCCGACCAAGTAAACACAGAGACTTATATTGGTTACAAACTGTATGGCCGTGGCAGGCTTCTTACAAACTGTTCTTACAGCTTAAATTAATCCATTTCCATTAATCTATACCTTGCCACATGGCTCGTGGCTTACCGGGATCTTCCCATGCAGCTTGTCATGGTGGTGGCTGGCAGTGTCTCTCCCTCAGCCTTCCACTTTCCAGAATTCTTCTCCTTGTCCCGCCTATACTTCCTGCCTAGCCAATGGCCAATCAGTGATTTATTTACTGACCAATCAGCAACACACTTGACATGCAGACCATCCCCACAGCACCAGATGATGGGCAAAAGGATCTGGCCTCAAACTCCTAACCACAGCCCTTTATTAACTTTCCATTGCTGTCTCAGCATCAACAGTTAGGAGTGCTGGTGTTGCATTTCCTTCCTAAGCGGTCGTTCTAACCCGTGGTAAGAAAGGTCTGCACAAGGATATGGGTTACTTGATGTAATTTTTTAAAAACCTAATTCTTAATTTTTTTTGGGCAGAACTTTAAGAAGCATCCTGATGACAAATTTAAAATCTATGGAAACCCTTTGTCACACCCAAAGCATTTACAAATATGGGTAGTATTTGTAAATATTTAAAAAGATCTTCTTGGAAATGGCAAAAGGTGATGTCTACAGCCACAAGACCCGCTGGTGAGAGGCAGTGAAATCTTTAGCCAGGGCAGAGTCAGAAGGTTACTGCACCATCCACAAGTTGTAGCCTAATTCCTACGCTGAACAGGAAGGAGCAAGACTTTTCCCGTCCACACCCATGGTAAACTGTTCCAGGCAATAAATAACTGGTCTCCCATGTGTTTGCGTTCAGGTGACAGTAAACACTTCCATCACATCAGCCTTTTAAATGCCTGCCCATTTTCCTCTCTCCTTTTTATCACAGCCTTAGTTGGGAAGCTTCTTTGACTATAGCACACCCAGTGGTCAGTGGCTGGTGCCTCTGAAGTTTAACTGTCTTGGATCACACTTGAACCTGATGGAACTTTCACTGAGAATAGCGACTGGTTACTCACGAAGCCTGCTCAATGAAGAGACGGGGTAACTGGATCCTAGGAAGAGTTCCATTGGCTGGAGTTGCAGGGTGTCTGTAGTTATTGTGGGCACTTAGCTAACTTCTGCCTGGAGCCAGGCTGTAGTACAGGCTACAGACCACCGGCAAAGTCCTCCTGATGTAGCAAAGATCTTCCATGGCTGGGAACCTCAGTCTAACAGCTCAGAGGAAACAGCATGTGTCTCTTTTTACAGATTTTTTTTTTTAAAAAGCAAGATCATACTCTGTAGTCCAAGCTGTCTTGGAACTCAATATGTAGCCCAGGCTGTCCCCAAACCCATGGTGATCCCTCTGCCTTCTGACTGCTGGGATTTTAGGAATGAGCCACCATACCTTGCTTCCTAATATTTTAAAAAATAGAGGGTCGGGGAGATGGCTCAGTGGTTAAGGATCTGCATTCTGTTCCTAGGGGTTTCATGAGCACCACACAGACATGCACAAACCCCCATACACATAGATGAAAATAATAAAAATAAAGTCTTAAAAGATTAAGAGCATCTGGACTTTAGAGATACTGCTTTTTATTGAACATGTATAAGATTCACTTTTACATTATTACAAACATTTTACAAACAAAATTTTATTTTGTTATAAAACATTTCCTGGATTTTATCACTGTATAGTTAAAACATAAGACATAAAATATATAACTATGAAGGTCATTCTCCAAGTATTAGAATACTGACAGAGTCACTTCATTTTCTTTGTTCAGTGGTAAGGGCCAATCCCAGGTCTTGCACATGCTGGAATGTTCCTTACCACTGAGCTATTCCTCAGCTATTAATAACACTCTTCATAAACACTGTGTAAACCTCCAAATGATTGAAATAATATAGAGGAAGGTAATCCTCAAGACATATTGTCAAAATTAATCAAATTCTTCTACAGTCTGTCTTTCCTTACATTGATTTGGCCAATGAATATTGGTGAAAGAATTATGTAAGTAAGATAAACGTACACATTTGAAAATACAGAACACACTGTAAATCAAAATGTTTATCAGCTTTGCTGTATGGGGAGACCTCCCCTATTACCATTTAAAACAGTTTGTGTCTGCATTTTCTGATGAAAATCACATGAAGAAGGGAATAAGGCCTTATTTCCAGGGTAGTCTTAACTTAGGCTTACAACAGGAGTATTATTTCATTCTTACAGCTCAACTACTAACATTATGCACAGTACCTAACTAAGCCAGTATGTATAGTGGCCTGACGCAATCTCAGCTACCCTACTTGATGATATTCACAGGACGTACCATCTAAGAGAACTGAATTTCTAAGACGCCCACATGAAAGACTTGTGAAGAAAACAATACAATCCCGTCATATGAGCCCACTGCCTCTCTCGGAGATTTGTTATAAACACGGAAGCCTACAGTTTCAGAAGTGCTTCAGTGAAATGTTTAGTGAAACTGTCAGTTTATACTTCAAAAGTGGTTTATTTCACATGGAAATCTGAGAGTCTGGAATTGCTTCTGGAGGCTTTGACATCAAAATTACCTGATTTGAAAAAAATGTTTTTTGAGTCAGGGTCTCATTTTGGGCTCATGATTCCCATGGAGCCCAGCCTGCCCTTGAACTCAAGTAGATTAGTTAACCCAGGCTATCCTTGAACTCAGAGCTCTTCCTGCCTCAACCTCCCAAGTGCTGGGATTACAGGTGTGAGCTGGGATTTGAATCTGTTTAGAATAGAGATTAGCTGAAGATATTTTTTTCCCTTATAGTAACAAAGGAGTTTAGTGGTCAACTTCTGTGGCTCACAGTTTTATACAAAAAGAACAACAACAACAAACTGAAAAACCAAAAACATACACAGAAGAATCTAGTTTGGATATTATTCTCATGGATTTATGCTGGAATGAGATGGTGGAATTTAGGGTTGTTGGTCAAGCCTTTAATATCAAAAGTGTTAATCTATGTTAGTTGTTTGCACTCAGAAGCCTTTAATACCACCACAAAAGGGAGCCCACATTCAAGTGTAAATGGATGGCTCAGGGTCTTCTCTGCCTTTTCCTACGCTGCACATCCTGTACAGTCTTGTCGCCAGCCTGTCGCAGGAGAAGCTCTCCTGTGCATTCTTCTGAACAAGGCAGGTTAGACGCTTCCTTCTCATCACAAGTACTAGCTCTAAAGAGTGCAGGTGGTCTTTTCTCTAGCACAGAAGAAGAAAACAATTCATCCCTACAAAATTCTCCAAGATTGGACTTGAAAATTTGAGCTAAATAGTAAAAAAATAATTTGTTAGGACTCCATTTTTCCAAGTCTATTGTTTTCTAAACTGAAGGCAGAATTAAAAGTAGACTTGGCACTCAGCAAACAGCTTTGAAATGAGCCTTGTGGCTGAGAGACTGACAACAGATGCCCTGCAGAAAGTAAAGAATAGATAGGCAGACAGGCAACCCTTCACATTCTGATCGGACTGTACTGAAATATGAGTGCAGGACAGACCCCAGAACACCAGGGGAGGAGAGTCCAGATTTCTGCGGACTATAGAGTCACAGCTAGCCTTCCCCCTTCCAACTCAGTGCTTCTACTTATTAAGCGATTGTTTTATTACTTAACAATATGCAAATCAAGATTATTTAGTAGCTGCTAAAATTAAAAAGGCATAATTTTCTACAATTTTCAAGATCTTTTCACATTTTTATTTTTCCTTTTTGAGATAGGGTATCATACAGCCTCATTTGGCCCTCAACTCCCTATGGAGCCAAGAATGTCCTTAAACATCTGGTCCTCTTGCCTCCAGCTCCCAGTGCTGGGGTGACAGATGTGCACCACCATGCACAGTTTATGTACTGGGGATTTAACCCAGGGCTTTGTGTAGTCTAGGTAAACACTCTACTGACTTAGCCATATTCCCAGGCCCACACATTTTATTTTTCTAAAAAAAAAAAAAAAAAAGGATTCTGTATCGTAGCAACTCTTTTCTGATCACAGCACCTTGTGTGTGTCTGACAAGTAGCCTCCGTGAACCAAGCTCACAATCCAGCTATTATCACCTTTAGAATCCAAACTCATTTGCAGAAGTGCCAATAAAAATATAGCCTAGAAATTATTTTTAAAATAGAAAAATATGCTTTTAAAGTTGTCAGAATAAACTTCTCTAAATAATATCTCCATTATCTGCAGTTAAAACTTTCTTTGATCTTTTTGTAACATACAATGGATCTTCTCACTTGAAAACAGACAGCATGTCTTCACCTATTTAGATAACATCTTCCCCGGTAAATATGTTCATGCCAATGTCCCAACCTCCAAATATGTCTTCACATGATTCAGAAAATCCTTTCTCTTAGTATTCAAAATATTCTAAAACAGGGTGTCATCTTTTTAAAAAATTCAGCATGTACTTGTAAAAATAGTTTTGGATTAATGTTGACTACCTAATTCTTGAGATATTAAAGTAAAAATTCTAATACGAACAATTCCACTTTTTTCCAAACTTCCCAATCTGGATAGTCAAACATTGTATAACTCTATTCTCCTTTTGTCAACATAAAAAGGTCTTCGTCAGAGTAATTCTGTGCTGACCTACTATGTTCTCAGACATGATTGTGCAGGTGAGGCCTGGGGCATTGCTGGCTCTGTGCCCACCTCAGGCTTCTCTTCAACAAAGGGAAGTTTAGCTCTTTCCACAGGATTACTGTCAAAACCAGAAAAACTACAGCTTGTGTGCTGTGCTGTTAACATGGATCCAGACTAGATATTTGTACCCTAAAAGCTGTATTAGAGGTATGTCACAGTCTACTCTGGCTTCAAACAGCTAAATTCTGACACAGTAAAGAAAACAGTCTCTGGTCAAAGGGGCTAAGATAGAAAAGCGCCGGTCCCCATGGCATCGGTGAATCCAGCAGCTGCTCAGACGTCTATCCATTAACACGGTGGTGTCAGCTCATGGAAGTCTGGCTTCCTTAGGAAGGGTGCCATTTTTCTGATCATCTTACAGTCTTCCTTCTGATCTGACTGCTGAGACCAGCAAGTCTTAGTACTGAATGGATAATGAATCAGCTTTTCTCCTAGCTTGCCCCTGGTAGCCTAACAGACTGATTATTAAGCTTACTTGGCTCTTACGGAGTGCTGCTGGGGCTTTTGCAGTGTATCTAATATTAACGACAAGGAACAATATATATCGAATATTCAAAGCTTTCTTTCCACCCAACTACCTCAGACTTGGATACACCTGTCATTGACTTATGTCCAATACGTTTAGAATTATGAAGTATTTAAAATGTTTAAGTTATAACATTTTCCCAAAGCATGGATACTTTCTGTCAATTATTGCATAAAAGGAGTTAATACACTTAGTTCAATGCTATATGTAGTAGGACATGGAAGATTTACTTAATAGGAATTATAATTATTTTGATAGCATTTATGGGTTTAAATGGACCTCACATACTGTCTCCTAAATGTAACATTTAAAAACAGAGTCCAGACCTGTTGAGCACCCCTGCCTTGCATTTTTACGCTGGAATACCAGAATCACACTCAAATGTGTCCAATGTCGTTTTCCTCTGAGGTGCCTTGAAAGTACAAGGTGCTGACCCGGGCCAGGCCTTCGCCTCCATTCACATGCTCCCTCAGTGGCTGGGTGGCTTGGAATGACAGTGGGGTGCTTTGAGAAGGAACCAGCATGGCTTTCCTCTTCACAGATGAACTGCACTTTGAAAACAGGTTCATTGTTTTTCTTACATGCTTGACCTAAACACCGTGAAACACCTGTTGTCCACACCTCACGTACACAGGGAAGCTTCTGTCTGCTGGTGGCACCTCTAGCGTTTGATCACAACCTGCTCATAGGCTCCAGATCCTACCCTGAAACAGCAGTGAGGGGGATACTTTCAGAACTTGAACTGTAAAGGTGGAAACTTATGAATACATTTTCTCCCAGGTACATACACCAGGTGGTTCTCCCCATCTCTTTCTTCCCCCCCTCCCTCCCTCCCTCCCTCCCTCCCTCCCTCCCTCCCTCCCTCCTTCCCTTCCTTCCTCCTTCTCTTCCTCCCTCTCCTCTCTCTGTTTTTGAGACAGGGTTTCTCCCTGCAGCCCTGGCTATCCTGGAAGACCAGGCTGGCCTTGAACTCAGAGATCCATCTGCCACAGCCTCCCGAGTGCTGGGTTTAAAGGTATGTGCCGCCACCACTTGGCTCCAGGTGGTTTTCTATTGAGTTTATTTCTACAAGGGTTAAAGGTTTCATACGCAGCACAGACACACAAGGCAATCCTAAAATCAGTTTCAGCTAGGGCAGTACACAGGGTTTCCATGAAGTTAACGATGAGAATCTTTAGTTATAATACTGTAGGTCTTAACATCTTTCTAGAAAGTGGAAAGCTTTTTCTTTCTGTTCTCTCTCCCCCATCCCACCTCTCCTCTCTCCCTCTGTTTCTCGACTTCCTCTTTTTCAGACAGGGTTCCAAGTAGCCTAGGCTGGTCTATCCCTCTCTATGTAGCCAAGGATGGCTTTGAGGGACAGTTGTTCTTGCCTCGACCTCGAAAGTGCTGGGATTCTGAGTGACAGGGCTCAGGGTCCCTTCAGTCAATATGCGGATGGCTCTCTGTACAGCCAGCACTGTGAATCCACCATGTGATGGAGATGGAAAGGGGAAGGGTTTTTCCTCTAGCATCTCGGTGTAGAAGACTGTTGGCTGTCCCCCACCTCCACCTCTTCTCGTCTGCATAGTTTAGCTGGAGACTCTTCCCTCAACTCCTCTGTGGGTAGGTGTGGTCACGTGATTAAGTTTTCCCGCAGGAACCACAAATGAAGAGCTATAGCAACTTCTGTCTCTCTAGCATACAAGGAATCCTTACCCTGGGTAAGGATTACCCAGTCCAGGAAGGTGAAATGTCATTGGCCTGGCCATTGCATTCTTGGGTTTCTGTGCTACAGCCTTTACTGTAACATGCCAGGTACGAACTGATCTCTAACAACGAAATAGGCTAAGTAACTTAATTTGCAAGCTTTGTGAATAAACCCATTCTGAGATAGCTTATGTAAGTAATGTCCTCATCAACAGGAGACTTCCGTGGCTGTTGTTAAGATGGATGCGCTTAGGACCTCAGTTCTGTGAAGTCAAAGGAGGAGCATGCCTCTTCCTTCTTGGTCTGGCAGAAGAAAGGTTCTCATCATGTCTTTTAGATGGCAGCTAGCTTTAAGCTTTTTTTTTTTTTTTTTTTTTTAAGGTTTATTTATTTATTATGTACACAGTGTTCTGCTGCATGCATGCCTGCAGGCCAGAAGAGGGCACCAGATCTCATTATGGATGGTGGTGAGCCACCATGTGGTTGCTGGGAATTGAACTCAGGACCTCTGGAAGAGCAGCCATTGCTCTTAACCGCTGAGCCATCTCTCCAGCCCCCGCTTTAAGCTTTTGAATGGGTCATAATTCTACCTTTTCTCAGGAGCATCTTGGGTGATCAGGGGAACTTTAGTGGCAGTGCTGCATGAAGGTGAGGGTCTCACTGCTAAAAAGTTAGCAGTAGGTACCTATTTCATTCGTCAAGGTATCAGAAATCCTCTCCCTCCCCCCACCCCGCGCCCCATACCCGATGCTTCACTTGGAGTGTACAGAGTTTAACAATCCTGGAAGCAGCCACGATGGCTGGACTCATCCCTTGGAGGCCTCATATGAGGTGTTTGTGGTATGCCTTTTTCCTCCAGGCATAACATGACTACCGCACTTCTTCCCATCACACAGCAGGGATAACCCTGGCACTGTAGTCACGGCAACGAAATAAGCCAATACAGCGACGACAAGGTCTACGGGAATGAGAATGGGCTTGGGCTTTCAATACATACTTGTAGAAGGAAGGAAGGGAGGGAGGGTCACAAGACTCTCCTGGGGCTCCACCCACCATTCCCTCCTGCGTGTGCTCTTGGAAGATGCTCGGGTGTGCAAGGGGTGGGAGACTAGCTGAAGCTGGGCTTCTGGGGGGCTGTCAGCCATGATGGGGTACACTTTCTTGTGATGGAGCTGTCACAAGTCACCCTTGCTTTTATAAGCCTGGGAAGCTCACCAGCTCACCAAACGGGATGTGGGCAGGACTGTCAGTTTGCTCTACTGCACTTTATCTTAGCATAGAGAAGATGAGAATTGGCATTTGAACGTCAGGATACCAGAAGGGAGTATGTGTGTGTGGGGAATAACGGCTGGAGAATTTTCGAATCTGATGAAATCTATAAGCATGGATATCCAAGAAGTTCAGTGAAACTAAAACAGAATAAACACAGAGAAACACCCAGTCACATCTCACTCCAACTTCTAAGAAACCAGTGACAAAGAGAAAATCTTTCCAGGTGCGGTGGCCCCTCTGCCTTCTACCCTAGCACTCAGGGGGCAGAAGCAGGTGGATTTTCGTGGGTTTGAGGCTATCCTGGTCTACATGGTGAATTCCAGGCCAGTCAGGGCTATACATTGAGACCCTGCCTCAAAAAAAAAAAAAAATCTTAAAAAATACCCAGATAGAGGCTGGAGAGATGGCTCAGGAGTTAAGAGCCATTCCTGCCCTTGTAGAGGACCTGAGTTCAGTTTCCAGCATTTACACTGGTGTCTCGCAACTCTAACTGCCCCAGGACATCCAATGCTCTCCCCTGGCCTCTGTGGATTCCCCTCCCCTCTGCCCCGGCCCCACAAGTACACACACACACACACACACACACACACACACACACACACACACACGGCATACATACATGCAAGCACACATAAAAAAAATAAATCTTTAAAACAGCCAGATATACAAATTATACAGGGAAAATTAAAACTAGAAATGGAAGCAGACTTCTTGTTTGAAGGAAGTGAAGTGTCTCTAAGGTCAAGAAAGGTTAAAACCAGCTTTGCTGTGAGTGGGTGCACAGCTGTTCACAGAGGTAAGGGCACTGGCTGGAAATGCTTGCTCAGTTCTGCCTAAAAGAGTAGGCTAAAATTCTGTTCTAAATAGGCTTTTTATGGTACAATTGTCAGTGCTCTATTTGTCCAATATACACTAGAAATACATTTAAATAAAGTAACAAACTAACATAGAATATAACGGTGAAGACATGCAGGAAGGGAAAGAGGATTCCAGTAATAACCAACTCTTCTCAGGGTGTACAAGCGTTGGTCCTCTTTCAGCCACAGCATAATGAAAACTGCAACCTTCGTCCTTTACTTGAGATTTTTTTCCCACAGAGCCCAGGCTGGCATCAGACTCTCTATGTAGCCCAGGATAACCTTGAACTCTTGAACTTCCTGCTTTCACTTCCCAGGTGCTGGTATTATAGGAGGGAGCTACCAGGCTTGTTTACGTCACTCTTGAAGCTGACTCGAGGGCTTCGCTCTTGCTAGGCAAACCTTCTAACAACTAGCGACATCTCCGCTCCTCGTGGAGTAGGATGCTCTGTGTTTTAGCAGGATGGTATCTGGTGGATGACGTACCTGTTCGGAAGGTGATGGCTGCCGAAGGTCGTACTTCCTCCAGGCCCCACAAATAACCTCAGGCCTTCTTCTGCAACACATAATTGGAATGCTTGTTAAGCATACGGTCATCAGACGACCATCAAATAACATGCATATTGTAGTAATCCACATTTTACATTGATTAAATGTATCGAAGCTCTGAAAGAGACAACAGGAGCGGCAGCCTCCAGCTCCTTCTCACCAACTTCCCCAAAGCTCTTTTTCTTTGAACAGGAATGACAGCTCGTTCTACAAATTTTCATGAGGTTTAATTATTTCTATTTCCAGCCAGTTACACAACAAAACAGTCAACTGTTAAGTGTTCTCTTTTCCACCAGCTTGAGTAATTGCACCTTTCAAGTTGGTGGCATATAAATTCTCAGTTTCTGTGGAAAATTCGAGGAGACTGCGGGATTCTATTCACTACTGTTTCAAGACCACCACCCCAGCCCTCCAAACTGGGTCAGGGACCTGACACTCAAAAAGTGTATGGACATAAAAGCTTTCTTTAAAACTGATCTCTGCTTCCCCCTCTCCTCCCCATCCCCCAGTTCTGGGGATTGAACCCAGGGCCTCATACATCCTAGGAACTGGCTGTACTACTGAACTACGCCTCCTTCAGCTGATTTCTTCACTCGTTTGTTCCTTTTCCAGCATCACCAGCCTTGGTCAGACAAGCTACAGAACTATCTTTGCTTTGGCGGACGGGGAATGATTCTCCGCATGGGCCATGGGCCGCGGCAGCCCGACCGATCGTGTGGGCTGACGCAGCTGTGGACCACAGCACCCGTCCGCATCCGTTCTCCGCACACCTTCTGCACTGGAGTCGAGGCTGAAGTCCTGACTCTGCAGGATTTTCTCTACAATGTCATCCGCGTCCACTCTGGTGTCGTCAACCCGCTTCAGCTGAGACTCAACAGAATCCTGCTTCACCGGGCACCTTCGAAAAGAACCACAGTTGTTTTCCACCTTTTGTATTGACGGGGTTAAGTTGAACATACAGACGTGTTACAGGTAGCGTCACCGTGTGGGAGGGCACCTGGGGAGTTTCTCCGGGGCGTCTTCCTCCCTGTCGGCGGTGTCAGGGTTTGGTTCCGCCGTGGTCGGCTCCATTTCATCACATGGCTCCAGGATGCTTTCCACTCCTGTGGACGTGCTTCCCACGGAGGTGTTTCTCCTGTGGCAGAACTCGGAGAAGCTGGATGACCGGGAGTGGCATGTGCTGTACCCTGCCGGAGGAAAAGTCACTTCGGATGTATTCACGCTATCAGTCACACTACAATCGAACTTTGTCTGTCTGAATGTGTGTGCGTGTTGAGATGGATGCACGCACATGTGTGTACAGATGCACATGCGTGAACGTGTGTAGAGAGGCCAGTGGTTGATCGGGTATCCTCTGTCACTGGCCACCTGACTTTTGAGACAGGATCTCTCGCTGGGCTTAGGACTTGCTGATTTGGCTGTAATGGTCCCTGAAATCCTCCTGCCTTTGTCTCCCCAGTGCTTAGATTATAGGAATGAACTGTCGCCCGACTTTCATGCGAGTGACTGAACTCAGGTCCTCAGGCCTGCACAACAAACACTTTACTGAACCATCTATCATCTCCGAGGCTCAATTTTTTTCATCCCACACCAGAGTAACTTCAAGTTTATTACTGAATTTTATTTTGTTTGGGACAGGCGCCTGCTATACAGAAAGCAGAGGCTGGTCTTGAACTTGCCATCCTTCTCTCCCAGCCTCCCCACTGCTGGGATAACAGGTGTGTACCACCCCACTTGGCTTCAAATCCCTTAAGAACAGTGGTTCTCAACCTGTGCCTCACAATCCCTTTGGCAAACATCTATCTCCAAAAATATTTACATTACAGTTCACAACAGTAGCAAAATTACACTTATGTAGCAACAAAAATAATTTTATGGTTGGGGGTCACCACCACTCGGGGAACTGTATTATAGGGTCACAGCATTAGGGAGGTTGAGAACCAGTGATCCAGAACAGTAAGGAGTTGAATCCCACTGGGGGCCTCTACCTGATACTTTGGACTGCTGGCTTGCATAGCTTGATGTTCTAGAATGTCCCCAGGCACCAAGTTCATCTGGAACAGAGGCACTCTTTGCTGAAAGATCTGCAACAAGTCACGTGATGTTACTATAACAAGTCAATGTCCAATTTGTACTTTAACCCGCAGATTTTTATTAATTTGCAAGTTCATAATCAAGGAAAATGCATTGTAAAGTGATAGATTCCTTCAAATTGGTACAATGTGCACAGACAGACATACAGACAAAACACCCACACAGTAAAAATAAAATCAATAAAATCTCAGAAACAGAGTAAAAAAAGAAACTGATGATAGTACATAGCATGAAAGTAAATAGACAAAGCAGTCCCAACACTGTTTCTAGAAGCTCCCTAATCATGTTCATAGACTAGCTAGCAGTTACATATTTGTAGAACCAGCCTTTCTGCACAGAAGACAGGACTGTGACTGTTGAGCGTTAGTGTAAACCACTTGGAAACCAGAACGGCTGCTAACCTAGGAGCAGGAGGAAAGCAGCTGAGTGTGACAGTTACCACAGCGGCAGTTCTCTCAATGAGACAGATGGTGCGACAGTCGGGCCACCAAATGCTGCCAAGCACGCAAGCTACTGGTCCTCTGCAAAGACTGCTCACGTCCAGACAGACTGCAAGGGTCCCCAGTATCGACCTCGACATCAGCCCTAAACCAAAGGCTAGCTCCAAGAAAACCCTCGCCAGGAGACAGTTCACAGGGATTCCTGGACACCCAAAAGTCTACCCCAGTGTTTGGCTCAGAACTCAGCCACCTGTCTCCTGGTTTCCAAAATGCATCCAATCCATATAAAAGTTTATTAAGCTCTTATCAAATCAGTATCTGTGGTATAGATGAAACGGAGGTATGGGGGCCACAAAGAGAGATAAAACATGCTCAGAATTTGGAGACAGAAGCAAAGAGAATACAGTGTGTCCAGCATTAACCAAAGAAGGTAGTAAGAACTCCAAAGGCCAGTGCACACAATTCTACAGGGGAGGAGACCTCAGAGAGGAGGCTGGCCCAGGGTCTGCCAGTGTAGGAGTCTTTCAGCTCGCTGACGAGGAAGGAGCATAGGGCACAACAAGCTTGTCGATCAGCAAATGGTTTGGTGAAGTCGGCACATAGAGCAGTGGGGGAGATGACCAATGGGAAAAGAGACTGAGGACTTGAGCACAGGCCAGCTGATGAAGACCTTTCTGGGAGCTGAACGAAAGACACTTTCAGCGATACTTCAGCGACTTCATGCCAGCGGGCCACTGCAGGCTACACGGTGTGAAGATCACTTTAGTAAAGGGAGAAGCAGGTTGGGGTGAAGAGCAAAGGTTTTGATTATAAGCCAGCTGAGAGTGAGAGGTCTTTAGCACAAAGGGCGGGATTCAACTGCTGAGCAGAAGTTTGTGCCAGGATACCCGAACAGTAGGAGAAAGAGTTGGGCAAAGCCGCACTGAGAATGTGAAGTTGACAATCAATACTCATCACATTCTGACCTGTCCCTGGTCTCTGGGATATCAAGACCAGATCACAAAGAACCCAAAGTCTGGCTGGGGAGAAAGATGAGCTTATAGATTTCAGTAATGATGCGTGGCGTGAAGCGGACCTTCCCCAAAACATTTGGAAACACATATTTGTGAATGGAAAGTATTTAACACACATTTATACAACCGCATTACATTTATGAGACTGTTAAATACAGGGGTGTAGATGACATTGCCCAGAAAACTAAGTAGACGGGACCAAGCCTCCGTGGAATAGCAACCCTGGAGAGGAGTGGGGGTGTTTTTATGCCTTAGTTTCTGTTTTTGAAGGACTGGGGACTAGACCCAGGGCTCAAGCACACAGGCAAGTGTTCTGTATCACAGCGACAGCTCCGGCACTTTAGGAAGGCTCTTTTAAATTTTTTGTTATTATTTGAGAATTTCATGCATGCATATGATGTGTTTTGGTCCCATTCACCATCTACTCCCTCCTCTCCAATTCCTCTTGTACGTCTCTCTCACTTTTCCCTACCAACTTAATGGGCTCTGTTCTTAAGTTCACTGAGTCCACCAGTTCTGCCTCTCTGTGCATGAGTGCAGGACCATCTACTGGAGCACGGGTGGCCTCTGAGGGGCCAGACCCCTGAAGAAAACTCACCCGCCCTCCCCCAGTAGCCATCAATTACTAACAGATTCTAGGCTTAAAAACCAACAACTCGTTACATTGATTTACCTACTTATTTAGGTGTGTGTGTGCATGTGTGTGTGCACGTGTGCATACACACGCGTACACGTGTGTCACCCAGCATACACGTGGAGGCCAGGCCAGATGACAATTAGCTAACTAGCTGGTGGCAAACATCTGCTTCTACCAGTGGGTCCTGGGGACTGAACTCGGGTCAACAGGATGGGCAGCAAGCATCTTTACTCACTGAACCACCTTTCCTGCTCAAGAAATCCCTGAGAAGCAGGAGAGGAAAGGTCATGAAGGTAGGCGTCAAAGGGAGAGAAGGCTTCAAGGAAGAATTAGTGGCTGAGTCAGACGAGAGCAGGAAAAACGGCCAAAGGAGTCGGCGACCACGTAACTGTAGACATCAGGACAGGACACAAAGCAGACGGCACAGGAGTTTAACAATAAACGGGCCCTGTGATGGCTAACTCCCACTGTAAATCTAGTCACCTAAGGGAGCCGCGTCTGGGCGTGTCTGTGAGGGGGTTTCCAGAGAGAGGGTTAACCGAAAGGTGAAAACCCACCCTGAATGTGAGCAGAGCCATTCCCTGAGCTGAGGTCCCGGACTGAAGGAGAAAGGGAAAGAGGAAGCAGCTGGACACGAGTGTTTCTCTTTCTCTGTCTCCTGACTGTGGACGCAAGGTGACCAGATACCTCCCACCCCACCGTGACTTCCCCACAGGGACGGACTGCATCCTGGAACTGTGAGCCCAAACATCCTTCAAGTTCTTCCGTCACAGCAAGTGCGGTGATGAATCCAGGCAGTATTGCTTTCTAGAAGTTTGTCTGCATAACTGTGATGCATGCCTCAAATATGTATTCTCTTGATGAGACTTCTCCAGGTCTGTCTGGCTGCTTGCCTGTCTGTCTATCTATCTGACACTGGACTGCTGGAGTCTAGAGGACAGCAGAAGATAGGAAGACAGATATTATCCTATGAGAAGGATGATGGGGTCTACTTTATATTTTCTCAGCATAGACAGCAGCTCAGGACATTTAAGTGCCGAGGGAGGAGTTAATGGAAAGATTAACAGTATCCGTAAGATCAGCTGATCCTAAATCAAGAAATCCATACTCACAATTACTTAGGAGAAACCCTCTCGCTGCACATTTAAGAAGGTAGTGAAAATGTTAGTCCTAGCGTGTCACCTTTCTTTCCAACGATACACCCTGTTCCCACCATTTGGGAGCTAGAAGGAAACTCTCAGGTCCCTTCCCTGCAGCCGGGTTGGCATGCTGCCTCCCCTGCTTTTAGCAACCACAGTCGATTCTGCCTGGGCTGGAAGACTGTCTAGGGAAGTGGATCTCAGAGTGTGCTCGGGGACCAGCAGCAGCAACAGAGGAGCTGAACCGGTGTGTATCATAAAGTCTCAGGCACCCACGAGGATCCACCAAGTCCAAAACCGGCTGCCGGGGCTAGCGGGGTGTTTTAACACCCTCCACCCCCAGGTAAATCAAATGCACAGTGAGGCTTGAGAAGCAGCAAGAAGGGAAAGAGGAGGAGGAGGAGGAGGAGGAGGAGCAGCAAAGAGCTGGCGGGAGAATGGGCCCAGCCGGAGGGAGGGGTGGGGAAAATGGGAGGGTCTCGTGTTTGTGAGGAGTGGATGCAGCCAGCGAGAGGCAGTATTAGCACAACATTGAGCTATCACTGTCAGTGCACATGACTCTAGACAAATATGTCCCGGTTGGAGCACCATACTAACCGGCCCATTTCAAGTCATGAGTGCATACAAATTTACATGTGGGTGGTTGTAGGACTTTTTTTTTCCATCCATTTATTTATTTTTGTGTATGTGTGTGGACATGCATGTGCCACAGGATGCGTGTGGAGGTCAGAGGATAACCTGCTCTCTCCTTAAACTGTGTGGATTCCAAGGGTTAAACGCTGGTCATCAGGCTTGGTGGCAAGCACCTTGACCTGCTGAGCCATCCTGCCAGCCCCTCAGGGTTTAGGAATCTATTAGGAAATTAAATAGAATTGTTTTCCAGAAAGTAAAGGGCCAGGAAGCTATATACCCATACCTGCTATTCCGAGATGCACCTTGAGGGTCTCCCCGCCTTTTCTATCCTCTTCCAGAGACTCGGATTCCCCAGCGATGGGTATTGACATGGACGTGGAGGGAGGCCTGTAAACAGACAGATCTTGAATCATGTGTGAGCCTGCAGGTTTGAACTAGTGTTAGAGAGTCATTGTGTGGTCAGTGCCTGGCCTGAGAAAGCTGTTTATTAGAGTTAGCCTTTTGAGGATGAAATAAAAACCATTAAATAATCCATAAGCATCTTTTAGAGCACTAAAATCCTGAATAATAAATGTGGGAGAGATTTTTGTATAAAGGTTTTATTTTTACCTATGTACAAATGTGTGCATGCACACATGTGCAGGTGTCTGCAGAGACTGAAAGAGGGTGGTGGACCCCATGGAGCTAGAGTTACAGACGATTGTGAGCCACCTGACGTGGGTGCTGGGGACTGAACTTTGGTCCTCTGCAAGAGCATCAGGTGCTCTTAACCACTGAGTCACCTCTCCCGTCTGTGGAAAAAAGGCTTTTATATAACAAAATACTGGGAACAGAAAAAGTCTCATGGAGGTCTGGGGAGAGAGAGAGAGAGAGAGAGAGAGAGAGAGAGAGAGAGAGAGAGAGAGAGAGAGGGAGAGAGAGAGAGAGAGAGAATGAATCCAATGTGGTGTCACAGTCCTATAATTTCAGCACTCAGGTCAAGGCAGGAGGACCAGAAGTTCAAGATCATCCTTGGGCACATAGCAAGCTGTATACTAACCTGGGCTACACAAGCCTATCTATCTTACAGCCAAGATAAACCCTTCAAAAGCGCCTTTGGGACAAAGCTTCAGCTCCTCACATGACTCCCAAAGCTTTTCACAGTCTGTTTTAGACCAACCTCTTTAATTACCAATACTTGTATTATGACTTTTGTTGTGATATTTTGGGGGATGGAGATATACTACACAGGGTTTCTCTGTGTAGTTTTGGTGCCTGTCTTGGATCTCACTCTGTAGACCAGGCTGGCCTCGAACTCACAGAGATCTGCCTGACTCTGTCTCCCGAGTGCCAAGATTAAAGGCATGCACCACCCCCGCCCGGCTGGGGTGGGGGCACATATTTTTGAGACATGATCTCGCTCTGTAGCCCTGGCTGGCTTGGTAATCTGTATGTAGCCCAGACAGGCCTTGCACTCTCATGAAGATCCTCCTGTCACAGTTTTCTGAATGCTAGGATTACAGGCGTGTACCACCAGGCCTAGCTGAGTTACATGTCTAAATAACATAAAAAACTTGGTTAAAAAACAAAACAAGCGGGGCAGTGGTGGCCCACGCCTTTAATCCCAGCAGAGCCAGGTGGATCTCTGTAAGTTGGAGGCCAGCCTGGACTACCAAATGAGTCCCAGGAAAGGCGCAAAGCTACACAGAGAAACCCTGTCTCGAAAAACCAAAAAAAAAAAAAAAAAAAAAAAAAAAAAAACCCAAAAAAAACCTAAAAAAAAACCAAAACGCCATTGAATATTTCACAGTAAACATATATAAAAGATTCATGCAAAGAATGGAGTCTATAATAACAGTCATAAATCACCAGCGACTGGCCGGTGTCTGCAAGCCTCGACTCTTAAATGCCAGTCGTCTTCCCTTCCACAGGTGATTACAGGCACAACACTTCCAACACTACCATGAATTTGGCACTTCCGTCCTGCTGTCTCAGAGAACTGGAGTCACTCCTGCTGAGTGCTCTAAGACAGGGGCAACCAGCATTCAGACGGAACAAGCTGACCACGGGCTGTTAGTACAGCAGACTTCGAATCTGAAATCTTAACTAGGCTGCTGCACTTCTGTTACCCAGGGCAACACAGTTCAGTGACCAACCCCCGAGGGCCCACTGTGTGCTGGCTCTGTTCTATTACTCCTTTTGTTCAAAAATGTATAATAGTCTTTGTCAGGATCCCTTGATACAGCACAGTTGCAGACTAAAGAAATGGGGATTATTTTAATTTTAAAGTAATGTTCAGAGTCTGTGAAAAATGACCTCCTAAAATGACATCATTACCCTATGCACCATAACAATGCCCTGTGTGTGTGCAAATGGTTTTCTCTTCCTGGAATGTCTCTACTTGCCTTCCAAGCTTAGTACATTCTTATTCACCATCACGACTTATCCCAGTACCACCCCCTCAGGGAGGAGTTTCTGGCTTTCAAGGAACGGTGGTGATTAGAGGCCCTCTGCTCTCTGCCCCTGTCACATCGTGTGCTGTGTGCACATCTCCCACATCAAGGGGCATCCAGCAGAGCAGGCATGCATCTGTAGCTACTTACCGTTGGCTCCACCCAGACATACTTGGCCAAGGCGACTGCTCTGTCTCAGTTCCCTCATTTGTAAGGTAAGAATTTGGATCACACTGGAATGCTTTACAAATTCTTTTTTTTTAGACGTGGGTTTTGTTGTGTCTTACATCTGAGCTCTGAACTGCAGCTCTTGTGAGTTCTCAGGAGAGAAACGTTAACTAATGAAACCGTCACACAATCTACCTCTTCCGTCCTTGTTCCCGTCACGGCTCCCTTGGGTTGTCTCGTTTCTACCTTGCGTCGTAATAAGAACATTTGCTTTTCACCCGAAAGCTCTGCAGCCTTTTATCTTCCTCAGAAGGTAAGTGGAGTCCTTATTCTAATGGTCCACAAGATGACCATCTGACCGCATCTTGTTACTGAGCCCCTCACTCCCTCTGCGCTAGATTTGTGGGTCTCCGGGCAGTTACTTGAGTATGCTGGGAACAGGACCCTCTCCAGGCTTTGTTCCATATTCCCTCCACCTTGAACACTCTTTCCCCAAATATCCATGTGGCTTCAAGTCTCTACTCAAATGTCATCTTAAGCAGGGAGGCCTCCCCTGATACGACATAAAACAGCAAAGCTCTTTACGGCATGCCCCCACCCCCTGCCACTCCTCATCAGAGCATCTATTCCCAGGCTCCTTTTCTGTTTATCAGGACTTGGTGGTTTCTTACAGTATAAGCCCTAGGGTGGCAGAAAGCAGTGTCTTCTGCTTGCTGCTGTTTCTGAAGTTAGAATGCAGTCCCACACGCTCTAAGACATGTACTGTTAAAGAAGTGAGTAAGGAAATAGCAAATTAAAACCTTATTTGTACAATGCCACCTTAAACCTGAAAACCTAAAGACGGCAAATGATCTATAACTTGCATCATTTTGAGAGTGGAAAGCTTACTTGGCAACAGGAAACAGTCACTTCTACAACGCTCAGTCCACCACAAAAGGAACTGTGTGCCTACAAATCTGCTTCAGTTTGTATCATGCTTGCAGATAAATAATCCATTTACTGGTTATCAACTTACGTTTTAAAGCATGGGTCACCAGACATCAGCTGCATACTGATCAAAACCTAAACAAAAGAGCAACAAATGCCACAATTACAAAAGACTTCTCGAGAAGCCAGCTTTTGCTAATCCGTATTTCCCCCGCGACAACTAGTCCTATTTATATTTTCTATCTAGAAAGCATTAAGTGAAATGAATGTTTAATGAGGGTGTGCCCAACATTCAATTACTGCTTTATGCAGACAAGGATTAAAAATCATCTTTAATGGTCAAAACCTCGTGGAAAAGATAAAAATAAAAAGTAAGCACTTCCCCAGTGATACCCCTTGCTTGGCCATGTGTCTGTGTTTACTCCAGATTCCTGTGGGGTGTAAACATTTGATAACCAGGCCCTCCAGCTCCACAGGCGGAGGCTTCATGGGATATCTGCTCGGAGCTCTGAAGGGCAGAGTGCCTCGGCACCAGCTTTGGCTGTTTCCTTCTACGACGTTGATGTTCCCTGGTTGCTAAGGAACCTGTAAGAATCTACCACAGGACAATCCCACTTTTTTTTTTTCCCCTGAGGGAGTCTGGCCTTGAATTCACTGTGTGTCACAGGGTGGTCTTAAACTTTGTCCTTTCCTCCTTCCTGAGTGCTACAATCCCAGGCATGTGCCACTGTACCCTTTATGGGGTGCTGGGGATTGAACCCAGGGCTCTGTGTATGCTAGGCAGGCTTCCTACCAACCAGGCAATAGTCCCAGCCCCAAACTCACATTCTTATGGCAAAAATAATAGTAATGACATTCACAATGATAGTGACTTGAGAATTTATTTTGTTTTGGCTCTTTGAGAGAATCTCAGTATTCCAGGCTACGCTAAAACTTGCTTTGTAGCCAAGGACAACCTCAAATTTAAGATCTTCCTGCCTCAGCCTCCTAAGTGCTGGGATCATACACATTAAGCCCCCACTTGGCTGGATTTGGGAACTTACATTCCAGATATAAACACGTGTTTTATACATATCATCTCATTATACACATGTACCACCACACTTGGCTGGATTTGGGAACTTATGTTTCAGATATAAACTACATGTCCTATCCACATCATCTCACTTCATCTTTAACACTCCCATGAGAGAGTCACATTCTCCTTTTGAGACCACAGAGATTGGGGAATAGTTTCTGAATCACAGCTGGTATAGGGCAGAACCCAGGACCATGCTTACTGAGTTCATAGTCTTAATGACCAACAGGACACATACAGGTTATGACACATTTTCCAGCTAATGTTTGACAAGCATCTTTTACAACCTTATTCATTCATACCTCTTTACCCAGGACCTCCACTATCGTCTCTTTTTTACTTTATTTTTTCCTTAACTCTCAGACCTATCCTATTGTGCTGGTTCTCTTATTGTGTCTTCTTTCATGCAATCCTCCAATCTGGTTTCTAACTCTCCAGGACAGCACTTGGGACTATCTGAATGTCTTGGGATGGAAGAAATTGTGTAGTGAGGCAGAACAGAGAAGTGGGACAGAGATGAGAGGTGGGAGGCTGAGCTCTGTTCTTAAGATATGGGGACACCGCAGCTGTTTCTTTGGATGTTGACAAGGATGGTTCATTAAAGGGAGAGATGACCAAGAGCAGATGATCCAAGAGAAAAGTCTTTGATTGTGCCTGTGTGGATTCTAGAGCCCAAGAGGAAGGACTCACTTCTTACAGGAGGAGGGTCATGTCTTCCCTGTAACCATGGGCAAGGCAGCAGCCATGCACTGTAATAACAGGGGAGACAAGAAGAACTGTAAGTTCTATGCTGAGATGATGAGGGGATGTGAGTTTAATGAGTTCTATTTCTTCAATGAAGGAGAAGCTTGGCGGAGGTAAAACACGGGGCATGAAAATACATTGAAAAAAAAGGCAGGGAGGCAACTATCTAAATTGAGACAGGAGGCAGAGTATGGCTGCCAGCTGGAGGTGAGCCCGATTTCAGTAATGCCCACTCATCTGTGTGTCCTCCAGCAATGTCCAGCTCAGGACACAGACTCAGGGAGGACACAGAGTCAAACCAAGTGGGACTGGAGATCTTCAGGGACAGCAACAGGCAAAGGGACCCGGAGTAGGATATCAAGTAGGATAATCATGAACTGTGCACTCTAAGCTACGTAAGGGGGAGGTGGAAGCAAGTGAGGCCTGGCAGATCATGGGAAAGGGGGAGGGTTGAAGACAGCTGTGTGAGATGACAGAGAGGGCTGGGAACATAGGAGATGGTGGTAGGAGAGAGGAAACCACCTAAAATTAAAAAACTATTTCAGGGGGATATGACTTGATGGGTAAAGCATTTGTCACAAAGGAAGAGGACACACACACACACACACACACACACACACACACACACACACAAGCATGCACACAAAAGCAGCATGGGTTATTTGTTTTTTAATGTAAGAAATATATAATGAACAGTATAGTCAGTGGGTTTTGAGACTGGGGTTAGAGGGCATGATAATGTGAAAAGGCCACGGAACAGCAGATATGCATGCTGGTCTCAGCTCTGTCATTCACTACTTCTCTTACAGAAAACACCTAGCCTTCTGAGACTCATTATAAAACATGGATTTTTATCTGTGGTGGCCCCCATAGACTCATGTGTTTGAATGCTTGGCCCTCAGGGAGTGGCACTATTAGGTGTGGCCTTGTTGGAGGTAGTGTGTCACTGTGAAGGCAGGCTTTGAGGTCTTATAAGCTCAAGTCTGGCCAGTGTGACTGTCTCCTTTTGCTGTCTGTGAATCAAGATGTAGAACTCTCAGCTCCTTCTCCAGCACCATGTCTGCCTACATGCTACCATGTCCCACCATAATGATAATGGACTAAACCTTTGAAACTGTAAGCCAGCCCCAACTAAATGTTTTCTTTTATAAGAGTTGCCATGATCATGGTGTCTCTTCACAGCAATAGAAACCCTAACTAAGACACCATCTATCTAGACCTGTCAATCTCATGGTAGGGGGATATGTGCAACTGCCCTGAGATATTTTCAGAGGTATATAACAACAAAATCAAATCAACTTGAAGTTCATAGGATGATGCTCTTTTAATTTCCTCCCTTGGTTTGCTTGTTTTGGTTTTTTGAGACACAGTTTGTCTGTGTAGCCCTGGCTGTCCTGGAACTCACTTAGTAGACCAGGCTGGCCTCGAACTCACAGAGATCTGCCTGCCTCTGTCTCCTGAGTGCTGGGATTAAAGGCAAGTGCTATCAGTGCCTGGCTCCTACCTTGGTTTTTGAGACAGGGTCTCATGTATCTAAGGCTGGCCTTGAACCTCTGATCATCCCTGCCTCCATCTCCAAAATGCTATGATCATAGGTGTGTACTACCATACCTGACATTTCCTCATCTTCTTTACCATTTTCCTCTCCACATCAATGCCCATCCCACCTTTCTTAAAGCTGCTGCTGTGTGCGAGGGATGTCTGCCTCTAAGAACCAGTTCATAAATTCTCTATCTGATCCAGAGCTAAATGTTCACTGAAAACAAAGTTTAAGCTATAGTTTTAAAGTAATTCTTCACTTTCCTAACTTTGAAATAAAAACCATTTGGTTTTTAAATATCTGTCTTTCTTCTTCTTGGGTAACTTACTAATTAAGTAAAATGTAGCAAAGATTCTCCTAGGTACAAGACATTTTCTGAATATTTTCCCAATGGATCTCATTTAATATTTCCATCAACTTCATGAAGCATGCGTTCTCTGTGATGACCTGAACACATGGCCCCGATGAGATTTGGAGAAATAAGGCAGATGTCCATGAGTGGGTCTGCCTGTCCTGTCTCTTCACTAGTTACAAGAGAAGCCAGTGACTTCCACATACACATCACAGCTTCTCTGGAAGTTCTCCTGAGAGGAGTGTGTGTGTGTATGTGTGTGTGCGTGTGCATGGGGGCAAATGTGTGTGTTAGTGTACATACCAGTGCATACGCAACACCCACAGGAGGGCATCAGAAGTCCTATCATTTTCAGCCTTATTCCTTTATGGCAAGGTCTCTCCTTGAGCCCGGAGCTTGCATTTTACAGCTAGGTTGACAGCCAGCAAGCATTAGCGAACTTTCTGTCTCCACTCCCCACATCACTGGGGTTTCAAGCACGAGCAGAACTAGCTCTGGCTTCTTACATGTACTGGGATCTGAACTCAGCTCTTCAGGCTTGTACAGCAAGTGTTCCTAACTACTAAGCCTCAGCTTTCTGGCCCCGACAGCTGTACGGATTTTAAGCCGCGCATCTAACCATCATGTCCCCTCTCCCCAGCAAGCACTTCTGTTGCAGTGGTGGTGTACTTGTTCACAGCACCGATGAGAAACACACTGGACCATAAAGATCATCATTATTTTTCACTGCTCCTATGGCTTGGAAGGGTCTTTCCTGGTGGTATGGAGGCTCATGACCTCAGTATGGAGTCCCATTGTATCTATGACAGCAGATACCTGTGCTTAGCTGGAGGCAGAAAAATCTCTTTTATTGGCATGGAAGTCTTGAAGAGTGCTTACTTTAAGAATGGAATTGTCCTGTCTTGTATTTTTGGTATCATAGCCTTCCAGTAAACAGCGACGGGTGGTATTTCCTGATCCAGCAAACTCCGCCAGGTTTAGATCTGCAAAGCCCAGCTATGAAAAGAAAGAGAATCATATTAATAGACTATCTAGCAGGCTCTATCATATCTCCTTGAAATAGACACTCAACCTTGAGTTTTCTCAAAGCTCTCAGTTCTTGTCATCTTACTACGACCTGCGTTGCCACTTGCTTTACACGGGTCCTTAATTTAGTTGTTTTTTAATAAAAATCGACTACTTATCTCATCTTTTATCATGGATTTGATGGGCTGTGCTGAATACATTTCTGTACGCGTTAAAGTGAACATATGACTGTGCTAGTAAAACTAAGGCACATGGAAAAGCAAAACCATTCATAGTAACACCTACACTCCCATCGCATGTGGGGAGAACGAGTGGTCACGCTCGTGTGCAGCGGTAGAGACTCTGACTCCGCTATTCTGGATCCTCCCTGTGCTGAGTTAGCCATGAGGGACGGCAGCTCCTGACAGGTTAAGTTCTCACTCTCCCCACACTCACGAGAGGACTCAAGTGAGCCTCCTGGCTTCTTGAGTAGGGGCACCTTTTCCTCTCTCCCTTCCTGCCAATCAGCCTTCAGCTGAGTCTCTTCATGGAAGCTGCTTCCCTTGCTCATGGTTCTGTCTCACACCTACCCTCTCTGCTGCTACCCAGAAGTTCAGTTTAAACTTGTTCCTCTTCCACACTACTACCCAGAAATGCCATTTCCTGCCGGTATCAAAGCTAGCTGTAGTCATTCCTCTGATGCTGCTTAACCCGGATTCCCTGTTCAAGTGTACCCCTTACATGACTGTCATTTTAGCAGTCTACTCCTACATAACTGTGCACAATTTTTATGAACAAAAGAAGTGAATTAAGCACATCTCTATGAACATTAATAAACTGTATGATATGTTTCAAACATTGCTGAGGTTGTTTGCTTCAAGGTTTTTTTTGTGTGTGTGTGTATAATGTATGTGTATGTATGTGTATGCATAGGTATGCACATCCAACAGTGAGTGTGCAGAGGTCAGAGGACAAGCTCAGGCTTTGGTCTTCACCTTCCACCGTGTTTGAGGCAGGGTCTCTTTGTTGTCTCCGCCATACTGTATGTGCCAGGCTAGCTGGCCTGCAGGGATTCTCTTGTCTTCACGTCCCAGCTCACTGTAGCACAGATATTCCGGGTTTACACATTCTGAGGCTCTAAACTCAGGTTTTTACACTTGTGCAGCCAGCTTTGTCCACATGAGCCATCTCTCCAGACCACTTTCAGGGGCATGCAAGAGGATGCTTTTAATTACACACTGGAGCACTATTTCAGTAGGGTTTTTAAAATTAATTATTAATTGTTTTGTTTTTACACCCCAAACACAGTTTCCCCTCCCTCCAATCCTCCTAGTCATCCCCCTCCCATCTCCTCCTCCTCCATTTCTCTACAGAAAAGGGCAGGCCTCCCATGGATATCAACTTGATACTCCCATGGAGTATCAAGTTGCAGTGAGACCAGGCACTTCCTCTCCTATTAAGGCTGGATGAGGCAACACAGTAGGAGGAATGGGTTCCAAAAGCAGGCAACAGAGTCAGAGACAGCCCTGCTCCTACCATTTCAGTAGTTTTTAACTGGTAGGAAAGAATAAAGACAATGGCTCAGAGAATTATGTAAGCCCAATGTAGTAAGTCAGGCACACAGCAAGACACCGGCAACCGCTGCCTAGTTTTCACAGTCAGTCCCGTCTTACTGCCTTTTAGTGGACAGCACAGGAGGGAGGCCAGGGTAGGTCCATGCCAAGACACCTTTGAGTGAGCATGTGAAGACACGTGTGACTTACGTGATCATCTGTTATCAACACATGCCATTCCATACAGTCTCTCCCTTTAAAGCTCCAGCACTTCTTCCTGTTTCATCCCCTGCTGATGGCCTTGCTGCCTTTCACTCAGGGAGTAAGGGCGGTCAAGAGCACTTAACTTCCATAAGCTCTCGCTGCCAGACGCAGCCACTTTGCCGCTGAGCCTGGGCCTATACTGCCTTCCCACTCCCATACTGCGGATGGTACGCCTGTGTTCCTGCGGCCTCTTGCCTACCATGTTTATGTTGTAGTATTTCCCCATCTGGCACTTGGATTTACCCCTTCTCTACTAGATCATTCCCACCAGCACACAAACATGCTGGATTTTCTCCTGTCAGAAGGAACCAACCAAACCTGTCCCACAGCTCTCCAGATTATCGTCTATGCTGTCTCTGGCCATCTGGCCAAATTAACTTCCTCCTTCCCAGTTCATCCCTTAACTCTGCTAGCCATAGCCAAAGTCAACTCAAGGACATTAATGCTCTTGAACTCACTCTCTTAGACAATCTAGTACTTTTCATTTCTATTGACATCAAGGTTCAAATGCTAATAAAGGAGTCTTATAAAATAAAGGCTAGCTGCCCACTAACTTAGCATTTACTGTTGCAATACTAGTTTTATGCTGTCGCTAAGGATCTCTGGTATGGATTGCATGCTTCTGCTCCTCCAGAATTCATATGTTGAAAATCTAGCACCCAATAGGATGGTATGGAGTGGTGGGGGCTTTGGGAGGTAATCAGGCCTTGAGACTGAAGCCCTCATGAGTGGATTAATGCATCTCTCCCCTTTTGTCACTGGGGACCAAACCCAGGGCCTTGCACATGTCTCAGTATGTGCTCTACCGCTGAGCTGTACACTGAGGTCTGGATGAATGCACTGTTAACATAGGAGAGAACTTGCACCCTCGCTCTGTAATCTGCCACATGGTGACATATTGAGAAGTCTGTCATCTGCAAACCAGAAAGTAGGCTCTCCAGACACAGGATCTGTTGGTATCATGACTTTAGACTTCTCAGCATCTAGAATACTGACAACTAAATGTATTTTGTTTATATAATACAGTCTGTTGTACTTTGGTATAGTAGCAAAAAACCAAATAAGACAGTCCCTGTTAAGAAAGTGACATACCAATGTACCTTTTATATGCCAGACTCTTATGTAGACACAGGAGAATGAGGAACAGGAAACGTGTTCTGTCTTCAAAGAATTCACATTACAGACTTTATAGCATGGTGCCAGAGAATCCATATTTCCTTAAGACTTTCTTTGGCTTCACCAAGATAACTGTCACATGAATATCTATATATGTATGTGTTTTATATATGTGTCTCATAAATATGTCATACACATATACCACATTTGTGGTAGACATTAGGAATATAGAATGTATTTCCTTTTTTGGTGCTGTGGATGGAAGCCAGGGCCTATTTCATACTCTGCCCTGAGCTACCCTTGGGTCCTTTAGTCTTATTTTCATAGTTTAATGTGGGAAAAGAGAAAGCCAATTCCTATAGTACCGCCTGAAAGTGCTGTGGCAAAGGAAGACACAATTGTAAGAGAGGAGAAGCCCGCAGTGGGAAGGCAGAAGACACAACTATAAGAGAGGAGGAGTCCGCAGTGGGGAGGCAGGACTAAGCTGCATCGTTAACGACACAGGAGTGGAAAGGACAGGGGAGAGAGGGACACATGCATGGTGCCAAGTCACCAGGCAAAGGAGCTGAAATAGCACGAGATGCTCTAGGAAGTGTGTGATGGCACTGGACCGCATAAGAATGAGGGCTGGGAGAGAAAAGAGAGAAACAGAGAGAACACAGACGGCAGGCAGCGGAGATGAGGCGGCAGAAACGATCTGTGGACAAAAATGGATCGTATTTATTAGCTTACAGAATTTCCAATTTCCTTTAAAGTCAACGAATAAATACTGAAGGCCTGAAAGTGGGGAATGGTAGGATAATGTTTTGACTTTAGAAAGATCACTCTGGCAGGACTAAGGAAGATGGAGTTAGACAATAGAGAGAACAGACTAAGCAGGAGGCCAAAGGGGCGTCAACAGAAAATAATGCAGGCATAACTAAGGAAGTAGTCTCACAAAAGGTGAGAGAATATGGCTTTAAGAGCTCTTAGAAGAGAAAGAATTATGACGTTACCAGCAACAGTAGACCTTGCTGCTTGCCTGCCCAACACTCAGTGCCCTGCTAGGCCTTGCTCACCAAACTCCACTTTTCCCTGGAGATCCAGTCTCCTCACTTATCCTTGTGCACACAGAGGGATCCATCCTCCTGACACGGCTACACTGGCTGTCAGTCTAACTTAACAACAGCAATCCATTCCTATGGCCACAGATGCTTAGGGGTGGATATGTGATACAGGTAGACTCAATAAAACATACAGGGCAGTCCTCTGAGAGCATCCAGGAAATGCTTTCTTACTCAACAAAAATAACATCCAGAGACCAGCTAGGGTTTTTTTTTTTTTGTTTTTTGTTTTTTTTGCATATTAATTGTGTTGAAAAAAACTTGAGCAACTGGACACCTGATGTTCAGGTGCAGTGTTGACCAAGAATAAGGTCATTACAGAAGGGAAGGGGATAATGGATTCCTGACTACATTCTTTAGTCAGTGGATTAACCAATCCTGGAGCAGCAATACCTCATGTCTACTTGTTTTGTGTCATCAGTAAGCTATAACTTCATGAAAATCAGGGAACAATCTCTAGTAGGGAGGCTAAGACAAAAAGGTAACAGCCCCTAACAAGCTCTCAAAATAGTCTTTTTTTTTAAAGAAGAGATTCATTTATTTTTCTTATGTGTGTGGTTATTTTGTCTGCATGTATGTCTGTGTACCATGAGCATTCAGTGCCTGAAGAGGCCAGAAGAGGGGGCTGGGTCCTCTGGAACGGGAGTTACAGAGTTACAGCCACATTTGTGTGCTAGAAAAGAACCTGGGTCCTTTGGAAGAACAGCCAGTGTTCCTCACCACTGAGCCATTCTCTAGCCCCCAAAAAGGATGTTGTAATACTTTATTGTCCCAATTATTCAATCTCCAATTTGCTTTACTTAAAATGAGTCAAGTTGAGTAACAACTAAAAGCCTACAGACTACAATAACAACGTTATGAATTACAAAGAGTTAGAGAACATCTGCTTACCTTTGCATAAGCTTTGCCACCTTTTAATTCCTGCAAATACAGAAAACACCATGAGGACATTATATGATGAAGGAAGGATTTAAGATTAAATGTCAGTCAAAGGATTCTAAAGTAGACATTTATATGCTAGTATATGTCACAGACAATAAAAATATGCTGATTTTAAACCCAACTATTCAAACAATAACAACACCCTAAAAACGACCAAAATTTTTACTTTGCTTCTAATTTTATTTCTTTAGTCAGTTTTTGATATGGAGTCTCTTCACATTGTGAGGACTGGCCTTGAGCTCCTGGAGCTCAAGTATCTCGCCTCAGCTTCCCTCAGCCAGGGCTCTGGGCCACATTTTTGAATTTAGCACCGCGCACATCTGTGCGGACTAAGTGTAAGCACTTAGAACAATGTGTGCCCACACTGTGAACTTGGTTTCCTTTTATTACCATGGACAAAATTCCTTTCTCTAGCCTCACTTGAAAAACATCTTTACTGAGAGAACTGTTGCTTCTTTTTTGCAAGTCTGATACTGAAGCGTTTTCTACCACTTCTACCTTGCACACACTCTCCAGGGAGCTCTGTTATTACTTATGAACGCCAGCTGCTCTTTCCCTTTCCTGCCGCCATTTCTATTCCATATGAATTATCAGAATGTCTTCTTCACTGGGTCACTTCACATCCCTTAACAGTGCCATTCTTAAACACAAGGAAAAGTCCTCGAGGTGTTCCTTCACTCCTCAACGGGATTATTTTCATTGCTGTTCCTCTATGGTCAAAATTCAAAAGACTTCTGATCGCTGGGGACTGGGAGGAGTGGAGGGAGGGGAAACTGAGGTCCAGATGTAATGTATGAGAGAAGAATTGAACAAAAATACATTCAAAAGACTTCAACCTCTACCTGCTGCATTCTGTTCTAGTCAACCCTCTTCAACTGGATTTGTTCTCATTTCCCCTCTCTAGTAGCTTGAGATTCCTAATGATCTTTATTTTGTTAAAGCTAAAAGCTCCCTGTCTCCATCTTCGCCTCTCATCAGTGTGTGATGGGCTTGCCCACTTACCTCCTTTCTCCCATCACTTCCCTCTTTAGACCTTCCTGATGCCACATCTGCCTCATTGCCCTTCTGCTTCCCTGGCTGCTGTTCCTCCCATCTCCCCTCTCCTGCATCCATGCCTTTATTTAGCTTCTGCAGAAAGAATGTTAGCTGTACCTTAAGTATCTGCTCTTGCTTTCCATGTAATAGAATCCTGTACTTTTAGTTGGGTATCTGGTTGCCCAAAGTAATGACCATCTCTGTGTAAAACTAAAAGAGTTTTACCTAAGCATTTCTACTTTGAGATATTAAAGCCAACTTTTCTACCATAGCAGCAGCAGCATGGTCTTATAAAAGATCATGATTCTCCTTATTAAAATCTCTCAATGAATCAGATATGGTGGTGTACCTATACTCTCTGCACTTGGGAGGTAGAGGCAGGAAGATCATGAGGTCCCTGTCCCAAAAACCAACTAACCAACCAACCAACCAACCCACTCACCCACCCACCCACCCACCAGAAATGTGCTGGGGAGACAGCTGAGTTGGAAAGAGTGCTTGTTGTACGAGTATGAGGACCTACATAGTTCAGACGCCCAGCACCATTTAAAAAGCTAGGTGTGGCCACACGTACCTGTCACCCCAGTACTGGGGTGGGAGCAAAGAGCAGAGATGTCTCCTCAATTTTCTAAGCCAATCGCTCTTTCCTAAATTATTCTCTGTTTCCCCGTGGTTTTCTATGTGTGACATTTATCGGTACTAAACTAAGTTTATTTTGATAAACTCTGCTTTCTGTTACCCAATTCTCACCAGAAAGTAAAATGTAAGAGGTCTGAACTCCGTTCCAGTTCATTCATCTTCCCAGACTCCAGAGCAGTACGTGGCACATGGATGGCACTAACAGATTTATTGACTGGTGACTGCTTCCCTTTGTCTAGGCAACAGGGTTCACTACCAAACTGGTCATTATCAGATCTGTAGATAAAAATGGTGTCTATCTGTAGTTTTAATTTGCCTAAGATTGGGTATATTGTATGTCTGAAATACTTTCTTTTCAGGGGGACATATTGTCAGCTGTCAACTTCTCCTAAGTGCTGTTGATTCTTTTATACTGTGTAGAGGTGCTCTTTTTATATTAATTAGTTTTTTTTTGACATGATTCACAAGTAGTTTTTCCTAACTACTTGTGACTTTGCTTATGACTCCCCCCCCCCCATAATGGTCAACATGTTTAAATAGATGAGATCTCTGATCTTTCCTTTATACAATACTTAGGGAAGGTTACGTAGAATAGACTTACATAATATACTGCCTTGCATACTCAAGTACAACAGAAGACTACTGGTGATTTACCAGCCTCTCTTCTGACATGTTGGAATCTACTGGCCATCCAACTATGGCCTTTCAGTTTGGTGTGGCCACACAACTAAGTTTTAACCAGAGGGATGTGTACAAAAGACACATGCACCACTTTTGTATCATGTCTGTCCCTATTTCACTAGTCAAGAGAGAACAAGACTGGAGCTGCCTCCTTAGATCTAAAGATGGAACCATATGCTAAAGAAGGTGGAGCTACTATCTTTATCTCAGGTTCCGAAGCAACTTCTATACCATTTTGTTTAAGCCTTTGACTTCTGGGGTCTGTTTTAGCAGTTTAACATACATATTTTGTGCTGGTTAGTTTCTCAACTGGGAAAATACCTCCATCAGATTGCCCCCAGACAGGCCTATAGGGGCATTTTCTTGATTAATGATCGGTGTAGATGTGTGTGGGGGGCATGGCTCAGCTCACTGTGGGTGGTGCCACCCCTGGGCTGAGGTGTATAAGGAAACAGGCTGAGCAAGCCACAGGGAGCAAGCTAGTAAGCAGAGTTCCTCCATGGCTTCTGCTTCAGTTCCTGCCTCTAGTTCCCACCCTGACTTCTCTTCACTCTGTACTCTGTAAGACTAAATAAACCCGTCCCTCCTCAGGTTGGTTTGGCCATGGTGTTTATCACTGCAAAAGGAAGCAAACATGTCCAATGACTATGCCAAAGCCCTACAAAATGAGAAAGGGTTTACTTGAGGTATGACCCAGCACAACTGGTACTTACAGTTTCTGTTGGCTTTACCAGAGTTTGAGCTCATTTGATTTGTAGTCAGGCTTTACTCTAAGCTGGTTATGTTTTTTTTTTTTTCCTTAAAATTCAAAGACTAGCTCGTCGTCCTTCAAGCATCATGATTAGAACTCCATTCAGAAGGGATTCAATGGAAGGGCGGCAGCAGTCAGAGCAGCAAGGTGAAGTTGGCTTCATTTTGTCAGCTAATCTCTACATTCCCGAAGAGTCAGGGAATAACGCCTTATTTGGATGTGGAGATTTAAAGTCATAATTGCCTAAGGTCTCACAGCCGGTAAGGGGCATGCTTGGGGCTCGAAGGCAGGCTGCATGTATAACTGCATGTCTGCCCTTGCTGTACCACACTTCCTCTGCAGAAGCCTCCACTCAGTTATGATTCCTCCAAATAACTATTTTCACAAAGCCTTAGAAACTGTAAGATCATTTCTGTACACATGTATCTACTCTATTCTGAGTGTATCAAGCAATATAAAAAAGGTTAGGATAAAGCCATGCACATCATACTGCTATCAATTCGTTCAAACCATGGGATAACAAATCTAAGAATATAGTTTTAATCGGATACAGAAAGATGTAGGACCAGAGTGGAAAAGAGCGAAAATACTTACATTTCTCATTCTAAGTCTTTATCTTTGCCAACATATACATGCACTCTGATAACTTAAAATATATATATATATATATATATATATATATATATATATATATATATAAAGCTGGGCAAGGTGGCATGCCTGTAATCCCAATACTTGGGAGATAGAGGCAAGGAGGATCCTGAGTTTGAGACAAGTCCAGGCTACATGTGAGTTCCAGGCTGGCTTGAGCTACAAAATGAGCCCGTTTCAGAAAGAATCAGGGGAAAAAAAAAGTGTATAAAATGTAAAATGCACAGTTGGGTTTTTATTTTTCAAGGCTGGGTCATGTGACATAGCCTAGACTGGCCCTAATTTGCCCTTGAAGTGGGGAGTGGGGGAAAAAAAGTCCAACTACTAGCTGACTGGTTGGGGAGATACTGGAATTTGATAGCTGCTGGGAGAGGGACAGTCAGTTTTCTGTAATGAGGCACCACACTCCAGGGCAGGCCCCATTCCCCAGAGCAGTTGGCCCATACACACTGAAATGGATTGAAAAAATAAATAAAAAGAAAACTCAACGTCAGGTGGGTAGGGCAGCGAAGGTGGAAAGGGCGTGTGTAGCAGATCAGGGGAGGCGTCTAAGTATGCTCAAAATACATCGTATGACATTTTCAAAGAATTTTATGAAAATACTATTTTAAAAAAGTTAAAAAAAGTAAAGAGCAGGAATGGATAAATGACAAGCTACAGACATGGACACTCCCAAACGACTCCAAATGCGGTTAACACTCATATGTACAGTATTTCTGAGAAGGAAGTTTTTTTTTTGATTCTTGAGTGACAACCTCAGGTTTGCCACCAGATTTTCCATAGAAATTTAATTTATTGCTGTAAGTGTGGAGTTACAGTTCTACCGTGAGAGCAGATCTAAATAAAGTGAGTCAGTGACTGCAGCTAATTATGGTTTCTGAAAGAGGAGGAATAATAGGCTATTTTTATACCTTCCGTACAGACACTCTGTAGATACAAGGATCCAGGATGCCAGTGGAGGCACTGGCACTCATTTTGCACATAAATGAGAACTTCTTTCTCCAGCGAACACAGTTTGCTTGCACCACCTCCCTGGATAGGGAAAAAACAAAAACCGAAAAGCCAATTAATCACCATGTTAAAAGCACTCTCAATTTTACTCATGTTTACAACACAAAGTTATATAGATATCAGTATTCGCAGGTGTTGAAAGACGGCCCAGGGAATAAAATGACCACTCCACAACACAGGCCTGGGGTGTGGACCGTGCAAAAGTCAGGTGCCTGCAATCCCACCATGTGAGAGACAGAGACTCCCTGGAGTAAGCTGACTAGCCAAACTAGCCAAAAACGGCAGGATCTGGGTTCAGCTAGAGAGCCTGACTCTACACATCAGGAACTGAGCATCTCAGGGTACCACCTGCCATCATGTTGGGCTTCCACACTGAGCATCTCAGGTGCCACCTGCCATCATGTTGGGCTTCCACACTCAAGCACACACAGCAATACATATCAATTCAACAAGCCAGTATTTGCAAGCAGTGGAACAGGAATAATTGGCCATTAGAAATGCAAAGTAGTTAATTTACCCGTCAATCAGTTTAAAGTGACTCTTCATCACTCATTCAATGTATATTACTTTCTGTGTGATGGGTACACGTCTAAATGTTTAAAATACAAGATGAAGGGCAGAATTCCTAACCTTGTAGGACTAACCTTGTGCAAGAGACAGAAATGCACACAAATACTCTTAAGTTTCTCTCTATTTTAGCAACGTGAACTACCATTTCAGAGTTCACAACATGATGCTTTAATCTCACACCAACTCTAAAATGTAGCTGGCCTTTCCCTCAAGGCACATACCAGGAATTTAAGCACAGGAGGGGAGTTAAAATCAAGGTTATTTAGGTGGTGAGTGCAGGTATCACATGCAAGCCAAGCCCATTTAACTCTGAAGTCCTTTGTCCACAGCCCTGAATCTGCTGTTTTTCCAACAACTTTCCTCTTTCAAGTTTCCTGACTTTTGTACAAGCTGTTCTTTTTACTGTTCTGTGTAGGTCCAAGGGACTTAGCCTTAGAAAGCAAAAATAATTATTCTTCTTACAGAAGAAGAGACAATGGGGGTGGTCATGAATAGTGCAAAATGGATAAAGCAAAGAATAAATGTTCTCTAGATTTACTCATCAGTCCACTTAATAGAGGCAAGAGAGCATCTTTTTTTTTTTTTTTTTTTTTTGAGACAGGGTCTTATTATATAGTTCTGCTGGCTAGAACTCACTATGTAGACAAGGTTGGCCTTGAATTCCAAGAGATCAACTTGCCTCCTAAGCACCATCACACCTGGCCTCAATATTTGTATTAATTCTTGAGAATTTCATACGTACATATAAAATGTATATTGATCATATTCACTCGGTCCTCCCCCCCCCCCCTGCGCTAATTCCTCCCACATCCATCACATCTGTTCCTACCTCCCAACTTCATGTCTTTTTTTAAAATAGCCAACTGAATCCAGTTTGTGCAGCTCATACACTCATGGGCGTAGGGTCATCCTGAAGCACCTACCAGGAACCATAGCCTTAAAGTAAACGAACACTCCATATCCCAGAAGTGGCACCTCTGGCTCCTCAGGGGATCTTGAGTCCTTCCCCGCTCCATGCTGGGATGTTGACTGGCTTGATTGTGTACAGGCAAACACAGCTGCTGGGAGCTCGACCAGAAAACGCTGTTTCTGCCCAGCCCTCCCCAGTCTCTGACTTACAATCTCCTCATCTCCCCACCCCTCCTCTGTGATCGTCCCCAGAGCACAGATGTGATGAGGCTGATTTTCTTAAGAAAGCACACAGCTGGATCACTTCTCTGGAGCAACAGAGACTGATGAATGAGATCAACAATTCAGATAAAGGTTGGAGAAAAGGAAAAATAGGGTGAATGCAGTGGTGTGGCAACTTGTAGCTGCCTCTGCGAATAAACGAATGTGTGTTAAGAACACTGAGTTTGGTTTTATAAATAAACAAACTTTTAAAATGCCCAGAAAAATCACGAAAATAATAAAAAAAACCCATAGGATTTTTAATTATTGTTTCCCTCCCAGCATCACTTGGTCCCAAGACTTGAAGGCATCAGCCATGTGCCTGGAGCTCCCAAGAAAGGCATGAGGATACACTGATGACCTGGGACCTTCAGGAATTCGTGATCGTTCCTGTCACCAACACCGCTGGTGCGGGATCAGCTATCAAGAACAATATTTTTTGTTTGGTTTGGTTTTTTTGAGACAGGGTTTCTCCGTATAGTTCTGCCTGTCCTGGAACTTGCTCTGTAGATCAGGTTGGTCTCGAACTTGAAGATCTGCCTACTTCTGCCTCCAGAGTGCTGGCACTAAAGGTGTGTGCCACCAAACGCCTGGAAAATATTGTTCTAAATATTTTTTAAAAAGCATGCTAGTTTTTTTGTCCTTAGAAAATATAAACTTCTAGCTAAAGATAGCTTTAACTTTCTCCCTCAAACTTATCAAGTTTTTTTTTTTTTTTTTTTTTTTTTTTTTTTTTTTTTTTTTTTTTAAGGCATCATCTCAGCAGAAGACAAAAACAAGTATTCAGGAACAGACAACTGGTAGTTAATTTAGCAACCAAAGAAATCTGAATCTGACACTGTTAACGTTGAAAGCCAAGAGTGGAACTTTAAATTGGTTCTGAAATAAAATGAAGGAAGGACCAAAGGTAGAGGGCCGATTGAAAGCTGTTTTAGAAGCAGCCAGACCCCGACTCATGCAGGAAGCTCAGCTTTATGCTCCTGACAGGGGAGCAGATGACCCTCTGGCCTGTGTGACCCCAGGGCAGGTCTCAGTGGCATGACAGCATAGTGAGCAGAGGAGAGGAAGATGAATGGGCACTGGCCCTTCTTCTCTAGCTCCGGCAACGCTGGAAACACGCACGAATTCATCGGGAAAATTCTAAGGAGATGGACACTAAAGGCTCCCAAAAAAATGGTCCAAGCCATCTCAGCCTGTAGTAAAAACCCAAGATGCCAAGCACCCTCCATCTGCACAGAGCTTTACCAGCTTCAGAGCTGTAGTTATATCTAAGCTGGCACCGTAGGAGAAGCTCTTACCAGGAAAAACAGATCAAAATGAATAGCCAAAAAAAAAAAAAAAAAAAAAAAAAGAAGCAACTTCAACCAAACTTTCAGTTGGTGCTGGAAGAAGAGAAGTTCTCAAATGAAAACAAATTATGGGCTGGAGTGATGGCTCAACCCCCACAGTTGTCCTTTACCATCCATTTTCACACTCAGGCACGCGCATGCACACGCACACATGCACACGCACAAATACGTGTAATAAGAAAAAGAAATCGCATCGACTACACAGGACTAAGATGGTATTTAAAACAACAAGAAGCCAGGCAGTGGTGGTGCACGCCTTTAATCCCAGCACTCAGGAGGCAGAGCCAGGCAGATCTCTGTGAGTTCGAGGCCAGCCTGGGCTACCAAGTGAGTTCCAGGAAAGGCGCAAAGCTACACAGAGAAACCCTGTCTCGAAAAAAAAAAAAAAAAAAAAAAAAAAAACAAGATCACAGGCCCCTAAAACACGTTAATGGAAACCAAACTACTGGGCTGGGCCTTCCGTTTGTCGCTTTGGACTCCCTCTACCTCTCTCATAGCCCAGAGGCCAGCCTTCATGGACTGCACAACCAGGCTTCCTGCTGACTAGCTCTTACACTGGAAAAGGAGCAGCATGGAGGGAGGAGAGGGCTGAGGGCAGGAGCAGGGAGAAAAGACGTTCAATCTCCCGGCTGTTCCTTCTTAGGTGTATCAGAAACAGAGAGATGTTGGGGACTGCAGTTTTCCCGAGGGCTTGGTACGTAGGCTTTGAACTATGAACATGTTAACCTTTGTTAAAATAAAAACCGGAAAACTGAGAATATTACTAAGTACTGAAAAATCTTAAAACGGAAGGAAGTTACACATGGGAGAGCCAGTATGGTGACCCACGCCTGTAATCTCAATACTCAGAAGGAGACTGAAGGAGGAAGAACACAATTGGACACCAATTTGGCCTAGACTACAAGACTATCTCTAAAAGAAAAGTATTTAACACTGAAAGCCATTATTTCTAATTGTTTTAAATTTTCACCAGGTGAATATTCTTTATTGTCTAATATACGAAAATCAAATAACCTCATTTTAGCCAACTTCCTGTCACTACCATGCATTTCTGAGTCAAATCAACTTCCAAAGAGAAGAGGCTTCCTTCGGGGTTTTGGTCTGGGACTGACTGGCTTGGTTGCACCGGGTCTGGGGCAAGGCAGCCTAGTGTAGTGGGAGCGTGTGGTGGAGGAAAAGCCCTTCCCTTCACAGCTAGAAAGCAAACCGAGGGAATGGGTCAGGAATACGGAATCCCTTTGGGAGTATGGTTCCTAATGACCCTAAGTACCCCCCATTTGGCTCCATCTCTTAAAGGTTCCATTACCTCCTAATAGTGCCATGCTGGGAACAAGCCTTTACCACATGAACATCTGGATCCAAATTACAGCAGCACCTTAAAATGTTACTAAGCTAAATATTCTAGGAATTACGTCAGAAATAAAAACCAAAGCACAAATACTACAAAGCCCCAAACCTTGGTTTATGTTTTGTGGCTTTTTGTTTGTTTGTGAAATATCAGTAATTCCCCAACTAAACTAATTAGAAACACACACTAGTTTTTTTTTTTTAAATCTAGTTTAAAACACTCTTACAAGGTAGCATCTTTATAATGATTTCATGTACCAAATCTCATATGCTATCATTTGCACAAACAGAGGGCAGCTTCAGCCTGAGTAACGAAATTAAAGATACCAAGTGCACTTTGCATGTACCTGTTGTCCTTAGAAAACAATTAAGTGGGAAGCATTTCATATTTACCTAGTTTATCTAGAGGGTGGGAAACCAACAGGAAGTCTGGTAGACTTGGGAGAAACTAGGTTAGGAATAGCAGTATACGTATGGGCAGGACTGTAGCATGTAAGGAATGGGTTTTAATAAAGATATTAGATCTTCCAGAGGAAAGCATGCTTCTCATTTCCACCTCCACCTGCTGACTTTCCCTTTAGTGAAAACGTCCACAGCAGTTGCTGAGTGCTTTCAATACACCAGAGCCTACACATTTATACACTGTAACACAATAGCAAAGGAACTGAGAGAAACTGTCCAACTTCACTAAGCTGAAAAGAACCTGAAGGGATCATGTCTAGTACCAACTACCAATTCCTGCCCATCACTTTCTCACTATCCAGAAATTATTTCCTTTCCTGCATCTAGCATCACTATTCTAACTCAGACTCTTAGCATCATTTCCTTGGATTATTTTAAGAGCCTCCTTAATGGTCCCTGCTTAAATCTGCTTCCCTCAGATCTCTACCTGAGAGTGTGGTTCACACCTGTAATCCCAGGATTTGGGAAACCAAGGCAAGGAAAAAACAAAAGAAAAAAACTTAAGTGAGTTTGTTTGAGGATAACCTGGGCTACAGAGACCCTGTCTCAAAAACAAACAAACAAACAAAAAACAAAAACAAAAAACTCAAAAAACCCTAAAACCCCCAAAACAAAAAAAGTGTATTTGTGTTCCTAAGGCGATTACTCAGATTTTTCTCTGGTAATCTTTCCTGTGTACACACAGACCTTGGGAAAAAGCTGTCCAAACTAAACAAATCCAAAAAGCTGCAAAGTTAGTGTGTGACATTTGTTATACTGATGGGTTACCACGGAAACCCACGCAAACTCCTTGGCAACTGAGACAAAAGTCACATTAGTAACTGCTTTCTGTTAGGTGAGTCATTAACTTCCTATGAGTTTGACGGTTGCTCAACCACTGTCTAGAGAGAGAGCAAAGGAATGTGATTTGTGTAGACACTGTGGAAAACCAAACATTTCAAAGATAACACGATAAAGCTGCTGAAACGAACATGGAATAAGCAGAGGACTCAGAAGAAGAGCAGGCTGCTATGGCCATTGTTTATGTTTCAAAGAATCAGAGGAAATCGGGAATGTTGTTGAAAACTCCAACACAAACTGGAATGGAAGTGGATGGAGCCAATCTTTGTGACTAAATATTATTCCAATGTCATCATCATTCTCCAGTAACCAGCAAATGTGGACTCTAGGCACATGTTTAGAATGACCCTGTGTCCTGACTATTCAAGACATTTTACACCTTTCAGCAACAGGGATAGAAAACAATGAGCTAATGAGGAATGTCAGCCGTTGGTCAGGCAGTACAGCCTGGAGGTTAGCCGCTTACCCACCGCTGGTTTGTGTGGATTCAAACCCCACCTCAGCCAGCTGCCAGCTGTCACTCTGGCACATTCTCCAATTGCTCATATTTACAGTGCTTTCTCTGAGATCAGTACCTACCCCCCGATGGGAACCCAGGGAAACCAAACACATTATTACACACTGTTCCAAACAGCACCTGGGGTACAGTGTAGCTCAATAATAAATGTTAGAGGCTGTCATTTTCAAAGATACATGTACTTCTAAGTCCACTCAAATTTGTCTGCCGAAGTGAAATAATGGCCAAGTTTATAGAGATTTTTTTTCTTGATTTAATGAAGACCTATCTATTTTAAAAGACACATAGATTCTGACAAAGAATGAACTTTTGTGAACCAAGTATTTTAAGATTGTGAGGATCAGTTAGATCTGTAAAACTGACTCTGAATTGCAACACTAAAGATCCACCGATCTGTCAACTCCAGCAGCATTTTTGGCTCGAGTAAATGCATGGCAGTAACAGCATCAGGAAAATGGAAGAGAAGGAGGTCTGGCTTTATTTACTCATTCACTGATTCATTTTACTAGTGGGTGAGGCAGAGAGGTAGACAACCCAGTCCTAGAGTCTCCTTCTTGGAAACACTGGGTAGGCAGACAGGTGCATAGAGAGAACTCAGGAGAAAGGACTGGAATCATGAACGCGAGTCTTCACCAGGAGAGAGGGTGAGGCCATCTGGGGAGAGTGGCGAAGGAGGAAGGGTCGAGGATAGCCTGCAAGGCCCCCAATATCAGAGCAGGAGAGAGGCAGGGGAGGCCATGGAGTGTCTACAGGAGGAGAAAGGGCACTAGAGCGTCAGCAAAGGCAACCGGAAACTGTTTTAAGAAGCTCTGCTCAGCAATGTCAAATGTGGCCAAGAGGTCAGATGAGATAGAGGACAAAAAGGAGTCACCCATAACGCTGGCGACTGAAGTTTTGGTGACAAAGTGGGATCGGAGTGGATTACTACGGGGGCAGATACAGAGATGTGGGCAACTCACTTCAAATCCGCTAGGAATGAAGTGAGAGTGGAGAAATTTACGGCTGCATCCAACTGAGGACATGACACGGGGAAGATTTCACTTAAACATGTGGGAAAGTTAAGCACCTTCAGTACGAATGGGGGAAAACAGTGTAGGGACCAAAGTGACCATTTGGGTGGATACGAGTGATGGTGCCACAGAAGACTGATCCCTGAGAATGTCAGAAACAATAGAGCCCAGACCATAATTAGGGATTGGACCTGGACAGAAGGGATCACCTCGCATCATGAGGTAAAGAATGAAATTGAATGTAAACAAAGATGTCAGCCAACAATTCTTTATTGCCCTGAATTGTTCCAAGGAGAATTTCATATAAAATGCAGCATTCCTTGGCACATAGTATGTAATCAAATAAGTGTTAGCTGAATACTTGCTTATTTAAAATCTGCTATAAATATTACAAAAAGCCTCTACAGCTTCATGTAAGAAAAGAGCTGCATTCAGTGACTGACAGATATCCTGATGAAGACACACATGTATTTAATACATGTGAAAATGTATACACATGCCTACACAGCACATACACATGAGAAAATGCATTCCTTATATGGAATGGAAGAAAATTTATAACTATGCATATAATCAGGGGTTAATATCCAAAACATATAAAGAACTCACAACTCAATAATAGCAACATAAAAAAACTTGATTGAAAATGGGCCAAAGACTTGAATAATCATTTCTCAAAAATGTTTGTACAATTGGCTAACAAGTTTATGAAGAGGTGCTTACCATTAATATCAGAGAATCATACACATATACCCAAATGAGATGATACCCACACTAACTAAAGTGGCTGTTATTAAATAGTTAAATTATAACAAACGCTGATAAGGATGTAGAAAAAAGAGAACTCTGGTATATATATATATATGGTTTTGGTAAAGCCATTATATAAAAAAGAGTATGGAGGTTCCTCAAAAAATTAAAAATAGAACCATGACAGGACCCAGCAACCATACATATCTTTGGGTATGTATCCAAAGCAGACAGAATCAGGGCTCTTTGGTTTGGTTTGTTAGTTGTTTGGTTTTTGAAGTTAGAGTCTTGCTGTGTAGCCCAGGCTGGGCCTTGAACTCATAATCTTCTTGTCTCAGGTTTCCAAGTGCTGGGATTATGGGCAAGTGCAGTCACAATGGCTTGAAATTAGTATTTTTAAGAGACACCTGCAATCCATGTTTGTTTCAGCGTTGTTCACAATAGCCAAGATTTGGAAAAAACCCACTTGTCCATCAATAGATGAAAAAATAAAGAAAATGTCACAGACACAGACAGATAGACAGACAGACACACACACACACATCCCACACACACTGCATGTTTTTTTTTAAATGAAAGGATATTTACCCATTTGTAATGTGGCCTAGAAGATAAGATACTATGTGAAAATATCAACAAGAAAGAAAAATATTGTACATCACTTATACGTGCAATCGAAAAACTGTCAAATTCATTCAAGAAAGTGAATTCATTTTTCTGTAACTATAAATTCCATTTAGCACAACTTCCATTCTATCTATCTATCTATCTATCTATCTATCTATCTATCTATCTATCTATCTATATGATGCACAAAAATGCAATAGGAAAAAAAATTCAGAATAATCTAAGGAAAGGTCCCACACTGGAAATTTGGGAATATATATCACAGTCTAGGAAAACTTAATAAAAGAAAAACTAAACAAAAAATCCCAAATTCAATAAGGTAAAAACCATGGAAGGATATAGGAAATGAAAATCCACTTATGGGCTATGGCATTCTGAGAAAGGGAAGTGGGAAGGGATAGGAGGAGGCACATTCCTTCCTCTGAAGTGAGTTAAAAGACTTCTGCTGCTGATGGTTAAGTCTGAGGGCAAAGTGTGAGACCAAGAAAGCTCAAATAACAAAATGCAAGACCTCCTCGGAAGTAGACAAGGCCTATGTGGCCTCCCTTTGCAGCTCCAGAAGGAACTGGAGGAATTGCCTTGTATGTCGTGGGCCTGAGGTGGGACACACAGAAGCGTTTCATTTTCCACTGGGAATCTTAGGGACTACAGCTCTGACTATACCTTTCACCCATACAAGTCCCAGAAAGAGACAGTGAAAGTCCGCATCACCTCTTCTGCTGGTCCCTTCTCAGTGTCCATTCGCTTGGTGCTGTTCTCCTTCCCAATTTACTCATCCATTTAACCCCCACCCTCCACCAGGGATAGACAAGCTCTCACATTCCCAACCTCCTGACCTCACTCATTGGCTGACCGAAACCTGGCAGCTTCCTGACGACACTGTTGGCATTGTGCACCTACAGGGAGGTGTCCTGACCTCACTCACGGGCTGACTGACACCCGGCAGCTTCCTGATGACACTGTTGGCATTGTGCACCTACAGGGAGGCGATGTGTATTCCCCCTCCTCCCCGTCTTCCTCTGGTTAAGAGGCAGCTTGTTCCTAAATCCCTTGCCACTTGCAAGCTCTAAGTCTTTTTTCAAGCCGGGCTTAAGAGCTGGAGGCATGTGGTGCCTGGCTATGTCACACTCTTCTAGCTCACATCACAGAAATCCCTTTCCACCCCAACCTCTGTGTTCATTCTGCCTACTTCAACACCATGAGAAGAACTTCATATCCTAGGTTCAGAGTTCTTTGCCCTACTCAACCTTCACACATTTCAGCAACACTCATATCCTGGACCAAGCCAACTCTTGATCACAGTTCTACTGAAGTAACCTCAAGTGTTAATGTTCTGTTCTCTAACTGGGTATGATGGCTCATGCCTGTAATTCCTGTACTTAGGAGATGGTTTGTAACTAGAGTTTTCCTGCCTTGACCACAGTCAGGACAAATCTTTGTCACTCACCAGTCCCACAGCCGCTCAGACCCAACCAAGTAAACACAGAGACTTATATTGCTTACAAACTGTATGGCCGTGGCAGGCTTCTTGCTAACTGTTCTTACAGCTTAAATTAATCCATTTCTATAAATCTATACCTTGCCACATGGCTCGTGGCTTACCGGCATCTTCACATGCTGCTTGTCATGGCACGGCTGGCAGTGACTCCTTCTGCCTTCCTGTTCTTTCCTTTCTCCTCTCTGTTAGTCCCGCCTATACTTCCTGCCTAGCCACTGGCCAGTGTTTTATTTATTGACCAATCAGAGTAATTTGACATACAGATCATCCCACAGCAGATGGGTGCAAAAGAATCAGGAGTTTGAGGCCACGCTGGACTACTTAAGACCCTGTGGCATTTTGAATAAGAATGCCACCTGCCCCCCATAGGCTCATATATTTGAAAGCTTGGCCATCAGGAAGTGGCATTATTTGAAAGGATAAGGAGGTAGGTATGGAGTAGGTGGGACTTGTTGGAGGAAGTGTGTCACTGGGGTGGGCTTTGAAGTTTCAAGGGCCCAAGCCAGGCCCATTGTCTCTCTTGTCCTGCTGCCTGCAGGTCAGGATGTAGAACTCTCAGCTACTTCTCCAGCACTACATCTGCCTGCATGCTGCCATGCTCCCTGCCACGAGGATAATGGACAAAACCTTTGAAGGACTCACCCTCTGAAACTGTAAGCCAGCCCCAATTAAATGCTTTCTTTTACAAGAGTTGCCATGGCCATAGTGTCTCTTCACAGCAATAGAACATTGACTAAGACAGACCCCATCTCAAACAATCAAAAATAAAAATAAAATAATATTCCACTCTCTGAGCACAATCTTTGCCGTTCTTCAACTCAAGGACTACACATCGTTCTTTGTACACGTTTTCCTCGGAGATCACTGAAGCCTCCATTCTGCAACCTTTCTCATTACCTGATTTACCTTCCTGGCCTGACTTCCTTCCTTGTACATGTGGAATTCTGAGACTAAATTCTAAATCCTGCATGATATTCTTAAAAAGGAGACTCTGCTTTTGTTCCCACAAAAAACAAGAGACTATGGATTTGTTCCAGATTAAGATACATCAGGTTTGACCAGCCAAGACCCCCTGAAAAGTCTCCGATGACACCATGGTCCAGATGATCCAACATCCAGAATGGTTTGAAGGCAACTGGCTCAGACAATACAGCCTCATGGACTACTCCATAATCCTAAAATTTTCTTTCTGTCCCCATAAGATACAGCGCCCCCCTCCAGCAGGAAGTAATAAGAAAAGCTATGCCCAAATTCCCAAATTATATGTAATTTTACTTTGTTAAGGTTAAAACCTTCTCTTTTTTTTTTTTTAAAAAAAAAAAGGAAAAGTACTATGGGATGTTCTGTATGTCAAGTGTGTTGCTGATTGATCAATAAATAAATCACTGATTGGCCAGTGGCCAGGCAGGAAGTGTAGGCGAGACAAGGAAGAAAATAAAGTTGGGAAGTGGAAGGCTGAGTCAGAGACACTGCCAGCCGCCACGATGACAAACAGCATGTGAAGATGCCGGTAAGCCATGAGCCATGTGGCAAGGTATAGATTAATGGAAATGGATTAATTTAAGCTGTAAGAACAGTTAGCAAGAAGCCTGCCATGGCCATACAGTTTGTAAACAATATAAGTCTCTGTGTTTACTTGGTCGGGTTTGGGCGGCTGTGGGACTGGCAGGTGAGAGAGATGTGTCCTGACTGTGGGCCAGGCAGGAAAACTCGAGCTACACCTGCGCTTATCTTAGTTACCTTGCCTCTTGATTTCTCCATCTATCCATAAACTTCTAAGCTAGAACCACCCCTTCTGCCTATTCTCTCCTAGCTCACATGTGCTGCTGGAGAAAACCACATGAATATGCGTGTTGCTATTGTTGAAATTCATATTTGAAATTGCAGGCAGGTCTTTTTGATTTGGCCAGCTTCCTCTCCTATTCCTTGTCTAATCTTTTATTATTATAGCCATCCTCTCTCTCTCTCTCTCTCTCTCTCTCTCTCTCTCTCTCTCTCTCTCTCTCTCTCTCTCTCTCCTCCTCCTCCTCCTCTCTCTATCATCCATCCATCTATCTATCTACCTACTATCTATCTGTCTGTCTATCTATCTATCTATCTATCTATCTATCTATCTATCTATCTATCTATCTATCTGCCTACCTACCTACCTACCTACCTACCTATCATTTATCACTGTACCTTTACTTTTTTGTTTTTGAAACAAGGTCTCACTATGTAGCCCCAGCTGGTCTTGAACTCATGATTCTGCTGCATTTGCCTCTGCTGGGATTATGTGGCTGTGCTACCACATGCTGCTTCCTTTCTAGATCACTACTGAAAAACGAAGGTGGTCCTTCAGATAAGTATTCTTTTCCATTTCAGCCCCAAACCAACCTCCCGCTCCGCCTAAGTCATTCCTCTGCTTCTGGCTCCCTGGGATGCAGAGCAGGCTCAAGTCTATACCCCTCGATATGACTACTTCTTTTCCCTCTTCATGTGGCAGCAGTGACACACTGGACAGCAGCTGGACTTGAAGAAAAAACTTTCAAAACAAGGCCTGGTGGTGGACACCTGTAACCCCAGTGTGGGAAGGCTGAGGCAACAGTATCAAAAGTTCAAGGTCATCCCTGGCTACACAGCAAGTTTGAGGCCAGCCTGGGCTATTGAAGACTGCCTGGGAGGGGGCGGGGAAGAGGAGAAGCAAAAAGAAAGAGAAACAAAGAAAAGGTGAGAACTTTGCTGAGGATTTTTCTTCCATGACATTGTCCTTGACTCTTTCCCCAACTTACAAAAGAAAAAGTCAGTAAATACTTCCTCCTCCCTGCTTGTTCCTGCATCTATTTTTATTATTGCAAAACTGACCCTGTGTGTCAGTTTCTCAAAAAGGCAATTAAGGGATCCAATGACTAGTACAGACAAAAACCTTTAGGAATTCTGTGAGAAGAAATCATAGTGCGATGGTGGGGGAAGGTTTTTATTCGTACAACAAATAACCAACGCGTTCAGGACAGAATGCGTTCAGGGCAGAGTTGATACAGGAGCGGTTAGAGAGAAATAAGGAGAGGGCTGTGGACTGTGATGGATGTAAAACGGGGGAACCTTGGACCAGGACTGTGAAGGACGGCTGGAGTGTCGTTCAAATGAAATGAAAGTGGGGATGTGGGAAAGGGCAGCATAGCAAGGACACCGAATGCATGAATATTTGGCAATACAACTGTGTGAAAGGATGGTGTAGGAACAAGAGCGGTGAGAAACAGAGTAAAAAACGTAACCACAGACTCTTGGAGTTGCCAGAGTCTTAGGAATCATGGAGTCTGACGATGGTCTTTAAAAAGACTCATTCCTGGGGCTAGAGAGATGGCTCTGCAATTAGGAGTGTGACTGTCCCCCCAGAGGACGTGAGGTTGGTTCCCAGCATCCAAACGGGGTGGCTCACAGCTGACTGTAACTCCAGCTTCAGGAAATCTGACACCTTTGGCTCCCGTGGGCACTTGTACTCACGAGCTACCCACACTCAGACATACACATAATTTAAAATAAATCAATGCTGGAGAGATAGCTCAGCAATTAAGAGCACTTGCTGCTCTTCCAGAGGACCCATGTTTGGTTCTCAGCACCCACATGGCAGCTCACAACTGTCTATAACTCCAGTTCCAGGGGGCTCTGATGCTCCCCCCAACCTCTGGCCTCTGCAGGTAAAATGCTAACACATGGGGCACATAAGAGCACATATGTACATGCAAGCAAAATGCTCATACACATAAGATAGAATAAATACATATTTAAAAAAATAAATCATAAAAAAATAAAAACACCAATCTTGACAAATGGACAAGGCCATTTCACTGTTAGCAGTACTGGGGTGGCTTTTCTTCTGTTGCACTCTTTCAGGTGTTGAAAATTTCCCATCCCTTGATATCTGCCCTCTTATTTATTTATCTTACTTGAGTTATTTATTGCTAGGTACAGGGATACCCAGCACAGATGCCATTTCCCAGCTTTCCCTGCAATCAGACATGTTTCAGCTCAGGTCTACGGACTGTGAACAGAAGGGTCCTCTCCCGTTTCCTCTTCTCTCATGGCTGGGATTGGGATGCAGGGTGAGCCAGTCTCCAGGGATGTGATTTTACCCTGAGAGCAGCAATATAAAACGAGTCCAGGTACCTGACAGGTTGACAGGGCAGAACCACAAGAGCACCCAGACTTCACATGAGAGAGAAACCTGTTCTGTATGAGCCACTTATCTTTAAAACTCTGCATTACAGCACCTGATGTTTCCTAAGCCAAGAGGAACACAGACTTCCCATTTCTATTAAAAGTAATTTTGCAAGAATGAAACAAAAACAAAAGGATAAAATATACACAAGTACACATTTACCATTTTAGTTTTTGAAGATATTAACTTTAAGATTAACCCAAGACCTTGATAATTAGCAATATTCCAGATTCCTCAGCATCCAGTATCTTCTCTGGGTGTGTATTCAGTAGTGTCCTCTGAAGGCCAGTGCCCTAAAATGAACCCTTTTGTTCTGAGACAGGGGCTTCCTGTGCAGAGTAGGCTGCTTCGGTTGGTGATCACCTCACCCTTTATAGAGCCCACATAGACATGAGATCATGCAGTGTTTGTCTTTCTGCTCTTGGTTTTTCTAATTTAGCATGATGTCTTCCGGGCTCATCTGCTCTGTCACAAACAACAGAACTTCTTTGTTTCTGAAGATGGAATAAAAATCCATTGAATATGCCACATTTCTTTTATCCAGTCACCTGTTTGTGGACACTTACGTTGTTTCAATGTCTTGGCTACTAAGTACAGGTATCTGTTCAACATATTGCTTTCATTACATTGGGATATATACTCAGAAGAGGGACTGCTGGGTTCAGGGCATAAAAAGTCTCCAACTTCTAGTTGGAGAGCATTTGAAAATACTGGTTACTTTTGGTACTTTGTGTAGTGGTTTGAAAGAAAATGGCCCCCAAAGGGAGTGGCACTATTAGGAGGTGTGACCTTCTTGGAGTAGGCATGGTTTTGTTGGAGGAAGTGTGTTACTGTGGAGGTGGGCTTTGATGTCTCATATATGCTCAAGATACCGCCCAGTATCTCAGTTCACTTCCTGTTGCCTGCAAGATGTAGAACTCTCAGCTACTTCTCCAGGATCACATCTTCCTGCACGCCGTCATGCCCCCACCATGATGATAATGAACTAAACCTCTAAAACTGTAAGCCACTCCATTAAATGTTTCCTCTATAAGAGTTGCTGTGGTCATGGTGTCTCTTCACAGCAATAGAAAACCTAAGACCGAAGTTAGTACCAGGAGTGGGATATTGCTGTGATAGGCCTGACCATATTTGAGTTTGGAGGAATTTGTACTTTGGTGCTTTGGCTTAGGAAAGCAGTGGAATGGTTTAAGCACTGCTTAATGGGCCATACTAGTAGGAGCATGGAAGACAGTGATGCTGAGAGTGATTTGAACTGTGGAGGGCTGGCTCAAGAGGTTCCAGAGGAAAAGAATTTTAGTATGTTTCCTAGAGATCATTCTTGTGATATTGGTGAAGAAAGTGGCTGCTTTTTTGCCCTTGTCCAAAGAGTCTTCCTGATGCTAAAATGAAGAGATTTGGATTAATTCTGTTGGTAGAGGGACTCTCAAAACAGTCTAGTATAGATTCTGTTTTGTGGTTACTACTGTTGATGCTTATAAAGATTTATAATGAAAAGGAGTAAGCTGAGCAAGGACAAAGGAGCACTAAGAAGTGGAATAGAGCTAAACCCTATGTTCAAGGAGATAAACAGATTAAGAAATGGAATAAAGGGAGTGGTGACCTCAGGGCAAGATCCCATCCAGCTAAGTTTCCAACTTGTAAAAAGGAATTAAAGAAAGGCTTAGAACTGGATGTGGTGGTGCACACCTTTAATTCTAGCACTCAGAAGACAGAGGCTGGCAGATCTCTGAGTTTGAGGCCAGCCTGGTCTAAAGATCAAGTTCAAGGACAGCCAAGCTCAGGCAGTGAAGTAACAATCAAAAGACAGAAAGCTGGTGAAGATGTAATTGAAGGAGAGGGCCAATTTCCAGCTCCAGCAAGCAGCAGAACTTGGCAGCTTCGGCCATGCGGTTTTGGCTTTAGAGTCCAAGAGTGACTAAGCAAAGCCACTGAAGCCAGGCATGTGTCAGGGGAGTCCCTGAATAGAGGCCTAGAGAGGTCATTGTGTCATGCTGTGAAGGTGAAGCCTGGATTGCCTTGGAGACCCTAAGATGTTAGAGATGCCAGAGCTGTGGGATACCTGCCAAGGAGAGCTGCTAACAGAGAGTGGAACAGCCCAAGAGAGAGAAGTGTGTTGAGATCAACAAAGCTGAAAGGAGCTGGAGATCTGAAGAGCATTTTGACATCAGACATGGAGATGCAGAGTTTGAAGTTTGCCCAGCTGATTTTCTGTCTTGCTTTGGTCAAGTATTTCCTTACTATACTCTGTTACCTATGTTTTGGAATGGTAATGTATATCCTGCGCCATTATATTTTGGAAATATGTAATCTGCTTTTTGATTTTGATTTTATAGGGGATTACAATTAAGAGGTTGCATGAATCTCAGAAGAGATGGTTGAACTTTGGACTTTAAAACATTGTTGAGACTGTGATAGACGAAGGGGACTTTTGAAGTTGGACTGAATGCATTTTTGCATTATGATATGGCTACAAGCTTTTGGGGGCCAAGGAGTGGAATGTGGTGGTTTGAAAGAAAATGATCCCCAAGGGGAGTGGCACTATTAGGAGGTATGGCCTTGTTGGAGTAGGTATGGTCTTGTTGGAGGAAGTGTGTCACTGTAGAGGTGGGCTTTGAGGTCTCATATATGCTCAAGATACCACTCAGTGTCTCAGTTCACTTCCTGTTGCCTACATGATGTATGGCTCTCAGCTACTTCTCTAGTACCAGGTCTGCCTGTACACTGACATGTTCCACCATGATGATAATGGACTAAATCTCTGAAAATGTAAGCCACTCCATTAAATGTTTTCTTTTATAAGAGTTGCTGTGGTCATAGTGTCTCTTCACAGCAGTTGAAACCCTAACTAAGACACTTTGTGATCTCAGCGTGGAAGAGGAGTTTGAAAACAAAACAAAACATTAACCATATTTGGTGGCACACACCTTTAATCCCAAAACTTGGGAGGCAGAGGCAGGGGGATCTCTGTGATTTCCAGGCCTGGCTAGTCTATATAGTAAGTTCTAAGCCAGTCAGAACTACATAGTGAGACCCTATCTCAAAAAACAAAACAAAACAAACAATAAATATTGGCCAATTTTTAATATTTGCTGTGCTTTCTCACCTTAAAAGTCAGCTTAATGCAATTAAAGGAAGGTTGGTAATATTTGTCAAAGATCTTAAAAATTTGTGAAATTCAATAACATCATATCTAAATAACAATCTTAAATAATAACAGATGTGTAATATATTAGTTACAAAGATGTTTATAAAGTTATAAATAAAAAGGAAAGAAGAAAATTACTTCAGAGGGGTTTAGTTCAATCATTGTAATTAATATAATAGAATAATATGTAGCTATTTGAAATATTTTGTAGTTGAATATTTAATGACTGAAAGATTAACAGAAAATGTATTAGGGACAGCATGATCTCATTTTGGTTCAAAAAGATCGGTGGCCAGGCCTTTAAATACAGCATTTGGGAGGCAGAGGCATCTTGGAGGCCAGCCTGGTCTACATATCGTGTTCCAGGCCAGTCAGAATTATATGGTGAGACCCTTCTTATAAATAAACAAGTAAATAAATACCGTGACCATTATGGAGGGGATAGTGTGTGTGCATGCACATGTGCATGTGCGTGCATGTGTAAGAACCAATGGAGGCTAGGTTATATACCAAAATATTAATAATGGTGGTAAGCTTTGCATGGTTTATTTATGGGCAATATTTGCTATTTCTGCTTCTCTAAGTTTTCCAGTATGAAAACATTTTTACTTTTTCAGCAAGGCAAAAATTAACTAAAAAGAAGTTCACAATGTGCAGTGAATTAAAACCTTGAAAACAAAGATGTTCTCTGGCAAAAAAAAAAAAAAAAAAAAAGAAATCCCTTTAGCTTGTTTACAAAGTCAGAGATCCAATACACAGATGTGCTCATTCGCTTCCCGGACACTCCCTGAGTTCACATGGGTTTTTTCCAAAAACTCATGTGAAACTTGGAAACTTACTTAGTTACCAACACAAATACACATAACACACATACACACATATGAAGACAAGGCAAACTGGGAAATCATAGGTATGTAGAGAAATCTCCTTCCTACCATTCCTTTGTTTAAAAAGACCAGAATTAAACATGTCCTCACAACCCCAATAAGTTTTAAAAGTGATTTACATGCTTTACTAAGGAGTGTTCTGCAAAGATTCAAATAATACAATGTTCTGTTTTTGTGGAATGTCTTCAAAAATAATTTATTAGGCAGCTACTTGGCTTCAGTTGAGTGGACCGCTGTAAGAGTGCATTGTATTTTCAAATGCTTTGCTGACTGTGGTGAGACCTAACTACTTGCCTTAATCATTTTAGTGTCACTTATTCAAGATAAAGACCTTTATATTTTTCTTAACTTTTTACCGATTAAACCTTCACAGGAGAATCTAGATCTTTCAAAAATTCATTTTTCACTGATCATCTATAAATAGACAAAACGGTGTATGGAAATTCTATGGGGATACCAACAGGTTAGTACAGCCCCAAGAATATAAGAAACCCACATACCAAAATAACTGTGTCTTTGATCGATTGTGAGGCCCACTTCATCTTAGAGGTACTACATTAAGCACACAACTTAACTCTTCATATCTTCTACAGCAGTGGTTCCCAACCTTCCTAATGCTGCCACCCTTTAATACAGTTCCTCATGTTGTGGGGACCCCCAACCATAAAATTATTTCACTGCTACTTTGCAACTATAATTTTGCTACTGTCATGAATCCTAAATGTAAAGATCTGATATTCAGGATATCTGATATGTGATCCCTGTGGGGGAGGGGGTCAAAACCCACAGGTTGAGAACTGCCGCTCTATAGCCACGTACAATGCCCCCCCAAACCAAAAGGGCATTTCCTCAACTTCCTTACTTCTGTCAATGGCACAAGGCATCAGCCACCGCATCACCCACCATCTATCCGTGACTTGACATGAAAAGCCTGCGTTCAGGGGCTCACTAGACCCAGGTTATTTTCACAACCTCTCATTGTCTCCCTGTCTCTATCTATCGCCGCTTGAATCCAAACAGCAGCAGGCTGCCAGCCAGCTTAAATTCCACTTTAATCACATTACAACGCAGTGCAAGAATCCTGGACTGAATTCTCTCCTTTGAGCAGGGAAATCAAACTCTAGCATGTCACTCAAAGCCCCTTTCTACTATTACCTCCTGCTTCTGTTCATGTGAACTCTGCCATCAGGCTGAGGTAGCACCAACTCTGTTAACGGCTTGCTCAAGCTGTCCTCCCACCTCACTTTCTCCTCAGTGCAAACTCACCCTCCCGGCATGTTCAGCTGAACCACTAATGCAGACTTCAGCAAACATCACAGCTGTAAATAAAAGCCTTTCTCTTTCTGAAACTCGCATAGCGGCTGACCCATTGATTAAGCAGTAAGCCATATGTCTCCTACTGTCCAGCCAGCAAACATCTATGATCTAATTTCGTTAATTAGAGGTAATTCCCTCATGGATCCTTGTATTTGCTTTGCTTTTCACATCCCTAGACAGAGAGCTAGAAATCTGCTAAGTGCTTAAGTGATATTTGGGGAGCTATGAGTCATCTGCACGTTTAGGTTTTGAACAAAGCCAAGCTCTGTGTGTGTGTGTGTGTGTGTGTGTGTGTGTGTGTGTGTGTGTGTTTGCTGTGTAACCTTCTGCGAGTCCACCAAGACTCTTTTCTGACAGTGCAGATGTTATTAGACCATGCTTAGGGGTTGGGGATTCCTTAGAATGCAACGGACTCAGCATACATCTGTAGTCCTTGCTGAAGACGTCACAGTTCCTGGGTGCACCGCAGAATCAGCTCACAGCCTCTCTAGCATCAGACTGTGGTGATGTGCCGTCCAACAGGGAAGCTCATCGGGTGTAGTGAGGACTGGTGGCTTAGGCAACTGTCCTCTGCTTAGTGGGACTAAAACTCCAGGTTCTCAGAGGCATTTAGCGTGAACCGTGTAGTTCGTACCAACAGTCTGAGCACAGTAAGCCATGCTCATCATCCAGGCAAGAAGACCATGACACTAATCAAAGGCAATCTTGTCGGCAGGCCTTTCAAGGTGGCGGTCTTGAGCCTGCTTTAACTCTTTTACACAGAAGTCATTTCAGTGCTATGGGAGAAATGCTCGTGCCAATCATTCCTGCTTCATAGAGCTCCCTAGAAAAAGTTTTTTAATTAAAATATAACATTTAGAGATGTGTTGTCTACACTGGCATGTGCTATTTAGGTGCCACATAATTCTGACATTTCAGGTTTTCTATTTCTCCCTGTGAAGGAAGGTACCTTTTTTTAAATTGATGAGTGTGTGTGTGTGTGAGTGTGTGCATGCGCGCACGTGCATGTCTATCAGTGTGCACACTCAAGCTTATGTGTGCATGTGTGTTTTAAGACTGACTCGTGTAGTCCAGGTTAGCCTCCTTCTGCTTCCGTCTCAAGTTCTGGGACTGAGGTCTGCACCACTCTTAAGCCAACGCTTTGGTAGTTAGGATAAAGGAACTGGTAGAACGTCTAAGTAAAGAGAACTTCTTCATCACTGAACGCCAAAGTACCGCAGCGTTTCAGGGGCAATGTCCTATGAAACCGTCAAGACAACCCCAATCACTGACTATTTCAGTTTTTCAGATTTTAGCTGCGACCACCTAAGTAAGCCTATGAAGTTTTACCACAGCAGAACTGAGATTTACTTAGACCCACCTCATTCCAAGCCCTTGTTCTCAGTTTTACATACTACCTTGCTACACAGCTTCCAAAGCACGTGTTCCTTATCACAAACCACTCCCTTCAGACCACACTTTTTTTTTTTTTTTTTTTTTTGGCTAGTTAGAGCACCATTAACCATATTTCTCTTGATAATGCCAGATTTTAGCTGGAGGAAGGGTTTGTTTAACACCAGGTTACTTGGCTTTTTTTTTTTTTTTTAAATTTTTGTTTTTTCCTGCTGAGGATAAATTCAGTGATAGCCCTCGCATCTTAAATGATTAGAAGCTGCCTTCAGAAACTCTTCAACAGCACACAGCTCTTCCCTTTGTCTGGCATCATTCTGTTTGAAGCTAGACCTGGACCAGAATCTTGGCATTACGTGATCAGATGGGAGGGGATCTCTGGAAGGATCGCTTCCCAAGACTCGATCCATTTACTTGCAAAATAAGAACCTCTACCTTACAGCCCCGCTTAGGGTAGTAAACAAGAAAGTGTGTTTAAAAGACCCACTGGACTAGTTTACTAGGAAAAAGAGAAAAAAAAAAGTCTGCTTTTGATGACTAACTGGCTTGGGAGAAAGAGCAAGCCAGATCAACAAACACTCCAGGCAGAAAAGGAGGCAGAAGAAGGGCGTAGGCCCGTGTTCTGACCACCAGGTGTCAGCACTGGGCCAGAAGCCCAAGTTTATTGCTCCACGTTGGGGGAGGGGATATAAGAACCCTGCAGGAAAACTTAGTCTCGGCCTCAGGGTGAGGCTGTCACTTGACCCCGACGTGATGTTCAGGATTGGCTTAGGCTTTTCCACCCCAAGAGCTAGTACTATATATATTGTTTTTGCACAGTTCATTTCTCTGACAGGAGTGTTAAAATGGTTGTAATATAATCATGCAGCTGAATGCCTACAGGTTTGTCATCACAGTTGAATATTAAAAAATAACTTTCGTGGATTTTTTTTTGGGGGGGTAATTTTTGTAATAGCACTTCACACATCTGTTCATTAGCCAATGGGGCGTTTTCTGGCTTCCACAGGTTTCATTATTGCCACAGAGGGCAATTTTCTGGCTTCCATCCCACAACCCATTGACACTATTTCCTTTAGATTATTAATGGGACAGCAGATACAAGGAATAGTTTTAGTGTAAAAATTAAGTATATACAGATGGAATATAGACATTGACTACTAGCCCTTCTCCTTGACTTTAAGAACTTAAAAGTTCATTCCAAAACTTCTTCCAATTTTCTGTCTTCTCGTAGAGAAAAATACCTAAGGATAAATCTACCACTCTGTGAACTGCCTTTAAATTACTCAAGGAATCCTGCCCCACATGGCTGCATTCTGTCACCGCTGAAGGATTCTCCCACAGTGCCTAGGGGCTCATTTCAAAACGATGACAGGGTCTGGGCTCTCTTAGCTCTAGGTCCTCCACTCTGAAACGCACGGGTGGCCACTAGAAGACGGGCCATTGAGAAGATCAGCGCATCAAATGGAGACGAAGCTCTTAGGCCAGCCAAAGACTACAGCCTAGTCTGCCAGGAACCCTTGACTCAAGTCAAGCCCGACCAGGCGTATCCCAAGCCCTATGCTGGCCTGGCCACCCGAAGTCACAGTAGAGGCACAGGCATTAATGTCAACCACAGACGGTTCCGAGTGGGCGCTCTTGGGAGGGGAACCGTTTGGGTCATTTTTGCTTCTCAAAGCTTAAAGTCCTGGTTTGTATTTTGCAAATACAGAGAAACCAGAAGCATCCTCTCTCTCCCATGGTCTCCATCACTCCCATTCCTGGAGAACTGGGAGGAGAGCAGACAGACACCAGGGGCCACCTGGAGTCTGGAGCGCCGGCGTCAAGGCCAACCAGACCAACCCACTGCGAACCACTTGGTGCGGCTCGTTCGATGCCCCGACCGATTTCAGACTCGTCCCCGGAGGACGATGAGCTCACAGGGCTGGCAGAGCTCGGCCGAGCAAAGGGGCCAAGCGAGGAGAGGGATGGATGCTGGCGGTGCAAGAAGCCCCTGCCGGCGGGAGGGCGCGGGCGAGCAGCTCGAGAGCCCCCCGGGTTACCTGGAGGACTCCGCGGTGAAGCTGCCGCCGTCCAGCAGCCGCATCTTGCAGAAGAGGACCCCGTTGACGAAGGGCACCGAGGAGAGCTCCTCGAGCTCGAAGTCCACCTTAAACTTAAACTTCTTCTTCTTCATCATCGTGAGGGCCAGGCGGCGGCGGCGAGCGGGCTGCGCGGACGGGCGCCGCCGCCTCAGCTCGGCCGAGCCTCGGATCCGCCCAGCCCCATGGCCGGGGCCGCGAGCAGCGCGTGGGGGCGCGGCCGGGGGGCGCCGCGAGCCGGCGGGAGCCGGGGCCGCCTGTCGCGGCAGCCCGGGCCGGAGCGCACCGGCGGCTGCAGCGCCGACCCCGGCCGCCCGCGAAGAGCGGTCGCCTTGCAGCTCGCCCGCCCGCCCGCCCGCCCGCCCGCGGAGGGAGTGGGCGCCCTTTCGGTGCCGCCGCCACCGCCCGTCTGATTGCGAGCAGGGAGAGGCGCCTCGGAAGAACGGTCGCCGCCGCCGCCGCCTCCCGGCCCCAGGCGCCCCTAGCGGCCGCGGCCGGCAGCGCACTCAGCGCGGAAGCGAGAGAGCGGGCGGGCGGGCGGACCGGCGGAGGGCGGAGAAACCCCAGGCGGGCGCACGCCCGGCGGGCGGGGGAAGCTGGGGAAGCTAACACGCGAAGGCAGTGAGCTCGTCACGCCTCCCGCGGGTTAAAAAAAGACAAACCCAGCCGAAAAAGCTTCCTTCTGCAGCTTCCTCTGCGCCTTTCCTTTCTGGGGTTTGCACCGCCCCCTTTCTTCCCCTCCCCCTCCAGGGATTTCGTGGCCTCTGAGTTTGCAGATAGAGACAAATAGAATCCCAAACCTGAAATATACCGGTAGGGGTTCTAAATTCACTAGCCCTTAAACATGAGATGAAAATCAGGTAGGAGAAAGGAAAAGCTTAAACTGTGTTGTGGCCGCATCAACCGCCCAAGTACGGGGCTGGGCCATGTGTTTCCTCTCACTGATGGCCTTGTTTATTTCATTCCTGTCACCCAGGAAAGAAAACGGACCAGAGGGGTTAAAATACTTACCCCCTTTAAAATCTGTCCTTTCTGTGAACCATTAACACATGAAGTCAGATTCTGAAGGCATGCTTAATAAAAATTCTCCTTAGATGAATAACACACACACACACACACACACACACACACACACACGCGCGCGCGCGCGCGCGCGCGCGCGCGAGCACATGCAAGAACATACAGTATCTATTGTTAAAAATCTATGCTATTAACTTTGCTATGTAATGTTTTCAGCGAGGTTGGTTGTTGTTATTGTTGTTTGCTTGTTTTGTTTTTTAGCTCAGGCTGGCTTCAAACTCCCAATGTAGCCAAAGATGATGTTGAACTTGTGATCCTCGTGTTGGGGTAATAGGAATGTGCTGCCACGCCAGGTTTATGCGGTTCTAGGAATCGAATCCAGGGCTTTCATGCATGCTAGCAAGCGACCTCACAACTGAGCGACATCTCCAGCCTGGGATCTGTTCTTTTTAATCTTTGAAAAGGTGTAATTGAAAAGATTCTTCTCCCTAGATCACTCATTTAGTCGCTTTTTGTTTTTGTTTTTGTTTTTTAAATTCAATTTATGTATCTGGGTGTATTGCTTGTGTGTATGCCTGTGTGTGCCTAGTACCAGCAGAGGCCAGAAAAGAGTGTCAGCTACTCTTAAACTGGAGTCACAGACAGTTGTGAGCTGCCGTGTGGATTTGGATATTGAACCAGAGTCCTTTGGAACTGCTGAGACATCTCTGAAGCCCACTCATTTATTTATTCATATAAATATTCTAATTGCCTAAACCATCAGTCACTAGCTAGACTCCGTGATCAAAACCCCAAAAACTGCCCTTAGGAATTTTGCAGTCCTGAGCTGGCCAAGATGGGTCAGTGAGTAAAGGACCTTGCAGACACCCCTACGAGACATGAGTTTGATTCCTGGAACTCCTGTGGTGGAAAGAAACAGCTACCTAATCCCACAGGTCGGCTTCCAACCTCCACAGGTTCACTGTGAGGCATGCACACCTACAAATACACTCACATTAAATAAATACTAAGTGAATATATGTTTTAAAACTTTTAAAGACAAAACTGGGATGCAGTGAGATGTCGGTGGGCGAGGCACCTTTGATCCTAAGAACCCATGTAAAAGTGGAAAGAGAAGCAGCCTCACAAAGTTGTCCTTTGAGTCCCAAACACCACCATGACATGAACACTTTCACGTACATACCTGTCTCTCTGTCTCTCTCGTCTTTCTCTGTCTCTCTGTCTCTGTCTCTGTCTCTCTTTCACACACACACACACACACACACACACACACATACAAGCTTGCAAGAATAATAATGCATAATAATTTTTACAAGACAAAACCCAAGACAGAGGAAAAAATAGAACTAAATTCAAACAGCAGAATTTAGAAGAGAAAGTGGTAAATTGAAATTAACCAGCTTTATGAACTTCAAAGAGTAGCTAGGCTTTGGGAGAAAGTAGGAGGTATTCTTGGTGAAGAAGCACAGACTCAGACAGGGCTTAACATTTGGGCATGGAAATCTGGTAGTGGAAGCTCGCTGCCTTCTGGGACAGAAAGAGACAGGGGAAAGAGTGGATTCTGATGTTTGTGACTTGCAGAAACAAAGGGACCGAGCATGGCAAGCAGGAGGGCAGACTGGAAAGAGAGGAAATAATGAGGATCTGGGCAGATTGCAGGGAGTAAGGCCGGGCCTTATAGTGCCCGTGAAAGGTTAAGGTTGAAACTATGCATTTGGGAATTGTGGTATTCACTGATGGCGGAAGCCCAAAAGGCGGGTAAGAATGAGTTGCTCTGGAGAATATTTAATGGGCAGATGGCGGAGGAGGTGATTGTGAAGGCTTCCAAGAACAAGCAGCCTGAGAAAGAGATTAAGAGAGATGGCCTGAAAGCTGAGAAAGAGTTTGAACCTTAGAACATCAGTTATTAATATTTACTGGGGTGTTGCATGCAGAGACAGGAGGATTCCTGGGGTCTGCTGGCCCGCCAGTCTAACCAACCGGCAAGGTCTAGGTTCAGTGGGAGACTTTGTCTCAAAAAGGCATCTGAGAACAATTGATATAAATACCTGATGTGGACCTCTGGCGTACACACACACACACACACACACACACACACACACACACACAGAGGGAGAGAGAGAGAGAGAGAGAGAGAGAGAGAGAGAGAGAGAGAGAGAGAGGACCTTGCACACACATGCACTGCAAATCCTGAAGGATTTGGATTGAAAAGCAGCTGCAGAACTGAAGAGCTAATTAGTTACCTTAGCAAGAGAATTTTCCATACCAGATGTTGGCAAAGTGATATTAAAATGGTTTCACAAGTGAGTAGAAGGTAGTTATGAGGAAGGATGACTAAAAGGGTTTTTTGTTTGTTTGTTTTGCTTTGCTTCCCCCCCCCCCCCCCGATTTTTGTCATTGAATGAGAGGTGGCATTCGTCCAAGGAGGCTTCCAAACTTTCAGCGGTATTCAGGAACTTTCCGGCACTTAGTGGGTTCCTATTATGTGTCAAGCACTTTATAGATCTGAGATGTATCCCAGATGCTGCGTCTATGTAAGAAAATAAGCAGAGAGTTGTAGTGCAATGTAGCAGCTGTCTGTAAGTGATGGAGAAGGGAGATTGCTGTGCTAGAAGATAACACATGTAGCCAAGTCAAGTAGATTTATGGAAGGCTTCCTGGGATTAGTGATACTAGAGCTGAGGCCTGGAGATATGGTGGGGGTGGGGAGCAGTTTCTATCCTGTTCTCATGAGCTCAGAGGAAGAGGTGCTGTGTTGCAGAGGGAACTGAAATTAGTTCTGTCTGTCTGCAATTCAGAGTCCTACTTGGAAATGGGTGTAATTGAGAGCCATTGATGTTTTAAAGCAGAGGAGTGATGTATTCAGATCTGCATTTTATAAGGCTCTCCAGCTGTAGTGACACTGGAAAACAGCATGCAGTTTGACTGTTAAACACCTGGGATGAGTCAGGATGAAGGCAGGAAACAGCCTTGTACTCCCAGTGTTTAGAAAAGGAAAGCTCAAAGAAAGGACTCGGTGCAGAGCAGAGGGCAGAGAGGTGGGGAGAAATAACCCTGATACCTCTCACCCGCTCACTTCTGATCTCCTGCAGGTGCTTCCCATGAGCCCAAGCTAGCCCAAAGCCAGAGAACAAAGGAGCCTGAAAAACGCAGTTTAGAGGAGACAGCCATGTGGGGCATACAGGGGTGGGAACAGATCCAAATAAGGGGACAGAAAGCTATGAGCACACAGTTGATTCAGCCAGCATTCCCTACTGGAATCCAAAACAATGCTAAATATTTTGAGAAAAAAAAAAAACAGCATTTCGGTACTTTTTTTTTTGTTTTGTTTTGTTTTTTTGTTTTTTGTTTTTCGAGACAGGGTTTCTCTGTGTAGTTTTGCACCTTTTCCTGGAACTCACTTGGTAGCCCAGGCTGGCCTCGAACTTATAGAGATCCGCCTGGCTCTGCCTCCCGAGTGCTGGGATTAAAGGCGTGCGCCACCACCACCCGGCTCATTTTGGTACTTCCGAAGTCTTTGGAAGGGACTGAGGATTGGAAATCTGCAGGGTATTGAATTCCAAGTCACATCACTTGCTTGGTCCTCCTTCAGCTTCTGACATGTGAAAGTTTGCATGTCCCAGTCTACTTGTAGGCAGGTATAGCTATGTGTCTTGTTCTAACCCAGTGGTTCTCAACCTTCCTAATGCTGAGACCCTTTAACACAGTTCCTCATGTTGTGGTGGCCACCATCCATAAAGTTATTTTCGCTTCTACTTCATAATGGTAATTTTGCTACTCTCATGAATCATAATGTAAGTATTTTTGGAGACGAGGTTTGCCAAAGGGGTTGTGGCCACAGGTTGAGAACCACCATTCTAGCCAATACTATATGAGAAGTAATACTCCACTTCCAGGATGAGATAAAACAAGTCTTTGAACAGTTTTCTAGACCATCTTTCCCCTGCCACAGTAGTTATAGAGAGTTACGGGGAAGACCTTGACTTAGGATGGAATAGCCACAAAATCAAGAGAGCTCTAATCTCTGTGTAAGAACAAAGAGAGCAACTGCCCATATCTGCAGTAAACATTTTGGATGGAGGAAGAAACTTATATCAGGCCAGTGAGATTTGGAGACTATGTGTTACAACAGCACCAGGCAGACTTATTCTGCTTAGAATGTAGATGTGGGGCTGATAATAGGACTCCGTTGCTGACTCTCCCATCATGAGGACCTTAAGAGGAGTCTAGCATATTCCTGTTGTCATAACTTGCTTGCAAATGGCCACAAATGCCAGGAGATAGCCTGTATTTACTCACACCCGTTTTTATCTTAAGTACATCTCTTTAGCAGAACTTATTTGAACCTATAGTTTGATTGCCAAGGGAATTTCAGAGGTGTAATTTTTTTTTTTTTAACTTTTCCAAGCTCTTCAAATAGTATGGTAGAATGGAAAGTAACTAACGTACCCAAGGATGTCAACATTCATCGTGCAAGTTCTGCAAAGGCGGTGATGGTTGGTTAGTCATCTTCGTATCTTTTGTGTAAATTTGATATAGCTGATATTACTAGGTAATCAATAAGTATTTCTTGAAATGACTTGGACTAAGCTGTTTTTCACCTCAGGTGACATGACAGAGCTGCAGGACACGTTCCAAGATTATTTGCTGCCAAAGGTTTGACAGTTCTTACAGTATACTCTACTGTGAGGAGGGCGCGGTGGTCACCGAAAAGGGAAGGTGGAGGTGGTGTGGTAGTCAGACTTTCTGTCTCTGTGACAATACTCAAGAAGGACTATTTTAAAAGAAGGATTTATTATGGTTCATAGTTTCAGTGCATGGCTAGATCTGTCGCTTTGGGACCACGATAAGGCAGAGTATCCTGGTAGGAGAGCTTGTGGTAGGGGCTGCTCACCTCACCGTGGCCAGGAAGCAGAATGAAAACAAGTGGAAGGGAGCAGAGACGCTTCGAAGCACCCCTCTTCTGAAGACTCATTTCCTCCTCCCAGACCCAACTCCTGGTTTCCCCACCTCCTAAAAAGTGCCACCAGCTGGGGCCCAAGTCCTCACCAACAGGAGCCTGTGGAGGACATTTCCTGTTCAAAGCAAACAGGTGGAAAAAGTAGCTATAGCCAAAGCAATCGTGCAAGTTAAAGCTAGGCTAGCTGTAAATACAAGGCCAAAGTAACAGTGGATTAAATATGACAAGAAGGTGGAAGGAAGGAAGGTGTGTGTGTTCTCTTCCCTTGAGAACATTTCCTGAAAGAGGCATAATCCATTTTTACTTAAATCCCCTTGCTGTTTGAGAGAAATCACGGCGCTAATTCCAGGCTCCATAGAAACCTCCCACAGGTCACCTTCCTTTACTTCTGGCATTTGCTGGTTGGATTTTGATGTCAAGGGAAACTTTAGAAGTTACATAATAAAGATGGCAGAGCCTGGGTCCCTAGGTGATTGTGTAGCCGAGGTGAACCTTACCTTTGCACCCCTGATCAGGAATGCTTACACTGAAGTGTTGTGTGAGCAAGAAACATTTTTTTCCAGTATAAATGTTGGAAGTATTCTTGCCACAAATAGCTAGCAATGCCTTAATACAAAAATTGTTACAGAAGGCAGGGCAAAATTATAAAAATTTCTAACTACTCAGGCAGGAATGAGGAAACATTGGAGGTGGAAAAACAGAAATCCTTGACAAGTGCCTTGGTCCTTTTTTTTTTTTTTTTTTTTTTTGTCGCTAAAAGAATAATACCACAGATCAGCTAAGAGAAGAGGTTTATTTTGGCTCATGGTTCTGGTCCAGGGTTAAATGCTGACATAGTGCCAAAGTAGTGCAGGGCATCCATTGCATGGGGAGAGTCGAGGAACTCGAAAGAGACCCAGCCAAACTGGCTTTTATCGCAGACTCACTCTAGATGGCCCATTAACCCATCAATCCATTAATTACATGATCGAATAAATCCATTCATGAGAGTAGTGCTCTAATCACCTCTTGAAGGTTCCACTTCTTAATATTTCATAACAAGGCTTAGATTTCATACACAGTTCAAATCACAGCACAAGACATTTGATCAGAGGTGCCTGCAATAATTTGGAAGGAAAACGTGATGCCTATAAATCCCATAGCTTTATAAAAGTATTGGAAAATGGGAATGCTGTCGGTTATGTTTATTGGCTGCATTCAGCAAGATACTGCCAACACGAGATGGACTCATGCAATGATTAGCAGATTTGCAGGCCTGGATGAAAAGGAAATAAAGTACTGGAAATGAGAAGCCTCCGGGGTTTGGGAAAAACGGGCTGCTCTGTTCTTCAAAGGATAGAAAATGAGACTGAAAAAGCTTTTGTGCAATGAGGGCCCATTAAGACTCAGCCATGCAACAAAGATTAGGTTAGGATGTGGCTCCACATTGCAGTCTAATGGTCTCCAAGGAGCTGCCTTAAACTGAAAGGAGAAGGCCTAGGATCGAAGCAGCCAAGACATAAATCAGGACTGAGAATTATCTGTAGGACACTTTAATGTTAGTGGCTCATGGAACTGACTGGAAAGAGACTGATAAGAAGTCTCAGGGTTTTTTTTGTTGTTGTTTATTTGCTTTTTTGTTTTGTTTTTCGAGACAGAGTTTCTCTGTGTAGCCTTGGCTGTGGTGGAACTCACTCTGTAGACCAGGCTGGCTTTGAACTCACAGAGATCCACCTGCCTCTGCTTCCCGAGTGTTGGGATCAAAGGCGGGTGCCACCACTGTCCAGCACAGATCTGTTTTAAAAGCTATGCTTTCCCCAAGAAAGTGGTGCTTCCTAACACCCACTTCAAATTCCACAGTAGGAAAAAACTTCCAGAGGCCAGAAAAGTGACCACGGAGGACCATGACAAAGGAAGCACCTCACCATTATGCCGTCACAATGGCAGAATTAGATCTTAGTGATGGGCTGGCACCCCCTTTGCTTTCACAGCTGGAACTATTTATCACATCATGTGTCCTGTCATTGTGGAGGAGTAGGGAAAGATACTTCACTAGCTCTTGGCTCATGAACTGGTGATATGTTGTACCAGACCATGTTCTGTGGGGACTGTTATGTTCACTGTAGAATGTTCAGAAACATTCCTGGCCTCTAGGCATTCCCCTCCCTCTCAGCTGAGTCAGTCAAAAATATATCCAGACATTGCCTAATATCTGCTGTGGGACCCAAATCCCTCCCATCAAGAGTAAGAGGGCCACAGTAGGATGTAGAATTATATCCAGGCCTCATGGAAACTCTTCAGCATGACCTCGGTGTCCTGTACTGTCAAACTTACATGCGGTGACTGTGTGAGAGTTTGGGCCATCTCACTTGGGGAGGGAATGAGCGTATCATTTGTTTTGTCAAGAGGATGACATGGTTATTTGGTGACCAAATGGACTATGGCATAAAATTCGGGATCATCGTGAAACCTGTTTGCTTGAGTAAATAGTTTGGCTACGTTTTCCAGTTAGTGTGCAACTCTCAGGCATGGCCCATACAAGCCTCGTGCATATGGTGTTTTCACTCTTTATCTGACAGCCGGATGTTGATGTCAAAGATAATCTTGGACAATGGGGACATCAAGCCCCCATCACCCTGGGTCCCCTACTGGAACCTTACAGCAAAGACCTTACTTGTTTTCCCAATTCCATTGGCTAGAATAATGGTCTGGAAGGAGTGAGAAATTATCATTCAATTAAAAAATAATAGTAATAGAGTTATTACTATTGGTTCTGGAAATTGAACCTAGGATGTCTTGTCTGTAAGAATATGGTCTACACTGAGTAATACTTTTAGGCCTTTAATTATTATTTTTAAAACACAGTAAAGTATACATAAAACATACCATCTTTAATCTTTTAAATGTATAGCTCAGCAACATTAAGTACATCTTGTGCACCACTATCCTTCCCAGAACTCTCCATCTTGAAGAATGGAGACTCTTTATCCATTGAACAGTAACTAATCTACCTCCCACAGCCCCTGGGACCATTCTATTGTTTCTTTGTGGATTTGATTATCGTAGGGAACTCATATAATGGCATGTATCCTTTTGCGACTAGCCTATTTCTGTTGAATGTCTAGTTTTTCTTTTTTCTTTTTGTTTTTCTAGGGATTGAACTCAGGGCTTCATTCATGCTAGGATGACATTCTAGTGCAGTGCTTAAACATTTAATTTGTCAAACCACTAAAATACATATTGTGTGCCTGGAGCAGGCAATAACTTCTAAATAATAAAATGTTTATTATTTATTTATTTATTATAAAATAAAATGTTTATTGTCTAAGTGAACCTTCAGTTGTTAATTTGTAATCAAATTTATAATGATTTATAGTTGTATAAAAGTCCTGATACAACTAAATTCAAGTTTACTATTATTGTAGAAGACAAAATCAAGGCCAGCAAGACCTTGTCTCAAAGTAAAAAATAGTTCCAGGGGTTGAAGAGATGGTACAGCATCTATCAGAACACTGGAGTTTAGATGTCAGCACCCACATAAGGCAGCTCACCAGTGTGGGTAACTACAGCTCAAGGGATTGGGCACCCACTTCTGGCCTCCATGGGTACCTGTACACACACACACACACACACACACACACACACACACACACACACACATCTTCAGAAACAATTATAATAATTTAAATCACCATCAGGCCATCATGGCACCCACGAAAAAGCTTATGGTCCAAGGGGGTTGGGGAGAAAAAGAAAAAGAAACAGAGGCAGGTTGGGAAGTCCACCCTTGATTGCATGTTTCTTGTGGAAGGGAGAATCACTGGGGTTGCCAACTTCAAGCAGTTTCTCCTGGACAGCATCAAAGTGAACGGAAGAGCTAGGGATCCAGCCGGAGAGCAGAGAGGTTGTAGTCACCGACAGGAGAAAGAGTGAGCTGGGTGTAGTGGCGTAGGCCTGTAATCTCAGCTACGTGGGAGGCTGAGACAGAGGATGACAAATTTAAGGCCAGCAAGACCTTGTCTCAAAGTAAATAACAATAAAAATGATAATAACTATGATAATAATAAAGCAAAGCAAACAAAAAGTGGCTGGGGATATATATAGCTTAGGGGTAGAGGACTTGCTGAGCATGTAGCCCTAGGTTTGGGATGGAGAGTGGGGTGGGAAAGGAGCAAGAGCGATATCATTGTCACTTCCCATATACCTTGTGCTGGCTAATTTTTATGTCAACTTGACACAAGCCAGAGTCAGCTGGGAGGAGCCTCAATTGAGAAAATGTCCTCATTAGATCAGACTGTAGGGCATTTTCTTAATTAGCGATTGATGTATGAAAGCTGAGCCCATTGTGCGTGGTGTCCCCCCTGGGCTGGTGGCCCTGGGTTCTACAAGAAAACAGGCTGAGAAAGCCATGAGGAGCAAGTCAGTAAGCAGCAGCCCGCCATGGCCTCTGCACCAGCTCCTGCCTCCAGGTTCCTGCCCTGTTTGAGTTCGATATGTAAGACACATAAGCGATTTTCTCCCCATGTTGCTTTTGGTAATGATGTTTTGTCAGAGCAATATTAACTGTAACTGAGACATAACTTTTCCCAAAAGGTACCAGAAATATGTTGCCAATGTATATTTGAAGAAGAGTGGTCAATGTGATTGGTTAGACATAATTGCTAACAACGAAAGGAGTTACATTACCTCCAGATCAACCAGGATGAAGAAGAAGAAGAAGAAGAATCAGAAGAAGAAGAAGAAGAAGAAGAAGAAGAAGAAGAAGAAGAAGAAGAAGAAGAAGAAGAAGAAGAAGAAGAAATAATTCACTTATCTGTAATACTTCATATATGGTTTTGAAGAAAACTTCGGAAAAAAATCAATAATAGGGTCCCATAATCCTTTTATCCCAATCCCATAATTAATCTTTGGAAAATTAATCAACTAGGTTATTTAGGAAGCATGAATTTGTTGGTCATGATGGTGTGGGCCTGTAATCCCAATACTAACAAGTCTGAGGTAGGATGATTGAGAGTTCTAGGCCAGCCTGGGCTATATAGGGACTCTCTCTCTCTCTCTCTCTCTCTCTCTCTCTCTCTCTCTCTCTCTCTCTCTCTCTCTCTCTCTCTCACACACACACACACACACACACACGAAAGTGAGCTACAGTTATTTGGCCTTGATTAAAAGATACAATATAGGAACTTGCATAATTATATATCTTTTAAAAAGGCTTTAATATTTCACTTCAAAGGAAATATAGCAGTTTAAAAAAATCACATCTTTTGAGCTGACAAAATGTCTCGGGGGTAAAGGTGCTTCCCTCCCAAGCCTGGTGACTTGAATTTGATCATTGAAATCTACATAAAGGTGGCAGGAGAGAACTGACTCCACAAAGTTGTCCTCTGACCTCCACACAACGTGTGTACTCCCCTGCCATCCATGAAGTCCACATACAAAAAAATTAATAAATTTTATAACAATACTACCGCCAAAACCCGTTGTTCTTTGGCTGCATAGTTGAGTAGACATGTACTGATGCTAAGAAATGACACTAGATTGCCTTGAATTCTAAAACTTGACCTCCTTCACTGTACTTTTGTTTTAATCTAGGTTCAAATTTCTATGCAAAGGTGGCAAATTGCCTTTGTAGTTTTTAAAAGCAAACATTCAATTGTCTGTCACAAGTGGCAGTGTTTATTCAACTTCTTTCCTGTCAGGATATAACCTAGAGTGGGTCAAAAAGTTCTTTAGCTGAACAACTGTGACCATCTGGAGTGCCCTAGGCCCTAGTTTCTTAAACTGTGGGCAGTGACTTCACACAGGGTTGTGTCACTAACATGGGGGGCAGTGAATAATTTACCATCATTAAGTTTTCTGAATGTGCAACAACCAAAAGTTGAATCCTAGTAGAATGTGTGACGAAGCCAGTGTGTTGCTGGCACCTTGCCTGTGTTGCATCACACTTCCCCACAGCCTCAATTCTAAACACATAACATGCACGCTTTGTGCTCTGTGTGTCGTTAATGCCACACAACACCAAGGGATGCTTCCTGAATCATCGCAGTTCAGATTTGATATTGTATGCTACCGACTGCGCTATTTTTTAAATATATCTAGACAAAGTTTTCTTCTCTTATAGGAAAAGTTGTTCAGTTATGAGAACAAAGACTTTCAAAATGGCTTCTGGGGCCCCTGAGATGGCTCAGTAGTCAAGCGAAGCCTGATGACCTGCATTCCATCCCCAGGACTCATACGCTGGAAGGAGAGAGCTAAAACTTCCCTGAGCTGTCTTCTGACCTTCAGCACAAGCACCCTGGAAGACGTGTACATACAAGTGTGTGTGTGTGTGTGTGTGTGTGTGTGTGTGTGTGTGTGTGTGTGTATGCACATGTACAAATAGATAAATAAACAAACATAATATTAACGCAAAGTCTTGTGGGCACGACATGGTTGTTGTACTCATGAATCCATGGCAACGGTCACCAGCACAAGATTGGATCCATTAACATTTTATCATGGATGGGGAGGCATTTACGAGGTGCCCCAACTCCTGTGGGATTATTGGCAGTTAATGGTTCTGGGGAAAGGGTGTCATTTTTCTCAGTCGTGTAGCCACTGAAAAGTTGCACATACTTCAGTAAATAACCTCCCACCCGTACTATACCAACAGCCAAATTAAAACGCAGTGAATCCATGCGCCTGCCTGGGGTTGCTTGCCCTGGGTGGGGAGAAGAAACCATGGGTGAGCAAATACATGGTGAGATATAGGAGAGACAGAGAGGCAGAATGGTTCATGTCCTGTGGAGAGAGGCAGATCGAAGGAGGAGAAGGGGGTGAGGAGCAAGTGGAGATGGGTGGCCAGCTTGCCACCCGGGGCCACGGTGACATCCAGGCCTGGGCTGCTGCCGAGGGCCATATCTGGGTCTATGGTACTGCCACAGCTGGGGTCTGTGTTGCTGTCCATGGCTGCTGTCACCACCAAAGCCTGTGAGGATAGGGCTGCACAGACTTGGCGCTGCCCCTCACTGGCTGCAGCACTCAGGAGAGTGGGCCCTGCACCCCTCCTGGACAGCACAGTAGAGCTGAGCCCCTTGGCGGGGGTGTGGGCGAGCTGGCCCCAAGGGTGTGAGAGTGGGAGAGCTGGCCCTGACGCCCCTCGTTTTTGCCAAGTGGTGGCGTGGGTGAGGAAAAGATGACCTCCCTCCATCGCCCCTCACCACCTGCAGCAGACAGGAAAATTGGTCCCGCCCCTCACCAGCTGTAGCACTTGGGAGAGTGTCCCCTGCACCTCCCCTGAGCAGCACAGTAGAATTGGTCCTGGTGGTGAGGATGAGCTGGCCTGGAGGTCACCAGAGCAGGAGAACTGGCTCCGCCCCTTGCTGCCTGCTGAATGGGGTGAGCTAGCTGGGCCAGCTTGCCCTGGTGGTGAGGATGAGGGAGAGCTGGCAGGCTGACCAATCCAGCTATCACTAAGGCCCAGAACCAGGGCCATAAGTTGGCCCACCCCAATATCCACCCCATCAATCAACTGCTGGAGCACGTGAAGGGACCGGACCTGCAGATCAGAAACTGCAGAATCTCTATGACACAAGGCAGCAACAGGATGTCCAAGTGGAGTCCCAGCGTGGGCCCAGTATCCAGGGTGTAGCAGAAGCCAGAGGCCTCGAACCAGACCTATGACTCATTCCAACGAACACTTGCAAGTAAAGATATGTGGACTAAAGGGTGTACTGTGTGACTCACTGTGTCACATTACAGTTTCCAAGAGGAAGATTTTTTAAAAAAATTTAAATTATTTTGGGAGGAGGTTGCAAGGCAGGGTGGATACCAAGGGATGGGGAGATGAATGGGATCAAGATGCATGATGTGAAATCCACAAAGAAATCAATAAAGAAGTTAAAAAATAAACCAAACTCAGTGGGTCACACACACAAAAGACATGAAAGTAGGGGACTTCTTGAGGGAAATACAAGGATTTCAGTGTAAGTCTGGGTGAGAGGAGGTAATGGGGGTGAAAATGGCATTATACACCTGTGCTGGTTAGTTTTTTTTTCAACTTGACACACTAGAATCACCTGGAGGAGGTACCTCAATGAGGAATCACCTCCATCAGATTGTCTGTGTGCCATTTTCTTGATGGTTGATTTATGTGTTGGGGCCAGGCCCATTGTGGAGGCCCACTCTTGGGCAGTTGGTCCTGGAAGGTATGAGAGAGGTAGCTGACACTGTGCCTGGAGGCCACAGTAAGTGTTGTCCTGCCATGGTTCCTGCCTCTGCTCCTGCTTGAGTACTGTGATTGTTGTTTTGGGTCAGCATTTTATCAGAACAGCAAACAAACAAACAAACAAACAAAAAAACCTAGAACAATATGTATGAAAATTTCACAATGAAACCTATGTGCCAATAAGGCATTCCAGAAGAGAAAATACACTTAAGGTTTACTATCAGTGACGCTTGATTTGTATACTCTTTATGTACCTATACATACCAGGTCATATACAAATGTCTCTGCTGAAAGTAGTTACAAGTGGAAAAAGTGTATGTAGGCCTGTCTAGGTCAGTGGCATTTGGGGGGGGGGGCGGTCATATCTCACTCCCATTTGGCTCTTACTTCCTGGCCCCCTTCAAAGTCTGCTGTTCAGTAGGATTGGGACTGAACCATAATCACGTCTCTATTATTATTCCTGCCCCAGCAGATGAATTAGAGTCTTCCTTCCATGGAATACTCAACACTAATTCCATAAACAAATACCTTTTGGCAGAAAGTGCTGATGTTTTCTAAAACATCTGAGACAACGTTTTGGGAGTTTGAACCAAACCGACTTTGATCGCCGAGGTCTTTGAATTAGGTGTATACATGGGTGTCTGTCATAGGTGTATCATAGGCGCATGAGTGTGGGTGCTTCTGGAGGCCAGAGAGTGTCAAACCCCCCAAAGATGGGGTTACAGGTGGTTGTAAGCTGCCAGATGTGGGTGCTGGGAAACAAGTGCAAGTCCTCTTCAGGTGCTGCAGGAAGGCCTTAACTGCTGGACTATCTCCCCAGCCCCTGAACTCCAAATCTTAACAGATGTTACTGACTTGTTGCTTGAGAGTCCGATGATTTTAAAAAAATAAATTGTTATAAAGAAATGATTTAAATGAAGTTGAAGAAAAGCAAAAGAGCACTCATCAAATCAGTCCCTGATCTGTGACTGGGTTATATAGCCAAATTGGCACAAACCAGAGTATTATGATATTTGCTCAGCTAGATACCGTCAAAGCATCTTTAAACTCCGCACTGGTCTCTCTTGCAGCATCACCAGTACAGGCTTCTCAGGCACTTTTTTTCTTTCTTGTTACATGTTATTTTTTTTAATGAAACACCCAGCTGATTTGGTAAAATAGCTTCTGTAGCAATCCTAAGATGAAGACAATATTCCCTGCACCACTGCACTCCAAGTTTAGGCTACAGTTGGGATTCTGAAATAGTCAACGGGAGGCATACTATAACAGAGACAGGACTGGGTCATGGTCCCAGCTGGCGTTCCAGCACTGCTTCTGATGGTTTAATCTGAGCGAATGAGAACTTCCTTGGGCTCCTTCTGTTCTGCAAAATGAAGGAAATTGTCTAGACCAATGCTGTCACAGTAGTGCCTTGTGCAATGTTGGGAGTAGTCTCTGCTCTGTACAGTACAGTAGTCACTAGTCACTTGCAACGTGGCTGATGTGACTAGTAAACTGCATTTAAAATTTCACTTAATTCTAATTCGTTCAAATAGCCTCATGTAGCTCATGACTATCCTACTGGAGAGCAGAGGCCTAGACTCAGTCACTCACTCAGCAAACATCTGAGTGTCTTCTAAGCATCACATGAGATGAAGACAGGAAAGCTGTATCACTATGATGTCTTTGTCCTCAAGGAGTTAGCATTGAGGAAGACTAAATAAGTTCTTGCTAATTATATGCAAAAGCCACATGTACTCAAAGAAGAGAGCATCAACCAGAGGCATATCTTATCTATGTTCTAAAATTATAATCATTGAACTCAACTAATCTATGCTGAGTGCCTATTTTCTGTCTAGCTTTTTATCAGCTCTGTTTCTTAGCAGAGCTCTATCACCCAGAAGTAATACTACCTAACCAGCACTGTGAACACTCTCATTTTGTGACTGTTCAATGGCTGGTTGGTTGATTCATTCATTCAATATATTTTTATTTTCTTATGTAGCAGGCACTTTGCTAGGTCAACACACACAAAAATGAATCCGAATGTCTAAAAGATGATCTCAGAGTTCCATAGTGAAATACAGAATTTATTCATCAGGAAATGACTTATGAGGCAATAAGTTCATTTGGGGAATATTAAGAGATGACAGTATTTCATATTTGAACTGCCAAGAGCCCATTCAGCAGCCCTTTCTTGTACTAACAATACAGAAATAGAAATGGAAGAATTTGCTTGTTTGTCCATTAGAAACCATTGACAAGGGGCTGGGGAGATGGCTCAGTGGTTAAGACTGTTTACTGCTCTGTCAGAAGATCAGAGTTCAGGTCCCAGCAACCACATCAGGTGACTCATAAACATCTGTAACTACAGCTTTAAAGGATCTGATGCCCTTTCCTGGCCTCCTTGGGTACCTTCCACCCACATGTACACTGACAGTCTCACACACACACACACACACACACACACACACACACACACACATGCACGCGTGCGCGCACGTGCATGCACACACGCACACACACCATTAAAAAAAACCTACTCATAAACTTTGTAACAGAGTATATTCATTAGAAAAACGTTTCGAGGAGATATTTCTCAGAAAAGTCTCTTTTACAGTGGTGCTTGGACATAAATATTTACTGTTCTCAATGTGCTTTTCTCTTTCTTGCTAGTAGTGTCTCATGTATCAAGTACAGTGTTTTTCTACGTTAGATTATATATTCTTTCACATAAAGATGGATGTGATGTTCCTTCACATCTATTAGGTATATGCATTTCTATCTCTTCAATTATTCTTGTTTAGTTGACCAGAACATTACTATGAAATCCTTTAGAGCGTTTAAACTGACCAAGAACAGGATCTTCCTAGAACACTGAGTGTAGGGAAAGGGAGGGAGCCATTTACAGGCGGCTCTGCAGAGGACCTCACAGGAGGAAGCAGACACTTCCAGATAAACAGTACCAGAAGACTTCGTGGAGGATGTGGAGTTAGACCTTGAGTCTTGAAGGAAGTGTGAGAACTACAAAGGCGAGGAAGGAAACAAGGCCATTTCTGAGACAGGAAAAAGATGAAGTTAGAGAGAAGAATTCAAGTTAAAACACAAGGAAGATGGTCTGTGAAACCAGAGGAAAAGACGATTGAGGCTTGGGAAGTCCAGACTTTATTTGTAAGTTTTAAAGCATTTGGACAAAGAAGTGAACAAATCATAGATGTTCACTGAGGAAATTAATCTGAGACTGGAGAGTAGCACTTGCTTAGCATGCCAGAAGCCTGGTTCTATTCCATAGGTGTCTGTTTGTAATCCCGGAACTTGGGAGCTGGAGGCAAGAGGATGAGAAATTGAAGGTCATCCTCAGCTACATAGTGAATTTGAGGCCAGTTTTGACCGTATTTAATTTATTCTGGGATGGGGAAAAGTCAAGCATAGGGGCCCATTATAAAGCCAGTTATCCCAGGCAATCCTTCTGCATTAGTGGGCAATCCCGCATTAGAAACTACAAGAGACTCATGGACAGGAGCAGGCTCATGAAAGGTTATTGTAAAACTATAACCAACAGGACTGAGAAGCCCAGTGTGTGTAAGGATGGAATAAGAGAAAGTAAAAATTGACTCAGTGTCCCAAATCTTGATAGAGTGTGCTGACACTTCCAAATACAAAAGGAGAAACAGACTTAGACAGACAAAATATATTCTTACAAGGAATATTTACATTCTGGAAGTGTGTGTGTGTGTGTGTGTGTGTGTGTGTGTGTGTGTGTAGAAGTGCAATGAAGACATCATCTTGGATCTTTGCACTTTAATAATAGTGAGTGACTTGGTCACTTGTATTTAAAGTTGTTTCCCTTGTTACTTAAGCATATTTATGTCCTCATATTGATGAACTGGAGAAACGCTTCCTGCAACCTTAGCTTGACCTTCCTCGTTAGTCGGTGTTGGAAGCATATAGATTTTCATACCTCATTCTAACTCTCTAACCAAGGAGACTCTCAAAATAGCACCAAAGATCTCTATTTTTAACCTACAAAGAAGTCCTCACCCCAGGAAGGACGGAAAGCTCAGAAGCTCTTGGAACTTTAAAATGAAGGACTTTTTAGATTAATCTGATATTGTCAATACATTTAAGATCAATAGCTCAGAGACAATTGCTGTCATGAAGTGAAATATAACTTCCCAGGTGAAATTCTTTCTAAGAAGTCTTGGTTTCGGAATGAAGCTGCACAAATGTAAAACAACAGTTTTTGTTTTTTTAAATAGATTTTCAAACACTACTTTGTAAAAATGATGAGTTTTCCTCTGGGACTACCTAGGTGAATGAGGAAAACTTATTATTACGAGGGAGTGCACTTAGAATACAAAATGTCCCAATTTCACATATCTGGAAAAAGAAGCACAGGTAAATGACCGATTTGGAAACAAGTTTTGTCAGAAGTATGCAGTGTTTGGCTTTAAAAGTTTTGTTTTTAGTGACGGCTTTAGCATGTCTTAGCCAACCAAGTGCCTCCCTTCGTAGAGCCCCTTTTCAGGCCGTATTTGTTTGCCTTGTGTTAGTGACAAACATGGGTCAGAACAACGTACCTGCCTCCACATAAGTGTCTTGTAGCATGGGGGTGGGGGGGTGGGGGGGTGGGGGGGTGAGTAGCTGTGAGCTCTAGAACGCTGTAAACGTGGCCTGTTTGTGAGCCCTTTTCGCCTGCCTGTGTAGGGTCTGATTAGCTATGGTTTTAAAATTTCCTCTACAAGGCAGGAAGACTTCTTTCTTCCACCTAGTCAGCTTAAACTCTGGAAAGTTCTAGAAAGACAGCAATATTAGCAAGTGGTTATCAAACAGTGTGTACCAGACATGGCTCTGGCCTAAGTACTTTACAGACTCATTGATTCAGACATCATATTCAATGACTTAGTCACTAGGTCTTCCATTTTCCAGATGAATAAACTGAGGCAGATGAGGCAACTCTACCAATGTTACCCAGTCAGTAAGTAACAGGAACTCTGGAGTTTCCTAAATTATGTTCAAAACTGTAATTAAGGGTTCATGTAATCGGAAGTTTTCTCTGGTCCCACCCATCCCCCCATGGTCCTGCAGCCACTTATCAAATAATTACTCAGAGGCTTAATATTATTTACAAACTGTATGGCCTATGGCAGGCCTCTTGCTAGCTAGCTCTTATATCTTAAAGTAACCCATTTCTATTAATCTATGTTTTATCACGTGTTTCATGGCTTTACCTGTCTGCTGGGATGTTGTTCCTTGGGTAGCAGGCTAGTGTCTCTCCAGACTCTGCCTTTCTCTTTCCTATCTCTCTCCTTGGATTTCCCGCCTGCCTCTAAGCTACCTTGCCATAGGCCAAAGCAGCTTATTTATGAACCAATGGGAACAACATATATTCACAGTGTGCAGAAGGACATTCTCCAGCAGCTTCATGCTTACTTACAAATTAATTTTATTTGTTTATTCATATATATATATATGTATGTGTGTATATTATGGAGATAGATAGATAGATAGATAGATAGATAGATAGATAGATAGAGTGTGTTAGCTCCCACTCACTGGCAGCTTAAAGAAACAGGAGAGGACAAGACAAACTCCAGCACTCACGAAGCTTCCATCGTGAGGGGAGGTAGGGTTTAAACACACAAGCAACAAACAAGAAAATAGCTGATCTCAAGTAGTGACAAGTTTAGTGAAGAAAAGTAAAATAGGGTGAACTGATGGCCAAAGCGGTGTGTGTGTGTGTGTGTCTGTGTGTGTCTGTATGTGTGTTTGTCTGTGTGTGTGTGCACACGTGTGTGTGTGTGTGTGCGCGCGCGTGTGTGTGTGTCTGTATGTGTGTTTGTCTGTGTGTGTGTGTGCACGCGTGTGTGTGTATGTGTGTGTGTGTGTGTGTGTGTGTGTGTGAGAGAGAGAGAGAGAGAGAGAGAGAGAGAGAGAGAGAGAGAGAGAGGGAGAGGGAGAGAGAGAGAGAGAGAGAGAGGAGCAAGGTCCTCTTTTTGATAGGTTGGTCCAGGAAGCCTTCTAAGGGCAGACATGGTGGGGAGCATTCTGGGCAGAGCAGGGGCAAGTACTGACAGCTGATCAGGAGTGCACTGATTGTTTCCAGGGAACAAAGGCACAGAGGAAGCAATTGAGGGAGTGGCAAAAGAAACGAAGTCAGAGAGGTAACCAGGAAGCAAGAGGCCGTGAAACACGTTTAAATTTTATTTTACATTTTAGGAAGCTGTGCAAGGGTTTTGAACAAGGCTGTGGTGTTTTCTGATTGGTGTTTCATTTTTCAACACTGGGGAGAACTGGCCCCGCACCTCACAGGCCACAGCACTGGGGAGAGAGGGTCCTACACCTCGCCTGGGCAGCACAGTAGAGCTGACCCGCTCTTGGCAGCATGGACAAGCTGGTCCTGAGGGTGTGAGAGTGGGAGAGGTGACCCTGCCCCTCTCCAGCTGTAGCACTTGGGAGAGTGTCCCCTACACCTGGCCTGGGCAACACAGTAGAGCTGGCCCTAGTGGTGTGGGAGTGGGAGAGCCAGCCCTGAGGGCATGAAAGCAGGAGAACCGGCTGCCCCTTCCTCCTTGAAGCATAGGGTGAACTGGGGGTGGGGGTGGGGGTGGGGCAGTGCTGGAGAGCTCACCCTGGTGATGAGGATAGGGAAAAGCTGGCTGGAGGGCTGACTAACCCTGTAACCACCCAGGCCCAGAACCGGGGCTATGAGTTTGCTCACCCCAACATCCACTCCATCTATGATCTGCTGGAGCACATGAAGGGGCTGGTCCTGAAGATCCAAAGCTGCGGGATCTCCATGACACGGGGAACGACAGGATGTACAAGGAGTCCCAGTGAGGGCCCAGCATCGATAGTGGAGCAGAAGAAACCAGAGGCCTTGAACCAGAACAAAGACTCTTTGCAATGAACACTTGCAAGTACAGATATGCGGACTAAAGGGTTTACTGTGTGACTCACTGTGTCACACCACAGATCCACAACGAGATTTTTCCTTTTCTTTTTTTCTCCTCATAAATTTTTTAAATTTTATTTTGAGGGAGGAGATTGCAAGGGCAGAGGGCAGATACGGGGGGAAAAATGGGATTAGATGCATGATGTGAAAGCCACAAAGAATAAATAGAAATTAAAAAAAAATGAGGTGACTGTAGTTGCCTGGGTTTATATCTGGGTTTTCTATTTGGGTCTATTGATCTTCATGTCTTTTTTTTTGTTGTTGTTGTTCCTGTATCACACTAATCTTGTTATCGTTTCAGCCCTGTTTTATTGTAAGACAAGGTCTCCATAAGTTGACCAACATGCTTTGAACTTGCGATTCACTTGCCCTAGCCTCAGGAGCAGCTGGGGTCCCAGGCCTGAATTACCAGTCCTGGCTTGGACTCACGTCACTATATGAGACCACAGGAGCCTGTCACTGGGTGAGAGATGGAGGTGACTTAGACTCAACTACTCAGATACAGAAGAGAAAGAGAAATGGTTTTTAATGACAGAAATAGTTTTCTGTAGCATATTAAACTTTGAGATTCTTTATTAATGGCCAAATAGAGACTCTGCTAAGGTATTTGGAATGGAACTGGAGAAAAAATTAAAAGCTATCAATGAATTGATACATTTAAAAGTCTGGGGCTGTGCAGGGCATGGTGGCGCACGTCTTTAATCCCAGTACTCAGGAGGCAGAGGCAAGTGAATCCAGACCAGCCTGGGCTACAGAGTTAAAAAAAAAAAAAGACAGAAGGGAAGCAAGCAAGCCTGAGCTAAATACAATCATTTGGAGGTAAATGTAAGTAGAAAATAGAGTTCATAACTCAGTGAAATGCTCTTAATATCCTCAGATTTTTATTCCTTATCACAAATAATTATAATTGATGATCATTGTTTAGATTTATCAATTCATCAGTGTTTAAGAGGGCATTAATCTAGTTCTGTAATTCTTTCTTCAGTATGCTAGTTGGAATAGTTCTTTTAAAAAAATTTTACTATTAACCAGGTGGTGGCGGCACACGCCTTTAATTCCAGCACCTGGGAGGCAGAGGCAGGTGGATCTCTATGAGTTCGAGACCAGCCTGGTCTACAGAGCGGGTTCCAAGGCTACACAGAGAAATCCCGTCTCTACTCCCTGCCCACACCCAAAAAATTATTTCTATACATGTGCCTGTGTGAGTTTATGGGTGTTAGGTCCCCTGGAACTGGACTACAAAAGATTGCTAGCTACCCTTTAGGTGCTGGGAAGTTTCAATTACTCCCACATTCCGCAGTGAGTGAGTGAGCCAGATTAGCAACGAAAAAAAATTACAGAAGAAACACTTAAAACTAAAGCTGTGAGGCTGGGCGTGTAGCTTAGGGGCAGAGTTCCTACCTAGTCCATGAGACTTGGATTAGAGCCCTACAAAACAAAGGAGCAAACACACCACCTGGTTCTGCAGACCCTGGCGCCGCTGCCCCTTAAGAGGATTGCACACCATGGGCGTGTGCTGCTGCAGCTGAAGACCGGAGCAGGAAATGAGTTTGGGAAGACTTCTGTGGAACGAGTCTTTATCGGTCGTGAGACTGGGGAAGGGACACGCGTGCTTTTCCTTCACCTCACGCCAGGCCACGAAGACTCTGTTGCAACCACATGGACAGTTTAGCTGGTACCCTCTGAGTCACAGAGATACTTGGGAAATAGCTCACTGGCATTCAAGTCAGGAACTGCTTCGAATAACAGCAACCATTCGCTAGAAGCCCAAAGGAATGAGGTTCTTGGTAGGAGTAAGTACACACACTTGGGGGCATTTAAAGAGGGATCACGCTTAAGAGGCCGTCTACACACAGGGGACAGGCTGAGCCGAAAGTGTCCAGCTGTGGTTAAGGCTTTGTCACTTGAATGGAACTTGTCAGGAGAAGCTGCAGAGGAATCCCCAAGCTGCTCCTAAATGGTCCTGAGCAGCTGTAGTCCACGCCTAGGGACCTGGGGCAGGGAGACAGAGAGTTCCTGTCCTGCCCGGGCTACTGTAAACCCTGTCTCAGAAATAAGTTACCCCAAGAGCGTGATTCCACTGCCCGTTCTGTGGCCAGAGCGTACCGAAGCTGTAGGTCAGCTGTGCCTGTTACGGGAGGCACTCTTGGCCCTTATCGTTCCTTCCACCTCTGGCTGGCCAAAGGTCAGCAGAGAGAATGAAGTGGAAGAGAGCCAGAAGGGAGGAGAGGGCTCCCACCACAAAAGCCACCAGTCCAAGCAAGTTTGGGAGGATACTGGAGAGGAAGCATTCGCTGAAAAGGAAGTTCAGAGTTCTGACCAACATGCCAGACTGGGCATTTTCACTATTGAAATGATACTATTTGACCAAGTGGGTGGGGGCGGGGAGCAAAGGACATGCCCTAGTTGCTGGGAAAGAACACGTCTGTAGTGCTGACTTGAACAGGCTACAAACAAAGAGCAAAGCTGTTTTCTCTGTCTTCCAAGAACTTGTGCTCCTGTATATATAGGAGTTATTTATTTTAAGCAACCGCCCGGGGTTGGGGTGTGGAAATCAGTTTAGAGGACTAAGGGGCTGGTCATGGACTCCTCCATGTCCTAGGTGAATCAGTCACTCTTGTTGCTTTGATAAAATACCTGCTGCAAACATGAAAGATTCTTTTTGTCTCATGGGTCAGAGGTTTCAGTCTACAGTCTGCTGGCTCCACTGTTCCTGGGATTAACATTATGGCGCTACAGGGGGATGCAAGGGCTAAGTTGCTCACTCTATGACCACCAAAAAGCAGACCCCGAGATAATGGCTAGCAAAGGACTGGATGGTTCTTACACATTCAGGTCCCATTTAGTATAATCCTCACAGAAAACACCCTCACAGACACACCCAGAAGTGTTCTTTACCAATATCCCGGATGCTTCTCAATTCAATCAAGTTCACAATTGTGACTAGCCAAAAAGCTCACTGTGTGACTTTGGGCAAGTTTGCCTCATCAGCTTGAAGTGGGAATGTACTAGAATCTTTTATGGAGTGGTTAAGAGGATGGAATGAAGCAAAATGTGCCAAGCGCTTAAAGAGTGCCTGATCCACACCAAGAATTATGAGGTTTCCGTCATTATTTTTGTTTTAAAAGTGACTGTTGTACCAGACTAAATGTGAGATAAGATTGATGTGGACTGCCTTTAACCATGGAATGTGGAGAGCTCAGGATGTAGTTTTGGGTCCTAGTCAGCAGGAAGTGGAAAGGAAAGTGTGGGAGAGGAGGAGGAGAATCACTCCCGGATGCTTGGTCGCGACTCCAGGATGGATAGAATTGAGATTGAGGAGAAAGGGAGCTGTACACTGGCCTCACAGGAACTCCCAGTTACAGATGCTGCAGAAAGGCCTTGCTTCCACAGCACTGGAGGAGTTGAGGGTGACAGAGACAGAGCTCTGACATTTAAAATATGTAAGAGAAGTGATCTTTCCGCATGTTGTTTCACTATTTTAGAAAATTAAGGGTCAAGGTTAAGTTTATCAACTTAAGTTTATATATGACAACCAGGTTTTTCTTTTAAGAATCAAGAATGCCAGTCCTTGGGGACCGACCATTGTTAGAGAAAACAATGGTACGACGACGTTATTCTCAAATTGGGGCTGGAGAGCTGGCTCAGCTCATAAGAATACCGGCTGTTCTTGCAGAGGACCTGTGGATCCTGTCACTCACGTCAGGTGGCTCACAACCTCCAGCAATGCCAGCTCCAGGGGATCTGGTGCCCTGGTGCCTTCTTCTGGCCTCCAAGGTACCCCCCCCCCAACATGGCATTCACACACACACACACACACACACACACACACACACACACACACTAAAAATCTGTAAAAAAATTCTAATCCTGTAACAGATGCCTTCTCCTTTCCTTTATCCTCTTCTTCCTTGTTTGTTCGGGTGCTGGGGATTGAACCCAGAGCCTTGTGCATGCTAGTGATCTACCAAGCTATGCCTCAGTCCGGCAAAGCACTCTCCCAAATTTGTTAGTTAATAAGCATAATAAACGACATACGTACATCTATACCTCGGGATCTGTTATATAATCTTCAGGCTATCTTTCAAAATCTAACACTTTACAAATAATAATTTTAATCCTTTTAAAAAACACCGTGTATGGCTTGTCATTTACCTTTGTTACGTTGCTATGTAGACCTTTGTTGCCAGGTGACAGCCTTATTCGCATCCTAAAGATGTGCTGGGGATACAAGAAGCTTTTGCCCTTTGGCATCAGCTCCTCTTTTTGCCCTTGTCCTCTGGGGATAAAAACAAGTGTGGGGAACCCGAATTTCTCTCCTGCATCTTGACAGGGGCTGTCTGTATTACCCTGCCTGGCTTTCTAGGGTCTGCGAAGGCATCTGTATCGGATGCCAGGGTTGGCTGGTGAATAGATGGCTCAGCCCTTGAGTTTTGTAAAGACTAGGAAACCATCACAAAGACCTCTTTGTAGTTCTCACATGCTGTCATTGCCTGAGCTGTCTTCCCAGTTCATTTTTTGACAGCACTCTGAAAGATGCAGAGTCCCACAGGGCCCCATGAGAAGGGCAGAAGCAGGTGCTCCCCGGAACCCTGACATCTGGCTACACTGTCCGCCAGTGCTGGGGCCTTGCTCCCGAGGCAGGAAGCGCTGTTTTCGGTGAGAGGAGCGAATCTCCTTCTGCTTACTGACAGATGTTTGCTTCTGCGTGTTGCACTTGCTTTTGGCAATCTCAAAAAGGGGCCAAGCCAACCCACATGATGCAGAGGGGAGAAAATAAGGTCACATGGTAAAATACCGGGTGAATTCTCCAGGAGCTGACATGTAGTAGCAGAGACAGCCCTGGAGTTCACACAGTGGCTAATTTTGGCTAATAGGGCCTTTGTGAAGCCCATACAGATAGCTATCAGGAAGCAAAAACCCAAACGTTTAATGTCATTTCATCTGCTTTTAAAAATAGACATGTGTTATATGGTCTGAATCTGAACTATCCCCCACACATGTCCCCTACCGGTCCATGTGTCTGTATTCTGATCCTCAGCTGGTGGCACCGTTCTGTGATGCTGTCAGCCTTTAGGAAGGAGGACCTAGCAGGAGGAAGCCAGGTCCTGAAGGCAGGCTTTTGGGACAGTGGTATCCTTGGCTACTTCCTTGATGGAGTCGCTCCATGCCTTCTCCATGTGACGGACTGCTTCCCCCACCTCACCCCCGCCAAACCGTGCCATACACCTCTCCTCACTTAGGCTGTCTGTAGCCAGCATTTTGTCACAGTACAAGAAAACTAACCACAGAAGTGATAACTGGTATCAATCCCCGGCTTTGAAGACGCCCAGGACTAATGTGTTAGCCATGGTGGTGTGGAACGTTGGGATGTTGGATATTTTTGTGTGAGGTAGAGGTAGAGAGAACCTGGAAAACATCTTCCCCTAGTTTATATTATTGTGACTAATTTTTATTTACTGCCTAGGCACACTATGTGCAAAAAAAAAAAAAAAATATCACATTTCCTTTTTTTAGGGAGTCATAGAGAAACTGTCTTTCTTTCCAAACTAAATAAACCCATCTTTCATAATTCTGGAAATCTGCTTAAAATGGTGACACATTTAAAATGGTTTGTAATTTGTAACGTGACTTTCAAATACAGTTTTTGCTGTTTGTCTTTACTGGAATTTCAATTTGTCTTCTCTTTGTCTTAAGAGGAAACACATGCTTGCTTCACCGGGTCGCTGGTATCATTCATTTCCACAGCCATTTGATCTTTTTCACAGACTGTATTTTAGTTTCCTTCTTGAAGGCATCATATCGGGACTCACTATTGCTCTTGTTTTGTAAACCAGCACACCTGGCACCTGGGACTGCTCTGGAGGGAACTCCTGGCTCATCCCATTTCTTCTTATGCTCTTTATTTCCCTCTTTGTCGGTTTGCACCTCGTGTCTCTGGATTATTTCCAAATATTTCAACAGAAAAAGCAGTTGGGAGAGGAAATTTCTGAGTAGGTGTAAATCTGAAAATGTCTTTAGTGTGCCTTCACATTGATTTATAGTTTGACAGAATACAGAATTCTACATTCCAAGAGCTTTGTTTATTTCCTTTAAAGACAGAGTCTCACTACGTAGCCCTAACTGGCCTGGAACTTACTATGCAGATCAGGCTGTCTTCTGACTTAAGAAATCCACCTGTCTCCACCTCCTGTGTGCTGGGATTAAAGGCAGGCACCTCCAGATCCAGCATAACAATTCTCTTTCCTCTAGAGAACTAAGAAGGCCCTGCTCTGTTCTGTTCTAGGACAGTGTTTGCAGTGAGATACTAGTTTGTTATTGTTCCTTAAAAAAAAATCTTCCTTTGTAGAAGCCTTGAAAAAACTCCCTGTATGCATTGCAGCATTGTGCATAAAAACCCAGATACGGAGTTGACGATGGCAGATCAAGAAAATGTGGGTATACATAGGATAGAATGCTATCTACCCATACAGGGGAAATGGCGCCACTTGTGACAATATGAATGGCACTGTGCTGAGTGAAATAAGCTCGCCACACAATGACAGCCTGTGTGATTCCACTTTCATGAAGTATCCAAACAGTCAGGCCCACGGATGCAGAAAGTGGAAGGGTAGTTTCCAGGGTTGGGGAGGAGGAGATAGGCAGACGCTGTTCTCTGGGTGTAGAGTTTCAGTTATCCGAGCTGAGCAAGCTCTAGCTGTCGAAAACACGTGCTTGCAGCCAGCGGTACTGTGCTACACACTGTTTGGTTAAAGAGATGGCGATGATGTTATATGTTCTTACTGCAATAGTGAGAATTAATGACGCAGCTCCTCGCTGGTGTATGAATGACAGGCTGCAATCCCAGCACTTGGGAAGCTGAGAAAGAGGACCAGAACTGAAGGCCAGTCTGGGCTACGTGAGACTGCCTCCAAAACCAAACCAAACCAAACAACCCAAACAAACAACCAAATAACCAAACCAAACCAAACCAAAACCAAAAACCTTTTCAATATCTGGTGTTCTGAAATTTCACGAGGGTCGGGGGGTATAGTTCAGAGCGAACTTGTTTACAGAGTATGTACGAGCCGTTGGTTTGATTCTCAGCACCACTGAAAGAACGTTGGGAGGAAGTGCAAAATGAAGTAGAAAGTGAACATTTATGTAGGAAGAGAAAGTAGCTCACAATGTAACAGGGACGAGGCTGGCCAGCCAAGCCCTGCTTCATAAAAATTCCACAGGACATGCAACGTGCTGTCGTTCATTTGCTTGTCGCTCATTACTCTTAGAATGAGTGGCATTATTCACTATCATGAAGGGCAATCCACCTGCCAAGCAGGAACACTCACACTAGGCTATGACACAGATAAGAACCAAACGCATGCATTTTAAAGCCGCTGAAACTTGGAGACTTATTTGGGTAATTAGCATTACGGTACTGGTCGGTTTACCTTAGTGGTAAACATATCATTTTGTAACTCCACAGATTGTCTGTCTGTCTATCTTTGTATCTATCACCTGCTTATCATTTGTCTGTACTTTTTTATAAGCTATTCATGGGCTGGGGACACAGCAAAGGCACACAGCACCTTGCCTGATGACGGGAGTTCAGTCCCCAGGACTCCCATGGTGAAAGGAGAACCAATTCCTGCAAGTTGTCCTCTGACCTTCTTAAGGGCGCCATGACACTCACCCCTCCTATAAATGAATAGATAATAATAAAAAAATTGTAAAGACCCAACCCAAAAGCTGTTTTACCCTGCTCTCTTTTCTCTTTTCTATTCTACTAGATATCACACCTTACGTACTTACGCTTTTTAAAATCTTCTCCGGGGTTTTATCTGTTGATCTTTTGCTATATATTCTAGGGGAGAACATAAACTAGATTGACCTTAGATCTTCCTTTTGGTTTTTAAAATTTTAGCAGTCTCATGCTGAAAGTTTTTAACTCTGTGTGTGTGTGTGTGTGTGTGTGTGTGTGTGTGTGTGTGTATGGGTGTTTGCTTGCATGTATGTTAGTGCGTGTGTGAATACGGTGCCTGGAGAGGCTGAAGAGGGTGTTGCACCCCCTGGGACTGGAGTTCTAGCCGGTTGTGGGCTGGTATGTAGATGCGGGGAATCAAACCTGAGTCCTCTGGGAGAGCAGCTATTGCTTTTTACCTCAGAGCCGTCTCTCCAAACCCTCTAAGGATTCTTCTTTTGTTTTAATGTGTGAGGAGGTCAGGGTAAGAGGTAGGGTTAATCTCATTCTAGTTTTATGAGCAGAAACATCTTTACAACTTTCTCTGTGAGCACTAGTTAAGAGCTTTCAATGCTTATTTTTATATTTATTTATTTATTTTTGAAAGAGGGTCTCACTATGTCGACCAGGCTGACCCTAAACTAATAGAGATCAGTCTGCTTCTGCCTCCTGAGTGCTGAGATTAAAGGTGTGTGCCCAGCTTCATTTTTTCCCCTGATTCCATGGATGACTTCTGTTGTCTCTGGATCAGTACTCTTTACCTTAATCTCTCTCTTTTGCTTGCTTTCTTTCCGGAGATCTCATTGTGGATCATGTTTAAGAATAGGACTGATCCTAGATAGCTTTTAGGAGTTTCTGACTATTGTGTTTGTAAGTCTGTTTTCTCATAGGTAGTAGGAAAACAGTCCCTAGGAGCTGCGTACATGGGAAGGGTGATCATGGTAATGCTAATCACACAAATAAGCCTCCAAGTTTCAATGGCTTTAAAATACATGCATTTGTTTCTCATCCATATCATAATCTAATGTGAGTGTTCCTGCTTGGCAGGTGGTTCTGACATTCTAAGACCTAGGTTTCTCCCATGGGGAGTCCTAGCACCTCCTTGGGTTTTGGTGCCTTCTACTTCTGACTGGTCAAAAAGCAAACCATAGTGTGAAAAAGATTCTTCCTTCCTTCCTTCCTTCCTTCCTTCCTTCCTTCCTTCCTTCCTTCCTTCCTTCCCTCCCTCCCTCCCTCCTTCCTTCCTTCCTTCCTTCCTCCCTTCCTCCCTCTTTTTTTTTTTTTTTTTTTTCTTAGACTGGGGATCAAACCTATTGCCTCACATGCTAAGCATGAGTTCTGTCACAGAGTTACTTTCCTGGCCCCACCCTTGCTTTCTTAAAAGCTTTGACCTGTAAATGTCACGCGTCGCGTCTACTCACATTCCATGTAGTTAGATGCTACCTGTAACCGAGTCCAGAGAATGAAGGTCCTGTCCTGGTCGTCACCTTTCGGAAGCATCAGCGCTAAGGAATGAGGAACACAAATTCTCGGTGGACAGCTAGCCTCTGCTTGCACAGAGACTGACTCCGGGTTGTTTGCACTTTAGAATTAGAATACTGGTGGCGGATGGTGGTGGTGGTGGGGAGAGTTTTAGGACTCCAGAATGCAATAATAGAGAGAAATATACTGGGGACATCGGTTCTCAGTATTTCCAAGTTTTCATTCAGGACGTTCAATTTCTCTTCGGTTCTTCTTCATTTATCCCCCTTCCCCCTTTCTCTCTCTTCTTGCCTCAGTCTCCCCAGTAGCCAGGATAACAGGAGTGCACTGGCCACAGACAGCTCAGCTACGGAAAAACATTTATTGTTGTGAATAAGTTGGACTGTTGGCTTAGTTCTCTCCAGTTCCTGAAAATGCCTCAACTGAGTTGTGTTTAGGCATCCTGGTCTTTATTTTAACAAAACAGTTGGCAAACGCTCCCTGTTGTTGTGATTATTTTAGGAGTTTAAAAAAGATACTATGTGCAATCTTCATCACTCAGTGATAGGTTTTAAAACAATTATTGCTATAAAAAACTTTGCTCTCTTAAGGAAGTGATGCATTGCTTCCTTTTTATGATAATAAGGCAACTGATTACAGAATCATGTGTGGCATGATGTTTTGGCTAACAACAGAGCTCATTCACTAACTATGGCTAAATGACAGAGCCTAGAGGTGCAGAGGACTAGAGCATCTAGGTTTTTGGGAGAACCCTTGATGTCTACATGGCACTGATGCCCAATGGTGCATTTTTCAGAATGTTTTGATTTCACTGAGTGACTCATGACCGTATTTTCCTCTATCATCTGTATTTTCATGTCTTGACTCTATTCTATCTAAAAATTGTGAAAATGTTTCTAAGGTAATATGAATCACAGTTAGATTGGGACTTGGCTCCCAAACTTCATTTGGATAAAATTCTTAAGTGGGGACTGGCTAGTGGTGTCATCTACAGGTGAAGAGTCAGGAAATGATTATTTTGTGGCTATTTAGGGTTATTTTCAACTCAGTGTATGACATAGATTTTAACAATTGGTCTATTTCCCCCCATAGCTTGTAAAACACACATTATCTGGTAGACTACTTGAGATGTTCTCTGTCACCCTTTCAATAAGGTAAAGGTGAATTTTTATACATAGAACATTTTGGACTCTACTTATAGCAAGGATTTTTGTTGTATCTTCCTTTCTTACTGAATTACTGCTAATCCTCCAGGCTTAATAAAAAATACACACTATTTTTTTTCGATTATTTTTTTTTTTTTTAATTTTGAGGCAGGGTTTCTCTGTGTAACTTTGGAGCCTGTCCTGGAACTCACTCTGTAGACCAGGCTGGCCTCGAACTCACAGAGATCTGCCTGCCTCTGCCTCCAAGTGCTGGGAGTAAAGGTGTGCGCCACACCACCCAGCAAAAAAATACATACTATTTTTGACAATGCATAGCATTCATTTTATATTGTGCATGATGCATATTAATTATTTTGTAAGATAATTGAAAACCTCTCTAGACCAGGTAACAAATAACATGAGCATAAAATAAAGTAGAATCTGAGTGAGTGGTAGCATTTGACTTTCATTCTACCACTTGGAAGGCAGAGACAGACAGATGTCTATGAACTTAGGGCCAGCCTGGTCTACACAGTGAGTTTCAGGTCAGCCAGGGATACACAGTGAAGAACCTGTCTTAATAAATAAATAAATAAATAAATAAATAAATAAATAAATAAATAAATGAATACATAAATTAAAAAAACACTCATTTGAGTTTATATTTGGATGCATTTATTCTGAATATAAAATACTCAGTTATTCCTATTATCTCCATCAAGGGAAGCATTAGTCTTCCCTTTTATTATTTCTCTGAAGGAATACAAAACAGCCTTACTTCTTGTAATGGGTTAAATGAGTTTCCTCAATATTCCTATCTACCTGAAACCTCAGGATTTAAACTTAGTGAAAACAGGAGTCTTTGAAGACGCTTTCAGTTAGGATGGGGTGAAAATGGGTTTGAGTGAGCATTGAATCCAATGACGAGATCTTGGTCATGGGAAGACAGAGTAACAGACACACAGAGTGACTGCCATGCATGATGAGGCAAAGACTAGAACCATGCGGCTATGAGCCAAGGAAAGCCGGGGCTTATGGCAACCATGAGAAACCAGGAAAAAGTCTACGGTGCATTCTCCCTCAGAGGCTCCAGCAGGAACTGATTCTGACCACCCTGATTTTGATCTTCTGGCCTCTTGAACTCTTAAATTTCTGTTTTAAATCACCCAGTTTCTGGTAGTTTGTTGTAGCAGCTCCAAGAAACAGATGTCTCAACTCAAACTTAAAACAAACAAACAAACAAACACCCCTCTTCTTCTGAATGTCCCTAGTTCAGGATCAACTGGGTGTTCCATAAGCAACTGTAGTCAATGCCCTACTAAAGTGAAAGTGAGCAGGGGGGGACTTCCACAGCAACTGTAAATAACACGCTCTGCCAGCAAAAGCTTCTCTTCTCTCGAAAATGCAATGGTTTAACATAGAACGCGTCTCTACAGTTGCATTTGGAAACGTTGTGGTCACGTGGATATTGTTTATATGAAGTATAGCCAAAAGAACTGATGTAAATAAAGGGTTATCAAATTCCACGCTGCGGAGATATGCTGCTCACAGACAACATGAGGATATTATTCTTTCATCAGCCATAGTTGGCATGGTGTTCTTATCGCTGGCTTTTACTTAATTGTTAACTTGGAAAGACACCAGTAAGATAGATAAACTACAACATTTGTGAGAAAACTCATGCAGCGCTTGACCTTAGTTCATCAGTTTTCATGATATTATAACAGAGGGATAACATAAAAAAAGAATAATAAAACAGTAAAACATTTATTTTAAAATGTATTTTGGCAAATCATGAATGAATTTTAATAAGAATAGATTTACATATTTCCTATATTTATAGCTAAGATATGCCATTGATTCCAAGGGAAAAGTCATTGAAATTCTATGTACAGAAAAATGTCTGCATGGTGGTCTACAAAGGCATTCTTAAGCAGTCCTGATGCTTTGCTGCCCTCTACTGCCCAAGATCAAAATTACACCTAATCTCCCCTAACCTAAATTGTTTCTAAAGGGCAATAAAGTTAAAATATAAGAAAAGATAGTTCATTTGCTAAATCTGTAGAATCTGGTCATAGATAAAATAAATAATACTTCAACTAGACAGACATAAAAATTTTGTCTCTGTGAGCTTCATAACATTAGGGGCTAATTGTTTAGTCTTCATATACCTAGCAACACCATTATGTATGTGCAACAAACAAACAAACAAACAAGCAAAAATCACAAGCAAAATCCAGATTAATGAAATGTTAATTAATTAACAGCTAATTAACTCTAGCAATTTCTACAGTTGATTTTTTTCATTAAAAACTTTATACATTCATAAAAATCAGCAAAACAGACATTTCTAATATACTGATACCATTTAAAGCATGACAGTTATTTTTAGCAGTTTTAAATTTTGAATTCACAGTCATTTTGACTGCAATTTAACAGAGCATTTTTGTTCTGTTATTCTGGAGACATGTGCATTAATAATGGAGACTTTTCTTGCTTAGAACAGGCATCTTCCATGGGAGACAGAAGATACCAGGGTCCTAAGAGCTGAGCTCATCTCTGTCACATATCCATTTGTTCAGTCCAGGGCTGAAATGAAGTTTCCATTGCCATCATAATCCTGTCTCCTCTGGAATGACTGTTTCATCACAGGAACTAAGTAGAATAAAGAGGTGCAGAACCTCTGTAGACTAGATTGGGAGGGCTGCATCTCACAGCAGAGAAGGGGTTGGCACTTGCACTCCCAACACAGCATTACTGATGTAATGGTCCATTCCTATCACATACTGACAGGTACGTGCCCAAATCTAAGGTACATAATGTACAGTTCCAAAAACTAATGCCCTATCAGTGCATTGCCAACAAATTAGTACTCACAGTCGCCAAAATCTCTCTGGTTTCCTTTGTACCACAGCCTTCTCATTGTTCATAACTGTCTCTAGCCTCTTCTGTTTTCAGACTTCTGGTCCTTGATTCCCGTCTTTCTGATTCTCTTTGTGCTTCATTCTTCTTTGAAGAAATAGAAGCCACTGGACCAGTCTGGTCTTCTACCTTATTCACACTTTCTCACTGGGCCTTGCATCTGCTTTTTGGTTGCACTGGAAGAGTGTCTATAGAAAATGACAGTGAAGGCATAAAGTTACAAAAACAAGGATAATTGGATTTTCTCAAGGCTCTGACTTTGTCAAATGCATAAGTAAATGGAAACAGGATCATGGAATGAAGGGATGTATAAGGTATTGATTAAGATGACGAAGGACAATACTGTGTGAGAGGAAGGGAGGAGGGATAAATAACACCAAGGATGTTTGAAAATGCTGCAGGGAATCATATTATGTTTACCCCAAACTACACACATATAAGTGTATGTGTATCTCATCAGAACTGAAATTGTGTCTTCCACACATAACAGGGAAGCTGTACCCATAAACTCTCAACAATATGGTAGTCTAAAGAAGACTTCAACAATGACACTGTCAGTTGACATGCCACCATGGCTAATGGAAATCTCATAAGGCCCAACCATTAGTTGAAGATCTATAGGCTGAGAAGGGTGAATCAGCTTTCCCCAAGGACGAGCCCCTTGACTGGTTATCCAATTCCAAGTGGTCGTCCCTAAAATAATGCACATAGAAGCAACACTGAATGGACTCAGCAGGTGGTGTTTACATAATAATGCATCATATATATATCAATAATAATGAAAGAAAAGGAGGCAATGAACTTGGAAAGGAGTCAAGGGGATGAAGGAGGAGATGGAAGGAGAAAATGGTGTAAATGCAGTATACATATACAAAATTTAAGCCAAATGTCCAGAGTGTTAGGGTACTTATCATGTTTCTCTACTTTTCTGTTAAATTGTAAGACTTATAATTACATCCAGGTAATATGTAGGCAGAATTGTATAAAAGTAACATTCATTAAATAATAGTATATAAAAAAAGATGGATCCTAGGGTTGGGGATTTCAGCACAAGGCCCTCAGTTCAGTCTCAGGCACCAAGAAAAATTAAATAGATGATAGATCCTGTTATCTAAGTGGGAGCAAAGAGGAACTGAGGATATAGTGAGGTGAGTACTGTCACTATGTAGAGCTAGTAATTTATAGGTTATGTGGGTCCCTATTCAGATTCTTTGCCCATTTATTAGGTCATATTCATCTTTTTCTTACTAACCTATAGAATTCCTTATGCTTTCTGAATACTACCATTTTGTTAGTGGCAAGGCCTGTAATTTTCACTATGTTTGTGGCTTTTATCATCATCATCATCACCATCAATAATATCATGGTCATCATTGTTTCACATAGCCCAGGTTGGCCTGGAACTCTTTTTGTAGCTGAGGATGACCTTGAAATCCTGATCCTCTTGCCCACACTTTCTAAGCACTGAGATTATAGGCATGCACCATCACACCCAATTTATGGGGTGCTGAATTGAACCCAGGGCTTTGTACATGCTAGGCAAGCACTCTATCAACTAACTCACATCCTCAGTCTCTAGTTTTCATTTTTATAATGACTTATGTTATTGCAAACATGCTATCACCTTCACCAAATCATATTTTTATCTTCTGCTTAAAAAAACATTTTTGCTTATGCCTTTTTTTTGAAACTCCCTTTTCACAGTGAGATCACAAAGATACTTTAGATTTTCTTCAGAACATTTTAAAGTTTCATCCTTCTATCCTTTATGTTTTCTGGAATTTACTTTTATGTACAGTATGAACTAGATAGAGATCTAATTAGTCTTTGACTCTCTACAACTGATTCCTGCCCCACCATTTGACAGAAAATGCTGATCCACTCCCCCCTGCCCCACATTCTAGACACTGTGCCCAGTCCTCACTTTCTATTTTACTGGAGTTTTCATTAGCATTTGGCATTTTCTGCAGCTCTCTCATCCTAGAAGCAACTTCTTGTCATGGTTTCTTTTTATTTGTTCATTTATTCATTTTATTTATTCTCTCATACAATACATATGGACCGCAGCCTCTCCTACCTCCACTCCTCCCAGTCCCCGACCCCACCTCCCCTCTCCTCCACTCCTCTTCCATTCCCCTTCAGAGAAGAGCAGGCTTCCCAGTGATATTAACCGAATATGGCACAACAAGTTACAATAAGACTAGGCACAAATTCTCATATCAAGCCTGGACAAGGTGACCCAGTAGGAGGAAAAGAGTCCCAAGAACAGGCCAAAGAGTCATAGACACCCCTTCTTCCACTGTTAGGCGTCCCACAAAAACATCAAGCTAACAGCCATAACATATAAAGATAACACCCTGTCTCCCAACCCAGACAGGGTTTCTCTGTATAGCCCTGGCTGTTCTGGAATTTTGTAGACCAGGCTGGCTGTGAACTCACAGAGATCCACCTGCCTTTACAATTCCCCTCCCCCATACTGGGATAAAGTCGTATGCCACCACTGTCCCATGGTTTCTTTAATAGTAAACTTTCTTATTTTCTCTGAAACTCTTTTTCAGTGTCTTTTGATAAAATAACAGCAGCTGTGATGTTTTTTTATCTAAGTTGCTATATTTACCAATAAAGACTCTGGGGTCAAATGCTGGGGGTAAAAAACCTGCTATATCAGAGAAACCAAGAAGCAACCAGGTGACCTTGCTCTTTGGTGGGAGACCCAGCAAGACTGCATCTCTCCACTTATTCCAAACCAAAAGGCCTGCAAATCTCCAAGTCCCTCACTTCTCTTTCTTGTATATCTCTCTATCCATCTTCCTGGGTTCTTTGTACTCTCTATGGCTAATTCTTGTCAACTAGTCCCTGGCCTCACCCACTGATCCAGGGTTAATTTTATTAACACAGGCTTGGAGTTTCACAGTGTGATCAAATATCCTGTAACGTTTCTCCCTTTTTGTCTAAATAAAAATGAAAGGTTTTAACTCTAACACAGTAAAACCATATACAATAAGAACAATTATCAGGCATTATCTAAGTAAAAAGAAAAGGTTTTAAGTCTAATACAGTAAAACTATATACAATAAGGACAATTAACAAGTTAGAATTACATTCACAATGTCCAGTCCATTTGTATTTGGCAAATTTGGGAGAAAATACTCTATTTTGGATTTTCCTTTAACAAGCATGCTTGCATTTAGGGAAGGAGAGAGCCACATTCCAACTCCAAAGCCAGCTTTGAATTTTAATTGAATTGGGACCACAAAAAGACCATTTGTCTTTTATGTTTGTAGAGGGCAGCAAAAACAAGCATTTGGGAAGATTTATGAAATTCTACCCTGTTGAAGGTGTGCTATACCATTAGTCCAATTTACTCTTTTTCTTGGGACATTTTCTTTTGATGATTTATTCTTCTTCTTCAGATGTTTCATTTTTCCAGTGGTCTTTAGATTCCTTAGTTGGATGCTTTTATCCTCCCAGAAAGGCAAAAACAAAATCCTGCCCCAATCCTAACTTTGGGAAGTTCTGGTTTTGGCAGGTTGTATCTTTGTTAAGGCAAAATGATTTTTGGCAACAGAAAAAGTATCTTTTAATAATAAAATTTTTCTTTTTTTTTCATACCTGATCAAATGAAAGGCATTTGTTAGTCTTATAAGTTAGTTTGGCTTGAATGACCAAACTGTTTGATGAACTATTGTATCTCCTAATCAAGAGGTCTCTGCTCAAATGAAATCTTTATCAATCTTGATGATATCCATAGCCTTTCTTTTCCTGTGGAAACAAAAGCAAAACCTCTTTCCAAAAGGACACATATTCTGGTTTCCATTTTGAGGTCAACACATTTTTAAATATATAGGCTGATTTATTTCAGTAGTTTTTCTATTATCCAATGTATTTCTGCAGTTGTCCTGTCATCCCTTTCTTGTTAGCATTTAAAAAACTGAAAGTTAATAAAGCACTGTGCAATCTATCTCTAGGGCTCTTTATTATCCCTTTTTATTTATTAAGCATATCTTTTACAGTGCAATTAGATCTTTCTATAACTGCTTGTCCCATAGAGTTGTGTGGTATACCTGTAATATGCTTTATTTTGTAATATGCAAAAAACTGATTCATTTTATTAGAGATATATGCTAGAGCATTGTCAGTCTTAATTTGTACAGGTATTCCCATTATGGCCATAACTTCTAATAATTGTGTAATTACAGAATCAGCCTTTTCAGAACTCAAAGCAGTTGCCCATTGAAAACCTGAATATTTATTTATGGTATGGTGCACTTTAATTTCCCAAACTCAGCAAAATGAAACACATCCATTTGCCAAATTTAATTTCTTTGAGTACATTTTAAGTTACTTCCTGTAGGTAGTGGAGTTTGGTTACACAAGGAGCAAGCAGAACATTTTCTTATAATTTACTTGGCTTGTTGCCAAGTGATGGAAAAAAATCTTTCTTCCAATCTTTGCTATTAACATGGTATTTTTTAAAAATGAAACTCTTAGACTTTTAGCTAATTGACAAAGTCTCAGTTTTCTTTTCAGAATCAATTCAGGAACCTTCTCTACATAGGTCTTTAATTTTTCCTGTTTGTGTGGTAAAAAAAAAATGTACATTCTAAGATATTATCTTCTCTCTGCATAAGAATTCCTGTAGGGGAATGTGTAGAAGGTAGTATGACCAGGATACATACAATCAAGCCCTGGATTCAAGAGATCCACATATGCATCCTGTAATTTCTCTTCCACCAGAGCCAATTCTCTCTCAGCCTCAGCTGATAATTTTCTTGGACTATTTAAGACCTTAATACCTTGTAAAGTTTTAAATAAATTACTTAGCTTTTGAGTAGTTAATCCAATTGTGGGCCTTAGCCAGTTAATGTCTCCCAGCAACTTTTGAAAATCATTAAGAGTTAGTAATTGATCTCTCCTGATTTGTACTTTCTGTGGTTGAATTTTCTATAAACCTATCTTATATCCTAGGTTATTAATAGAATCTCATCTTTGTGTTTTTCCAGGAGCAATTTTTTTTTTTTTGTTTTTTTCGAGACAGGGTTTCTCTGTATAGCTTTGCGCCTTTTCCTGGAACTCACTTGGTAGCCCAGGCTGGCCTCGAACTCACAGAGATCCGCCTGGCTCTGCCTCCCGAGTGCTGGGATTAAAGGCGTGTGCCACCACCGCCCGGCTCCAGGAGCAATTTGTAATACCCAACAACAATTTGCCATTCTCTTTACTTTACTTCATCAAACATTTTTTCCTAAGGTATTTGTGTCTAAATCAGCCAGTAAGAGATTATCCATATGATGGTAAATTATAGATTGAGGAAACTGTTTATGAATTATTTCTAATGGCTGTTGTACAAAATATTGACATAAAGTGGGACTGTTTAATATTCCTTGTGGAAGTACCTGTTAAAAGATACCTTTTAACAGGCTGGGGATTATTAAAAGTAGGCACTGTGAAGGGCAAATTTTCTTGATCTTGTTTTTGTAAAAGTATAGTAAAAAAGCAGTCTTTTAAATCAATCAACATAATAGACCATCTTTTAGGCAATACAGAAAGCAAAGGAATTCCAGGCTGCAAAGAGCCCATTGGCTGAATTACCTTATTTATAGCTCTCAGATTAGTTACCATTCTCTGTTTTCCAGATTTCTTTTTAATAACAAATATAGGAAAATTCCAAGGACTGGTTGATCTGTCAGTTTATTGAGTATTTAGCTGCTCCTAGTTACCAGATGTTCTAGTGCCCCTAATTTTTCTGATATCAAAGGCCATTGTTCCACTCACACAGCTTTGCCAGCTAACCATTTTTAAAGATAAGGCTGTTGGTACCTTTGAAAGAACAACAGCTGTTATATCTTCCTTATGTATAACCTGAATGATTGGTGACTGTTCTTGATAATACCTTTTAATATTTCTCTCAGTAGCATTCTTTATTTTATGGTTTGTTTCTGAGATTGGAGGAATGTTAATCTGTGTTTTCTGTTGCCGTAACGATCACATCCCCATAAATTCATTGCCATGTTAGCCACATATGGCTTTAATTTTCCTATCTGTCCTTTGGGCCTTATACCTTGTTTTACCTGAGATAAAGTTCCAATTCCTAAAAGCTCAATATTTACTTTCTGAAGAGGCCAATCTAGATGCCAAGATTTTAGTGAAATTATGATTACATCTGCACCTGTGTCCAGTAATCCTTCAATTATAATGTCATTAATTTGTATTTTTAGCTTTGGTCTGTGATCATTTAAAGAAGTTTGCCAAAATATTTGTTTTATGGTCTTTCTTACAATTTTTGTTTTATCTACTAAAGCTGTTCTGTCCTCGATCACATCCAGACCAGTATGGTTTTTAATAACAGACATTAAGTCTTTTAATTTCTCTATGGATGAGTTTCTCCAATGCTGACAGAGAATGATTGAACAAAATTTGATATTGGGGCCTGTGAAAAGGCCCCTAAGTTGTTTATCAATGGCAAGAGTGACCTTGTCTGTCCCTTGTTGATCTGTATTCATTAGTCCAATGCCAGCCTTTGCCACACCTTCTGCACACTCTAGAAGGCTGGGGTCTTCTATTTGGATCATCTCTAGAAATAAATTGTTTTTAGGAGTGCCTTGCCTACAATCCATTTTCAGCTGACCTTGTTTACCACAATTAAAACATCAGACATTTTGATTTTTCTTAAAAGTTTTAGAAATCACTTCTATCAAAGTAGCATCATAAGCGTGAGATCCAGTATCAGCTATATTTCTAATCCATTCATCTATTAGTGCAGATCTTACCTTTAAAGGTCTAATCACTCTTTTATATTCTGAATTAGCACTTTCAAAAGCCAAAGATTCAATTAATATTTGTTTGACTTCTGGATCTGATACTATTCTATTTACAACTGAAGTTAATCTTGACAAAAAAATCAGTGAAGGCTTCTTTTGGGCCTTGCATAATTTTAGTAAATGACTCAGCTCTCTTTCCTGATTCTTTAACCTTGTCCCAAGTATTTAAGGTTGCTAAATGACATAGGGCCAAAGTGGGATCATCAATTTGAACTGTCTTTGCAACTCAGCATATTGGCCTTCATTTAGAAGCTGGTCTTGGGAAGTATTAATGCCTCTAGCCCTATTTTGTTGTTCTAATACCCTAGCTTCCTCTGGCCACCATGTTTGCCAGTGTAACCAAGGACCAGGTCCCAAAATTGCTGTAGCTAAAGTGTTTCCAGTCTTCGGGATAATTCTGTTATGAGTTGCCCAAGAATTTAACATCTACTTCATATAAGGTCAATGTATACCATATAAAACGACTGCTTCCTTAAATCTCCTCAAATCTAATATTTCTATAGGATTCCATTTAACTTCTGTATAATTTCAGGGGTGCCTATGCTCTGCTGGTTGTTCTTATATAGTAACTGGATAAACTAAGGTTGGTTTCCTAAAACCCCTAAGCTGCCCCTCTTCAGTTTCATCATGCAGTGGTGTGGTACGTTCTTGTCTAAATTCCTCTGTCTGTATCTGAGTATTTTTCTTATTTTCTAATAAGTCTTTTTAAGGCTTGTATCTTATCAGTCAACTTTTCATATTTGTCACAGTTACCAAACCACTTTTTAAAGGGTAAAATATGTATTACCAAGCTGATAGTAATTATAAGCAGCACTATGTCAACTCCAGCTAAGTCAGTTATCCTTTCATTTATTTTTTTCTATTTTCAAGCCATCCATTGTGGCACTATACAGAGTCCTAACTCCCAGCATTGTGATACTTCCCATTCTTAATGTGGGAAAGATGTTCTTTGGACTTCCCAGGTGTCTTACCAAATCTGCTGCAACAGCTGTGGCAGAGGGGCTGTGAGGCATGAGGGGCCAGGGTGAGCAGTGGCAGCAGCAGCAGAAGCCTGAGTGGGCAATGTAGTGAAAGTGGGTGTGGTAGCTTTGGCCCGGGAACTTATTTATCAAAAATCAGGTGTCCATAGGTGTGTGGATTTACATTTGTCTTCACTTTGGTTCCATTGATCAAGGAATCTGTTTTTATGCCAATAACGTGTGTTATTACTACAGCTCTGTGGTATAGCTTGAAATAAGGGGTGGTGATATCCCTGGAAGTTCTTTTATTGTACAGGATTGTTTTAGCTGTCCTGGTTTTTTGTTTTTTCATATGAAGTTGAGTGTTGTCCTTTCAAGGTCTGTAAAGAATTTTGTGTTGGAATTTTGATTGGGACTGCATTGAATCTGTAGATTGCTTTTGGTAAGATGGCCATTTTTACTATGTTAATCTTACCAATCTATGAGCATGAGAGATCTTTTCATCTTTTGATATCTTCTTCAATTTCTTTCTTTGAAGACTTGAAGTTTTGGTCATATAAGTCTTTCACTTTTCATTGTGTTTAGTTTTTGAAATGAGGAGCCCCACCATTCAGTGCACATATATTTACATGCGTTATGTCTTCTTGATAGGAATTCCTTTTATTAGTATGTAGTGGTCATTTCTTCTAATTTTGAAGTCTACTTTATCAGATATCACAATAGTTACAACTAGCCTGTTTTTGGCTTTTACTTGCTTGATAGATTGGAGTCTATTGTTCGACTTTTAGTCTGTAGGTGTGTTTCTTGGAGACAAGAGGTAGTTGAATTTAGTTTTAAAAAACTTTATTATTTTTTGTGTATGATATGTAGCATGGATGTGGAGGCCAGTGAACAACTTTGTGGAGTCAGATCTTTACATGGGTTCTAGGAACTAAGCTCACCAGGCGTAAGTGTCTTTATTCACCAGGTAATCTTGCAGGCCCTAGTCTTTGAATCTGGTCAGCCAGTCTGTACCTGTTCGGTGGTGCTTTGGAACCACTGCGATTTAACAGTTAGGGGTCATTTACTAATTACTGTGATTTTATTGGTTGTTACTCCTTTTGAAGGATACTGTTTATTCATTTATCTCTCTTCTGTTAGTATTAGGGGTTTGCTGGTTGAGTGTGTTGACATAATGGATTCCTTTTAAGGTCTCTTTTGTTTATCCATTCCCTTCATGACATTTACTCACTCTTGTGGTATTGTAATTAGGATTTCTTCTCTGTGTCTTTGTATATAGCATCTCTTTAAGATTCTGCCACAGTGCTGGCTGGGTGGTCATGAGTTGTTCTAGTTTATGTCTGTTTTTAAATGTCTTATTTCACTATCAGGTTCAAAAGACAGCTTTGCTGGCTATGGCAGTCTTATTTTCAGGGCTGGAATACGCTGTTTCATGCTTTCCTAGCTTTTAGGGTTGCCATGGAAGACTGCATGTTATTCTGATGTATTTGCTGTAGTAGGTGGAGTTGTCGTTTCCCTTTAAGGGAAATAAATTTATAAAATATTTTTTATAAATGTGATTTCAAGTTCTTAGCACGTCATTAAAAATAATGTTATTTAATTTGCCCATATTTTGGTACTTCTATCTTTTTATGCTTAATTTCTATTGTAATTTTACTGGAGTCAGAGAGTATACTCTATATAAGTTCAATCATTTAAAATGTATTCACTTGTTTTATGTACCATACACGGTCGTTATAATTTAAAAATACATGTGTTTTGTTTGCATGTATGTCTATGCACCATGTATGTGCCTGGTGCTTGAGGAGGCCAGAAAAAAAGTGTAAGATCCCCTGGAGCTGGAGTTACAGATGGTTGTGAACTGCCATGTAGACACTGGGAATTGAACCTGGGACTTCTGAAAGAGCAGCCAGTGCTCTTAACCGCTGAGACATTTCTCCAGCCCCTTCTAGTGATTTTTATATGTGCAAGTGAAGGAAAAAGATAGATATTCTGTTATTGTTGCACATAGTGCTCTAGAAATCTTAATTGGTTGATATTGTTATTGAGGTTTCCTATCCTCTTCCCTGCCCCTCTCTGTTTTGATAGCATCTCAGAATTTCACTATGTAGCCCAAACTACCCCTGAACTCATAGGCCTGCTTCAGGCTCTTGATTGCTGGGATTAAAAGGCAGCCAACACAGCTGGCTTGTATGTATTTAAAATATGTTTATCACATATCCTGCAAAGAGTTTTTAGCCATACACATCCATGTTCTCCTTTATATCCTTTTTATTACTGTCATACATTTAGTTCTGACATGTTATAATCTCCACAATATGTTGTTTGTTTCTTACAATTATCTTTTAAAGAAAAAATGGTCTTTAATAATTATAAATGCTCAGTACTTACATTTTCTCCAGCTTTCTTAATAGCTTTGTTTTATTGTTAATTTATGAATTTATTCAATGAAGTAATACAATTCAAATACATATTTTATGAGATTTGGTCACGTATTTATTACATCACTTAAGGTGCGTTTTACCCTAGAGTGTATTAGATGTTGAGTGTTCTATGGGAGCAGGTTCAATGTTACGTTACATTTATACTATTAGCATTTAGAAACATGTGGTATAAAAAGACATATATGAAATAAGTAACATCACAAAATACATGTAAAGCAGTACTACTTTAAGAAATAAATGAACTTTATGGTGTAAGATTTGGGCTTGAACAAGAAAGAAAATAATTCACTTAAAGACACAGGTCTTGGGAGTTGGAAAATGGATCAGCTGTTAAGAGCTTCTGTTGCTCTTCCAGATGATCAGAGTTCGGTTCTCAGGCCCACAACCACCTGTAACTCTAGCTCTGAGGGTGTGCGTGTGTGGTTGTCCTATACCATCTTCTGGGATGTGCTGGCACACACATATAGTATACACTTACACATATAAAAAATAAAACTAAAAACAAAAAACTGGGTCTATACTCTCCTGCTAGCTTTCAGAGAATGTGGCCAGAGGGCACACAGCTTCACAGAAATGATTACTGAGTTATCTTTCTATCCTTAAATGCATCTATTTCAATTCCTCAAGGCCTCATGTTTAGAAGATCCTGGGCTCACAAAGGAGCCTGTGAAGGGGGCATAAGAGAGAGGAAAAGAGGGGAGGCCGTAGCTTGTAGTATCCCAGAAGACAAAGGAGATGTTTCAGGATGGAGAGCGTGGCCAGCACTGTGTCCATAAGACCTGGTTAATAAATCAAAGCCTTTAAAGTGTCTCTTGAGTTTTGTGATACAGAAGTTCAATAAGGTAGGTGGTGGTGGTAACAGCTGAACGCAGTCTCTTCAGAAGGAAATGAGAAATGAGGAGGAGGAAATGGGTCAATGGGAAACTATTTCTTTGAGACAGCAGCAGGGGACGGATAGGAGGGCAGGCTGTTCCCTTCCTTCTTCAGACTAGGTAGGGTGAGTCTCCACGCAGTCCAGATGCCTACCTGCTGGTCTTCTTGGAGTGAGGGGTGGCTTTAGGGCGCCGGATACCAAGGGGGAAAAGTTCCATTTGCACTCCTCCCCCCTCAGCATGAGGCACAGCCGCTTCACTCAAGCCCTGAGTGGGAGACACAGTAAATAGTGAACGAACCAGCACAAACTCAGTCCTGGTTCCCTGGGCCAGGTAGACAATGGTGATTTTGAACAGGCTGCCCATCTGTTTCACCGGGCTGTCTTCTTCTTCTTCTTCTTCTTCTTCTTCTTCTTCTTCTTCTTCTTCTTCTTCTTCTTCTTCTTCTTCTTCTTCTTCTTCTTCTTCCCTCTTCTTCCCTCTTCTTCCCTCCTCTTCCCTCCCCCCCCCTTCCTCCTCCTCCTTCTTCTTCGTAAAGAAGCCCACAGAGGAGAATCAACCCTGAGTGACACACCATAGACCTTGGAGAGAGGCCCCGGGGAAGCTTCTCTTTGCTAATTCTGTGCGAGCAGATTGCACACTTACCGGGAACTGTGCTGCCCTTCGCAGGACCTCACACTCACAACCTCTTCCGACGGCGCCTTCAGGGCTGGGTGGTCCCCAGCTTCGGGTGGTCCCAGCCTCAGGCGCCCCAGCGCCCCGCTTCCGGTGCGGGCGGTGCGCGGCGTGGCTCGCGGAGCCCCGGTTCCCACCGGGCAGCGCTCCCGGTTCGCCAGGGTTCCGCGGAAGAACCGTGGCGCTGCTCGCGTCTCAGGCGGTTGCTGCGGGCGGGCGCGCAGCCCAGACGTCGGTCGCCCCAGGGGGAGCGGTGCCCCGGGAGGATCGTGGCGGCCGCCGCGGGGCCATGCTGCGTTGGCTGCGGGGCTTCGTGCTGCCCCCCGCGGCCTGCCAGAGTGATTATGACCGCCTGGCCTATGAGATCCTCTTCGAAGACCTGGACCGCAATGGGGATGGTGTGGTGGACATCTTGGAGCTCAGGGATGGGCTGTACAACTGGAGTTCCTCCTTTGGTTCCAACTCCGAGAAGGTGAGCCACCGAGAGAGAATGCGGCACTGGGAGTGTTGGAAATACTGTTGCCCCACTGAGTGGAGCCAACCTGCCGCCCTGCCCCTTTCAGAATTTTTCCAGAGCTTTCCTGAGCTTGTGGAGAAGGAGTGGGGTTCCCTTTTGCGGGGGTTCTTTATGCAGAATAACACAGCCCCAGTGAACACATGTTGTCAACATTCTCAAAATAGTCATTATCTGTAGTGACAAAACTTCCCGGGCTTTTGGAAGGAGATTCTGAGGTTCTGAACATTTCCTGTCCAGAAGGGTCAGGACTGTGTTAGCCTTCGGCCAAAGCAAACCTGTTTTTCTTTTCTTTTCTTTTTCTTTCTTTCTTTCTTTCTTTCTTTCTTTCTTTCTTTCTTTCTTTCTTTCTTTCTTTCTTTCTTTCTTTCTTTCTTCCTTCCTTCCTTCCTTTCTCTCTCTCTCTCTCTCTCTCTCTCTCTCTCTCTCTCTCCCTCCCTCCCTCTCTCCCTCCCTCCCTCCCTTCCTTCCTTCCTTCCTTCCTTCTTTCCTTCCTTCTTTCTTTCTTTGGTTTTTCGAGACAGGGTTTCTCTGTGTAGCTTTGCACCTTTCCTGGGACTCACTTGGTAGCCCAGGCTGGCCTCGAACTCACAGAGATCCACCTGGCTCTCTGCCTCCCGAGTGCTGGGATTAAAGGCGTGCGCCACCACCGCCCGGCACAAACCTGTTTTTCTTAAGTGATGATAGCCGTTTTGACTGGTGTACAATGAAATCTCAATGTCATTTTAATTTCCGTTGACTTGATAGCTAAAGAAGATTAACACTAATGATTTCTTAGCCATACGCATTTCTTCTTTTCAGAACTCTCTGTTCAGTTCTATTTTTAAATGGGCTTGTTTGGTTTTGTTTGGTTTCTTGAGTTCTTTGTATAGTCGAGATACTAATGGTTGGCAGAGATTTTATTTTTTTTCTGTTCTATAGGTTGCCTCTTTAGTTGATTAACAAAAGCCCTTTAATCTCACGAAATCCCATTTGTTGATCCTTGGCCCTATTTCCTTCTTGAGGGGTCCTATTCAGAAATTCCTTACTCTAGCCTTAAGTGTACTCCCTACTCTGTCCTTTGGAACTTTCAGTTTCACATCTAACATTGAGATCTTTGATTCATTTGGAACTGCTTTTTATGCAGGGTGAGAGATAAGGACCAATTTAAATTCTTCAAGTTGGTATCTATTGGAAGTGCTGCCTTTATAGGACCTGGTTCTGCAGAACTTAAAACCAAGTAAGCCGTGGATAACACCCCCCCAGGCCTTGCAAACTGGCTAATTTTCAGTTTCAATATCTTGGTACCATGATGTCAGCTTCTAAAACTTAGTCCTCGGCACCCTTGCCCTAGAATCTGCTGGGAGGAATACTCCCAAGCCTGCAAGCATGTCACAACATGCTGGGGTGTTGCTCTCCCTCTTCTGTGATCTGAAATTCAGCTAAGTGCTCTTAATCAAGAAAGTTGCATCATGTCAGGGAAATTGAATCCTTCATGTGATCTTTAACCTAAAAGCTGTTATGTCTTCCACTTGGTAATTCTTAAATGCCTGGTGAAGGCATTAACTTACAATATCTCACTGTAATGGTGCATTTCAGGATAATTTCACATGCTCTGCCTCCCAAGTGCTGGGATTAAAGGCATGCGCCACCGCCGCCCCACCTGACTCAGTAGTTTTGGACCTGAGACTGTACAGGAATCACAGAGCCCAGAGGGCAGCAGAATGGAGACCCTGGGCTAGTAACGTGTGATTTTTCTGCTTGCTGCTGGGCCTGAAAAGTGAGTCCAAATCCCTGATTCTTCATAATCCTTAACGCCTTGTATTGTTTATGTGTTTGGGGAGGCAGTCCATTTGTCTGGTCTATGTATTTTTGTAATTGGTCATGACTATACATCCACTATTTAGTTTAGCCTATGATTCTGGAAGGGCAAAGTGATGATTAGGTAAGTAGAGCTTGTTGCATGGTCTCTGCTACTTGGCTCGGCTGGTGACTTTGCTCATGTGCTGGGTAGTGCTTCTTGTTAGATTTTTAAGCACCTTCTGGTCTGATTGCCTCATAGCATATATTCTCCAGAAGAGGAATTTGAGTACAGTTGGACAGTCTTAGACTGGTTTCAAGATTTAGGACCAGGTACTTCTTGGGACAGGTGAGATCAGAGCCTGTGTCTTAAGAGTTTCTATTGCTGTGAAGAGACACCATGACCATGGCAACTCCTATAAAGGAAAACATTTAACTGGGGCTGGCTTACAGTTCAGAGGTTTAGTTAGTTATCATCATGGAAGGAAGCATGGTGGTATGCAAGCAGACATGGTGTTGGAGAAGGAGCTGAGAGTTCTGCATCCAGACTGGCAGGCAGCAGGAAGTGACTGAAACATACTTCCTCTAAAAAGGCCACACCTCCTAACAGTGCCACTTCCTATGGACCTATGTAGATCATTTTTAATCAAACCACCACAGACCGTGTTTCTTAGAAATATACCATTGAGTCTTCCTCTTTGTCAAATTGGAGCTATAGGTTTGGGCTTTTGGCTTAGTATTTGTCTGATGTGTTAGGTCAGGGAAATTGAGTTACTGTGCTTTTCTAAAATGCATGTGTGTTGGGCTGTCCTTGTCTGGTGTCATCGGGCAGGGATTTTGGGTGAGTGGAGCTACTCCTTGGCTTTCTGGGTCCAGCAATTCCAGTCTCTATGATTCTTTGTAATGGATGGAGTTGTGCATTCCTTGTCTGGGTAATTATTGGTGGAGTGTGGACTGTGGCTGTGTGTATAAACTAGAATCTCTATAGAACAAATTAGGTTAAGCTTCATACTGTGTTTCTGAGGGCCACCAGCTCAGTTTTAAAAGTGGCCATGAAGTTAACTAATATTTCTGATTGACTATAAAACCCGGCAGGAATAGAGAGATGATATCAAGATTTATGTACTTGTCACTCTTTGACCCAACTGCCCTTTTTTTGGTGTCTGTCTGACTACAAGTAGTCAACCATATTGCTACTCCCAGTGGCCCATGTACAGTAAGACTTGGCTGGGCCTCCCAGACACCATGTTGGAATGCTAGGGAAGCTGGGTGGCTACCTCTGGTTGTCTTTTGTCTTGTAGGAACTTGATCATGAAGAGAGTCTATCTGGCCTTGTACTGTAGATGAATCTTAAAAGGTCTTATTAATAAAAACAAACCCAGGGCCAGGTATTGGGGTGAATTCTGAAAGATCAGGGAGACAGGACAAACCACATACAACCTCACCTTGTCAACTCCTCAGCTGATCTTGTTTCCTCGAACTGGAAGCCTCTGAATCCTCATCTGAATGGATCTTAGCTGAACTGCTAAAAGCCAAAAGCTTAAAAAAGCTCTAGTTCCTGGTCCTCATGCCTTATATACCTTTCTGCTTCCTGCCATCACTTCCTGCAATTAAAGGTGTGTGTCATCATGCCTGGCCATTTCCAGTGTGGCTTTGAACTCACAGAGATCTGGATGGATCTCTGCCTCTGGAATGCTAGGATTAAAGGTATGTGTGCCACCATTTCCTGGCCTCTATGTATATCTAATGGCTATTCTGTTCTCTGACCCCAGATAGGTTTATTAGGGCACACAATATATTGGGGGACACAATATCACCACATTTCCCCCTTTTTTGTCTAAGATAATAAAAGAAGCTTATAACTATATCCAATAAGTATATACAATATATACAGTCAAGAATTACATTAATAATGTCTAGTCCATTAACATTTGACAGATTCAGACAAAAACTCCATTATATATATTAACAATGTCCAGTCCATTAACATTTGACAAATTCAGACAAAACATTTCATTATTTATCCTATTTTGGTGAGTCCAATACAAAATTTGTATATAATGTACAAAAATCCAATCCAATGTAAAATATTTAAAACAAGTAGTTTCTTTTTAAAAGTAGATTCAATAGTCTACCTTTTTATTATATCCATATTCTCTCTTTTTTTTCTTCTGAGTAGATTCAAAAATCTACCTTTTTATCCTATTATTTCTATATGTTTTTTTCAGAGTAGATTCAATGATGTACCTCATATCTATATCCTCTTTTTTTCTTTTCTTTTTCTTTCTTTTTAAAACAAGAACCCTGAATCTAATCTCCTTGTTTAGCTTTTTTCCTGACCATTAACAGTTAACATTTTGTAACCAACCATTGTAAACAATGACAATATTCATAACTCATTAAACAAACAAAAACCACCCACCCTACCTCTTGGGAATGTGGGTTTAATTTTCTTAAAATTACTTCCTGCTTTATGGGGGTGAAGAAATATTTGGGGGATCCTGAAAAGAAAATTTTTGGGTTAATTGTCAAGTCCTGGGAGAGGAAGCAGTATCATGTGTTGTCCAGTCTCAGCATAATAGGAAAATGCAGGGCTTGTCACAAGTCCTTGTTTGAATAGTCTGTGAATCTGGATCATCTCAGCTAGCCATCTTGAAATTGTCGTGAGCAGTTTGTAGTCCAAAGCTGATCTTTGGGTGGTTTTAATCAGCTTAATGGCTTTATCATAGTCCATGTTGAATAGTCATTGTGGGATCCGGTCACCTTTTGAAGATTTCAAAGTGGCTGTCAGGCATGGTCATGGTTCCCTGCAGAATTGTTTTTCTTTTCTTTTCTCTTCTCTTTTCTTTCTTTCTTCTTCTTCTTCTTTTTTTTTTTTTTTTTGTGTGTGCCTCCTCTGTGGTTTGGAGCAATCACAGTCTGATAAATCTCTGCCTCTCTGAACCATGAATGTTCTTCCCTGGAAGAGAATATCTTCACAGCAACTTCTCCCCGCCACTTGCCTTGCCAAACCTCTCCAAACTGACTTTTGCCAATGCTTTCTTGTAACACAACGGCCCTGGCGATTGTTCTCTGAACAAGCAGTGCTAAACCTTTCATCCCCAATAACAGCATCTCCGCTGCCATCAACACAATGAGAAACAACCAGTAACATGAAGCAGCAGCAGCTGACACCTCCATGGTCTCGCTGCCACTGTTTGTGGCCTGGCCTGGATGGATCTCTGCCTCTGGAATGCTAGGATTAAAGGTGTGTGTGCCACCATTTCCTGGCCTCTATGTATATCTAATGACTATTCTGTTCAGATATATTGGGGGACACAATATCACCACATTGTATTGATTTCAATGAATTGGGAGAGGCATCATGCTTAAAGGGAGATGTGTTCTTGCTCTTACAATTCACTTCTGCCAATTATGTAGCTGTTTTCGGCTTGATTCTAAATCTTAGGGGTTTCAAAAAGATGTTCTGGTGTGTGTGGTCAATAGTTAGGCTTTCTGGTATGTGTGTGGTCAATAGTTAGGCTTTCTGGTATGTGTGCATGTGGGGGAAAGGAACCCAAGACTTTTTATTCTGTGATATTGTTAATATCATTCTCAAAGGTTTATTTTGAAAATAAAACTTTATATTTCTGCCATAAGTAGAAAATGAGTAGATTATAAATAAGCATAAAATGAACATTTTAAAAGTTGTATTTTAAAATTTTGTTTAAATGCTTCACTGTATTGACTGTGAAGTTGAGACTTCTACTCTGCTATATTTTTCTGTAAGACGTTGGTAAGTTTTCAGGCATGTTAGAACAATACAGACATTTCCCATGATATAGTCAGAGTGAATGATACTTGAACATTGGTGTTCTGTTTTGCTCAGATCCATTGAAGAAGGGTCACTCCAAGATGAATTTTAGGCTCTCTGCAATAGGGATGTCCAACTTCTGATGGACTGAGACTTGCAGCTTTGCAAAAGCCTCCTTTTATTTTTACACAGATTATTCCTAGTCAATTTCCAAATTCCTAGTCAATTCCAAGTCAATTTCCACATACCAAAACAACCTGGAGTTGTTTGAAGGAACCATTTGCCTAAGCAGTTCTCAGCCACGAGACCACCTGGTTTACCAGGTCCTGAGACTAAGTTTCGCAAAGGCTCTGAAATCCTTCAGGAAGAACTCAGATAAGAATCCCTGACTTTAAACAAAAGGTAGTTCAAAGCCTAGGTGCTGGCACTCCAGAGTTCAAGCCAGATGCAATGGCTCTGTGGAATCTCTTGCTACACTTGAAACAAAGACTAATTTTTCTCAAACTGTGATTTAATACTGTTGTCACGTGTGGTGGTTTGAAAGAAAATGTCCCCCAAAGGGAGTGGCACTATTAGGAGGTGTAGCTTTGTTGGAGGAGGTGTGTGTGACCTTGTTGAAGGAAGTATGTCACTGTCAGGGTGGGCTTTCAGGTCTCCTATGCTCAAGCTACAGTCAGAGTAGACTCAGTCTTCTTGCTGCCTTTGGATCAAGATGTAGAATTCTCAGTTCCTTCTCCAGCACCATGTCTGCCTGCATGACACCATGTTGCAACATGATGGTAATGGACTAAACCTCTGAAAATGTAAGCCACCCCAATTAAATGTTTCTCCTTTATAAGAGTTGCTGTGGTTATGATGTCTCTTCATAATAATAGAAACCCTAACTAAGACATCATATGAGCACGATATATGTCCTACTTACTGGAAAACACCAACCTGAACCATTAATTTGAGATAATTTTTGTAGCATTTCTACCTTTTTAAAAATCTTTTCTTCCTTTCATTTTCATCTGTAGCAAATTGGATCGTGTAGGTGGAGTTTTCCTGTGCTGGAAGCTGCTCTTTAATAACCACTCAAAGTCTTAATATTAATTACAAATGCCTGGCCAATAGCTTAGGTTTGTTACTAGCTAACTCTTACATTTTCAATTAACCCATATTTTTTATCTACCCTTTGCCATGTGGCTTGGTACCTTTTCTTAGTACAGCATGCCCATTTTGCTTCTCTCTGTCTCTGCTGGTGACACCTGTGCCCTTCTTCCTCCCAGCATTCTCAGTTTGGCTCTCCTACCAAACCTTATCCTGTTAAGCTATTGGCCAATCAACTTCTTTATTAATGAATCACAGTTGACATATTTAAAGTGTACCGAAGGATTATTCCACAGCAGGATAGAGATGAAATGAACTTATATCCATAACTTGCTTAGGACTAAATGCTCAATATATTTAGATGGTTATTATCACCATTAGTATTACTATATTTTTATAACTAACATCTGTTCTATCTCCATGCAAATATTTCACATATTATAGAAATGTTGAGTTGACTCCTGTTTATCTGCTTAGCAAATGTTTTTCCTTGTGAATCTTAGCTCAAGCAGTCTTCTACTATGAAGGCTAACAGGAGTCTTTCAGTATTTTCATTTCATTTAGTATCTCCAAGCTTACTGTACCTTGAATTCCTTGCATTATTTCACCTAACATATTGCCTTTGGTTATGTGAGTCATCTTTAGTATCTATAATTTGCTTCATACTAGAAACTGTAACTTTTTGTCTTTTTATTCCCAGCAGTGTGTTGTGTGCAATACACAGTGTATGGTGTGTGTCATGTGCAGTGTGTGCAATGTGCAGTGTGTGGTGTACAGTGGGCAATATACAGTATGCAGTGTACAGTGTGTCCAATGTGCAATGTGTGTGATGTGCAGTGTGTGGTCTTCAATGTGCAGTGTGTGGTGTACAGTATGCAGTATTCACTGTGTCCAATGTGCAGTGTGTGCGATGTGCAGTGTGTGCAATGTGCAGTGTGTGGTGTACAGTGTGTGATGTGCAGTATGTGGTATTCAATGTGCAGTGTATGGTGTACAGTGTGCAGTATACAGTATGCAGTGTACAGTGTGTCCAATGTGCAGTGTGTGTGATGTGCAGTATGTGGTATTCAATGTGTGGCATGTAGTATGTGGTGTATGCAGTGCTCAGTGTATGCTGTGCAGTATGTGCTGGACAGTGTGCAGTGTGTGATATGTATTATGTGCTGTACAGTGTATGGTGTGTGCAGTGTTCAGTGTGTGTTATGCACTGTGATCTAGTTTTTCAGGTTATAGCATTTATTTTCAAACTCAATAAATACTGAGTGTGAGATATCTACTAAAGGCCTTTATATTTCATATTTTATGCTAGACATTGATGGTACAAAGATGAATAATAACATGGTCAGTGTAGTAAGAGTCTTATGGGAATATACATTTTTTAAAATATTATTGTTTTTGAAAGATTTATTTATATTTAGGTATATAAGTGTTTTGTACGTATTTATGTAAGTGTACTGTGTGTCTGGTGCCTGTGGAGTCCAGAGAGGGTGCTAGATACTTTGGAACTGGAGTTACAGCTACTATGTGGGTGCTGGGTACTGAACCCAGGTCCCCTGGAAGAGCAGCAAGTGTTCTTAACTATTAAGCCACCTATCCAGCCCTATAATGTTAACTTTTTTACTTTAAAAAGCTTTATGACTTAGTGAGACTTGAACATACATGCTTACTTTACAAGGCTAGTCTCAAACTATTAATCTGAGGAACGTACTAGAATTTAATATTTATCACATTTAGTAGACAGATTTTTTTGTCTCTGATAGCAAAGGCTATATACCTTAGTATCTTTAAGCCCATGAGGTGTGTGTACCTGAAGTAAATATTTAATCATAAATTCACATTTATTTGAGATGATGTGATTGATGGCTGTTGACTTCATTACTGCATGAATTAAAAATATTTGAATCATTTAATGTGTTTAGGCTTACACTAATGATTTAAAAACTAGGTAATGGACACTTAAAGACACCATAAATAGTATGAGTGAAATGTGCCAATGTTAGCATGGTATAGTGACTTTACATATGATTGTTACAATGCGTTTCTTCTCTTGTAGGAAATTTTTCAAACTGCAGATTCCAATGCTGATCAAGCACTGGATTTTGAAGAATTTGTGCAGTACCTTCAAGACCATGAGAAGAAAATGAAACTGGCATTTAAGAGTTTGGACAAAAATAACGATGGTATGTGTATGTTTTATCCACAGTTAGTTTGATGTGAATAAGTGCTAGTACTAATGATTAATTTTACTAGCCTTTTTAATTTCTTCTTACTGTCAGATCCAATTTACTATCTAGCAATAATTTTTGTATTACTGAGAATAATGTAATAGATGTCTTTGGGTTTCTATTGCTGTGATAAAACATCATAACCAAAAACAACTTGAGTTTCTTCTCTTTTGTAGGAAATTCTCGAGGTTGCAAATCTCACTGTGTAGCCCTTGCTTAGCCTGGAACTTGCTATGTAGACCAAGCTGGCCTTGAACACAAAGAGATCTCCCTGTCTCTGCTTTTTGAGTGCTGAGATAAAAGATGTTCACTATCATGTCCAGCACGTTCATATATATATCAGTTCCTCATGTTGTGGTGACCCCAACCATAATAAATAAATAGAAAATTTGGTATGGGAGTTTAAAAATGACATTTGTGAGCTGGCCACAAGCCATCACTCTGAGTTAAGTTTTTGGAACTGATATAAAAGCACAAGGAGACAGCCACTCTGGAAAGTTGTCTTCTGACCTCTACAGGTGTTCTGTGGCACACATGCCCCATATCATGTACACACACACACATACACACACACACACACACACACACACCACACACACACACACACACACACACACACATACACGCACATGACATTCTAAAAAAATGACAGTCTTAATTATTTTGAGAATATATTTGTTTCAGGAAATTTAGGTGATACAGACAAACTTCTGAAAGAAAATAAACATTTCTTATAATCCTGCTCTTAGTTTCTTTTCTTATTGCCATGATAAAATACTTTGACCAGCTGGGAGGCAGTAGCGCACGTCTTTAATCCCAGTGCTAGGGAGGCAGAGGCAGGCAGATCTCTGTGAATTTGAGGCCAGCCTGGTCTACAGAGCAAGATCCAGGACAGGCACCAAAACTGCACAGAGAAACCCTGTTTCGGGAAAACAACAACAACAAAACAAAAACAAAAAACAAACAAACAAAAAAAACAACAAACAAAAAACAAAATATTGACCAAGGGAAGCCCCAAGGGAGACCCCGCCCCTCCCCAAATGATTGCCATTGCTCGTGTCTACTAGAAATAGATGGTAAGAGTATTGCTGAAGACAGCACACTCCTTGGTCACAGAACATGGAGGAATATGCTGGTACTGACCTGGGAACACACCCCCTGCTGTCTAGCTTTCATAGGGCTGGAAGGTGAGAGGCAGGCTCCTGGGGAGAAGGTCATCTTAGCTGTGAACCTTGAGAGCTACACAAACTGGCCAGGCGAGATAGAGCCATGGGAGCAATGATCTCATGAATGTTACAGGGGTAACTAACTGCTTCCTGATTGGGTTTTAGGCCTGCTCAAAGAAGAGAAGTCTTGTCTGGTACTATAAACCTGTTCAAGAGTTGGCGGTAGGGAGCTCATAGGACCTCAAAGGAACCACTGTGTTTTTTCTACACCAACGCCTGGTCACCCTGCTTTCTAAACACACATGTTTGTATCCAAAGATTAGTGTTGCTCTTAGCCTTTATCGGAGAAGCATCTTACGGTGGTGGTTAATGCAGACTCATAACTGGTTGAATTGCCGAGAATAAAGGATGGTGGAATGCTTGTCTGTAAATAGGTCCTCTGTGTTACCCTCCAAGACTCAAGGGAACATTGAGTCCCCTTCTGAGAAAATCAAAAAGAACGGAAAAGCCAGAGGATGGGGAGGTGTGTGGAATGAATGGCTATTACACCCATGAACTCACAATCACTGTGATTACCTGCACAGAGATAAATATGATTGGGCCTGTCAATCTTTCCACAAGAGGCCTCACCCTTCCTTAGGGACTTTGAGCAGTTAATGGTGGCTAGGGGAACAGGTGTCACTTGTGTGTTTGGTCTTTGGTCTTCCTACCACCCAGCTCCCAAATAAATCACACATGGAGGCTTATTCTTACTTGTAAATGTCAGGCCTTAGCTTGACTTGTTTCTTGCCAGCTTTTCTTAACTTAAATTGTCCCGTCTATCTTTTGCCTCTGGGCTTTTCCCATTTTTTTTTTTTTTTACTTCTGTAAATCTTAACTCTTACTCTGTGGCTTTCTGTGTAGCTGGGTAGCTAGCCTCTGGAGTTCTCCTCCTTCTCTGGCTACTTCTTCCTTTTCTTCCTCCCAGATTTCTCCTTCTATATTCTCTCTGCCTGCCAGCCCCACCTATTCTTTCTCCTGCCTTGCTGTTGGCCGTTCAGTTTTTTTATTAAACCATTGGGTGTTTTAGACAGGCACGGTAACACAGCTTCACAGAGTTAAACAAGTGCAACATAGACAAAAGTAACACCCCTTAAAATCATATTCTACAAGAGTCACTTTTCTCAGTGATGTAATTCCTAATAAGCTGCCTGTGCTCCAGTAAATGACCTCCTACTCACAGTCTCACAAACAACCCAGTTAAACTCAGTGGGTCACACAGAAAAAGACATGGAAATAGCAGAGGAATTTCTTGGGAAGAAAAAAGGTTTCATTGGGGAAAGGGGGATTAGAGAGGGTATAATAGGGTATGAAAATTACTGAAATTTATTATGTACATATATGAAACTGTCAAAGAAAAAAACCGATAAAAGCAACAGAAGGAGAAAAGGTTTTTTCTGGTTCACAGTTCAAGGGTCCATCCTGGTGGGGAGTCCGGATGGCGGGAGCTTGAAGCAGCTGGTCGACAGAGAGAGATGAATGAATTCCAGTTTGCTTTCTCTGGTTTATATAGTTTGGGATGCCATCTAGGGAATGGTGCCACCCACAGTGGGCAGGGTTTCCCTTCTCAATTAATATAGTCGAAATTACCCCCGCATGTGCCCAGAGGGTCATCTCCCAGGTGGTTCTAGGTTCTGTCAAGTTGACAGTTAACACTGCTATTTAGAGATCAATTTTTACATTTTGATCAGTTTCATAATTCCTTATAGACTTTGCTTCTCTCTTGATTTCTTTTTTCTTTAAATGAACTCACAGCCGTGTATGTATAGTTTTGTGTCCCATGTCTGTTTTAATGTTATATTGTGTTTTCATTTCCTCTGCAAACATAATTTTTAGTGGCTGGGAAATATTCCAGTTGTTTGGCTGTCCTGGAAGGAATGAAGATATCTAGAGACACTATGCCCCACTTCCTTGGCTGTCAGACTATGGAAACAATGGATTCCAGGACATAGGAATTTCCTAAGGAATGTTATGCTGGGAGAAGGAAAAGACTGGCTTGTTTTTCCACCAGAAGGAGAGGTTTTCTCCTGGAAAGAGACTTCACACAGTTCTGACAACCTGTCATGCTGCTGTAAAGGAGAGGCTGGAGCAGGGACCATGTTGATGGGTGACCTTGACCAGGACTGCTTCATTCTGCAAACCTCTGGCTCTCTGCTTAAACCTGAACCATGTGGAAAGATGGACCTGGTGGGAGGTGTGGCACCGGACCTTCTTCTTTCTAATACGGTCGTACTGAAGAACCACCCCCTTCTTGTTTTCACCATTGTGCCTTTTTTTATTTTCTTAATTCTAATTTATTTTTATTTTTAAAAAATGTGTACGTATGTATGCATGTATGTGTATGTAAGTGTGTCTGTGCATGGGTATGTGCATGTGAATGCAGGTGCCTATGGGGGCCAGATGCTTCAGATCCTCTGGAGCTAGAGTTACAGGCAATTGTGAACAGCCTGACATGGGTCCTGGGAACCAAATTTTGGTCCTCTGCAAGAGCTGTCGACATTCTTAATTATTGAGTCATTTCTACAACCTCATTTTGTTTTTAATTGGCTTATTGAGGACAGGTGGCCCAGTGTGGCTTGTTAGCCTGGCTATGACCCTAACAACTCTGGTAACAGTATGTGAATCATCTAACCATTCTTATATTGTTAGCTCTGATCATTTATAAACAGTAGTGCAGTCATTATTTATGCAGGTTTTTAGACCTAGTTATAGTCTGGTTAATTAGATCTGGTCATATGCTGGCCTAACATAGATATATTCTAGTGTGTGCTGTTCTTGACTATCACCACCATGACCATTTGTGAAGCTGAAAACCCTCAGATAATTAGTGAAGTTAAAATGCCTTTAGGAAAATATAGTGTTTCTATTATCCCTATTGTGATGATTAATCTTGGTTATCAACTTGAATTAATTTGTTATCTACTAAGAGACATGCCTCTGAGCAAGTCTGTGAGAGTACTTTTTGGAAGGATTAACTATAGGTGCAGATGATGGGTGTGTGGTGTTTTGGTTGGGTTGGTATACAGGTAGAAGGCTTCGGGGCAGCACTCTTTAGCAATGTATGAAGAAGTCTGAGGTAAAAGAGGTTCTATTTTTGCCTTGTGAATTCATCTACTCTTGTTGTTACTGCTGCTGCTACTACCCTCCTTTGGCTGACACTGGCACCCAACTTCTTTAGTCTTTGTGGTGGTTTGAATGAGAATGGCCCCTGTAAAGCGCATATGTGTAAGAACTTGGTCCCCAGTTGGTGGAAGTGTTTGGGAAGGATTAGGAGGTGTGGCCTTGTTGGAGAAGGTGTGTCACTGGTGGTGGGCCTGAGGTTTCAAAAGACTTGCTTAATTCCCAGTGTGCCTTCTTCCTCTTACTTGTGGATCAAGATGTCAGCTCTCAGCTGTTCCTGTTGCCATGCTTTTGCTCCACCATCATGGACTCTAAGGGTCTGAAGCCATAAGCCTTACTAAACACTTTCTTTTGTAAGTTGCCTCTGTCATGGTGTTTTATCGCAGCAATAGAAAAGTAAGGCAGCTTTCAAAACTGAACTGAAGACCAGTGGCTCCAGGAAATCTCTAGGCTTTCATTCTAAGATGAGACTGATGAGCTATCCAGCCCCATGCACTGAACCTCTATGAAGTTTTCAGCCTCTCCAGCATATAGCCAACCATTGTTGGACTACCCAGACCATATTGTCTAAACCAGTGTAATAAATCCCTTTTGTAGTATATGTTCATTTAACCAGTTTTGTTCCTGTAGAGAACCTTAACTAATACATCTGCTAATAGCCCTTGGTAATAGAAAATGCTCCTGAAGTAAATTAAGTTTGACACCAAGAAGAAATTCCCGATTTGTTGTATTAGTATCATGTTGTAAGTCTTGATAAGTCAAACCGGAATATTACAGCTCAGCCCCCAAAGATACCATTCTAGAAGCTTTTCCATTTGCCTTCTACTGGCTTCATTGCTTTGAGTACCCCAGTTGAAGCAGTAGGTACAGTTCTCATCAGGGATACTGCTTACCATCTAGAGTGCAGAGCTCAGGCCCTAGCAACCCCTCAGGGGTTCTGCTTTGATTTATCGGCCTGCTCTGTGTTGTTATCTTAGTTCCTATTACTGCACATGTCGTGGTAATCCCCTCTGTGTAGAGTTTGGCCAGGGTACTTGAAGGTGAGAAAGAGAATACTTCATTTGTTATGGGCTGAGTTGTGTCTCTTCAGAAAGATATGCTGAGGTCTTAGCCTGCAGCACACCAGAAAGGGGCCTTATTTGAGAACATGATCTTTGTATGTGTAATCAGTTTAGCGTATTAGGATGAGGCTTTATTTTGTTATTGAATGGTACTCTCATACAAGATGATCATGGTGGATGCCAAGACTGTTTTATATATATATATATATATATATATATATATATATATATATATATATATAATGACAGACAGACTTATAATGCTACATCTACATGCCAATGAAAGCTTGAGACTAGGAGAGAGACAGACAACAGATCCTACCCTGGAACTATCAGAAAGTCCATAGTGCTACTTACACCTTGATTTCGGAGTTGTGAATTAAACCATCTAGCTTTGGGTTCTTTGCCACAACAGTCTTATAAAATTTATATAAATAAAAATTAATATACTCTCCCCTCTGTTATATGTTTAGTTGTGAATTATCTGATGCCAGGATAGTAGAGTCTTAAGGTACATCCTTTTCAGTTCGTATGTACATGCAGCCACTTTCCTCTGAGTCTGCAAAGTGCTTGTAAGGTGGCTAGGAGAGGCTAAGAGAATTCTGGAATGTTCTAAGTTAAGTTGCAGGTCACAGAATGGAGATAAAGATATAAAGGTGGTCATTGTAATCCATGGATTCAAGTGAAATCAGTGAAGAAGAAAATGGCACATTCTTTTCTCGTGTGCTGGAAGATCACACACCAAGACTACATCACATTTTGTTTTAGAACCAACTAACTAGTCAAGAGTAGTAGGAACTTTTCTTTACGGCCTAACCTCTTACCCCAGGTCTCTTGACATTTCACATGGTATCGGTCCTTTATCTGTAGGTTTTGTAATTCTTTTCTACAAAATTTCATTATATAACACCCTGGCTCTTTAGGTCTAGAAGATATTTCCCCCCTCAACTGATGTCTGACTTTGTGCTGGTACTTCAGAGGATTTGTACCAGGATTGGTTCTTTCGCCTTTTGAATGTCATTTAATGTAGCTCGATAAACCCTTATTTCATAGACCCCTTGTGTTCAAGAGTTTAACACTGTGTTCCAACATTTTCCCATTGATCCTGGAGCCAGTGTTTTCCCCACGGTCTAATTACTGGCCCTGGCTCACTGCATCTGACTTTTCCTCCTCTGGTCTTCAGTTAACCGTGTGCTTGCGAGTGAAGCATTCATAGTAGACAGGATTAAGTCCTTTCCAGACTCTGTATGTCAGTTTGTGGGGGCAGACAGGTGCACAAGGGCTGATGTACTCTCAGACTCACTAGCTGGAGGCATTCAGATCCTACTGTGACCTAATCTTTTGGATGTTCTCACCCAAATTTCTCAGAATTCCTGCTCTGTTCAGTTCATATGGTCAAAAAACAGAGTTGCAAATGTGCAAATAAAATAAGCATAATTTCACCACCAGTGTTCTTTCTTGCATGGAGCTTTTTTGGGGATTGAGGAAACAGAAATGAACTACTTTTTATTATATTCTCCTATATACTATGTTTGTTCAAGGCATTTTCTGTATCTTATTTTTTATCTCACACTATCTTCATGGAAGCCATGTTTTCAGATGAGGAGACCAAAAACTCAGGATGACTAAGTATTTTTGCTTTACAGTGGCCATCCCAGTGAATCACAGCTTTGAGGATTTTTGCTCTTGTGTGGGCCCGTGTCTTAGTGAACTGGTCATTTAACTTTCTTCGGTTTTGTAGATGTGAGCAAAGTTAATAAGACTTGTACACAGGGCTTATGGTCTTGATGGGCTGCCTCTTGAGCATCTAGGGAAGAAGCCTAGCTACTCAGTTGGAGAGACTGCATGAAGAGAGATGCTTATTGGTATAATATATTCAGTAAAATGGATAAGTTATAATTTTAATGAATTACAAACTATAATTGTAAACTCCATTTTTATAAGGTAAATATGCAACTTGAAAACAGCTTCCAGATTAAGAAGCAGAACATCACTAGCATCGTAGAGCCCCTTTCATGCTCCCCTGAGTCACCACTCCTTGCCAACACATGAATTATCATGACTTTTTAATACTGTGTGAGTCTGAAATAGATCTTTGTGACATAAATAGCCACACTTTGCTCATACTACTCCTTTTATGGAACTGTTTTATGTTTTTGGTAGTGTCTTGTTCATCCTTTACAATACTTCATTTTTGACTCTCTCTTATTCACCCTTCTGTTGTATTTTGCTTGTAATCTTTCAACTAACATAATTTAGCACAATGTAATATACCTTACAGAAGTACCATGTGCTAACTGATTGTACTATTGGAGTTTCTAATGTAAAACATTTAAAAAATATTAATACTCTCATATAAATTTGCCAAGTCCTTAGGGGAGTTTATCAGTCTTTGAATTAGATTACATTTAGTGTAGTGATTGTAATAGATAATATGTCAACTTGACACAAACTAAAGTCATCTGAGAGGGAGGAACCTCAACTGAGAAAAATGCTTCTGTATGATCAAGCTGTAGGCAAGCCTGACGGGCATTTTCTTAATTAGTGATTGATGGGGGAGGGCCTGTGGTGCCATCCCTGGGCTGCTGGTCCTGGCTTGTATAAGAAAGCAGGCTGAGTGAGCCATGGAGAGCAAGCCAGTAAGCAGCACCGTTCCATGGCCTCTGCATCAGCTCCTGCCTCCAGGTTCCTGCTCTGCTTGAGTTCCTGCCCCCAATTGTTTTTTGATGAGCTGTTACAGGGAACTGTGGGTGAAATAAACCCTTTCCTTCCCAAGTTGCTTTTTGATCATGGTGCTTCATCGTAGCAGTAGTAACCCTAGTGAAGATGTTGATTTACATAGCAGATGGTCAATTAAACAAATTTAACAGATGAGCATAATATTTGCAATTCCTTAAGTAAGGATTAGAGCTTATCATTTGAAGAAACATTGGTTTGTAGGCCAGGAAACTGTCTTGTCTGTAGCTTGAGACATTTGATTCTTATAAAGAAAAATTGAGAACTCTGTGTGAAAAAGTGTCTTTGTTGATGGATTAGTAATGCCTCACATGTATATAGTTTCTCATACATAATTTCTATAAATGGTTTATACAAATGAAAAGTATGACTGAATTTATGGTTGCTTTTTGATGTATTTTTTAACCAGGCGACAGTAAAGTTGATATAAGAGTGATACATGCATTTACGATTTACCAGGACCAGTGAGATGGTTCTGGGAGAAAGGCGCTTGCTGTGTGAACCTAACAACCTGAGTTTGGTCCCTGGTCCCACACTGGAAGAAGAGAACTGATTCTTGAAAGTTGTCTTTTCACCTCCACATACACACTGTGGCACTTGGACATGCCTAGGATCCACGACAATGGCCAGCATGGTACAATAACCCTAAGGGTACGGTAGTGACACACATACTTTGGCAGTAACCAACAGCTCTCTTATTGGACTTATGACTTGCTCAACAAGAGGGAAGTCATGGCTGGTACTGGAAACCTAGCCAATTACCCAGGGCTAGTGAAGTCGTGGATCCTGGAGGAGAACCTACAACAACCAAAGCAGCGCAATCCCTAACTACTTTATAAGTATTTGTCCTTATGCCCACAGTAAGTGCGGTCTTCACTCCTCATCAAGGACATTTCTCTTTGCAACAGATGGAGACCATTCTAGAAGATCACGACTGATCAAAATGCAGAGCTGTGGAGCCAAGTTCCAACTGATCTCATCTCCAGCACAACTCCTGCACCCAAGGTTCAGGGGTCATTATTAAAGAGGGGCAGAAAGTTACACCTACTGAGTCTCACCAACATGGCTGCCTAAACAAGACCTGAACAAGGATGACTCCAATGGATGGTACTAATGTGGAAGGAGGAAAGCTCAAGAAACTTCAACCTCAGGCAAAGAGCGACAGGCAGCTAAGGAATTCTGAGAGCAAGATAAATAGTCTTCCCTAGGGAAGGGCATACCACTTGGTTATCCAGGATCAAATGATGAGCCTTAAAACATGTACATACAAGTAACACTATGTGGACTAATCAGGGTGTATTTACATATTTAAGAATATATACATATATAAACATATTGACATAGACACACATATATCACAACAATTAAAAAGAAGTCATTTGAGAGACAGGGGGAGAGTATATGGGAAGGGTTGGAAGGAGGATAAGGAAGGGGGAAGTGATGTAATCCCATTACAGTCTTAAAAAATAGAGAAAGATATAATAAAAGTAAAAAGAAAAGAATCTGACTTTATTTTTGGATTTGGAAAATGATACATGTTATATTTGTGTTTTAGAGTTTGAGGAGAATATGGATTTTTAAAATTTTCCCTTCACAACATCTAGCAACATGAAAGTGAACTGTATAATACACACACACACACACACACACACACACGCACATACATACCTTGGTAAAAACCAACAGTTCTCTTATTGGACTTAAGGCCTGCTCAGCAAGAGGGAAATTTTCATTATATATATGTATAAATATACACACATATATTTAATTATATATGATATATACACATATATAATTTAATTATATATGTATATATATACACATTCACATATCATTTGAATTATTTAACACAGTACATGTTTCTGTTCAAAGAGCTTGGTTCTCTAAGGGTGTTGGATCTTTGGAAGCTTGCTTTATAAACAGTCCTTTATTCTTGTCCCCTGAATCAGGTCTTTAGCATCAACTTTTTCAGTTCTTTTCAGTAAGTATAATAGTCAAATGTGTTGTGATCTGTGGGGCCAGATGTGATTTGAAATTTAGATACTGGAGTTTAGAGTAATGCAGTGTGCCTGTGATATCTAATATCCTAAGTGATGTCTGGGCCATGAGCTATTATATTCATAAATACTTCTGTCCTGAAATATAAGTGTTCACATTTAATTAGATAAATAACTAAGTAAAACTTACCTTGTTTCAATTTAAAGAGACTTTTCTACTGAATGTAAACTTGGTGCCAACCTTTTGGAGTTCTTAGGCTTTGAGTTATGAATTTGGGAGTAAAGACCCACCATACACAGACTTTTAAATCAAATATAGTTGCATTCTAAACATATTTTGCTATGTCATCTTTTCAGATACTTATCTTTGTATTTTTCACTTTTTAAAGGAATACTAGATGCTTCAGAAGTAATTGATGCCGTGAAATCATTGGGAATCCACATTTCTGTCACTCAGGCAAATGACATCCTGAGAAGGTCAGACTGTGCTCCTGTTTTTTTTTTTTTAAATTAGTTTTGTGTTTTATGGTCTATGCCAGAAACTAATTGCTAGACATGTGACATTTCAAGCTCCGTCTCTTGTTTTATAGAGAGATTGTTTTAAAATTCAAATGGGTTTACATTTATAAGATGATTGAACATGTATTTCTTGAGTCTGTAAGTGCAGTATATTATTCAGTCTTGACTTTATTAATTCATCTGCATTCATACTTGTGGTAAACACATTGAAATTGTTTTTCTGCATGGGGTCTGGGGAGTTGGTTAAGTGCTTATTGTGAAGCATGAGTCTTGAGTTTGATCCCCAACAGCCACATAAAATCTAGGGTGGTGGCATGCTTGGGAATGTGGAGACAGATTAATTCCTTGGACCCATTAGCCAGCCAACCCAGCCTAGTCAGCGAGTCCTGTGTTCTGGTGTGTGTGTGTGTGTGTGTGTGTGTGTGTGTGTGTGTGTGTGTGTATGTGTGTGAACTTGACACAAACTAAAGTCATCTGCGAAGAGGAACCTCAACTGAGAAAATACCTCCATCATATTGCCTATAGGCAGGTCTCTGGGGACATTTGCTTGGTTAATGACTGATGCAGGAAGACTCAGCCTACTCAAGGGGCACGACCCCTGGGTAAGGTGGTCCTTGGTTGTATAAGAAACCAGTGATCAAGCCATGGGGAACAAGCCAGTAAGCAGTGTTCCTCTGTGGCCTTTGCTTCAGTTCCTGCCTCCATGATCCTGTCCTGAGCTTCTGCTTTGAGTTCCCTATGTGATAGACTATAAACTGTAGGATGAAATAAACCCCTTTCTCCTCAAGTTGCTTTTGGTCACGGCCTCATAACAGCACAGAAACCAAACCAAGACATTCCAAGACATTCCAGATCTCAGTGAGGGACCTTAACTTAAAAAAAAAAAAGCCAATGAGGTAGATGACTCCTGAGGAATGACATCAGAGATTGGTCTCTTGCCTCCACATGCACACAAGTCGAATGTACACACACACACACACAAACACACACACACACACACACACGTGTGATGTATGCAATTTGCTAAAAATTGTTCCTGATTTTTGCAATTGTTTTCATAAGAGAGGTTGTCCAGATCAGCCTTTCTGTGCTGACTCTCTTAATTTTGCTATTTAGGGTATATTGACCTGGAATGAGTTGGGGGTCTTCTTGTAAAACGTAGAATAGAATTGGATTATTGTCCTAGTTATGGTTCCTGTTGCTGTGATAGAATAACTTGACCTAAGCAACTTAAAGGACAAATGTTTATCTGACTCTCAGTTCCAGCAGCGGGTCACATTACATCCATAGCCGAGAGCAGAGAGCCGTGAGCTAACTCATGCACACCTGCACTCAGCTCACTTTTCTGCATTTTATACAGTCCAGGAAGAATGGAGCTGCTCACAATGGGCAGGTGTGGTGATACATTGTATACCTTAATAAACTTTGCCTGAAGATCAGAGAAGCAGAGCAAGCCACAGCCACCACCTCTTACTTCACAAACTCCTCAGCCTGAAAGAGCTTCAGGCAACAGGCCTCTAGCCAAATGAGCTTCCTCAGCTGAAAAAGCCTCTAGCTGAAAGGGGCACTTCTGCTGGAAAGCCTTAGTTCCTGTCTCCTCAGCCTTATATACCTTTCTCTGCCCAGCAATCATTTCCTGGGATTAAAGGCGTGTGCTTCCCAGTACTGGGATTAAAGATGTGTGCCATCACTGCCTGGCCTCTATGTTTAATCCAGTGCCTTGTTCTGTTCTCTGATCTTCAGGCAAAGTTTATTAGGGTACACAATATATCACCACAGGTAGGTCTTCCCATCAGTTAACATAATCATGATACCCCCTCACAGACAGTCTCAGAGGCTAACCTAGACAGTCCCGCACAGGTGTGCCTGGAGGCTTGTCTCCTAGGTATTCAGTTGAGTTAATATTAGTCATTACAGTTCTTTATTTCTTAAGGGTTTAAAAGAACCACACAAAACTAGTGGAGCCCTGTGTTTTCTATGTGGGAGGATTCTAATTAAATTTCACTATCAGTTACAGAACCATTCATACTTTGTAGTCCTTCTTTAGTCAGTTTTAAAAAGTTGTGTTTTTAAAGCTGTATTTGTGTATGTGTCCATGTCCAGCAATCTACAGATTTAGCCTAATTCCTGTCAAAAATACCTAACACCATTTTCCATAGAAAGAAAAGAATATTAAAATTTATATAGACACATAAAAGACCCTGTATAGCCAAGGCAATATGGAGCAAAAAAGAACAGTGCTGGAGGGATCACTGTACCTGATTTCAAATTATACTGCAGAGCCATAGTAATAAAAACAGCATGGCACTGGCACAAAATCAGACAGGGATATCAACAGGATAGAATAGAGGACCCAGATATAAGTCCAGGCAACTACATCCACCTGCTTTTTTGACAAGGATGCCAAAAGTATACCCTAGAGAAGACAGCCTTTAGGGTGTTAGGAAAACTGGATGTGCTGAGAATGAAACCAGTTCCTTATCTCTCAACCCACACAATAATTAACACCAAGTGGATCAAAGACCTCTGAGACTGCTGGAGGAAAGGCAGGGAAAACACTCCAAGATGTAGGTGTAGGTAAAGACATTCTGAACAGGACTGCAATTGCTGAATAAGTAAGGGCAGCAATTTACAAATGAGACCACATAGAATTAAAAAGCGAAGAGAATAGACAACCCAGTGGAGAGCTGGGGAAATATCTTTGCCAGCTGTACTCCAACAGAGGATTAATATTCAACAGTCTATAAAGAGCTCAAAACATTAAAACCCGGTTGAAGACCACCTGTGGGGTTGGGGAAATGGCTCAGTGGGAAAGTGCTTGCTGCATGGGCACGAGGACCCAAGTCCTGTCCTCAGAACTCATGTAAAGCTAACAGAATGGCTCGTGCCTGTAATCCAGTAGCAGGGGTGGAAACAATGAGCTCTTGGGTGTCTGCTATCCAGACAATCTAGATGAAACTCTGACCTTTGGATTTAGAGTCTATCTTAAAAAATAAGCTGGAGAACTGATGGAGGAAAGACATTCCAGGGTCAACTGTAGGTCTCCACACATGCCAGCACAGAAAGGCGCACCTGCATACACACACACACACACACACACACACACACACACACATACACACACACACACACACACACACACACACACACACGCATGTGAGATCACGGGCCATCTGGTGAAGCTACTATTGTTTTGCTGAATGGGTATGATGTGTCTATCAAATCACCTTCTAAGTAACTATTTTATGTCTAGCAGAGGATTACTATTGCTGTCAGCTTTGGTCAGAGAAGCTTCTCTTTGCAGTGGTCAGAGGTAACTGAATCAACATGCTAGGAATAAGTGAGTATCAGATGCTCAGCTGTAAACAGAGCATCTATAACATCCCCTAAAAGGCTCAGGGAGTATCACTATAGAAGGGGTGAAAGAATGTAAGAGTCAGAGGACGTTGGGGAGAAGTTGTGTGGAACGTGACTTAGGGCATGGTATGGTCTTTGCACTCTTAACTCATGGCATCTGTGATTTCCTGTATAAGATTTCACCAATTTGGGCTCATCAGTATCCTGTCATGGAATGAGGGGAACTCACGGGGTTATATGTAATTTCTGGTTGATGGGAGGGGAGACATTTTCTTCAGTGGTACAATCACTGGTCAGGTGCCCATGCTCCATTAAGCAAATCCTCACTCATGTTCCCGTAAGCAAACCTAACTAAACCTAACTAAGCACATTGGGTTACACACACACACACACACACACACACACACACACACACACACACACATGCGTTCACACATGTGAACACAATATACACAACATGGAAGTGTAAGTTCCTCCTTGGGAAGAGATCAGAGGAAGTTGGGAGGGGAATAAGAAAGTATAAAGGGGAAGCAAATTATGTTCTAAAGACAGGTACATATATGAAAATTTCATAATGAAACCCATTATTATGATAATTAATGTACCAATAATAAATCTATAAATAAATAATATTTCTAGAAATTTATTAGTTTCACCTAAGTTTCAAATATATTGACAAGTTTGTTATCATTCTTTTTTTTCACAACTGAGATTTTATTGATTGAGGAGCGTTGCACAGACATTTCAATTCTTAACACATGTGCTATAGTCAGAAAGTTTTCCAGTCCTACCTGGCCCCGCAGTCCCACATTTCTCTGGTCCCACCTAGTCCGCAGTCCCACAGCTGCTTATAAAATAATTACTCAGAGGCTTATATTAATTACCAGTTGCATGGCCTATGGCAGGCATCTTGCTAGCTAGCTCTTATATCTTAAATTAGCCCATTTCTATTAATCTATGTTTTGCCACATGTTCTGTGGCTTACCAGTCTACTGGCATGTTGTTCCTTCAGCAGCAGCTGGTGTCTTCTAGACTCCACCACTCTCTTTCCTGTCTCTCTCCTTGGATTTCCCGCCTGCCTCTAAGCTGCCTTGCCATAGGCCAAAGCAGCTTATTTTTTAACCAATGGGAACAACATATATTCACAGCATACAGAAAGACATCCCACAGCATTCCCCCTTTTCTATCTAATCAAAAAGGAAGGTTTTAGCTTTAATATAGTAAAATTATATATAACAAACAGTTGTCAAGCAAGAATTACAGTTGCAATATCTAGTCTATTTGTATTTGGCAAAATTAAAGGAAATATTTTATCCTATATTTGTGAGTTTAAGGTTTCATATCTAATTTATCTTTTATCATAACCAAGGAAAATTATAACTATCTAGTCTTTAACTACATCAAAGACCTCAGAAGGATATAATATTACCTAAGTAAACAGGAAATGCATTGTAAGCAACTTCCAAAATTCTGGAAATGACAGAGACAGCTGGCTGCCTGGACAGTCATCTACAGTTCCTCTGTAATGTTGGGGCATCAATCTTTAGCTAATAGGCCTAGAGTTTTTTTGTCAATAATGAGCTAGTCAATAATAAGTCTAAGCTAATGGCCGAGCAGTTTTAGTTAATATAAGCCTCTGTGGGTTTACTTGGGTCTGAGTGGCTGCAGGACTGGCAGGTGAGAGAGATTTGTCCCAACTGTCTGCCAGCTGGGACACAGAAAAACTTTCAGTTACACTGTGTCCTATAGAATATTTGGCAGTCTCCTCTGCAAAGCAAGAACCTGAAGAACCATTTTGCCTTGTAAATTTTAGTGGTCACCTTCCTATGGGCTTGCCTGTCTAGTTTATATAACATATTATCAGCAGTCCAGGCGAGAGCAGTTTCTTGCTCAAATGGCTATTTTTGTCAAGAAGATAAACTCCATATAGAGTATCTTCAATGCCTATCTTTTTCTTTGAAGTAAATCGGTGCTGCCAGGAGCACACATGTCTCACTGTCCAGAAAGTCTAAGTTTTTAAAACATTTTAAATGTCATATTTTGTAAGTCTTTGAAGTGTTTGAAGATTACCTACCTAATTGAAATATATCTATGTATACCTAAAAACTTAACTAACATGACTATAAGATAAGTGTGATTATCATAGATGACTATTAATCTGTTTTTAATTATATTTTATAATTTTAAATGAATTGCATAAACATAGTACCTTACACAAGAGTAGATATATACATACAGTATAACAAAATTTACTTTAAATTTGTAATAAACTAAAATCTATAGCAATGTAAAACATTTTAAACAAGTTGTTGCTCTTTAAATTTACATTTAATAATCTACCTTTTCATCCTATCATATCTATAATATCCTCTTTTTATTTTTAGAAAGAGATTGTATTTATAATCAACCCCTTTAAATAAAAATAAACACTTATAAAAAATATTTTGGGAACTTGGGTGTAGCATCTCATACTACTTTTTTGCTGGTTGGGGCACTGGTAATCTTGTGGGGATCCTGAGAAAATTAAGAATTATAGTTAAATCTTGACTGTAGTCTGTGAAGACAGATTGTCTCAGCCAGTTATTTTGAAGCTGATTTTGGATGTTGGATCATCTGGTCCATGGTGCCATCAGAGATCTTTCAGGGGATCTTGGCTGGTCAAACCATATTAGCTTGGAAGCAATCCACAGGTTCTCATCTGTGGAAACAAAAGCAGAACCTCTTTACCAAAGCAACATATCCTTAGACACAAATTTTGAAGTCAAGATACCTTTAAAATATATATTGCCTTAATTTAGTAGTCTTTACAATCAAATGTCTTTCTGCAGTTAAAAATCCCAAAGACAATATAATCCAGACTCAGTGTGTGATTTCCGTCTTTACGAGGCTTACTTTTTTATATTATTTTACTGTCTCTTTAAAGACTTTATTTTTTAAAACTTTTTTCTATATAACTGTCTATACACCCATTTCAGCTTTTTAATGTGGCAGAGGTAATTCGCCTCCAGCTCTGGGAGCCATGCTCTCCACTGACTCTGGGAGGCAGTGGGTCCATGTCAGAAACCTTTTTTTTTTTTTGTACTAGCAAAAGCTAAATCCACCATGCAGTGTGCTGCGTGGCTTGGAGGTGCCTCTGTGTACTGCAGCAGGAATCCACCATGCTGCAAATCAAGCCCGAATCCTGCAGCATCTCACAGCCTTCATGAGACATGAAGTAGGAAGCTGTTTTTGGCTCCATTTTAGAATCCGTTTTATTAAGTTTTCTCAGGTTTTATGTGGAAATTTGAGCCAACATGTTGGGCAGCCAAATGTAGTTGAAAGTTTTGTCTGGTCTCGCCCGCCCCCTCAGTCCTACAACCTCTTATAAAATAATCATGCAGAGGCTTAATATTATTTACAAACTTATGGTCATGGCCTATGGCTCAAGCTTTTTGCCAGCTAGTTATTAATCTGTATGTTGCCACGTGTTCCGTGGCTTTACCTGTGTGCCATTACATACTGGGATGGCAGGATTATGGTCTGCTCTGCCTCTTCTTTCTTTTCCTGTCTATCTGCTTGGATTTCTACCTGCCTCTAAGCTGCCTCGCCATAGGTCAATGCAGCTTTATTTATCAACCAATCAGAGCAACACATATTTACAGCATACAGAAAGACATCCCATGCAATGTGCCCAAACTCTGAAATCACATGCTGTGTTCATGTGCCCAGAATTCTGAAGAGCCATTTGTGTTTCTTTATGAACAATTCTTCCAGTGACATTCTAGCCTTAAACTGAAGACCTCACACAACAAGGTAAAACCTCAGAATCTTCATTTCCACTGATTCACAATTTTATATTATATACAGTACACACTCAAAAATTTCCATCTTTCACAGTGCATTATTACAACTGTTAGGCAAATGGACTGCCACTACCAGAGATGTTATGGTTCTGACTGAGCAGGGACCAAATAGTGGACTTTTAGGAAATGGTTCTACTAGAAACCTGAGACCAGACATATTCCAGACATAAATGCACAACTGAAACTCCAAATCTCGGTTTAGTATGCTTTGTATTGTAGGATATCAAACTAGCCCCCTCTGTGGAATGTCAGCTGACCCCGAGACTGACGCAGCCTCTTCTAATTCAGTACCCCACTGTCTTCTGTTGCACCAAAAAATAAATAACCAGCAAATGATTTCACCTCGTAAAAAAATCATTTACACTTAAAAAATGGGATGAGGTGGATCTCTCCCTCCCATTTAAGAATGTTTCTAGAGCTTCTTAAAAACTCGCATTTACAAGACAGTTGATCAAATATTCCTCTGGGTTGTACAAGAAGGGAGGCGGGGACACCGACAGACACGATGGATGGCTAGTCGGACTTGGCTTCTTCCCCTTCTGCTTCGGAGGCTGGACTCCGGCTCTCTGTCTCAACACTTCCACAGGCAGACCTGTGTCTGCTGGTCAGCCACTGGGGCCTGCTTGTCCCTTGCTCCCCTCTTCCCTTTCGTTTGCACTTTTTGTGTCTGGTGATGTATCGCCATCAGACTCGGCCTTTTCTGGCTTCGGGCCCTCCTTCAGGTCTCCTCGTGGGCTTGCCTGACAGCCTGGCAGGGCGGCCTTGGGCTCCACCTTCGCTGCCTGTCTGTGCTGTGCTAACCTTCCTCTTGGCCGTTCTGGCAGCGCTAGGTGGAGGCACATGTGATGCCGAGCCTGCCATAGAGCTGTGCTGTAAGCTGTCACCATATTGACTGCAGCGACCCGTCACGGGGCCCGTGGGAGCTGTTCATCATGTTCTTATGACCTGTTTATTTTCTCCAGATTGATACTTATGTTCTTCTTCATTTTTTTTTTTTTTTTTGGTTTTTCGAGACAGGGTTTCTCTGTGTAGCTTTGCGCCTTTCCTGGAACTCACTCAGTAGCTCAGGCTGGCCTCGAACTCACAGAGATCCTCCTGGCTCTGCCTCCCGAGTGCTGGGATTAAAGGCGTGAGCCACCACCACCCGGCTTCTTCTTTATTTTTAACCAAAACGTTTATGTGTGTCTTTTTAAAAAGAACAATTTTACTGAGAATCTCCCAATTTTATTTTTAAATTTTTACTATTTTAGTATGTATGTATGTGTGTATGTATGTATGTATGCATGTATATATGTGGGTGGCTGGCACATATGTGGCACCCATGCACAGGGAGGTCAGAAGAAAACCTGTCGGAGTTGTCTCTGTTGTATTTATGAAGTTGTCAGTTGTCCCGTGAGTTCTTTTGCTTACCATTTTAAGTTAAATTGGCTTAAAATAGTATATGTGTTCTTTATTTGTGTTTATCACTGTTATTACAAACTGCTAACTTATAGAATTGGTTCATCAATTTCCAGATTTCTGTTATAAGTAAGAATAGATTTTGTTTTTGGTCGTAGTCCCGGGCATTGCACCACTGAACTGTACTCAGGGAGGAAAGTTCTATCGCGAGTGCTCTTTGTATGTTCCACAGGACTGCTGTGTAAATGGACGCCTTTGTTCTTCCTTTCTTCCTAATGTAGCTCAGCCACAGACTCTCCGTGAAGCACATGGCCTTCAGTACTTTCTTTTCTTTTGTCCTTTCTGTTTATTAGTTTGTTTGAGATGAGGTCTGTGTAGCCCAACTGTCCTGGAACTCACCGGGTAGCTCAGAATGGCCCTTGAACTCATCGCTTCTGTCTCAGCCTCCAGAATTCTGGAAATGCAACTAGGAGCCGCCACATCCAGGTCCCGCAGTTGTTTTATGGTCAGGCTGATGGATCATTTGTAACTTAGTATTTGGCCAGTGATTCAAAGGGACACTTGTATACATAATTTACACCATGAGTGCCTGCTCTCTGGGAGCTCTGAGTTGCACATCTGTTTTGTTCTACCCATTCATTCTCTACTTAGGCTCCTACTTTTGCATGCTACTGTTTGGAAACTATCCCCAGCCAGAAACCAGCACGGAGGGGAGACTGGCTCATCTCTTTCCCTTCTCTACACAGGACACAGTTCTGCCCAGTGCCCGTGGACACTCATTGCCTGCATTTTGTCAGTGCATGAATGTTCACAGTGATTTCACTGGAGCTGGAAATGACATGAGGCTCCTTGTCAGGGGAATGAATTTTGTTTCACAAAATGTCCATTTAGAAAAATATCACTAAAATTCCGGACACACTTAAAGAGACCTTTGTAAGATGAAATTTTAACTTTTATTGTTGTGTGTGTGCAGGCGCCCATGTGCCGTGACACCTGTGTGGAAGGTGGCAGACAACTGTCAGGAGTCAGTCCTCTCCTTCCACCGTGGGTTCCGGGAACTGAACTCAGGTCACTAGCCTTGTGTGGCGAGCACTTCTACCCACTCAGCCATCTGCTCTGGAGATGTTTGAAGGCTGAGTTAACACTGAGTGTTACATGGTAAAAACCGAGCATTAGGTATAAAAAATGAGTTTGTGTATAAAAGGTTACTTTAAAGTTGATTTGAAAGCCACCAAGGAAAAGAAGGTCAAAGGCAAAAATAATACTGGAAGATCCAAAAGATACAAAGTTATTTAGTCAGATTTATTAACTTAGTCATTTGACTGCTCAGTGCTAGAGATATGCATAAAATAATCTTTCTCTTCAAGAAATACGAGGAACATGTAGAAATTACATTCAAATAAACAATTAAAAAGTCAATATATAGTGGATTCCAGTGAAGGGACAGTCTACAAAACATCTGATCAGTACGTGTGTGTGTGTGTGTGTGTGTGTGTGTGTGTGTGTGTGTGTGTCCATGTGTGTCCTCCTGCTTATGTGTATATGTGCATGCGTAAGCCAGCTCAGGTTCCATAGACCCCATCCACCTTGCTGTTTGTTTGCTTGTTTTTCTTTGCTGAGATGGGGTCTCCCAGTGGCTAGAACATCCTGCATATACGAGGCTGGCTGACCAGTGAGCCAGGGGGACCTTCTAGTTTCTACTTCCTCAGCGTACCTGGCTTATTTTTGCATGGTTTCTGGGGACTGAACTCAAATCTTTGTGGATGCCAGGCAAGCATTTTACATGCTGGGCTGTCTCTCTAGCCCCTGATCTTCAGTGCTCTTTGGGAATGTCAACACTGTTAAAAATAAGAAAAGTCTGGAAACTGCCATAGTAGGGAAGAGCTTAAGGAAGCATGATAACTGAATAGATTGTTATATCTCAGTGAGGCTAAAAGAACATTTGTTTAAAATGAAGGATGTCTGAATAAAGTATAAAATTTAGTTATGATAGTCATGACTGTAACAAATAAACCACAATCGTGTAAGATGTAACCAATAGGAGAGCATAGGTATGGCGATATACGAGAGCTGTCAGTATCATCCTCTCCATTTCTCTTAAAATCTGATGATGCTCTAAAAGACAGTCTTAAGAAGGAAAAATGAAAATACAGTGATACTGATAAAATCCAAGGAGTGACTTCAGTAACAAACATCCCAGGAGCGTTTGAGTAATGTGAGTAACAGGGCTGCTGCAAGTCTTACAAACACCATTTAAACTTGTGTTTCAGCATGGATAGCGATGGGTCAATGACAATAGACTGGGATGAATGGAGAGACTACTTTTTCCTCCACCCTGCAAAAAATGTCAATGAAATCATTCGTTTCTGGAAGCATTCTACTGTAAGGTTACTCTGCATTTTACTGTTTTTATTTTTCTTTAACTGTTATAGTTGTAAATATCATTACATAGTTCCCGTTATAGTTTTAGTCTCAATGGCTAAAGGTGTGTTATTTACTTTTAACAATATTCTTATTTAGTAAGGAGTGTTAGTATTTTATGTGCAAACATAGAAACCACAATTTGCTTGTTAAAACCTACGTCTTAATAGGTACCTACTAAAAAAATCTGTTCTGTGTTAAAAATAGTGTTGTTATATGTAGTTGCATTGTCCTAGAAAAGTGAAAAATATGTGTTTCCTTTTTACACAGATAATCACATGCTTGAGTGGGTCTTTTGGCACTGGGAATATAAAATTATATATTAAGATTTCAGAATTTAGAGTAAAAAAGGAAGGAATGTACAAGTTATCTGCTCTTTTAAGTTTCATAAGCCCCCTGACCTGACGTTGTAAGGAGTAAAGGAAATTCTGTACTGGAAGTCTTTCAAGTCCTTTAGATGCAAGGTGGGGGAGTTAAAATGCTGCACCCACAACACTCAGATCTCATCACTGTTCCCTCTTCTCTCCATAGACAGTCCAGAAGAAAAAGAGACCATTAGCTCTGGAGTCAGAGTATGCACGTTTGAACCCACACCTCACACCCACTCTCTGTGTCTCTGTTCCTCAGTCTCCCATGAGATAGTAGAGATAGGTGTATGAGTTTTCAGAGTTCAATTAGTGCATTAGTCAATGTGTTTAAAACAATCTAAGAAAACATGTTTTCAATAAACACTTGTTAGGTTAGCCACTTGGTTTCATCTGTGTTCCTGAATGTTTGAACATGTAAGGAACATGTAACATCATTTCTCATCTGGTTTTGATTTCTATAGTATTTTGATAACACATCTGATTTCTTACTTTTTGACCAGCCATTCCATGTTCACTTAATTTATCTCCTATAACTACTACTCAGGATGTATTATTACATTTTTCTTTTATTGGGAATAGATTTTTTTATACAATATATTCTGACTACAGTTTCCATTCCCCCAGTGGAATGGGGGAGAGTAATGATGGAGACATCTTGATGGGGGCTGCATTTCAGGGTCAGGGAGAAGCCTGGTGCCAGGGAAACACCCACAAGGATGACCCCCGCTAAGACTCCTAGCAATAGTGGAGAGGGTGCCTGAACTGGCCTTCTCCTGTAATCAGATTGGTGACTACCCTAATTGTCATCAGAAATACACTATTCAGTGACTGAGGGAAGCAGATGCAGAGAGCTACAGCCAAGCACTGGGCTGAGCTCCAAGAGTCCTCCTGAAGAAAGGGAGGAGGGATTGTATGAGCCAGGGGGGTCAAGGTGATGACAGAGGAACCCACAGTTGACCTGAGCTGGTGGGAGCACCTGGACCCTGGATCAACAAACAGTTAGGGAGCTTGTATGAGACTGACCTAGGCCCTCTGCATGTGTGTGTGTGTGTGTGTGTGTGTGTGTGTGTGTGTGTGTGTGTGTGACAGTTGTGTAGCTTGCTGTGTTTGTAAGGCTCCTAGCAGTGAGATCAGGACCTGTCCCTGGTGCTTAGCTGGCTTTTGGGAACCTGTTCCCCATGCTGGATTACTTTGCCCAGCCTTTATGCAGCAGGAGGAGCTCGGTCCTACCTCAACTTGATGTGCCATGCTTCGTTCAAGACTGTGGGAGGCCTGCCCCTTTCTGAATGGAGATGGAGGAGTGGATAGGGAGTGGGGTAGACAGGAGTGGGTGTGTGTGTGTGAGGGAACTGGAGGAGAGGAGGGAGGGAAACTGTTGAAAGTGTGTGTGTGTGTGTGTGCGCGTTCGTGCGTGCGTGCATGTGTGTGTGTGTGTGTGTGAACGAGTTGTGTAAAAGACTTGCTGCTATGTAGAGGAGCAATGTGAAGAGATGTGGAGGGAGTGTGTGAGTGTGTATTAGATTGTGGGGGAGGTGTGCAGAGGGAGCTGAGGAGAGGGGATGAGTAGCTAGGCAGGGGAGAGAGCTAGAGAGATTTTCAGAGAGGATTTTTTAAGATGAAGTAAAAGAGAAAGTTACTATCAGAAAGAGAAAGTTACTATCCTTATTTTTTCCCCTCAGATAGAAAAAGTCTAGCCCTCACAACATTCATGGAATTTTTTGCATACCCTGGTGCTGACTGGAGGCTGGACCTCCCAGTTAGCACTACTAGACATCAGCATAAACACACAATAAGTAATAACCAGGGCACTGTCTCCACTAGAGCCCAGCAACTCTACCACAGTAGACCCCGAGAAATGCAACATAGCTGAAGCACAAGACAAGGACTTCAAAATAACCTTTATGAAGATGTTAGAGGTCCTTTAAAAGGATGTGAATACATCCATTAATAAATCTATGAAAACACAAACTGTAATAAAATGAAGAACATAGTTCAAGACTTGCAAGTAAAAATGGAATCAATAAAGAAAACCCAAACTGAGGGATAAATGGAAAAAAAAATGTAGGAACTCAAATGGAAACCCCAGAGGCAAGCCTCACCAACAGAATGTAATTGGAAGAGAATCTCAGGCATTGAAGACATGACAGAAGAAATGGATATGTTAGTCAAAGAAAACGTTAAATCTAAAACATGCAGGAACTCTGGGACACTATGAACAGAACAAGTCTAAGGATTAAGGGAATAAAGGAAGGAAAAGAAACACAGGTCAGAGGCACAGAAAATATCTTCAACAAAATGATAGAAGAAAATGTCTCTAACCTAAGGAAGGAGTACCTATCGAGGCACAAGAAGCCTACAGAATAGTAAGCAGATTGGACCAGAAAATCAATTCCTCACAGCACATGATAATCAAAACGCTAAAGGTACAGAAAAAAATATTAAAAGCTGCAAGAGAAGAAGACCAAATAACAGGTAAAGGCAGAAAAACACCTGACTTCTCAAAGGAAACTCGAAGCTAGAAGGGCCTGAACAGATGTTCTCCAAACTCTAGGAGACCACAGATGCCAGACCTGAATACTATGCCCAGCAAAACTTTCAAGAACAATATGGAGAAAGAAAGAAATTCCATGATAAAACCAAACTCAAGAAGTATCTATCTACAAATCCAGCCCTACAGAAAGTGCTAGAAGAAAAATTTCAACCTGAAGAGGTTAACCACACCCAAGAAAACACAAGGGATAAATAATATCAGAACAACAAATCAAAAAAGAAGAGGAAAAAAACCCACATCTGTGGGGGCCCACAGAGACTCTGAGGTCATGACACTTGAATTCAAATTTGGGCTTTGAGGCTTCTAAGTTACATTAACTATAAAGAATTCTTTTCTTCCATTTTAAATTTGTAATTTTTATTTTTAAAGTACTATTTTATTTTTATTAGTTCTTTGAGATTTTGTGCAATGTGTCTTGATCATATTTATCCCTTACCCAACTCCTCCCAGGTCCACTCTACTTTCCCTGCCTACTCAACTTTGTCTCTACTTTCTTAACCCATCAAGTCCAATCTGTGCGTTCAGTGTTTTTGTAGGGTTTTCTCTGGGCACTTGTATTTGCTGCCTTTGTTGCTGTAGTATTGCTCTGTATTGTAGTTGATTGTATCTTTTTTCTATGTCTCCTGTTATAGAGACAATAATAACAGAGCTCTGTAAAAGCTAGAGGCAGAAACCACCTTCCCCATGACTGTGTCACTAATGCAAAACCCAGAGCCTGGCATCTTGACGTTTGCTTCAACAATGTCAATTGAGCACCCTTGTCTTCAGGAGCTGAGATCTAGGTTTCCAGCAGTACACAGGGAGACTAGGTTGCTGGCCTCATCGGGCTTACTTTGTACAAGAGTAGCTAACAATAAACAGAGTAAACTAATCAGTCAAGATTGTGCATTATTAGACAGGAAGCGACTGAGTCAAGAAGAAACTTTTGTGGGCAGAGGGAAAACAAATTTGAGAAGGTTCCTGAAAGGGCATTAACAGAATGAAGAAATCAAAGAGGGAAGCTAGGAAGAGCAGCCGCTTACCTATCTCATCGACAGTAACAGAATCCAAGTCTAGTTTGGAGCTCGTCACTGAAACGCGATGCTTCAACACTTAAAACATACTCCTCAGGAAATAAATTATGGTTGCTAAAGGTAAAATTACTAAATATAAACTCATTGTAATACACATTTTTAAAGAGAAAATCGGTCAACAGAAGGTCACTGAGTAAGTCAGAGTGTGTAAGTTGCTATTCTTGCCTCCTGACTTTGACTCATATGTATGAATTTGGAATAAAGTGTGGAAATTTATTCAGTATTTATTCCTCACCTAGTATGTAGCAGACACGGTGTGAGTGGCGTGTTCCCTGCTCTCAGGTTTACATTGTTTTCGTGGAAGAGTTTATTTAAATGGTTTGAGAATTATTTTAAATTAATAGCTAATTTAATGAAAATTTTATTTTAAATCTGTATGTGAAGGTGTTATACCAAGTAATTTGAGTATAAGCACCGAGTACTAAGCAAATTGTCAATCTTCAGTATAGGAGGTGATTTGAAAAAGAAATGTTGAAGTTTTTGCTCTGTGTGAAAAGTTTTTCTTGATCTTTGTAGAAAGTTATGCTTTGATTTCTCAAGTGTTTCCACTTCAGTGTCTAATTCTTCTTTTTCACTTCTCAGATAGTTGATATAGGGGAGAGCATAAGTATTCCCGATGAGTTTACAGAACAGGAGAAGAAGTCCGGGGAATGGTGGAAGCGCTTAGTGGCCGCAGGAATAGCGAGTGCGATCGCGCGGACGTGCACGGCGCCTTTGGACCGCTTGAAAGTCCTGATGCAGGTACTTGGCGTGCCTTGAAGGGACATGGAGAGTCCTCGATCATTAAAATGTTACTTTTCAATGTCTGGCAGATGTCAAAGTACCTCTCATTGAGATTTTATGCTTTCTTGGAAATGTAAATGATTTTCTCTTTACTATCAAAATATTCCGCCCTTTTCTTCAAGAGGCTTCTATGGTGTTGGGAATGATCAATCTTGAATGTCAGTTTCACTGGACTAGGCTGAGCTTAGCAGATGAACAAAGCACTTGCCTGAGGGGTCTATCAGGGCATTTGCTGGAGGATTAACTAAGGGAGAGGAATCACCCTGAAGGCGGGCAGCACTCTGGCTGAGGCTGGGCCTCAGGGAAGAAGAAAAGGAAACGGGGAGCTAGCTGGCCAGGCCGACATTCACTCTCTCTGCTCCTTGCCACATGGGGGGAACTCCATTGCCTGGCTCCGTGAAAGAAATCTCTAAAGACAGACGTGAGGCCAAAGGAGCCCGTCCCTGTATGCGGCTTGCTTCCTCACAGTGTGAAAACGAGGCCCCATACAATACTCACAGGAATTTTACCTTCAAATAACAACAGAACTCCTCTATTAGACTGGTTTTCAGAAGCATAACTAGTCTACCCAATAATTATTAAAATTCATAATTACAATTCAATACTTGCTAAATACTTTTGCTGTAAGAATATAAAATTCAAGAAACAATATAGTGAATTTAAATAGGTAATTAAAATGATATGTCTGGGTGTTTTATTGTCCTTTGTTGTTTTGGTGATATTGGTAACCTTTGGTGATGAATTATGGGTAGTTATTATAGTATACTATGATAATTATGTAAAATTGTAATGTTACCTAATTAAGAACTTCGTAATTTGTCTGTAATTGTTCATCATTCTCTCAAAATCTGTGACTCTGCTTAAATATTAAATTTATATGTCATTTTTAGAATATATATTGTGTTAGAAGGATATTATTTTGGATTAAGGGAGCTTTATTTATTTATTCCAGACCTGTTTAGCAGAGTATGTTATGTATTAGGTCTTTATTTATTTATTTATTTATTTATTTATTTTTTGTTGTTTTTTTCGAGACAGGATTTCTCTGTGTAGCTTTGGCACCTTTCCTGGAACTCACTCTGTAGCCCAGGCTGGCCTTGAACTCACAGAGATCCTCCTGCCTCTGCCTCCTGAGTGCTGGGATTAAAGGTGTTACACCACTGCTGCCTGGCCTGTATTAGCTCTTTAAGGGGCATTAGGTACTGTACCAAGTCACACACACTTTTTAACATTAGAGGAACTATAATACATCAGGGAAATAGATAATTAGATAATAAATATTGAAATGCCATTATATAACTGGACAGAAAACACACTAGTACCATGGGAATACCAAGAGGGAATAGATACTATTTTATTTCTTCTTCTTCTGTCTCATGTAGCTATATAATAATACCTTGGTTAATTTATCCAATGGAAATAAAGGCTTTAGTTTAATCATCTAAAATATGGGGAATATAGTTTAGTTATGGTAATAGGGCAACTAACCCATTACCCTTCTATGTGTTTGATTCCATGTGTAACCCATATTCTATTCAGCCAGGAAGCTAAATTTGGACAATTGTTAGGAAAGACAGAGTTGAAAATGTTCTGTTACATGTTAAAGTAGAAAACCAAGTTTTCCCATTACCTGGGCCTCCAATAAAAAATTTTAAAATTACATATAAAAGAAATAATAAGGACATTTGTGGTGATATTTTATGTATGTTAATAAATAAAGTTTGCCTGTCGATCAGAGGAAATAGCAAGCCATTAATACAAAAGTCAGGCAGTGGTAGCACACACCTTTGATCTGATCACTTGGCAGGCAGGGTCTCTGTGTGTTCAAGGCCACACTAGGGAACAGAGCCAAGTGTGGTGACACACGCCTTTCATCCCAGTGCCAACCATAGAGACCTGGAGGTCTGTACAGACAGGCAGTGACAAGGAAGTGAGGTAGCTGGGCTAAGAGCCAATGAGAGGGCAGAACAGCAAGGCAAGAAAGGCATGGATAGACAGGAAGTAGCTTGTGTTTTGGAAGCTACAGAGCTGGTGAGGTAAGGTGCTTGGTGGCTCTCACTATTTCCCTGATCTCTAAGGCTTTCACCCCTATATTTGGCTACGTGTTCTTTATTTAATAAGACCGCTTAGAAATTCAGCTACAGACATTTACAGTGCTACACAGAGGAGACATGGTTGAGAGGTAGCAGACATGGAAATGGGGCCAAGAGGGAAAATTAAGAAGAAAGATAGCTTATGTCTTATTCCATGTTAGGTGCTAGAAATGCAAAGATGAACAAGCATAGTTCTTATTGTCCAGAACATTACAGATATATAAATCTGTGATGGTGATATGATATTGAAAAGAGTAATTGTTACTTTAGAGGTTTTGCTTCACACAATCTGGGAAAGAACATTGTAGGTACACCAAGGTAGAGATGATTAGATCTCTAAAGGCTACACATACGTCATTGGATTAGGGAGAGTGAAAAAGCATGCAGCAACATCTGCAGTGAAACAGTGTTTGCTGGACATGATGGGGCTGCTGCACAGTGCATTCACAGCAGCTGCAACCACATGCACAAGACCTGTATGAGATCAAGCCAGCTAAAACCACAGCACGGGCAGGGGAGGCTCCTTCATGAAGTCCTGTCTCTGAGGAGCAGTTGGCAATTGATGGCTGCTGAGAGAGGAAGTTTCATCCCCAAGGATGTGGCCCCTGAGAGGCTGTGCTCCAGGAGATGGTCCTAGACCCATGCACATCCTTGAGCATCAAGTGCACACAGTGGATTAAAAAGCACATGAAGTTGAGAGGGAAAAGTGATGGAAGGGATGGGGAGGAAATGGAGGGGATGAAATGGGGGTAGACATTTGATCAAAACACATTATATATGTATGAAATTATTAAACAAAGAAATCTCAAATTAAAAATATGGAGCAAATGTGGGGTAATGGAAAGAATGAAAAAAGGAAAGAACTAAAGCAGATAGAGTAGGAAAAGGATGTGAAAAAGGAAAGGAAAATGCAGAAAAATAGAGAATATGGAGGGAAAGTAGATAAGAAATGAATTAAAGCCAAGTGTGATGATACAGGCCTGTACTCTTAACACTTGGGAAGTGGAGGCAAGAGAATCAGGAGTCTAAGGTCATCCTCACTAACATAGCAAATTTCAGGTCAGACTCTGTCTGTCTGTCTGTCTGTCTATCTGTTTCTGTCATACACACACACACACACACACACACACACACACACACACACACACACACATTTTTTAAAACCATAAGATGACAGGAAAACAAAAACACAGGAAAGCATGGAGGTAGACATTAGCTGACCTGTAATTCCCACAGCTCCCTTTGTTAGAAATTCAATTCAGTAACAAAATGCCACAGCCTGGCATAAAATGTGGTGTTGTAGTTCTGGAGGACCAGTCAAGTAGACAGCAGAGCTGACTGCTCCCAGGGTGCTGAGGGAGTCTGCTCCCGGTGCCTTCCCTTGACTTGGATACTTCATATTGCCTTCCTTCTTGGTGTGCTATTTCTCTATGCCCAAATTTCCCTTTTATAAGGATAAAGGTAAGAGTAGATCAGCTTGACTTCATCTGCAAAGACCTTATCCAAATAGGACCACACCCTGAGGGAATAGGAGTCTGGGCTTCAACATAATTGAGAGCTACAATGCAATCCGCAATACCCTGAAGTCTCAATGTATTCACCTTGAAAGTCTGATGTATTTTCATGCAGTTCTGTTTTCAATGCATTTCAACATTTCAGTGTGCTCTTTAATAATCTTGGGGTACTTTTGATTGCAACCACGCACTTTGCTTATGCTCAGGGTCTCTGTCTTCCATAAGTTGTCTTTTTTTTTCTTTGATGTTTTAGATTACAATAGTCCCCATCTCTGGGAGAATTTTCCCATTGGTTACCTTACACTGCAGATAGTTCTAAACCCTGGAATATTGTATCTTACCCTATACATACATACATACATACATACACACGATAAAGTTTAATTTATAAATTAAGCACAATAAGAGATTACCAGCATTAATACTAAAGTACAACAATCATAGTAATATACCCTAATGCAAGTTACACGACTTTATTCTCTCACTGAAGGATGCACTTTATGTTGCCTCTGGCACATGCGTATTGCAAACATCGCTACTGCTGAGCTTTGGGGCCTTAATGAAGTAAAATAAGGGATGCTTGAACATATGCACTATGGTAATACTGCAGTAGTAGATCTGATAATGGAGATAGATCCTAACTGATTATTGGGTAGGTAGAATACACTGCACAGAGGTGACTCATAACTCTGGAAGGCAAGGTGGTGGGTAATTTCATCATCTATGCTGAACAGCATGCAATTTAAAATGCAGGAAATGTTTATTTCTGTGATTTTACTTTATTTGAAGCATGGGATGCAAAACAATGGATAGAGGGAAGGCTACCGTGATTTTTATGTGTAACTGGGGACAAGAAAAAAATACTAACATCGATTTTATGTGACTGAAGGAAAATTAAACAGCTGTTGAAAGTTATGAAGTATACAGGTATAATTATTTCACTAGCAATGAAGTAGTTTTATATTACCAGCAAAATAAATTGAAATAAATTTGCCACTTATTTCTAGGTGCGTCGTTCAAGAATGAGTAAAATGAGTTTGGCTGATGAGTTTAAGCAGATGATAAGAGAAGGAGGACCTTTTTCTCTTTGGCGAGGAAATGGTGTGAATGTTATCAAAATCGCACCAGAGACAGCACTCAAGATAGCGGCCTATGAACAGGTAAAGTGTCATTGACTATGGGGTTTTCAATGGTCATGTTTTCAATTTAATTTTTTATAAGTTTAGACTTTTGTGAAAGAGAGCACAAGTGTATATAAGCAAGAGTTGCCCGTGTAAATATTACTGACTTTTCTTTTCATCCGTGCTTTATTACTATAGAGTGCTTCTAGAGGTTGCACTGCATTATCACTGCAGGTCTGTGACTCATTCTTTTAAGTTAGTTGTCACAGCATAAGAGGTGTTCACAAAACAGTTCATAATTTTTTTCTTAGAACAGTTTGAATGTTTCTCAGAGATTTCAGCCCATTTGTTAATGAATCAAGAATTAATCTTCTTATTTAGTGAAGACAAAGTTGAGAAATATGCCCCGAATTTCAAAGATTTTTTTGGTCTGATTTAAGATCTTGTTTTTACTTAAGTAATTTACTTTGAGACAGGACAGACATCAGTTTTCAAATATTGCAATTTATTTGGGTTTCATAAGAGTCTAAGGATGCTCTACATGCTTCTCAAGTTTTTCCTCTTTATTGTGAATTTTAGAATAATTCTCTCCTCTTTAAATAAATGCTTAGCTAGGGCATTAATGTGCTTCTTCTGCAGGGCCTTTCTCATGTGGGCACAGAGCTGTACTGTTTTTTGAAAATATAAAAGATGGATGCTACCCTTTCTTAGGTCAGATGGTTGAAAAGCAAGTAGACAGATGCCTCTGAAATGCTTGTCATTAGAATATACAGCTCTTCCTAAAATGGAGATTTGCCGACTCATTCAACAGTATTGTTTTTATCAGCTAGTGTACACCTCATGTGTTAAAGACCCTTTTCTAAGTAGTGGAAATGTAGCAAATAAAAACAAGTAAAAGGGTCTCATTTGTCTTTGTGGATTTTAAACTAAAAAACAATAATGGATGAATGAATGAATGCACGATCTCAGTGGTTGCTGGGAAAATAGAGGAGAGAGACTGGCAACTCTTTCAAGGAGTTTCACCATGAGAAGAAGAAGGGGAGGGAAGTGGGAGGTAGATGGGGAATGGGTCCAAAGAGAGGGATTCCCTAGAGCTGGAAAAAGCAGTGCTCCTAAAGTGACCCAGTGAGGGGGGTACTACAGAGACCAAGGTGGTATGCGAAGTGACTGTCCTTAAAAGGAGAAGAGCTTTGGTAAGAAACCGGAGCTGGGGCTCAGGAAGGCGTGGTGTTGCCCAGGCTCTTCAGCCACAGGCCCAGGAGAAGCACTGTTGAGTGGGGACAGCCGTAAGCAGGTTTCTTGTTGCTTTCTTCTTAATGCTTCAGTTTCTTTGGTAAAAAATGGGAAACAAAGATATGTTGGAGGCTCAAAAGAGGGGAAACTATGAAAATCTAAGAGAGTCATAGTATAGATGGAACAAGGAAATGAAACAAGATTGTTGGTAGCAAAGGTCAGTTGAATAGTCATGAGTATAAAGTTGTATCTGGAAGCAGATAGATCCAGGAGATCTGAGTTACAATATCTTTTGATTTTTGGCAATTTCTTATATTTCAGTATTTGTTATATGCCTACACACACGAGCTAGGTCTTAGGTTTTATAGTAGAGTCTGGGGGTACATAAGAAAACAAGATATATATCAACTCTCTGCCTTTCCAGATCCACATTCTATCAAAAGTCCATGCTGAAATTCAGGGACGATTCATCTAAATGCAAATACCAATTTAAGAGAGAGAAATAGTGTGTTGTAAACATATAAAAAAGTTGTGTCCAATGTGTGTTCATGACTGTTAACTGGGAATGTCTATGCTGTCATTTATGAAGAAGAAGAATGTTCTAGACTCTGTGTCATCAGCATGCCACTGTCACTACTTAAGGGGGCACGCAGTGACACAGAGGACACTCCAGGTAACAGTGTTACTAACCAGGACTTTGACTTAAAATGTCTCGTCTGCAGCCCTGGTGAGGTGGAATGAGTCACAGAGAGGCAGCAAAGGGCTCCTTTCCCTATTTTGTGCAACTTCTGATGAGTGACAGACAACAGCCTACTCCTCCCTTTCGGCCACATCCTGCTTCCTGTTGGCCTGTCCAGGGACACATTGCCTTGTAGGGATAACAAGAACGAAGGGGCTGCCACAGAGGGTGTGAAAAGCGGTAGCCATCCCTGTTCTGTCGTACCTAGAATCCAGTTTTCTTGCTGTCTAGAGGCCCGTCTTTCCCTAGTTAACCCGTATTCTTCTCCAGGTTTTCTCGGAGGCCCACTTTTCTCTTGATTCGGCCGAGAACTTTACTGGAGGATGGGTGTTGAGTGAGGCTAGGTCAAGTGAGTTGCAGCAATTCTCCAGAGACTATATTTTACAGTTTAGACTCTGTGTGAAGTCCTTATCCCAATATTAAGCCTTCTGTAATTTCTCCCCATTTAGCATGTCCTGGACACTTACTATTGGCCACTTGACAACATACTGCTTTGACAGAAGAGTCTTTAAATTATACCCTGACAAACCCTGCTTTTCCTGTATTAATGCTGTTCACATTTTCTCTTACATTTTTCTCCTTCTTATGGAAATTCTTCCTAGAATCTGTATCTTGCATTTCCTTTTCCAAGAAGAGACTTCCTTTAGAATCTTCTCTTCCTGCTGCAATCTGCTGGTTGCTTTTACTGCTTTCCGTAAGTCAGAGTTAGGTTCAGAGGTGTGTGACAGAAATCCCCACACAATTTAAGACAGAAACCCATCACTTATGCACACATAGAAATCCGAGGAAAGGCAGAGAGTGCAAAGATGTCCTGTAGGTAAAAAGAAATTCCGTCACTTCCGGCTCACTGTCTGTCTTCTGTGTTGTAGTCCCTCTGTCATGAGTCTGAGCTGGAGCTCCAGCTATCACACCCAACTTCCAGGCAATAACTAGGGAAGGAATCAAAGATGAATACATCCCTCCCATCTAGGATACTTTCCCACACAGAATACTTAAGCTTCATGCTGTTAGCTTAGACTTAGACACACGAATAGGTCTAGCTGGAAAGAACTTAGGAGTGTTGTCTTTAGTTGTAAAACAACTAGCTGCAAATGAATGTATTTTTGAGGATGAAGGGGAGAATGAATGTATGTTAGTATACACCTAGCAGTCACTGTCGGTCAAGGTTTGTCTTTTCCTTTAAGATCTGTTTTAAAATATTGGTTCAGGGAAAACTGCTTCTTTAGAATAGGGTGTGCAAGCTCATTTCCAGAACAGTGCCTGTTCAGTACTGAATGTCAATGAATGAGCTGCACAATGCCATTCTGTAGATGGGAAAACATAGGCAAGGAAAGATGCACTTCTTACTGAAGTCGTATTTGGTCAGTGAAAGAGTCAGAATTAGAACCCAAGTCATCATGCTTCAGGTCCTTTATCTTGAGATGTTGCTTTTGATCTCACATTAGAGATTCACAAGGGCTATCATGTATTAGTGTGTATTAAAGAGGTGAATTGAGGTTCATTGTAAATTAAATTAGATACCAACATTTGTCAGTAATTAAGAGAGACTATGTAGAACAGTAGGTAAGGTGTTAAGGTCATGCACTTTGTAAACTTTCAATTAAAGAAGTTTTAAGTGTGTGTGTGTGTGTGTGTGTGTGTGTGCAGGTTCGCAAAGCCAGGGCATGTGTGTGGAGGTCAGAGGACAACCGTCAGGAGTCAGTTCTCTCTTGCTCCCTTGTAGGATCTGGAGCGCTAACTTAGGTTGTCAGACCTAGGAGCAAGTCTCTACCCACTGAACAATCATGCCAAATTTGCAGCCACACTTTCTAAATTCAAATTCTAACTCTCCCTCTTTCTAGTCATGTAAAGTAGGTCACACTACTTCCCCTGTCTGTGCTTTAAGTTTTGTAAATGTCCCTTAACTTAAAATAGAAGGAATAAGGATGAGGTGTCGGGAACCTAATGAATTATGATGTGTATACCATGCTTATAGCAGTGTCTGACACAAACGTAATGAGTGTTTGCTATCTTTAATCCATCCTAAGTTGTTTCTATGACAACTACACTTTAACTTATTTGTTACTGGGAAAGACAGGAAGACTTTATGACAACTATGCAAAACATTGTATATGACATAGACACATAGAACACGAAGCAAATATGCTTCTGTGTCCTAAATATGCTGGAAAATGGTTGCAAAATGTCTAAATAAAATATTATAAAGTTTAGGCTATACCAAAGCCCACAAGTTCTGTCTCCCCAGGTTCAGTAAACTTACTGGGGAGGTCACAGGAGTCAGCATGTTACTCCAGTCCTCATGGCTATGATTTATTACAACAAAAACACACAAAGGAAATTTGGCAAAAGTAATAGACTGGGTAATTTAGAAAGAAAAGAGACTGGCTCTGAAGTCCAAGCCCTCTGGAAACCTTCAGGCTGCACAAATTTGTGTAGTCTCTCTGATTAGAACTCGTAATACTCCATTGAGCAGAAATGATGAGAATGAGTGTTTTCGTCTCATCCTGGATCTTGGAGGGGAAGTTTTTATTTTCCCCCATGGATTATGAAGTTTGTCTCAGTCTGTCTACATCCATTGTATGCTGCTTCAACAAGTGTGAGACACGGGATAACTTATAAAGAAAAGAGATTTCTTCCTAACACTTCTAGAGGCTGTGAAGTCCAAGGCTACTAAGCCTTTGAGAGTCTTCAAGCTACACAATCCTGTGGTGGAAGGATGGGAGGCCAAAAGAAAGCATATCAAAGAGAAAGAGGCAAGGGAGGCTACCTAGCTTCATTACAGCTCACTTTAGTAATCTTTGACCTACTCTGGTGATAATTAGGTTATCCCTTCTCAAACTGTTAATAAAGTTACAAAGTTACAATGATGTGATGGTTAGTTTTAGTGGGCAACTTGACACACAGTTTAGAATCATCTGGGAAGAAAGGCTCAATGAGAGATTGTCTAGATTGGGTTGTCCACAGGCAACCTGTGGGGTTTGTCTTGGTTACGTTAGTCAGTGTGGGAAGACTCAGCTTGAAAATGGGCGGCAACACCGAGGGTAGAGAAAGCTAACTGAGTAATAAGCATGCATGCGGTTTCTCTCCTTCTGATCTTTACTGTGGATGTTACTTGCCACTTCAAGCTCCTGCTGTTTTGACTTCCCTGCCATAATGGATGGTAAACCAGAACCATGAGCTGAAATAAACTTTCTCCCTTCAGTTGCTTCTTATCACAACAGCAGAAATAAAACTAAAACAAAAGGCAGTTAAATTCCAACATGAGTGGAGGAGGGACCATTCAAGCCACAGAGTCAGCTGAGAGCTTTTTCTGTTTGACCTTTATTGAATGGAAAAAAGTTCCTCCTATACATACCTATTTGAAAATTTTTTCCCCCAGAGTTTAATCATGAATGAATGTCACCCGTGCTCAGTGCCTTTTCTGTCTATTTAGATGATAATGTGTTTTTCCTTTCACTTAAGTGTTGTACCACGTTAATACATGTGAGTATGCTAAATCTTTGTCTTCGATAAATACCACTTCATCCTGGGAGCTGATCTTTTAAGTGTGCTCTTAAGTTTGGTTTGCTAGTGTTTTATTGAGGATTTTTTTTTGTTTGTTTTTGTTTTTCGAGACAGGGTTTCTCTGTGTAGCTTTGCGCCTTTCCTGGAACTCACTTGGTAGCCCAGGCTGGCCTCGAACTCACAGAGATCCGCCTGGCTCTGCCTCCCGAGTGCTGGGATTAAAGGCGTGCGCCACCACTGCCCGGCGAGGATTTTTTCATCTATATTCACTTAGGGTACTGCCTCTTGTTTTTATTTTATTATGTATTTGGCTTGGAACCAGTGTGATGCTGGCCTCCTGAAGTGAATTTAGGAGTATCCTTTTCATTTTTCTTAAAGAGTGGAGAAAGAGTGACATCAGTTTTTTTAAATTAAAGCCATCTGACTATTGGTTTTCTTTTGTTTGGAGATTTTTGATTGGTGATCCTGTCTCCTTATTTGTTATTGATCTGTTCAGGTTTTCTGTTTCTTCATATTTCAGGTAATGACTTTATTTTAGGGGACAAAGTTATATAGTTTATTGGTCTATAGTTCTTCATAGACCAATATCTTATAATTATTTTTATTTCTGTGATACCAGCTATAATATCCCCTTTTTATTTTTGATTTTAGTTTTTTAAAAAAGGCATTTACTTCACCCCCTCATTAAAAAAAAAATTTAAGATGAAATTTTGCTGTTTTGAAGGCTACCTCAGTCTCCCAGTAGCTGGGATTATAGGCACACACCACTACATTCAGCAACATGGCTCCTTGTTAACGGCACTGATCTCTTAGCAACTTTTCTATGTACCCCCTTTTCTGGACAGTCTGTAGATTTTCTGAGTCTTTCAGCTCTGCTCACCCCACCCCCCAGTTCTTATGGCATATCTGCCTAAAGAGGCCAATGCATGCTGCAGCCTGAATGCTACACTGCTTTGGAATTTTCTCTGCCAAGTAAAGCATTCTGTCACCTTGAAAGTCTGATATGCAAAATCCCAGGCCACAAACAACATGCATCCTAATTTTTTTTTAATGTGTGTGCCTGCATGCATGTATGTTTATTGTGTGTATGCCTACTGTCTGTGGAGGTCAGAAAAGAATACTAGATCCCCTGGGATTGGAGTTAAGAATGGTTGTAAGCCCCCAAGTGGGTGCTGGGAACTGAGCCCAGGTCCTCTGCAAGAACAGCAAGTGTTCTTAGCCACCGGACCATCTCTGCACTTCCACCCTAGCACTTGTATAGGGCTAACAAGGGTGGCCTGCAGGCTAACCCAGTCCTCATAAACTTTACTGTCCTAGTCTTCCTTACTATACTTTTGTAACCAAAGAGTCTGCCATGCTGTTTCTAATTATCTAGTTACCAAACACACTGTCTTCTATGTGCAAAGCAGAGTACCAAAAAAAGATAAAAATACACCTTCTGTTTATGTTATTTACATGCTGCTTATGATATAACACATTCATGAGTAGACTTAAGTAATTTAATGTAGCTATTGAATTATTCCATAGAATAAATAAAAGAAAAAAGCTGAATAGAGAGCTTTAACTTATCTATTACATAGAAACTAAAATTTAGTATTGTACTAGTTTGTGCTAATATTCAGCACCTGATATGTAATATATTTTAATATAATTTTATGCTTTTAGTTACTGCTATAAAACTTGAAAGGCATATATTTCAGTAATACTATATATTTCAATATTTCTATTTATACAGTATAAGAAATTTCTTAGTTTTGATGAATCTAATTTAGGAGTTCTTCAAAGATTTATAGCTGGTTCCATGGCTGGTGCAACTTCCCAAACCTGTATTTATCCCATGGAGGTATGTATTATTATAACATTTTAATTAAAATAATGCTTTTAATGCAACTAACAATCAGAAATGGCTTCCAGATCATTATAATAACTTTGTATGATTTGAATCTTGTATAAAGTGTCAGTCTCAATTAACTTTATTGTTGTTTGAGACAAATGATGTTGTAGATAGACCAAGAAAATACATTTATTTAGTCACTTGGTAGGTGAATATGGATTGTATGCATGCTGAGCTTAAGATACTTTGCTAGAGGCCATGTAGGATCCAAGAGGGACTGAGATGGGGATTTTGATCATGTATTCCATAGTCTATAAGGGAAAATAAGACATATACATTGATATCAATGATCCAAAATTGAAAAAAATTGTACAAGAGAGCTCACTATATAGTGCTAGGGAAACTCAAAGGGAAGAATTTATTTATTTCTGGTTAAGAATTCAATCAAAGACAGGACCAGAATGTGTGATCATGGCATAGGCTTTGAACATGAGGGATTATGAAGAAAGGCATTTTCAGTGGAAATAGCAGGTTGAACAAAGGAAAGGAAATTTTAATACGTAGACACTTAGTTTTGCACTGTTTGAGGCGTTTTTATTGTTGTTGTTTGTGTTTGGTTATTTGAGACAGTATCTCACTCCATAGTCCAAGTTAGCCTGGAAATCACTATTCAGCCCAGGCTAACATTGAGCTTCTTGGCAGTCCCTTGTCCTGGTCTCCTGTGTGTTGAGATTACAGGCATAAGCTACAATTTTTATAAAATTTGTAAGCATGACGTAACAAACCTCACTGGATTGCTGCATAAGCCAGGTGAATCTAATCAATACCCTATTATTACATTACTATCTTTTACACCTAGGTGATGAAGACCAGGCTGATTTTAGGTAAAACTGGCCAGTATTCTGGGATTATTGATTGTGGCAGAAAGCTTCTGAAGAGAGAGGGCATTCGGACCTTCTTCAAAGGCTACGTTCCCAACATGATAGGCATCGTACCGTATGCAGGCTTAGATCTCGCCACCTTTGAGGTGAGTTCATTCTCAAAGCATTACATTATACATTATATTTGACAATGTGACACAAGATTTTTATTTTGAAATATAGGTATGGCTTTGCATGAAATAGCTTCTGATCAAGAATCAAATTGAGTGTTCTCATTTGCCTTTCTCTTAGACATCTGGTAATCTAGTCATTTTTATTTCTGTTTATTGTTTATTTTTTGTAACTTACTTCTTGGTAATGATGATTATAGACATAACTTCTGATAAAATAGTAGTTTTTAAGCCCCAGAAGTGCATCAGAATCACCTACTTGTAGATCTTTAAAAGAATAGACCCCCTTGGCCACATCCTGAGGTATTCTGATTTAATTATCCCAGGAAGAACTGTTGCAGTTGGAATTTTCTTTGTGCTGCCAAACCAACTCCCAAATAAAGACACAGAGACTTACTATTGATTATGAACGCTAAGCCTTCACTTGGGCTTGTCCCACTAGCCCTTCTAACTTAATTTAACCTGTTTCTATTCATATATGTTTTGCCTCAGGACTTTTTACCTTTCATTCTATATGTCCTACTTTCCTGCTTCCTCCGTGTCTGTCTGTCTGGCCCCTGGCATCTCCCTTTTATCTCTTTTTATTTCTTCTTTTCCAAGCCTAAATTCCTCTTTCTACTTACTTTCCCTGAAGTCCTGCCTATACCTCCTCCCTAGCTATTGGCCGTTCAGCTTTTTATTAGACCAATCAGGTGCCTTAGGCAGGCAAGGTAAAACAGCAACACATCTTTACACAGTTAAACAAATATTCCACAACATAAACAAATGTAATACATCTTTACATAGTTAAATGAATGCAATACATCTTTGCATAGTTAAACAAATATTTCACAACAGCCTGGGATTCAGATTTCCTAACTGCGCAGAAGAATCTGATGTGTAGATAAGGTTGAGAAAATAGAAATATTCTTGCATGGTTGTGAAGATTAGAATCAAGGAAACGAATAAACATGGGTTAAAGATGAGAGCCAGCCTAGAAGTGAAACCCTGACAGTGTACTGTTATCAGGCAGGGTCACAGGCATTTCATGGTCATGATCATACATTTGTCTCAGGACAGATTTGAGATTGGCATAAAAATGCTATTGTGTTAGTTTCTGTGGGAATATCCAGAATTATTGCTCTGGTCTTTAAATCCAAAACAATAAAAGGAAAACAAAACAAACAAACAAACAAAAATAAAAACAAAGCCAGACAACAACACATAAGAAACATAGACATACAAATGCAGAGTGTGAAGCTGAGGTGCTAAACTTTATTCTACTTAGAGTTGCAAGATGAAAGGTCCTCTCTTCTCCACCAGCTTCTGAAGAACTACTGGCTGGAACACTACTCCGTGAACTCAGTGAACCCCGGGTTAATGATCGTGCTGGGCTGCAGCGCACTGTCGCACACTTGTGGTCAGTTAGCCAGCTTCCCCCTGAACCTTGTTAGAACTCGCATGCAGGCAGGTGAGTGTTTCAGTAGTTTAGTTTAGTGATGCCATCACTAAGGTAAGGAATATGTTTTAAGTAAGTATGAATTGATGGTTTGAAAAACAGAAAACTGATAGAATTGATTAAGGAAAAGCTAACCAGTTTGAAATATTAGATCTGAATGTATTGTTGTTATTATTTTAAAGATTATTTTATTTTATTTTATTTTATGTGTATGAGTGTGTTGCTTGCATGTATCTACATGTTCTCCGTAAGTGCAGTGCCTGAAGCAGCCAGAAGAGTGCACTAGATCTCTAGGAGCTGGAGTTAGAGATGGTCATGTGCCTCCATGTGGGTCCTGGGAACTGAACCTGGGTCGTCTGGAAGAGCAGCAAGTGCTCTTAACCATTGAGCTATCTCTCTTGGAAACTTTTGTAAGTTCCAAATGTTTTTGTTTTTCCCTCCAAAGTTCTGTCTGGGGCCTTCCACATTTGCTCCGGTTACTGATGATCTCTTTAAGAGGACTTTAGCTAGGAAGTGCCATGCAGAGCAGTGTAGGCTTTCTTTCTTTAAATCAAAGCAACAGCTAACCCGCGGAGGCACGTCGCTCTTCTTGGTTCTGCTGTAAAAGGCTCTGGGACTCTCTGCACTTCAGTCTGCTCAGGGAGGTGATATTAAGGACTGTGTGTTTTATTTTCTTGGTGAAATATTAGGGATTTAGATGTTAACAAATGAAAAAAAAAATCACTTTTCAAAGATGGAAAAACAACACAATGCTATTATCTTTTGAGTAAATTAAGGGTCTCACGGTGGGTGATATGCTTTAGCTTTTTCTTTCTAAGTTGGGCTTTGGGTTCAATTTATATTGCAATTGAGGTGGAGAATTTCCCTGCCTAGCATCACTCATGCCTTCTTCTGTTCAACTACCCTTCAGTCCCACTTCCAAATGCTTCTGTGAAGTCTCTCATGAAAGACTTGCAAGTTGTTCAAGGGATCTTTCTGCACTGATGAAATCATCTGTATCTGTACTGCCCAGTATAGAAGCCACCAATTACATGCGGCTATTTGAAATGTACTAATATGACTGAAGAGTAGAAATTTAATTGAACAGTCACATGTATGGTTACTACCCTATTGAGCAACATAGGATTATTCTATATATGAGTATCTTCTGAAATGATTTCAATTTCTATAAATTCTCATTATCTTTGAGCTAGATTAATAAGTAAGTATTAAATATTGAATTATACTGTGTTTTAAAATTTATAGCTATCCGGAAAAATGAAACAATACCTATGTTGCAGCTCATTAAAGAAATATACACTAAAGAAGGAAAGAGGGGATTTTACAGGGGTCTTACCCCTAACGTCATCAAGCTGCTTCCTGCAGTGGGCATCGGCTGTGTGGCTCATGAACTAGTGAAATTCCTTTTGGGATTAACCTAGAAGTGGAATATCAAACCGCCACCATTGCCGCAATCACTAAGGTTCAAGATAATCCTGGACTCTCAGATGATCTTACTGTTTCCTAAAAGGAAAGGAATATCAACTAATTGTAAAATTACTTTGTCTTTATTTATTATAAAATATACAAATTAAACAATAGTGTTGGTAGAGTTCTTTAATAATTTCAAATCCTTTCTTATCCACAGAATTCTTATTTTATATTTCCTGTTACTGTCTCCTTAAACCTAAAACTAGGTTTTGATTGGGTGCTAATATATCGTTCAATCACACTAGAAAACATTTGGTAAGCTACACTAGAGTTTTTGCTAGCATGCTCTTTTTAAGTTATGAGCATGTTTTACACAGTAAAGCAAAGCCAGTGCATTTAAATTTGACACTACAGTTCATCTCTTCAGCAAAGTGGAAACCCATTCTGTAATTCCTTCTAGAATGTATGGATTGGGCGACACGCTTTGTCACTTGCTAGTCCTGTGTCCCTTCAGTTTCTGCACATCCCATCCCCCCCATCCCACCCCCACCCCAAGACCGGTTTATCTTTCTAGACATCTTTGTAGACAAGAGCTGCCTTTCTTGCCTAGCCTGGGGGAATTCCTGTGCACATGGTTTCCACAAACCCTGAGAATGATTTGCCAGGGGCAGCGGCTTCTCTTTCACTCCACTGGGAAAACACTGGCTAACATTTCTTAATTGAGGACCCGTTGGTGTCCTCAAAAGTCCTACTCACTTCAACCATCTCAGGTAATCTAATTGAAACCAGTTGCTGGAGCTGGAGGTGGGGCAGCTGTCTCCTCCTGGGAGGGATGGAGGTAGGGAGGGCTAAGTGTGTGACTCACAGCACATTGTCTCCAGAGTTCCTCTTCGGAGTCACTGCCTTTTATTTGCACTGTGAGTGGGAGCTTCAGGGGTAATAAAGTTGACTGAGCAATAATGCTATTATGACCTTATATTTCACTTTAAAATAAGACGTCTATTGTCAGAACTCTGTTAATAGTTGGTTAGTTCTGTATTTTTTTTTACTTCATTAGCAAATATCAATTGTACAAAAATGGATAGTTTCACTGTGTCATTTTTATACATTATGCTATGAACTTTGATCACATTCAACCATAAACTCAGTTAAAAAGTGAGCAAAGGACTTGGATTGACATTTTCCCAAAGAAAATATACAAATGACACAAATAAGCAAATAAAAGTTCCTTGATATTCCTGACCACAGGAAAAGCAAATTCAAACCTAAATGAAATCCCATTTTACACCACTGTGATGGCTATTATTGAGAAAACCCTAGAAAACAGCAGAGTTCTGGTGAGGATATGGAGAAACTGGAGCCCTGTGCATTGTTGATGGAGGATGGTGCCACTGCTTCGGAGAACAGTTCTCAGGAGATCTCATCACCAAAAAGAAGAATGATCCTGCTGTCCAGCAGCTTACGCTGATGTGGATATGGCTCTGTATGCCGTGAATGTGTTGCTCTGATGGATTGATAAGTGAAACGCTGATTGGTCAGTAGCCAGGCAGGAAGTATAGTATAGGCGGGACAGGAGAGAGGAGAATTCTGAGTGAGGAGATGCTGCCAGCCGCTGCCATGAGAAGTAAAATGTAAAGTACTGGTAAGCCACAAGCCATGTGGCAACTTATAGATTAATAGAATGGGTTAATTTAAGATATAAGAACTAGATAGCAAGAATCCTGCCATGGCCATACAGTTTATAAGTAATGTAAGTCTCTGTGTGTTTACTTGGGTCTGAGTGGCTGTGGGCCTGGTGGTACTGGAGAAATCTCCAGCTACATTATGCTATTTGAAAAAACAGTTCAAAGCAGGGGTTCAAGGAGCTACTTGCTCATCTATGCTCATATCAGCATTGCTTGCAATAACCAAAATGTTCAAGCAACCTGGAAGTCTGTCTACAGGTCAATAAACTGTGGTTCGTGCATATAATGGAATGCTCTTTCTCTTTTAAAAGAAAATCTTGGTACATATTACAATATGGATGACCCTGGAGGATATTATACTAAGTGAGATAAACTTGTTACAAAGTATAAACACTGTATGTTCTCTTATATGAGGTACCAAGATTGATTAGACTCGTGGAGGCAAGTGGAATGGTGGCTGCCATGCTTGGCAGGGAAAGGTGACACCTGGAGTTACAAATGGCTGTAAGCTGCCATGTGGTGCCGGGTACCAAACCCAAGTCCTCTGGAAGAGCAAATCGTGCTCTTAACTGCGAAGCCGTATCTCCAGCCCCTGACCCAAATTTCTTATAGTGTTAGACTCCTTTTGGAACGAGCACACTGTGTTCTGCCTCCCTGGACTGGCTCCATAAACACAGGGGCCTCAGCTAGTTTCTTCATTGCTGTCTCTCCCACGTGGAGGTCTTTGGGTGGCACATAGCAGGCATTCAGTGAAGACTTACTAGTTGAATGAGCCGCATCCAGGGGAAGGAACATCTGTTTACACTTGTTTTATATTCGGTGGAGGGAAAGGGTTATTATACCACCTTTTGTTACCTGTCTTTTTCCAACCTTAATTATAGCCCTTTCTTTTTAGAACGTTGGTAATTATTGCAATAGAACCTAACTCCAATATGATTCAGGGAAGCAGTTTATATAAAATAATTAATGTTATTGTAGTTTTATCTCACCTTTTGGGTGTTTTTTTTTTGCATGTGTTCACATGTGTAGATGTGCATGTGGAGGCCAGAGGCTGACATTAGGTGTCTTCTTTCATCACTCCCCACTTTATTTAAATTTTTATTAGATTGTGTGTGTGTGTGTGTGTGTGTGTGTGTGTGTGTGTGCAAGTGCCAAGGCATGTGTGTGGAGGCCAGAGGTCACTTGCTGGGGATCAGTTCCTTCTTCTCACCCTGTGGGTCCCAAGGATCAAACTCAGATCATCAGGATTAACAATAGGTATCTTTACTGGCTGAGCCCTCTCCAGGGCCCTCCACCTTACTTTTTGAGACAGGGTCTCTCATGAACCTGGAGCTTGCCTATTGAGGCAAGATTGTCTGGGTAGCAAGCCCTAGAGATCCCCTGTCTTTACCTTTACAGCACTGGGATTGCAGGTGTGCACAGCCATGTCCATTATTATTATTGTTATTTTAATGTGGGTGCCAGGGGATTGAACTCAGGTCGTCATGCTTCTAAGGCAAACATTTTACTAACTAAGATATCTTTCCAGCTCTCCTCATCCCTAATCCTGTATTGCATTGTAGCTGTATTGTGTTATTAATTTACCTTCTAGAGCAACAAAACTTCCTAGGAGCTTTGCTTTCAATAGCTTAACATGTATCACTGTCCTGGACTGTAATAAAGCTCTAGCTAAGAGTTTCACTTCCCTCCAGCCTGTGGTCACTTCTGTTATTGTTCCTGGCTTGAGCATTCCTGACTACTCCCAGTAACCCTTTGAACTTTATTTGCTTTGAACTTTCTCTCCCACTGGAAAGTAGGGAGGTGGGAATGAGAGTTAGATAGTAAAGAAAACTGAGTATGTCTCTGAATAAGGATGGTGATCACGGTTTCAGTCCACCACGTCTGCAGAGTCTTCCTCATACACTGGGTGTTGTTTCTGTGTCTGCAAGGAGAAAGCAGTCAAGCTTTGTGTCGTAAAGAGAGTGTTTTATACTGGGCAAGTCTGGAACCCGTGTGTTACTTTTTCAGTAGAAGATATTCCACAGGTGGGTAAGAAAACCTCAATTATTGCACATCCATTCTGCACATCAAGCCTTGCCTTCAATGCTTGTGTGGAATATTTCCAACGTAAAAATGAAGAAATGTATTTGGAAAGTTTATCCTTCATGGCTGATAGAAGAGTCATGAAGGTTAAATTATACAGAGGCTTTAGTGGAACCACTGCTGACTTAATCCACCCTGTGATATTAGGCCAAGGATGGGTCACGTGATGCACCCTCTGTGTGCCATTTCCTTTTCCCTAATAGACTCTGGGTGTATAGAACTCACCTCTTCCTGCTAGCTTCTTAGACAAATCCCAACCTCCTCTTTATGATGCCAGCAACATCACAGGAGACGGTATGGGGGAGATGCAGGGAGGTAAGTTCTCTGCTCTAACCCCATTCCTGGCCATCCAACTGAACATCAGTGACCAGTGTTTCTTCCTTCTCTCATCGTCTGGATGGCTTTTACTATATCACACTGCTGACCTCATGGAAGTATTATATAAACTATGGGTTGTACTTTGTTCTAGTCATAACAAGCTGGTTTTACTTAGTTTGCTCCTGTGAAGGAAAATTTGTTTAAAGTAAACCCATCTTAGAGAAGAGGAATTTTTTTTTAAAGAATATTGGGGCTTTGTTCACTTCAAAAGCCAATTTGCAAAATTAGCAAGCCCAAGCAACATAGAAAAGAAGCAGCCTGTGTATACTCATTCACAGATTCCATCCAAATTTTACCTGTTCTCCAGATGATATCCTTTCAGGTCACATGCTGAACTTCTTTTATTTCTGGTCTTTTTCATCAAAGAACATTGTTTAAGTCATTCCTCGACTTTCATTATCTTTACAGATCTAAAGGTAACAGACTGTAGAATACTCTGTTTGGTTTATCTGACGTTTCCTCGTGATTGCATTCAGATTGTTCTCCTGTATGGAACTACTCACTCAATCCAGTCAGGCATCCTGTTCAGCCACCTTTGGTGCCTGCCACACAGCTTGCGTTGCTCAGACCTGCCTGGTGTCTCTTAAATTGTAAGGAAGATAGGAAAGAAGAAAGAAGGGAGGGGAGGAAAGAGGGAAGGAAAGAAGGAAGCGTGCATGACCAGAGATGGAGAGAAGAGGGTAACGAGAGGTCAGAGGAGGCAGAGAGGGAAGAGTGATATATATAATAAGTATTTTATTATAAAGTGGAAATATACAAGATTGATCCACTGCCTATGATCACTGTTATTAAAAAGATTCACATTATTTACACTAAATGTATAGTTTTCAGAAGATAATTTGAATAAATACTGAAACACTGAAGTTTTAACACAGCTTTTAAAACAATTTTCAAAATGCTGAGGCATGATTTTAAAGCCAGTTATAACTCTATTATTTAAAGCAATTACAATTACTTTTAAATGTGAAGTATTCACATGATTTAGTAATGGTGGTGATGTTAGTAATTTAGAGCCATTTTTTTTTTTTGGTTTTTTTTTTTTTTTTTTTTTGGTTTTTCGAGACAGGGTTTCCCTGTGTAGTTTTGCGCCTTTCCTGGAACTCACTTGGTAGCCCAGGCTGGCCTTGAACTCACAGAGATCCTCCTGGCTCTGCCTCCTGAGTGCTGGGATTAAAGGCGTGCGCCACCATCGCCCGGCAGTGCCATATTTTTACAATTGAGAATTGTTTGCATTTATTTTGGGAAGGGGTTGGTAGATAGTCTGGGCAAGAGACAGAATTCATCTACCTTTTAACCTGGAATTCGGACTCGTAAATGACGTAGAGAGTATGATAGCATTTCCCAGTAGCTTAAGTGTGGTACGAAGGAGCCTAAACCTGAAATGGTTATTTCCTCACTATACTGCTAGGACATCCAGGGTCATATTTCGCTGCATGATAAGATCCCCTTTCCTATGGTGATCGTAGCTGTACAGTGAAGCTGTTAAACACACCGGGTAGAACAGGTCCTCGGGTCCTCGTGGAGGGCTGGTGCTTTGTCTTTATCAGGGCAATTAGTAGCTGCTGGTAAAAAGAGCAAGCATGTTTACCTGCTCAAACTGTGAGGCTCTAGAGTGGTTATTCAAGCAGATCCACTACCACTCCAAGGAATCCAAAGTCGGTGCTGAAGTCTTCAAGGATCAAAATGGATGAGGTCAAAACAGTCTGCTGTTTCCATGGAAATGAAGGACAGGAGGAGGCCAGAAGCCTTTTAAAGCAAAGTGCTGAATTAGGCTGAATGCTAGACTTTTTCCCTGACCAATGAATCAAGTAAATATGAGTCCGGGGTTTTCTGTGTGGCCTTTGTGGGAGCCCCTGGCCCGTGGGCCTTACCGACAGACGCAGGAAAGGAAGCCCTCTCATGGAGATGTGTGAAGTCCACGGACGTTTTCTTCTCCCATGCAGAAACTTGGCGTGACTGTTGTCTGTATTAGCCATCCTTCACCATCGTAGCAAACAGCGGAGATAATCAGTTTATAAGTAGGGAAAGGTTCTCCTGGGCTTAAGGTTTCAGAAGTTCCAGTCCACGGTCACGTGACCCCACTGCTTATAGGCCACTTTGCGGTTGGGGTATGGGGGGATAGGGTGGAGTGTGTGTGTGTGTGTGTGTGTGTGTGTGTGTGTGTGTGTACATGACAACAGTGGCGAGTGCGGGGTGGAATAAAACCTCACCTCATGGCTGGGTAGCAAGAAACAGAGACTGGGGTTCTACAGCCCCCATGGTACAGTTCTCCCCCACTGGCCTGAAGACCTCACAGTAGGCCACACCTCTAAAAGGCTCTACCCCCCTCTCCACAGCGCTAAGCTTAGGACCAGGATTTCAACATGGGTCTTTCTGGGGACATCCATATCCAAACTACAGCAGTTGTGTACGGTGTTTCTCAATCCATTGAACATATATTCATAAAACAGTGAAACTTATTCCCAGATGATTAGAAGATAGGCCTATGTTTTTATTAGATTCAACAAACAAAAAGCTGATCGAATTTCTGAATCTCCCCAATGTCTCATTGCCTCGTGGCACACATTTATTTCTTCTTCCCAAACCATTCACTGCTCTTATTTCTGTGTGATTCCTAGGCAGGAAGCCTGGGCAGACAGACCTGAAGTTTATTACTGAGCAGTTCATAACCCTGGCTCTGCAGGCCGATGGCTCCCGGTATTATTTATAGCGAAGTTTAAAATTTAAACACTTCACAAACTTATATTTGATTTTCACAGTGCTTGTTTAAGAATTCTTTATTCCATTTTGTTCATGTTTAAGCCTGGTTTTTAAAGTCTGCTTTACTGAGACTCTTTACACAGAACAAAATAAACCTATGTAGGTTTCTGATGAGCACACACTGTGTAAGCACCTTGGTAATCAAGATCTAGGAAAGTCCCACCACCCCCATCCACATGCCGCCCTTTGCTCTTCATATCACCCCTCCCCACAATAAAAATAACTCATAACTCCTGCAGCTCCAGATCTGTTTCTGTATATATATATATATAATTTTTTTCTTTCCAGAACGTCCTATAATGTGAGCTGCCTGGCAGCGACTGCTTTTCAGTGCGGCGAGGCGTTTCCTCCTGTGAACGCAGTACTGGCTGTTTAGGAGTTCGTCCACTCAGGAACCTTTCCTTTGTTCCTGGGTTGGCAAGCGTCTCTCTCGAGATCAGCATATCTCCAGAGAGGGCCTTGGACACCGTTTTCAAGGAGAAGTAACAAGAACAGATGATGTCTAAGGGCTTTTCCCGAGGAAGGGGCTAATTCCCAAGACTACAATGTGGAAACAACAGGAACTGGTTTCAGGACGATTTTTATTAACAGCAGGCAACCCTTATCTACAGACTTAATATTCATACACTATGCTTTAAACAGAATGGTAGGGAAGGAGGTGTATTCAAGAACTTAGACCCTGGCTTTTGAAGAAACAGGTGGTTTCAGTTTTCATTTTAAATACCTGAAGACAACAGGATATAACCACAGTTTCTACTGAGTAGAGCGACTGAACGGAGAATATTCCAGTCAAGGGGCATCCTACTTGATGGCGAGGCAGCTGTTCATATTCTCATTTTACCGATGAGAGGCTATTCAGGGAAGCTGCATCCGGTCCTTGGAATTACACAGCTGAGGATCAGGTCTCGGACCTTCTCTCTGTAGATCAATGTTTCTCCCGTTATCCTCGAAACTATGTCTCATCTGAACTGTATGCCGAACCTCAGAATCACACTTGTCTTGAGCGGAAGGAGCTAAAGTTTCTCTGTGTGCTGTGGGAAGGGACCCTCTTTTCTCTATCTCCCCTCTTTTCTCCATGGCCTCCTGGGTGACCGATGCTCTTCTCTGAAAAGGGCCTCTCTGCTGTTTTTGGTCTGGTAGACCTTTCCACAATGGACTCGCCATCCCAGTTACCTACCCACTCCCATCCTTCTGGCGCACATAAACAGCACTTCTCCAATGGGCCTTTGAGGCTGAGCAACCTGCCCTTCAAAACACCTCCGCACTCCAAGTTTTAACAAGCTGGGGACAAAGCTTTGCTTGAGGGGCTTCAGACAGAGCAGAAACCCTTCCCGCATCCAGCACCCTATCCCGCCTGCCTGCACGTTCCGGGGGGCGGGAATCTGGCCCAGCCCGTCCCAGCAGCCAACCCAGGCCTGGGCCAGCTCCGCCCCGAGCAGCAGCTGGGCGGCCACACCCTGCGCCCAGCTAGGTTCCTGTGAGCCAGAAGCCTCGCCCCCCGACGACGTTCCAGAGGCTCTGCGGCTGCCGCCCCACCCGGCCAGGCCTCACCACCCGGATCGCGCCCGGCCAGCTCGCAGCCCGCAGTGCCTTCCCCGGGACCATGCTGCGCTGGCTGCGGGCCTTCGTGCTGCCCACCGCCGCCTGCCAGGACGCGGAGCCGCCCACGCGCTACGAGACGCTCTTCCGGGCGCTGGACCGCAATGGGGACGGCGTGGTGGACATCGGAGAGCTGCAGCAGGGGCTGCAGAGCCTGGGCATCCCACTGGGCCAGGACGCCGAGGAGGTGGGTCGCCGTGGGGCTCTGGGGCAGCTGCAAGGCGCTCTGGGGACACACAGCCAGGTACCCAGAGGGCGGTGGCCTGAGGCCAGGCAAGGAGGCGGAACTATGCCCGCCAGCGGGCTGAAAGAGCTCCTGAGAGTTGGATCTGGAAGGCGGCGGGTATTTTTCCAGATAAATTAGTGTTGCACACTTAAAACTGTCAACGCTTTCGTTTTGAGAACATCTCTGCTTCTTAGCTCTTCCCTTCCCTGTCCATTGCAAACCCTGCATGGTTCAGCTGTCAGACTTCTGTAGGTCCCAAGTTAGGTGAAGGAGATACTTTGTAACTCCTGGAAGCAACTTTGTTACAACTACTAGAGTTTATTGTTTCAAAAACGGGTTAAAACCAGCCGTGCTCCCAGCCACTGGCTGAGTGGGAAAGGCCACATTCCGTTTTTATGACTTTCTAAGTTAGTGCCCTAAGTGCACATATTGATCTGAAGGATTGACCTGTTGTAAAACAGTTGTACTTCCTCTGAGTCATGTAAATTGTGCCCCTGACATCCAGGCCCCTTGGCAGGGTGGGGACACGGGATCTGGAACTTGTCCAGCCCGCTGCTGTGCAAGAGGGCACTGGCTTTCCTGTCCCAGGAGGAACGTGCTTGAGTTACTTCGAGGGCTACCAACTGTTCTGTATCTATATTTAAAACTCCTGTTTCAGTGTCAATGTCCTTAATAGAGGCTCTTCACTTTACTATGTCCTCTCAGTAAGTTACAACGTATTTTGGAAGCGACCCATTTTGCCCAAAGGATTTTTATATATTTCATTTCTGATCTCCGCTAATTCCATTTTTTCACTCTGGCCGTAGGTTTGCTTATTTAATACACACTCTGAAAGAACCAACTTTGGGTACTTTTGCTGAGTGTGTCTGTTCTACTCACTCTGGGTTGACTCATTTCCTCCTATTTCTTGAATCAGAGGCCTGACTTACTAATTTTGAGTGATAGCATCTCTTAGGCTCTCCACAGCTGCATCTCACAGGTATGCTGGGTATTGTTTGTATTATTCTCTTCCTCGTGTTTTCTAATCACTGGCACGGCTTCTTTGACTCATGCATCGTTTTAAGAGTGCTTTAAATTTCCTAAATGTTTTTGTTTTTTTGAAAATATGAATAAAAGTAGACAAAGCATCTGGTGAGATTTTAAAAAGAGAGGGAGTAGCCAGGCATGATTGTGCAGGCCTATAATCCCAGAACTCTGGAAGCTGAGGCAGGAGAATTGCCGCAAGTTACACGTCAGCTTGGGCTCTATCCTCTTCTTACTTGGGTCAAATCCGAGTGAATGGAAACAAACAGCAACAACAAAACTCCCAAAACAGTAACAATTGTTACTGTTACCCCACAGTAACACACTCAGAATCGGGAGAAAAAGTCGAGTTTTTCAAAATGTATTATATATAAAATAAATTAGGTAAAAATTGTGTATATATAAGCATATATAGCAGGGCAGCTCAGGTTTATCACTAATAAACGTATATATTTTGTGCATATATATAAATTATATATATATATATTTTTTGGTTTTTCGAGACAGGGTTTCTCTGTATAGCTTTGCGCCTTTCCTGGGACTCACTTGGTAGCCCAGGCTGACCTCGAACTCACAGAGATCCGCCTGGCTCTGCCTCCCGAGTGCTGGGATTAAAGGCGTGCGCCACCACCGCCCGGCTATAAATTATATTTTGTTCAGAGTATAGTGTCACTACTGGTGGTCATGCCTGGCCTGATCAAACTAGTCCCAGATTAATGCATTCTTCTGCAAAAGGTTAGTAATAGTTTACTCCTCAATGAGAAGGTATTCATTTTCTACTTTCTTCTTTACAGCATTTGTAGTATTTCAGTTTAGGAGAATAAATGCACATTATTTTTATAATTAAGGGGAAGCTATTTTTATTTTGAATAACTGTCACCTCATGTGTGGTGTGTCCTCCTGGACCACCTTCCAGAGATGGGCTGACTGCGTACTGCTGTTTGTGGCTTCCTGACCTCAGGCATCACTGCTTTTATGAGTCTCGAGTGGTATTGCTTATTTAATCATTGCGCCCTCCAAAAAGACCAGCACTCAGGATTAACAATTCTGTCTCACTCATTGAATCAAAGTGATGTCAAAAGGTTTAGGGCTAGCTTCTGAAATACACTGACATGGCAGTGACCTGTCCTTTATTAATTAAAAAAAAAATAAAAAAAACCCCTGAACTTTAAATCAGTTGTGTTACCTTTTTTATACACTTGTTTATTTACTTGTATGTGCGTGCACATGTGCTTTCGTGAGAACCATTGCATGTATGTGGAGCTCATATGGAGGATAACTCACCAAGTCACTTCTTTCCTCTTTCCAAGTGAACTCCAGGATGGAACTCAGGCCTCGGTGGCAAGTGCCTTTTCCCTCTGTGCTGTCCTGTAGGCCCCAGTTGTTGGTGTTTCTGTTTTCAGCATAAGTAGGACCAGCTAGCCAAAAACAGGCTGGGGAAAAGCAGATAAACATGTGATATGTGATTGGCAGGGGGATTCCTTAGCCACGGGCCAACTTGTATGCCTTATTAACTGTGATCTGGACATCCATAACCTGTCTGTGTTTCCACTTCAGGCCATTTCTCCTCACACATGCAGTGAACACCACCCCTTCACGCCTAGACACTTGCTGGGAAGGTTTTCCTTCTCTTCCCAAGGCTCCTTCTCCTGTGGCTGGAGTATGGCGGCTCTGGTTGTTTTGTGCTCAAACTCTCAGGGATCCTTAGTTAACCAGGCCTCAGCTTCCCTCCTCATTCACGGAGGTGTGGGCTTTGAAGAAGACCTGCATTCAACACAGGAATTCCTAGAACGTCTAGGACAGGCTGACAGGGAATTAGCCAAATGTTATTGACGAGCGAATGAGAGGACACTTGTGTTGGGGACAAGTGGCCCGGGGACAGGATGTCTTTGCAGTGTATGCGAAGGTACCATGGCTGGAGGCCAGACGATGTCAGTCAGTCATGTCCCCTATGCAGGGTCCTTGGAAGGGAAATAATCCCACCCTGCATGGGCCATGATCCCTAAAATACACAAAAACTTCCTGGAGTCCTCAGTAATTTTCAAGATTCTGAAAGGATCTTGAGACCAAAGAGGTTGTCAGGTACTACTACGCAGCATTTCAATGACTGTATGACACACTACTTCATGTTTATATAATAGATCGCCAATACTCTGCCATTTAGCTTATTGGCAGTTTCAAAATTGTGTCAAATAAAATCGCACTAGAATCCCTTCGTTTTTATTTTTTGTCTCATTTGGTCCAGGTGTCTTCATAAGGTACATTTTAAAAAAACTTACGTAATTACAACATTTCTTCCTTCCCTTTTTTCCATTCAGACTCTCCCATACACACTTCCTTGCTTTCCTCCAAATTTAGGGCCTCTTTCCACAATGTTATTGAATATATGTACACACACACACACACACACACACACACACACACACACACACACACACACACGTTTATATATATATGCTGAAATATAACCTGCTCAGTCTGTATAATGCTACTTGTATGCATGTTTTCAGGGCTGACCATCTGGTATTGTGTGCTCTTCCTTGGAGAAGACTATTTCTCCTAATTTTAGCACTCCTTATTTACCTATAGGTCCCAGGGTAGGGCTGAGGCCTCATGGGCTTTTCTGCTTTCACTTTGGCATGTCTATTATCCTTGTTCAGCTCCTATTTGGACAGTCATTTTGACTTTATGGATGAGATTTTGGTGAGATTTTACGGATGTCGTTTCTGACATTACTAGGAAGCACAACCTCATAGCAAACTCTCTGGCACTTACAATCTTTCCTTCCCATCTTCTACAATGTTTCCTGAACCTTAGGTGTGGAAGTGTATTGGAGATGTATCCATTGGGTCTGGGCTCCACAACTCTGCATTTTGATTGTTTGTGGTTTTCTGTAGTGGCCTCTGTCTGTTGCAAGGAGAAATCTCCTTAATGAGGGGTGAACACGACACCTATCTGTCAGTGTAAGGACAAGTGTTTAAACTGTCCCTAAGGATTATGCCGGTTTGGTAAATTAGTGGTTTTAGATTCTCCTGCAACATCTATGACTTCACTAGCACTGAGTAGAAAGCCGGGTTTCCTGTCCCAGACATGGTTTCTCTCTTTTTGAGAGGGTCTTAAATCCAATGAGAGAGATGTTGGTTACCACCAAGGTATGCATGCCACTAAATGCCCCCTAGGATTACTGTGCCATTCTGGGTGTTGTGCTTCATAGGTGTTACAGCTAGATTCAGCTCTTGCTTGCTTCCCTCCTCTGGAAGCTTGAGTGGCATCTTCTGGTACCATGTAACCTAATCCTTGGAGAGGAGGCTTTCCGAACAGTTCCAGCTCAGGGACCTCTGGGCCCTGTTTCTGCAGTGCATGGTGTCTTCAGCAACCAAGGGCAGTAGTAATAGGCTGTAATTTGGGGGGAGTCTCTTGGACATCGCTGGCCAACAACTCTAAAGAAGGCTTCTCATGTCTGGTTAGGAGGTCTTTGGTTCTTGAAGGGAGCATTGTCATCTCAGATGAGAAAAGTTTGTTAAAACTGTTAAATGCGGATCTCTGTGAGCTCATGGCCATCCTGGTTTACAAGTCGAGTTCCAGGACAGCTAGGGTTGTTATACAGAGAAACCCTGTCTCTAAAAACAAACAAAAAACAAAACAAAACGGAGCACCAACAATAAACCAAAAACAAAAACACCCCCCAACTATAAATGCATATTTATATACAGAATTACAGGTATTAGAATTAGTTTTAGGCAACTAGTTAATGGCATGATTCCTTACGGTTTTTTCAGACATCCTTACTGTTACTTTACCCACGTCCCTCTTCCCACCTCCCTAAAAGCCCCTTCTGCAAGTCCCCATCAGATCACTTTTGTGTCCTACCGTTCCCTTTACCCCCTTCCCTTCTTCTGTGTTTGCTTCCCTCCCCCACCTGAAGAGCCCCCCTTTCCTGAATCAGATCACTGGTACACTGCTATCCCCCTCTGTTGCTCCCCAACACCCCTATCCCGGTAATGATCCTGTTTCACTCTCCTAGTTTTTGTTGTTACTCTAGGCTATGTACTCATATCTGCAGATTTGGAGGCAGGAGCCCCCAGCGAGAGAAAACGTGGATGCTTGCCTTTCTAGGTCTGTGTTACCTCACTCAATATGATTATTTCTTGGTTTCTCCATTTACCTGCAAAATCCATGATTTCACTTCCCTTAACAGATGTCCCTGAACAGTATTCCATGGTGTTACATACATACCACATTTTCATTATCATAGGATACATTTTGAAAAATGGAAATTGTGAAGTCCAAGGATTGCACATATTAATTGAGCTGTAGAATGCTTTGAGGAAACATTGTTTTCGATGCTGATCCACAGTCTGTGCATTTCCAATTCCTTCCACTTAGGATACCAGTTTTTATAAATGTTCCCATCCTGAAAGAGAAGTGCCTTTTAGTCTCCTTCATACTTTTAATTTTTTGTTCTGTTCAGTGGATTGGCATATGCCCTTCCACACAGTCTACTGATCCTAATGCTAATCTCTTCCAAAATTACTCACAGACACACCCAGAAATGTTGTTATTGGTTACATGCACATCCTTTATATACTAATCAAACTGGCATTTGAAGTTCATCATCATATCTGGGAAACAAGCCAATAAAATACTTCAATCTGATGACTCAGTCAAGAGATATTGACTAAAGCATAGTCAAGTGTTGGTGTACTGTCAAGAACTGAGGAGATGGTCTATCAGAGTACACAGGGGTAAGAACTATGGAACTCTTCAAGTTTCATGACAGTAGTTTGTCCCTAAAACAAATATTTACCTTGAAGGGAAATCCCTAGATTTTCACTTAATTTTACCTCTTCTTCATATTTTCAAGCTTTTTACAATAAATTTAACACTTAGAAGAGAGCAAATATCTGTTTAAGCTTTTTAGATTTTATACTATTGCTCACATTTATTTATTATATGTGCCCACATACCTTTATACCATGATGCATTTGTGAAGCTCAGAGGACAACTTAAAGGAGTCAGTGCTCTCTTTGGGGATTGAACTCAGGTCATTAGGATTGACCGCAAGCCCCTTTACCAGCTGAGCCATCTTGCCAGCTCCAGGCTCCAGTTTTTTTTTCCAGCTTTGGATACAACAAATATCTGAGTAGAATGTGGAAAATAGGCTTAAAGTGCACAGTAGTTAATCATTGGTAAGTATTCCAAAATTACTGAGGGAAGAGAAAGGACTTTATGGCAGGCAATCCTGAGTCAAAATTAAGAGCCAGCCAGTTGTAAAATTGCTGTGCTACATTTTTGGTGCTATGACCTCTGTTTTCTCTTTTTTAAAATTTATTCATTGAAAATTTCATGCATGGATACAAGTCATCTTAATCATATCCACCTCCACTCCCTCTCTCCACCTTCCCTCAGCCCCCTCCCAAGTATATTTGCCTTTCAGCTCCAAGCTCTCTTTTGTTTGGTTAACTAATGAACGCAGCCCATATGTGAATGGGTGTGTGGTCATCCACTGGCCTGGGCAGCCTTCCTGTGGCCACCCCTTAACGAAAAGTGATTCTGTCTCCCCCAGCAGCTGTCAATGGCTCCTCAGCCAGGGGTGGAGCCTCAGGAACAGCTCCCGCTCCACACTGGTATTTTTAACTGGCTTGTTATTACACAGACCTTGTGCAGGTAACCACAGCTGCTGCGAGTTCACGTGTTCCACAGACACTTCATGTCTGGGGGATGGCATTTCACAGCACGCCCCCCACCTCTGGCTCTTACATTCTCTGGGTCCCTGCTCTCATGAGGTTCCTTGAGCCCCTTACTTTGACGTTAAGAGAGAAAATTCATGTAAGTTCTCCTAGGACTCAGGGTTATTAGGATATGGACCTCAGTCCCCTAGAAAAGCAACGAGTGCTCCTAGCTGCTGAAGCATCTCTCCAGCCCCACCAAAGAGGGTTTTGTTGGCCGTGGGGAACAGGCCTTCTTTGTGTACTGTAGAGAATTCAGAGTCACAACTGACATATTAAATACCCGTGTGACCACACAGAAAAGACCAAAGTCATGACCAAGATAGTCAGGAAAGGCAGCTGACAGCATTTTCAAGATTGATAGGGAAGACTAAACCACAAGGTTGATAGCGTCATGTTATAATATGCAAATATTTTATCAAGTATCTCTTTTCATTTTTCAAAATTGCCCTATTCGTTCTTTGTTTGTTGATTTTTATGTATTTAACCAACTAACACATAGCAAGAGTTTTAGGGATACCACGATGGCTCATGACTCTTAGACTTGTTCACTGCTGCACCCCAGCTTAGTGATCTTTGTCTTACACTGTTCAATAACACCGACTAAATAAAAACCTTTGTGCTAGGGTTTGGGGTGATTTCTAATCATTTCCACTTTATATTTGAACCTTCTAGGAATTCAGTGACTTGACTATGACCCTGAATCTAGCAACTGGTAAAAGCATTTAACTCTGGTCTGATTCCATAGCTCGTAATATACCATGACTAAGCTAATGTATGATAGATAATGATCCATATTTCACAGTGAACTTCATTCAGTCTTTGCCAGCAAATCCTTTTGACACTTTCATGAACCCAATCAGTCAACTCCGCTCACTGTATAAAAGGTAAGATTTTTGAACTCAGAGTGGACAAGAGAGGTTAAGTAGCATTTTACAGAATGTTGCTCCATGGAAGCTTATTTAGCTACATGTGTAATAAGTAGAAAAATAATTATAAATAAATAATTCTGAATTGATTAGAGTAAGAATGAGGAGATGCTTCATTCAACAATCATGGTAATTTATCAGGAAGAATGGGAGAAATTCGAGGCAGAGAAAGTAAAATAAAAAGATAAACAGACTTGCTGTGGCAAAGTCAGGGGACACAGGCTGTTGGGAATTTGGGATTGGAACTGACTAGGCTTGGAATGCTCCCCAGGAGAAGGCCGTAGTAGACCTTATAAAGGAGTCTCTCTCTTTCTGTTTGTTTTCCTCTCTCAGAAGTTTTACTTCCACAAAGAAAAGGTAATGTTAGCTTTTAGAATATAAACTGGGGGGAAAACACACAAGATACTGATTTTGTACATATTAGAACATTGATGAGAATGTTGCTAGAATTCCCTTGTTTTTCTTATTCCATAACCTCCCTGCCATGATGCCCTAAAATGCACCTCTATTATCAAGTTTCAGATAGATGAGATATTAGTGGAGTCTGGAGCTGAAGCTCAGTAGGCCAACATTTGTATAGTGTGTGTGTGTGTGTGTGTGTGTGTGTGTGTGTGTGTGTGTGTGTGTGAAGGCTTGGGTTAGACCCCCAGCATCACAACAAGGGGGGACATTAACCTAACATCTCCATTGTTCAGAGAAAAATTGTAATGATCTAAATGGGGTTAAAACCTGAGAAAATCAAAGCAAAGCAATAAACATTGCTAAATTGCTGTTTTACATTCAATTCTATTCCATCTGTGATTATGAAAACATAAAATGTCCTTTTTTAAAGAAAAAATGAAAAGTTCTTGACATTGAGTCCCCAAGAGGTTTGTCATGTAGTGCATGTGACACCACATCTTTTAATATGTGTGAAGGTGTGTGTGCACGTGTGCACACTTCTGCAAGTGTGTATGGAGGCCAGAGGTCAGTGTCGGCTGTCTCCCTCTACTGTGCCTCACCTTCTCTTTTGCGCAGGGCTTTCACGGAACCTAGAGCTCATCACTTGACTACTCTGGCCAGGCACCGAGACCCTGCAATCTTCCTATTTCTGAATTTCCAGTGCTGGTATTACAGAAGCATGCCACATGCCTAGCTTTCTTCATGACACTGGGGATCCAAACACAGGATACTTCTATACAAAGCACTGAGTCATGTGCTAGGGTGTATCTTAAAGGTACCTTTCCATAAGCCTATAGCCATTCACATGTGCTTTTATTAAAAGCTCTGTCTACGAGCCATCTTCATATGGTAGAAGAGGCAAGTGAGGCCTACTGGCTCTTACAAGGGCACTGATCCCATTCATGAGGGCTCCACTCTTAGGAACCAATTACTCAGGAAAGCCCTACTTCTGGATACCCATACATAAGGTAAATTAACAGCCGCACAGAAGCTGAGTGATCAAAACATTTTGTCCATACAGCAATCTTCTCAGCTTCAAAGGTCCCAGGCTTCTATGAATCTAGTGTATCCTAAGAAAGTCACCGTAGGAGCTCTGCCTGTGACATTATAGCAAACAGCTTAGTCTTAAAACTGCCTGGAACTTCTCAAGTTAACTGAGCACATTTATTTAAATTGCTAGCATGAACCTGGGTTCAGGAACACCTGATTCCCTCCAGCCCCATACCCTCTCTCTCTTCCATATACTCATATAATATTGCCACAAAATAAGTGTGGACCAAAGAAAGAACCCCCAAAATGTAAATTCACCCTGGGCATACTTCCCTTTATTATTTTGTATTGCCTTACTTGTAAGTCCAGATTTCAGAAGTAGAGGATGCTGTACTGTTTCGAAGTCTTCTAAGCGTAAGTGTACGAACAGACTTCCACCTAAGTTCCTCGACTCTTCTTCAGCATTGTGTTACTCATGACTTCTGTGTCCAAACATTAAATTTCAGATTATTTCCTCCATCTCCAGTGTCCTAACTGTGTCTTATTTTCATCAGAGTATTTCAGATAATACCCACATTTGGGGGCTATCTTTTAAGATGTTCCAGTATAATCTTTGACTTAAAAACAAAACAAAAAGCTAGAAAGAGGGTGCAGAAGGAGAGATGCGTGAGGGCAGAGGAGAACACAATGACATTAAAAGTGGAAAAATTAGAATTTGCGGGAATAGTGACAAAACACTGTCCCCTGTTCCTCAGACCATCATGGCTCACAGCCACCCATAACACCAGTTCCAGGGCCTCGGTGCCCTTTACTGACCTTCTGCAGCACCAGCACACATGAAACGCACATAAACGCACAAGCAGACAAAACACTCATACACATAAACTAAAGACATCTAAAAAGTAAAATAAAATCCTCTTTTGTGGGATAATTCGTTCACGACTGGGCCACAACAGGTTTTGTGAAACAGCCTTATCTGTGAGCTGCTCAACAGCTCTTGGAAAAGTGTCTGTTGCAGTTTACGGCAGTGCCTGTGCTTAACTGTGGTGCAGCTTTCTCCTCGAGGGAGTCTGTCAAGGATTTGTGATGGCCTTTGTCTTGCTCTCAGCACTCACTGTGATGAGACGTATAGAGCCAAAGCTAATAGAGAATGGCAGAACTAAATTCTCTTTATGAACTTCAGTGTCTAATTAAAATGTTTATTTATTCATTTATTTTTGAGCGAAGGTTTCATCATGCCTTAGCTCAGGCTAGCCTCGCATTCGGGAGCCTTCTATGTGACCCTCAAGTGTCAGGCGTGGGCCCTCTCACTGGGCGACATTCAACTTCCTTTTTTCATTTTTGAAATGATTCAGTTTGAACAGTAAGTCATGTAAAAGCAGGGAGTTTTCCTGTGGAACGGCACTTCGGCACTTGTGTGGAAGCTGCACGAGGGCCACAGATACATGAATAAGGGGTTCAGGGCTTCCCATGCCTCTGGAGGGTGAGCATTAAAAAGCCACAGATACTAATAACAGTCTCTCCTGCCTTCTCGTTGGAGTCCAGCTGCCTTAACGTCTGGTCATTTGGGGATTATCCTGAGTGCCTCTCAAGAGGTGTTCGGATGGAGCAGTTTTGCCCCCAGAGTGACTATGGATAGTTGGTGAAAATAAAAGATAAAAAACCAGGGGTGGGAGGTGGAGATGGAGGGAACACAGAAGAAAAGGTCCACACGGGCTATTTTCTCTGTTTTCAGTCTTTATGACGACCTGTCTGGTGCGGTTCACCCCTAAAAAGAGGATTCCTGGGCAGGTGCAATCTGCCTATTGACAAAATGCTCGGCTTAGACCGAACCCGAAGCTCCGTGGTGGAGCGATTAGAGATTTTCTTGCACGTGCACGTGTTTCCAACATATTCCTTCCCCAGCACCCCAGAAAACAATAACAAGCCGCAAACCACACACAGTCTTCCAAAAGTGGTCAGGTGACCTCTACTGTTAGCGGAGTACAGTACAGAGCCCAGTTCCGCTCTACTCTCGCATTTTTATAAAACAAAACAAGACGAAACACAAACTTCCTTGTTAGACAGTCTTGTGCTGGGGTCTCTGGAAGTTGTGGCGGGGCATGGCTGGTTCTGTCTTGGCTGCTGTTGAACTTAGCATGGAGGCAGGGTCTCCAGCCAGCGGTTCTTAGGGGCCGAATGCCTCTCCAGGAGTAGCTCAGTGGTTCTTGCCCTGCACGTGGCCCCTGCACTCCCAGGACGGTTAGAATGAAGCTCTCTCCTTCCAATGCGGTAACCCCAGCAGATGCTTTGCCTTTGGCCCCTCTCTCTCATCTTGAACAGACATCTTCTTTGTCCTATCCTGGGGACTTCTGCCCCTGGGGGACTCAGAGGGCCATAGCAGGGGGTCACGCTGGCCGCAGAAGACACTGCAGATGGATTCCCTCTATGAAGACCTTTTTTGGTATCTGGACCATGATGAAGATGGAGCTTTGGACATCTTTGAATTTCAGGAAGGCCTGGAGGATTTAGGGGTCAAGCAATCTCTGGAGGATGACCAGGTGGGCTTCACGAAGCTCTGATTGATGTCTTTCCGGGCCAGGACCTCTAGAGAGGCTTCCTGAAGCAGAATGAAGCCAAATTCATAGTTCCCGAACTTGACCTGGGTCCTTTGATATGCTGCTGGTTTAGCACTGCTTATGTTTGTTAAGAATAATCCAGGGACTAGGGATGTAGGTAGCAGGTAGAGTGCTCGATTAGGTCACCGATACCGTATAGTATAATATCGTATTGTATTGTATCATATCGTATCGTATCATATCGTAAAGTATTTTATACACTGTTGTGGTGGTGCAGGCCTCTAATCCCAGCACAGAAGATGTGGAGGCAGGGTGATTAGAAGTTCAAGGTCATCCTCATAGCTAATATCCTCAAGAATATTTTTCATTTTTTCTTGTGGCTATTATCAAATTTCCAACTTCTGATTGCCTTTGCTGTTGGCTAAGGTTCTGTTTTAGGGGGTCAACCTGTTCAGTGTTCTCACATGTCACCAGAGGCCTAGATTAGTAGCTTTGGCACATCTTAGTTACTTTTCTACTGCTGTGAAGAGACACTAAGGCAACTTATAGAAGCATTTAATCCGGGGCTTGCTTACAGTTTCAGAGTGTGAAACCATGGCCATTATGGTGGGGAGCAGGGCAGCAGGCAGATAGCCAGGAACTGGAGAAGTAGCTGAGAGTTTACATCTTATCCACAAGTTGGAGGCAGGGGGAGAGAATTAGCTGGGAATTGTATAAGCTCTTGAAACCTCAAAGCCCACTCTCAGTGATGCACCTCCAACAAGGCCACACCTCCTAATCCTTCCCAAACAGTGTGGACCAAGCATTCAAATATATGAGCCAATGGAGGTCATCCTTGTTCAAACCACCACAGCGTATGGGCCCAAGATGTGTCACGGGTTTAGAGAACCGGAACATTAAGTCCACATGTGTTTGGAGGCTCAGTGGTGGCTGGGAACAATTATGTTTTGTTTCTGTTCCTAAGGGGGTGAATTCCCTAAGAGTCGTCATCATCCTATTAACTGTGCAGATTTTTGGAGTCTTTAAGCTTTCCATTGGTCAACCAGTTGTCTTTAAAGTTGATTCTATATGGCAAGCACTACACTGTGGTTGCTTTGTCTTTTGCTGTGGTTGGGATAAATGTTTCTCAAAGGTGTTCCTTTTAATGACTTGGCACTCTGCCAGTGATTCTATTGGGGGTAGTGCTGCAACTTCTAAGAGGTGTATCTTAACGGTGGGAACTTCAAGAGTTGGAAATCTCCCATATGGAGGTGGATGTTGGGACCCTGATCCCTCTTCTTTCAAAACATGATGTATATTTGCTTATTTGATACCAATTAGCCTTTCAGAAGGAAACCTGGATTTTGCCATAAACAAGCTAAGTTCTTTGAAATCCACTTATTCCTTTTCAACATTTTATTTTCCTGCAAAATTTTTTGGCAAAAGGTGTGAGGCTTTGCAGATCCATTCATTATGGATGAGCATTCACTTATCAAAACTAAGGGAGAGTCATTCCCCAGGGCTCTGCACCAACTACATGGAACATTCTATTTTAAAAGAACTCTTGGACTTTTCCCTCAGGTAAAGGTCACATCTAAGAAGTTCAAATGTGTGGGTTCTCTTATGTCTGTAGAAGGAATTTCACTCATATGGACTGAGAATTCAATTAACTTTTTAAAAGAGAAATGTACATTTGTGGTGTGAGGTGCAAAAGATACTTTTTTATTATGAAAAACAATAAATTTGAAGTGATAATTTTCTTTTGTTATTCTATAAGTAGGAGGGACTGAATATACAAACAGATAATGGCAGGGCCATAAGTAAAAATAGACATTGATTCAGCACATACAGCCAGGAAACCTGGTCCTTACAACTAACAGGCTTGGAGGGAGACAGTTGATGTCTCTAGAGACAGCCCAGGAAGTTGCACAGTAGCTCCTGTAAAAGCCCCTCCCCAAATGGCCAGGACTTGATTAATCACACTGACAGTTCTCCTAATTTTAATTTTCATTTTTCACTTTGGGATTAATGAAAGACAGTTATGCCTCCCTATACAACCACCCTGGACCCTCTGCTCCTGGCTAGCCGGCCTGTGCCCACCCCTTCACATGCCAAACCTCTCCCTTCACACTACAAAGCTTCCTGTGCTCCGCCCCATCTTGGGGTCTATATAAAACACAGATGAAGATGGCAGAAAGCTCGGAAGAGATGGCCCTGGTTCCTGTCTTTATTCCCACAGAGGGAATTACAAGACAATTCAAAAAAGAAGCCCTAGTCTTCCTGTAATGATCAAACTGGCACCATCCACTGCTTGTGAAACTCTGAGAATCTTAACCACAGGAAAGGTTGCAGAGCTATGCTATAATGGATACTAATACATCTGGCCCAAACTGGAAGCCTGTACACAATTAGTTCAGTACTTTAGCCCATGCCAACAATAAATTCTCTCTCTCTCTCTTTCTTTTTCTGTAGAAAATTTTCATTGCCGGTGATGTCAACAAAGATGGGAAGCTAGACTTTGAAGAATTTATGAAATACCTGAAAGACCATGAGAAGAAAATGAAGTTAGCATTTAAAAGTTTGGACAAGAATAGTGATGGTGTGTCCTGTTATCACTTCTTATGAAAAGTTGCCTTTATGCTTTCCAAGTCTAAGATAAGATATAGTTAATCTCTCCAGATGACTGTTATTTGTGTTAGTACTTATTTTATTAATGTGATTGGGAGTTCATATTTTTATTCATTTGTTTTTTAAGATTTTATTCTACTTTTAGTTCTCTCTCTCTCTCTCTCTCTCTCTCTCTCTCTCTCTCTCTCTCTCTCTCTCTCTCTGTGTGTGTGTGTGTGTGTGTGTGTAGGGTTATGTACACATGAGTACAGGTGCCTGCAGACTCCCTGGAGCTGTAGTTATAGGTGGTTCTGAGCCAGCCAGCGTGTGTGCTGGGAACTGAACTTGGGTCCTCTGTGAGAGCATTGACTGCTCTTAACCACTGAGCCATCTCTCCAGCCTCGAGTCCATATTTTCAGTGAAGAAAATTTATAGTTTTTTCTACTGAATTAAAAATTGCCATAAAGTGTTAACTATTGAGATTATGCTGATCTCACTTATAGTTGTGGTTTAAAAATAATAATAATTACCTACTTGTTCTTTCAATAAGAAGTATTTATTTTTTCCATATAGGGGCATGACTTGTGCATTATAAAATAAAAACTTCATATTCATATCTTACACTTTATAATCTCTTTGAAAGATTAATTTAGGAAAGATGGTCTCATCCTAATAATGAGAGTAGTTCAACATTTTTCTGTACCTTCTGGCTGGGGTGTCATTTTCTCTGTTTAAAGTAGTAGCTTGGGAATAGAGTCCCAGGTAAGTAGGAAGATAACCAGCAGCGGAAAATCATCAGATCCCATGTCCAGAGGCAACCACTGACAGGAAGAATGAATTTACAAAGATTATAATGCAGTCCTAAACCTTTCCCAGCCTAGTGAATGGCTCACTTCACAAACTTGTTATTTAAGCAAGAAGTTGAACAATAAATGGAAAAATATCATTCTTTTCAAAGGTTAGTTTAAAAAATTTTTAATAAAAATCTAGGTTGTAAATATTTTAACTGTGTGGGCTGTGTAGTCTGAGCTGTGGCTGCATCTCAGCCAAAGACAGTATGTGGGCAAATTGTATGGATGTATTCAAATAAAACTTTATTTAGAAAGAAAGTCAACGGCCTTATTTGGATTGACAGTTATAATGTACTATCTACTGATTTAGACTGAACATTAACTTAAAATCAAATTCCTTCAAATAATCAAACCTTTTAGATGGTTTTGTTGATGGTTCACAATGGCTAAGAGCTCAGTGTATGGTGGAGGTGGAGATTGTAACCTCCAGGAAACCTTGCACTGTGTATATTGCCCTCAAGCCCTCTAAGTCCAATCCTCAGACAAATTCAGTTTTTAAAATTAACTCTCCTTCCTGCATGCAAACTTTCATCCCAGCCTGGACCCTCTACAGTTGAGTGGCAGAGACAATGTTGTCCTTGTCCTGTTAATAGCTGGGAGCTGAGACAATCTCAGGACCAACTGCTGTATGACTAGTGCTCAGCCATCCAGTGCATGAGTGGTGTGCACATCATTGTCCACTCCAGGAAACTAGACTTGAACCACAGGAAATAGAAATGAAATTTCAACAATACATTTTTCATAAACATAGAGAGTTCTGCCTTTACTTATTACTTCACATGTATTTTGAAACAATTTATCATTATAGGTTCCTATTTTTATTTATCAGAATTCCTTAACTTAAACATATGTAGTTTATGTTCTCATCATTTGTGGACTTTGTACTGGCAGATATTATTACTTGCTAAAATTTAACCTCAGAAGTAGTCTCAAGATATGTGTTCCAGTTACTTGTGGCCATGCACAGAAGAGTAAAAACTTTGAATCGCTGAACATAGACATTCCTAGTTGAGACACAATAAGGATAAGGTGACATCCTGATTCTTAAAACACAAGGTGACATTCTTCTTTATTTTAGCTCTAAGACTATAAGCAATTGTCTTTTTCAAGATGCATTTTGCATCTTTGTACATGGTTTGGTGGATAATTTTACTTTATAAAATGTTCCCCATACGTGGTGCTAGTGTCTCCAAGTCCAAGAAAGGCATGATGTGTGCCATGCAGAAATGCAGATTTCCTAGAAAAGTTTTCCGAGAGTTCAATGTCATGAGGTGTTGGAACAGAAACAGGAAACAACCTTAGATCAGCTGATGAACTGCTGTGATAGAGTCTCCCACGAACCTGTACCTGAATCACTTGCAGGATTACGTTTGCTAATCGAGTGTCTGCAGTAATTTTACAGAACATGGCTGCCACACAGTGCACCACTAAGTCTTTAAGAGTGTGGCCCAGGGGAATGCTGGGAGAGATTTACAGCACTTCACTGCTGAAATAATGCCCCCTCTGTCCCCTAACATCGTCCAGATTCCTCTGCCAGTTTCCTCTCTCTGGGTGGATCCCGTCTGAGGAACTGGGTGGTTCCTCTCTCAGAGGATGTCTTCCCTTCCCCCTGTCCTTTGTGTGCTCCCTCCCCCCAGGAGCTTGCTGTCCACATTGAGTGGTAGCAGAGCCTCTCACTTTGAGTGGTTTCAGCCCTGTTGGGACCCTCACGAGTGTTTGAGCCACTTGAGGGAGGAACTCGGGGGCTTGTGTTTATGGTGTACATTGTTTTCTCTCTTTCCCTTTCTCCTGGTTTGTTCCATCTCTAAGGAGTTCAGATGGCCTTTGTATCAATTTATTCTCTCTTCCATTGCTTTTCGGTCCTAACTGTCTATCTTCACTGCCAGATTTCTCAGATGATTCTCTGCTCTTTGGCTCAATTTCTTCATTTCTTGCTCTCTCTCACTTGGTCACACGTGACTTCATGCTTAGTAAATGCCCCTCTACCTACTAAAATGTGGATATGGGTACTTTTAAGCGAACAATTTCTAGTTTAATGGAGTTTGTCTCATAGGAGATCAGGATTTAGAGCTCTCTCCTGCTGCTTCTAACTCTCATCACCCAACTAGGCCATGGGAGCTTTTGGCCTTCTATTTGGAGGGATAGCACTATTTATCCACTAGGCTTTATGAATCGAATAATATGTGCACATTTTAAGGTATTTGTGAACATTTTGAGTACATTTAAGAACATTTTAAGTACATTTGTGAACATTTGAGTACATTTAAGAAGTTCACTGGCTTACACAAATGCTTATTTTCACTCTCATCATTCAGAAATCTTCTCAGATTCTGAGTCTGACCTTACATTGTTTTCATTGTTTGAAGGGAAAATCGAGCCTTCTGAAATTGTCCAGTCTCTCAAGATGCTGGGTTTACATATTTCTGAAGATCAAGCAAAACTGATTCTTCAAAGGTGAGCTCTCCATCCAACTGACCAACTTCTTTAAAGTCTCGTCTTCCATGCTGCTCTCTACGTGCCACGTTCAGATACCTCCCTGCATCTCAGCGTGCCTCATCACCCACGCCTGGCTGTCTTTCTGTCCTTCATTCCCTTTGCATTTCTGTGGAAACATGTTATCTACAGTGCAGGGATGGGAGCAGGACTAGTCAGTTGTCGCAAGTCTTCAGGAGCACTGGGACAGCAGTGAGGCTTATGTCTAGAGGTAGGAGCTGAGGGTTTTGGGGTCACTTTAAGCATTTATTTCTTTTATCTATTTTATGTGTGGCGGGCGTTTTGTTTGTCTTTGCGTCACTTGCATGCTTGGTGCCTGTGGAGCACAGAAGAGGTGTCAGGTCCCCTGGAACTGGAGTTACAGGTGGCTGTGAGCCACCATGTGTGTGCTGGGACTTGAGCCCAGGTCCTCTGGAAGAGCACTTGGTGCTTTTAACCTCTGAACTATCTCTCCAGCCCCTGGCTATTACTTTTTAAATGAATTTGATTTCTTCCTCATTTTTAGAAAGTATTAGTGTGTGTTAACTCTCTAAGGTAGTGAGATTTGCTGTGACATTTTCCTACAATGTGCCTCAGTCACATTCACCTCTCTACCATCCTCTCTCATCCTGCTTGCCTCCTGCGGGCCTCCGTCACCCAAATGGCACCCCTCTGCTTACATCTTTCAAAAATATTTTGATTCTACGTGAGAGAAAACTTGTCATATTTGTTTTTCTGAGCCTGGCTTATTTCTTATCATGATCACTTCCAGTTCCCTGCATTTCCCTGCAAATGACATAATTTCTTTCTTCTTTAGAGTGGTCAGTTCGTGTGTGTGTGTGTGTGTGTGTGTGTGTGTGTGTGTGTGTGTGTGTGTATGTGTGTGTGTGTGTGTGTGTGTGTGTGTGTGTGTGTGTGTGTGCCCCTTCATCTGTTGATGGGCATCTAGGCTGATTCTATGTCTTGGCTATTGTGAGTATTGCAGCGATAAACACAGATGAGAAGTACCTCTGAGGTGTGCTGACTTAGAGTCCCTGGGGTTCATTCCCAGAAGTGGAATGGTAGGCTCACCTGCCGGTTCTAGTTTAGATTTTTTTTTTTTAGGAGCCTCCATGCTGACTTCCAATGAGGCTGCACTAATTTACATTCTCATCAATAGCATAAGGCTTCCTTTCTCTCCTGCACCCACTGTTCTCACTTTCTTGATGTTAGCCATTTTGAATGGTGTAAGGTGGGATGTCAAAGTGATTTTAATTTTCATTTCCCCAATAGCTAAGAGTTATTTAACAATTTTCATATATTTACTGCCCATTTATCCATCTTGTAAACTGTCCAACTCATTTGGCCACTTACTGATTAGATTATTTGTGGGGGTTATTTTATTTTATTTTATTTTGGGTGTCTAATTCTTTCTCCTTTATTTATTTTGTTAAGGAGGCTGCCTTTCGAGAAGAATCAGGCATCTGTAGCCGAGTGGGCTTACTTCCGGGCACTCTGTTCTAAGGTCTTGATTTAAGCACCTCTTTCTGAGTTAGTACTGTGCTACTGTTGTTGCTATGGCTTTCTAGCATAATTTAAGATCAGGTAGGTTATGGTGGCCCCTCCAGTGTTACTCTTTTTGCTCAGAATTGATTTAGTTATTTGGGCTCTTCTGTGTTTTGATATGAATTTTAAGATTTATTTAAGAAACAACTAATTGTTTCTTCGAGTTCTGTGAGGAATGCCATTAGAACTTGACTAAGGATTAAACTGAATCTGCAGATTGTTTTTAGTAACATGGTGATTGGAACAATAGTAATTCTGTCAGTCCCCGAGCCCGGAAGCTCTTTCCATCTTTTAGGTCATCTAGTTCTTTCTTCAGTATTTTATATATAAAACTTTTGTTAAGGAGAGTTTTCACTTTCTTGGTTAGGTTTGTTCCTACTGTTTATTTATTCATTTGCAGCTATTGTGAAGGAGATGTTTTCCTCCTGAGTATGTTTGTTGTTATGTTTGTCTAGAGAAAAGCTACTGGTTTTCCTATGTCAGTTTTGTGCTGTACTGATCTCCCGAAAGTGTCACCAAGTTTTCTAGGAGAATCTTCAGGGTCTTTTAACTATAGAATCATATTACCTGAAAATAGGGTAATTTGATTTGTTTCCTTTTTATTTGTATCTCTTTGATTTCTTTCTTTTGTCTTATGATGCTTGCTGAGACTTCAGACACTGTGGTAAATAAGAGCGGAACTATTGACCCCCTTGGCCTGTCCCTGATGTTAGAGGCAATTCTTCCATCTTACCCCGCCAGTGTAAAGGTGGCTGTAGGACTGTCACATTTAATTTTCATTAGGTTGAGATATGATCCTTCTGCCATTAGCTTTTTCAGGGCTTTTATCATAGAGATGTAAAATTTTGTCAAAGGTTTGTCCTGTATCTATTGAAACGATCATCTGGTTTCTGTCCTTGGTTCTAGTTCTACTATGTGCTATATTACTTTATTGGTTTGTGTATGTTGAACAGTTTTTTGAAATTATTATATGTGCATGGGTGTTTTGCTGGCATGTGTGTGTGTGTGTGTGGATACCATATGCATGCAGCGCCCATGGGCATCAGATCCTCTAGAACTGCAGTTACCGACAGTTGTGAGCTGCCGTGAAGGTGCTGGATTGAACCCAGAACCTTCTGAAGAGCAGCCAGTGCTTTTTAACTCCTGAGTCATCTGAAAAGATGACTTGTTACATCCTTGGAATAAAACTAACTTCATCACAGTGTTTAATCTTTTAAATGTGTTATTGTCCTCAGTTTACATGCAAATAGTTTATGGAGAATTTTTGCATCATAACAAAATGAAAAGTTAGTTCTTTTCAAAGAATATTGACAAACCCTTAGCAAAGTGTGAATTTTTTTCCTCTCTTGCTTAAGGCCAGAAATCATTTTTCTTATATTACCTTTGACAGCATTAGGAATAAAGCAAATTCTAACCCCAAGCTCTACAAAAGATCCAAGTGAATTTCCAGTCAGCTTATGTGCTGTGTAACAAAATGCCACAGATGGACCCATGCTTTCCTACAACATGGGCAGAGTGGAAACTCAAGGGGACTTTGACCTGAAAACATTCAAGTGGTGGGATGACAGCGGTGGTGGCGGCACATGCCTCCAATCCCAGCTCTGGGGAGGCAGAGGCGGGTGGGTCTCTGTGAGTTCGAGGCCAGCCTGGTCTACAGAGTGCATTCCAGGACAGCCAAGGCTACACAGTGAAATTCTGTCTCAAAACACAAAACAAGATAAAAAGTTGCGGGATGTTTCTAAGGTGACGCTTGCCTCGTAGAAAATGCTCATGAAAGGGCTAGTTGGGGGTTGGGGTTAAAAGCTAAATCATTGCACAAAACCAGAAAATATTGATAAAATCAGAGCTGCTAATACTGCAACCCAGAATGCATTTTAAAGGCAAGCAGTGACTAGGATTCTGAGTGGATATGGAGCATCGCCACCTCTGCACCAGGCCAGTGAACGCTGAAGTCTGATCTCATACGAGCAATCGAAACTGAAAATGTACTGAAAACATAAGAATAATATCTGAAAATTCCACTTCATTTGTATGCTGCATGTGTCACTGTCACATAGACTATAGCATACAGTTTGAGGAAACATCAAAACACTATTTCAGACACGTGAATTCAATTCAAAACCAAGCTCCTCGCACCTGCCACTCTGGTAACTATCTGTATTGAACAGCGCAATCAAACCCGGTATAATTTTGCATTGTTCTGAGGAAAGTCTCATAGAATGGGCTTTCTGTCAAGAAGCTTATAACAAAACAAACAAACAATGCCCCCCAAATGAAAAACACAAAACACTCAGAGTTTGTGTTACCACTTACACGTGGAAGATGACAGCGTGCTAAGTTCAGAATGGATGAGACACCAGGATTTCTCAAAACTCAAATAATCACGTATTAAGAATTTGACTTCTTAGAATCACTGCTGATTTTCTTATGTTGATGAGGAGAAGAAAACTGATAGCATATTTAGAATCTATTTCAAAAACCATACCCAAATATTTCAGTCTTAGGATATTAAGAGACAATCCCCTGAGCTTGTGAGAGGAAAAAAAATGGACCCTGAATTTATTCATTCGTACCTCTCAATATTTCATTACCCAGTTGTTGTGTCTTTTAACCGAGTGACTTTGAGTTTGACAGAGTGCTAAAGGCAGTCTGCAGTGGCCTCTCTCTGTAATATATGGATCTGGTTTTCTCCAAATAGTGAAAATGGTCAGGAAGGGTCAAAATATACATGATTCTATTTCCAGTCACGTAGAATTGTGAGTGGTGTGTTTTTCTTGAGGGTGGAATCCAGGGCCTCAGGCCTGCTAACCAAATGCTCTGTGGTGAACCCTTTAAACCTGCCAATGGGTTTTTAAAATTCAATACAAATTGATCTGGGAAGCAAAATCTCATTCTGTAAAATGAGCAGTAATGCTAGCCGTGCCCACGTCTTGCTCTTTAACCGTCTGTTCACACTTCCAGCATCGACGCGGACGGGACAATGACAGTGGACTGGAATGAATGGAGGGACTACTTTTTATTTAACCCTGTTACGGACATTGAAGAGATTGTCCGTTTCTGGAAACACTCGACTGTAAGTTTGCATTCTGTATCTGTAGCTCTAAGTCTCAGGTCTAGTGCTGATGCAAGAAACAGCTCTCACCTCAAAGGAGATAGAGATCGTTTATTTTGTATCTAAACGAGGGACCATGGCCTGGGAACACAGACTCAGGTTACCTCACATTCTGTGTTCTGACACGGACATAGTTTCATGAGATTTTTATACTAATACAGCAAAGAAAATCATAAATCAAATATATCAGTTGAAACATGAGGCTTAAAGCAAAGTAGCAGAATTTCTGTTATGGACATCAGATGCTGTGTGATCTTAACCCTTGGGTTGGTAGAATCTAGGCATCTGGTCTGTTCATACCTTCCAAAGGGTTTACCTAACAGTCACAAAGATGTTAGGTCACACACAGAGGTGGGCAGAAAGTGGATATTAAAGTGGTTAGGATAGATCAGCTCTAGTCACTGGAGTTCTAACCAGGCTGTCAACCTTTGCCACCACTTACTCTTAACGGAGCTCTGCTTCACAATACTTGCCACTCAAGAACACCAGAACACCTTGGGAAGGTTGGCCAAGTCCCAGGAAAGTCCCAGTAGATATTTAACGTCTAGATCTGTTTATTCTATTAGGCACAGATTTATAGAGCATCTTTAAAGTCCCCAAGGTGGCATATAAATACAGCTTTTCTCAAAACTTGGAAGAAGTCCCATCTTGTTGAACTAGCTGCCCAGGTTTCATTGACATTTAATGCTTTTGCCATAGGGAAGTCTCAAAGTCAGAAGTCACGTATTACCAAATCATCTCTGCACTTCCAGATTGCTAAAGATGACATGGCCTCGGGTCCTTCCCAGAACTACTTCCTTAGTCAGGCTGCCTAGATTTATCGCTGTCATAAGGCATTGCATTACTCATTGAATGCTAGAGAATATTTTTTTTGACTCACATGCATAGCATTTCCTGCCAGTGTGTACTTCATAAAATTTCATTGTGATTGTTTCATTAACATTCTGCTAAAATATAGTGGTGTAAATTAGGTTCTGTTGTACAGTCGGTTCCTTGAAGCCCTTGGGGACCTTCTGCGGGCTCCCCCACCCCTCAACCTGTGGACTTGTCTTCTGTGCTGGGAGAGAAGTATCTTTGACTCCCACTCAATACACCTGGAGTTCACACTGTCACTAGTAACAATGCCAAAGCTTATACAGAGCATTAGAAAATCAATTATGAGTATAAATTTTATGCTATGTGAACCTTGTATTATATCTTTGGGGATAGTTGATAACATTTGATGATATAATCATAAATCAATTTTATTGGTAACAAAGAAGAGAACATTACTGCCAAAGTGTGGCTCATTACCTTCCATTCCTGCCCATAAAGTTTTATGTCAAGGTCCTGTTTTTGTGTGTGGTGCTGGGACCTGGAGCATGCTAAGAAAGTGCTCTACGACCTAGTTATACCCACCATAGCAGTTAGGTAATTAAGTTGCAAAAGTATCATAGTGATAACACTGTTCTCAAGCTATGTAGAAGATGAGAAGATGAGCTATTTACGTTCATGGTTTGATTTTAGAATTTACATTTTAAATTTATATATACTTCATAGTACTGAGTGTAATGGGACTTAAGACAAATTGAGTGTCTGAAGTACTGGCTAAGTAGTTTTTTCAAAGCTGTCCCCAACTGTGTGGTTTTCTAGATTGTGAAAAGTGACTGACAAGGATTAACTAAGTGTGGCAAAATATTACCCCTTCATTGCAATTCAGTCCAATAAAAGTCACCTGATTTGAAAAGAAAGAGAAACGTGTGACTTTGTAACTGACAGTTCCCAGGTCTTGTGCATTGACTCTGCATTACGTTGATTCTGCATTACATTCGGGGGGACTAGATGCTCACTCACGTGTGCTCAGAGTGGTTCACTGTCAATGCCAAGGAAGAACCTTGATCGTAACAGTAACAGCTCTGACACAAAAAGCAAGTTCTGGGCTTATCTGTTTGGGACTGAAGAACTGTGGGATCTCTTTCCATTTTACCAGGGAATTGACATAGGGGACAGCTTAACTATTCCGGATGAATTCACAGAAGATGAGAAAAAATCAGGACAGTGGTGGCGGCAGCTCCTGGCAGGAGGCGTGGCTGGCGCCATCTCTCGAACAAGCACTGCTCCTTTGGATCGCCTCAAGGTCATGATGCAGGTGAGCTGCGCCTTGTGCCAGCCTGTATGGAAAGCATGCTATGTCCAGTCACAGGCCTTCATTCCGTAGACAATTCTATTCTGCCACCATTAGCCCTCAGATTAGGCACATATCTAAGTATTTGGTTCTGTTCCATTAAACCATAAATTGTTAGTACTTGTGTGTAATGAAATCTTTGGTATTCTATAACTTCAAATGTCTAATTACAAACAAAAACAAAAACCTTGCCACTATTATAGGGTTCTCATTAAATTATATTTTCTTTGATGTTATGACTTGAGAAAATAGAGGATTTCTCAAGTCTAGAATCTTGGTGATAAGAATGTAATTTCAGAAGTGATTCTAGAGCTCAGGTTAGCAGAAAAGACCCAGGTTTCTAGACAGAACTGGCTGCTCACTGACCTGGAGAAAAGAAAGAATACCCATTTGTGCACATCACGGTAACCTGTTTCATATTCACGGGAGCTCAGTAAAGCGGGTGGTGTGCCTTCACTTTACGTATGAGGAGACCGAGACTGTAAGAATTAAAATTTCCTTAATGGAGAAGAATAGATGAGGCATGACGTCGCTTCACCTCCAGATCCGTTGGTTCTTACCCTGCCTTGGACTTCTGAGATCTCATTTCCTCCATTCCATAATGGGAGCCAGAGTATCTAACAAGGGCGGCCCTCAAGTTGAACTTACAGAGGCTCTGGCGTACTGGAATAACCTAAAAGACCATAGCAGTTGCTTAAAAATGTTTTTATTTTATTTTATGTATATGGGTGTTTTGCCATGCAATGCCCACAGATCCCAGAAGAAGGTGCCAAATCCCCTGGAACTGGAGTTACACATGGTTGTAAGCTGCTATGTGGGTACTGGGACTCAAACCTGTGTCCTCTGCAAGGGCAGCCTGTGGTCTTAGGCACTAAGCCATTTCTAAGATTCCTTAAAAATGTTTTTAAAGTTGTGCTTTATATATGTAACACTTTTTAAAAAATTGTTTGAACAAAAAAGATAGATGCTTTTTTCTTTAGTACAGTAATAAAGTGACTTTGAGGAAACTTGAATAGACACACATCTTTCCCTTTGTCGTAAGTTATTATGAAGTTTATTATTTAAAATAAAGTGGATTTGTTAATATTGTCATTTCTACACATTTGAAGGGCTTCCCAAAGTCTCCTGCAGGCTTGATACTTCACTAGATGGCCTCATGAAAATACAGACTCATGGTCGTGGTTTATTACAGGGAAGAAATAGGGATTCAAATTAACCAAGGAAAGAAGTGCAGAGGGCCGAGTCCAGGAAGGTTCCAAATGTGGATCTGTTTCTGTCTGTGCCCTGTGCAGCCCTGATGCCTTTCTTTCCTGGTATTGATGTTAAAAATGGTGAGCAGAACATTGCAGCCCATCAGAGACGCTCTCGGGAGGCTTTAGCATTCAGTATTCAGCGTTTGGATTCAGCTCAGACCTACTTTCAAAACAGTTTCAACAATATGCAGAAGTATCCCATGACACTTTGCTTTTATTTTTAGGTTCATGGTTCCAAATCAATGAATATATTTGGAGGCTTTCGGCAGATGGTGAAGGAAGGAGGAGTCCGTTCCCTTTGGAGAGGAAACGGCACAAATGTCATTAAAATTGCTCCCGAGACAGCTGTTAAGTTCTGGGCTTATGAACAGGTAATTGTTATTACCTGTGGAAATGATTAACAGAAGAAGTTAGCTAACTCATTCAGGAAAGATCAGTATGCAGTACTTTGGGTATCGGTTCCTAGTACTCTGCTAGGCAATTCCTTATGGGAGACTAGAACTTGATAAACTCAATGATTTCACACAGCTGAATTATGGGATTTTGGATTCCCTAATACCGTTTAGAGAGGGAGGCTTTCCCCACCGACCTCTTTTTCTAAGTAGCTCCTCAAAGCATGATTTTGGCTGACTCGTCTTGAATTCTAGTGGACGCAGAGGGCACTTCATCTAAGTTTTACAAACTTCGATTTCTGGAAAGAAAACTGTTCAGATGAATACCTTTGTGTGAATAGAATTGTATTTAGCTTGAAAATTCCATGAAGGCAGGGGTGTCTGGCTTCTCCCAGCACTCCAGCACCTGGGCAGAGCCCAGCATGGGTGAAGGGCTGAGTGTTTGTTGAATGAATGGATGAGGTAGTAAATGAAGGCATTTGCTTCCCTCTCTGTTGACTAGATTAAAACACAGTGGTGGGTTTAGAGACTGGCTTCTGCAGTTGTTGGCAGAGTCATTGGAGCTGCTGTACAATTAGTTTTTCTTCTGTCGTCTCTTCCGTAATTGTTCATCATGGTCTATACGAGCCTTAACGTTCAACTCCGCACTCCAGTTTCTTATTTGAGTACGTTTGATGCTGTTCTGGAGAGACTGTCCTGGAGAAGTGCCACTCTTCTGAAATGACCAGAGTTGGTGGTGTCCATTTCTTGATTGCAGAATAGAGAAGCAAAGAACAGCTGGCCTCAGGTGGAGCCCATTCCAGGGAAAAAAAGATTTTCCTTATTTGAATGCCTGAGCATTCAAATTATGACTAATTTTATAATAGGAAAGCCAGAGCCTAAGATACATATTCAAAAATAACGCTGTTATTTTAATATGGGGAAGTTCGGTGTATCTGAAAGCCCACACACAGCACACTTGGTACCACTTGACATATTCTTAACCTGGCCCCTCCAACAGGCTTACTCTGTTCTATCCACTCTCCTCCCTCTTTTTAATGATGCTGGAATTTGAATTTAGGGTTGCTACATGGGCCAGGCAAGAGCTCGACCACTGAGCTATATTGCCAGCCGTGTGGGGATCTAATTTGAAAACCTACTTCCCAGGAAACAGAATCAGCATTTAAGCCCCACGTTTCTGCTAGGATTGTTAATGTAGAGGATGCATCTTGAGGCATCTCATCATCCTGTAAGTGAATTGATTTCTAGGATCTGATTTGTGTTTTGCCACTGTGAAATACCATCTAAGGTGTGGTTTAACAGTAGAAACTTATTTCTCACAGTTTTCAAGCTTAAGCAGTATCAGATTAAGAGGCCAGGCAGTGGAGACTCTCTTCCTGGCTTCTTGCTCCATAGTCATATGGCCTCGGTGCATGGTTTGGTGAAATGTAAACTGTCAGGTGTCTCTTCTGATAAGAATGCTAGTTCTATCTTGAGGCTTTAGAACCTCTTCTAACCACAAATGTCCGCAAAGGCCTCATCTCCTGATACTATCACAATGGTGATTAGGATTTAATATAAGAATTTAGGAGGGGGCACTGTTACCCTAAAGCTGCTATTAATGTACATCTTTTTAAAATTAACTTTTAAAAATTTATTTTACATACCAACCACAGTTTTCCCTAGCTCCTCTCTTCCTGTTCCCTCCCCACACCTAACACATCCATTCAGAAAGGGTAAGGTCTCCCATGGGAGTCAACAAAACATGGCACAACTCTCCAAGTTGAGGCAGAACCAAGCTGCTCCTCCCTGCATCAAGGCTGAGTGAGGCATCCCACCATAGGGAGTAGGCCAAAACGCCAGCTCATGCACCAGGGACAGGTCCTGGTCCCACTGCTAGGGCCACAAACAGACCAAACTACACAACTGTCACCCACATGCAGAGGGCTAGGTCAGTCCCATGCAGGCTCCCCAGCTGTTGGTCTAGAGTCTCTGAGCTCCCACGAGCTTGGGTCGGCTGTCTCTGTGGGTTCCCCCACCACAACCTTGAAGCCCCTGACTCATACAGTACAACCCTTCCTCCCTTTCTTCAGCAGGACTCCTGGAGGTAGGCCCAGTGCTTAGCTGTGGATCTCTGCATCTGCTTCCATCAGTTATTGGATGAAGGTTCTATGACGCCAATTAGGGTAGTCATCAATCTGATGACAGGAGAAGGCCAGTTTAGGCACCCTCTCCACTATTGCTAGGAGTCTTAGCTGGGGTCATCCTTGTGGATTCCTGGGAGTTTCCCTGGTACCAGATTTCTCCTCAATCCCATAATGGCTCCCTCTATCAAGATATCTCTTTCATTGCCCTCTTTCTCTCTCTCTCTCTCTCTCTCTCTCTCTCTCTCTCTCTCTCTCTCTCTCTCCTTTACTTCCTCAACTCGACCAACCTGATCTCTTATGTTCCCATTCCCCACCCCCACCCCCCACTTCCAGTTAGTTTACCCAGGGGATCTCATTTATTTCCCCTTCCCAGGGCAATCCATGTATGCCTCTTAGGGTCCTCCTTGTTACCTAGCTTCTTTGGGGCTGTGAATGGTAGCCTAGTTATCCTTTGCTTTACATCTAATATCCACTTATGAGTGAGTACATATCATGTTTGTCTTTCTGGGTCTGGGTTACCTCACTCGGGATGATTTTTATCTAGTTCCATCCATTTGCCTGCAAATTTCATGATGTCTTTTTTTTTTTTTTTAACCACTGAGTAAAACTCCATTGTGTAAATGTACCACATTTTCTTTATCCATTCTTCAGTTGAGGGGCATCTAGGTTGTTTCCAGGTTCTGGCTATTATGAATAATGCTGCTATGAACATAGTTGAGCAAATGTCCTTGTGGTATGACTGAGCATGCTTTGGGTATATGCCCAAGAGTAGTATTGCTGGGTCTTGAGGTAGATTGATTCCCAGTTTTCTGAGAAACCTTTATATTGATTTCCAAAGTGGCTGTACAAGTTTGCACTCCCACCAACAGTGGAGGAGTGTTCCCCTTGCTCCACATTCTCTCCAACATAGGCTGTCATTGGCATTTTTTTTATCTTAGCCATCCTGACAGGTGTAAGATAGTATCTCTGAGTCATTTTGATTTGCATTTCCCTGAGAACTAAGAGTGTTGAACAATTCTTTAAGTGTATCTTGGCCATTTGGGAATCTTCTGTTGAGAATTCTTTGTTTAAATTTGTACCTCATTTTTCACTTGGATTATTTGGTGTTTTTATGTCTAGCTTCTTGAGTTCTTTATATATTTTGGAGATCAGCCCTCTGTCAGATGTGGGGTTGATTAAAATATTTTCCCATTCTGTAGGCTGCCATTTTGTCTTACTGACAGCGTCCTTTGCCTTATAGAAGCTTTTCTGCTTCAGGGGGGCCTGTTTATTAATTGTCAATTTCAGTGTTTGTGCTACTGGTGTTATATTCAGGAAGTGATCTCCAGTGCCAATGTGTACAAGGCAGTATACTACCCACTTTCTCTTCTATCAAGTTTAGTGTAACTGGATTTATGTTGAGGTCTTTGATCCACTTGGGCCTGACCTGAGTTTTGTGCAGGGTGATAGATATGGATCTATTTGCATGCTTCTACATACAGTCATCCAGTTATGCCAATACCATTTGTTGATGGATTTTTTTTTCCTGTGATGAATATGAAATGACGTTTTCTATCTCTTTTGACTAATTTTAGTTTGAAGTCTATGTTGTTGGATATTAGGATAGCTATACTAGCTTGTTTCTTGGGTACATTTGATTGGAAAATCTTCTCCCAAATTCTTTACTCTGAGGTAATGTCTGTCTTTGAGGTTGAAGTGTGTTTCTTGTATACAGCAGAAGGATGGGTCCTGTTTTCATACCCATTCTGTTAGACTGTTTTTTTATAGGTGAATTGAGATCATTGATATTGCAGAATATTAATGACCAGTGATTATTAATTTCTGTTATTTTTGATTTTGTTAGTGATGGTGGTAGGTGTGTGTGTTTCCCTTCTTTGGGATTTGCTGGTGTGAGGTTACTATTGGCTTGTTTTTGTGGGTGCAGCTAACTTCTTTGGGAATGGAGTTTTCCTTCTAGTACTTTCTGTAGGGCTGGATTTGTGGATAGGTATTGTTTAAATGTGGTTTTGTCATGGAATATTTTCTTTTCTTCATCTATGGTGATTGAAAGGTTTCCTGGGTAGAATAGTCTGGGCTGGCATCTATGGTCTCTTAGTGTCTGTCCAGGACCTTCTGGCTTTCAGAATCTCCATTTAGAAGTCAGGTGTAATTCTGATAGTTCTGCCTTTATGTGTACTTGGCCTTTCTCCTTTGCAGCTCTTAATATTCTTTCTTTATTCTGTATGTATAGTATTTTGATTATTTTGTGGTGAGGGGACTTTTTTTGGGTCCAGTCTATAGGGTGTTCTGTAAGCTTTTTTCATAGGCATTTCCTTCTTTAGGTTGGAAAGTTTTCTTCTATGATTTTGTTGAATATATTTTCTGTGCCTTTGAGCTGGAATTCTTCTTCTATCCCTATTATTTTTAGGTTTGTTCTTTTCATGGTGTCCCAGATTTGCTGGATGTTCTGTGTTAAGAATTTGTTGGATTCAACATTTTCTTTGACCAATGAATTTATTTCCTCTATTGTATCTTCAATGCCTGAGATTCTCTCTTCCATCTCTTGTATTTTGTTGGTTATACTTGCATCTGTAATTCCTGTTCCATTTCCCATATTTTCCATTTCCAGAATTCCCTCAGTTTGCATTTTCTTTATTGCTTCTATTTCAATTTTCAAGTCTTGAATTTTTTCTTTCACCTGTTTGATTGTTTCCTCTTGGCTTTTTTAAGCAATTAATTGATGTCTTCCAATTTTTTTGTTTGTTTTTTCCTCCATTTCTTTAAGGGAATTTTTCATTTCCTCTTTAAAGGCCTCTATCATCTTTATAAAGTCATTTTAAAAGCTGTTTTCTTTTGCTTCATCTGCATCGGGATGTTCAAGTCTTGCTGTTGCAGAATGACTAGGTTCTGGTGGTGCCATATTGCTCTTTATGTTGTTGAATGTGTTCTTACCCTGCTGTTTACCCATCTGGGTTTGGGATAGTTATAGGTACAGGTGTTGATTCTTGTGATGTCTTTGTTGGATGGGTGTTTTGTTCCTTTATTGTCTTTTGCCCTGAATGCCTAAGGGTTCTGGTGATTGGCTGGTTGTCAGGCTGAGTAGGGTTGTCTCAGCTGAGGTTTGTGGGGGTTTGGGTGCCTAGATCTAGTGTATTGTCCACTTCCTTTGGCTGATGTGGGCTTTACTTGTGCCTTTGGGGTCTGTTCTTCCAACTGTTGTGGGTTGTGCCTGTGCCTATGGTTTCCAACTGGTGTGGGTGGTGCTTATGCTTATAGGGTCTGCTGATGTTGCTGGAGAGGGCTGTTCAGGGGGAGGATGCTGGGGTGGGTGGGATTGGGCAGTGGAGTGGGTCTGTTCTTCCAACTGGTGCAGGTGGTGCTTGTGCCTATAGGGGTTGTCGATGTTGTGGGGGATGGTTGGCCAGGGGGAGGATGAGGGTTCGGTGGGTTTGGGCAGCGGAGTGGGTCTTGTAGGTTACAGAGTCCAATGACAGCGGTTTAGTGTGCATCTTAAAACTTCCTTTTTACAGTACAAGAAGCTGCTTACCGAAGAAGGACAAAAATTAGGAACCTTTGAGAGGTTCGTTTCTGGTTCCATGGCTGGGGCAACTGCACAGACTTTTATCTATCCCATGGAGGTAAGTACCGTTGTGGCCTGACTGCTTGGTGGCATTTGCACTGGCTAGCTGTAGTTGTGTGCTAAGTTAACCCAAGCTCAACAGCTTGAAACAAGCCTCAGCCTCTCACAGTTCTGGCAATTAGGAGTGTGAGAGCAGCACAACTGGGGCTCCCTGGCTGTTTCATCGCCTCTTGTCAAGGTGTCAGCCAGGGCTGCAGTCATCTAGAAGCTAACCTGGAGTGGATCTGCTTTTAGGCTCACTGAGGTGGCTGCTGCCAGGCCTCGCTGGCTGTCGGCTGGAAGCATAGGTCTCTTAGGTAAGCCTTTCTAGATGGAGATGGCCTGTGTATCCTCACAGCATGGTAACCTCGCTTCCTTTACAGTCAGTGATGTGAGCCAGAGGAGAGAAAGAGATTGCGTGCAAATAAACTGCTGCCTATTGTCGCTTTCATTGTGCCCTGTTGGCTACACAGATTGACCCTGGTACTGCGTGTGAGGGGACCCTGCAAAGCAGAGCATCCATGGACACAGGACCCTCAGGAGCCATCTCAGAGGCTGGCTGCCATGGTGCTGATAAGGGTTACAGCTCTCATTCCTTTCTAGCGAGCTTTTGTACCATAACCCCAGCAGTGGAAGCTGAGGCTTTGGTTGTAGGATGGCAGTAACAACTAGACATCCTTCCAGAAGAACATGGGCTGGCTAGCAAACTGTAGACCACCTGTGCCCTGTGTGCACAGCCCCAGTTAAGAATTGTTGTTACACCCGACAAAGACGGGAAGAAGCAAAGGGAAAGCAAAGAACACGTTAACGGAGACTCACATTTGTGGCTAGCAAAGACTGAAATGTTTATTGCAAAAAAGTGTTTGCCAACTCCACTTTACAGCAAAACTAATACGGTAGATATGGATAGTTTTATGGATACAACTAGGGTTTTTCAATAGCTTATAAGACCTAAGCAAAATATACCTTTAACTTGAACCTCTTTGTGATATGCATGCCAATAGATTTGTGTGCGTGTGTATGTGCGCACATGGGCATGCTTGTGTGGGTGCACATGTGTGTGCATGTGCCTGTGGAGGCCAGAGGTCAGCCTCAGGTGTCATTCATCAGGAGGCACTGTGTACCTTGTATTTTGAGACTGGGTCTTTCACTGGCCTGAGCTCACTGTTATGGGCCAGGCTGATAGGCCAGTGAACCCCAGAGAGCTGTCTGCCTTACCTCCCCAGGGGGTCCACAGGCATCCACTCCCATGCCTGACTTCTTATGTGGGTTTTACAGCATCAAACTCAAGGCCACATGCTTGTGCCATAAGTGCTTTGCAGATTGTGTTACCTCTGAGCCTCTAGAGATATTTTAGACTATCCACACACCCCTCATTTCAACCAATACCATCCCCTTCCCACCCCTCCACCTCCTCAGCCTGGGCTCCAAGCTGAAGATACTGGAGTTGTCCCCTAGGCCATTTTCTTTGCCTTCCTTGACAATTAATTTTATTATGACATCAAAAGATTATCTGGTTTACATTTTTTGTTTTGTTTTGTTTTTGTTTTTTCAAAGCCCTCCTTTAGACTCTCTTTGAAATAACTGGCCCTTCCTGGCTCTGATTTTAGCTTCTCGATGGAAGTAACCCATGAGGGAGATTCTATCAATGAACTGGACATTCTCTTGAGAGAGAGAATTTCGTAGTGGTTCACGAAATCAATACGCTTGAACTGTTCGATGTTAAATGTGAATGGTACTGTGTTCCGTTCTCCGGCATCTAGGTTCTGAAAACCCGGCTAGCTGTAGCCAAAACTGGACAATACTCTGGAATATACGGTTGTGCCAAGAAGATTTTGAAACAAGAAGGCTTTGGGGCTTTTTACAAAGGCTACGTTCCCAACTTACTGGGCATCATTCCTTACGCAGGCATCGATCTCGCTGTGTATGAGGTGAGTGAGGGTCCAGCATGCTCCTGTCCGCAGTGTAGGTAGTCTGCAAGGTGGAGAGCTGGGTGCCGGTGGGAGAGCTGTGTGTGACTGGACTGCCCCTAGTGTGTTCTTCGATCTTTCCAGCACCCTGATTGTGAGAGCACACATGTACTGAGTCACGTTTTGTGTTAGCTTTCCTTGCGTATTTACTTTTGTTCACAAAGAGTATGGATGAAAATTCGGTTTAGAAGATGGCATGAGGGACTGGGAGGCATGGAAAAAGTAAGCAGAAATGTATTAGGATTACTAACATCGGGCACTGACAAAGCCAAGCTTCATCCCTTGTCATCTGGCAGTCCCTAGGGCTGGAGGTGGGGGTGGGGAAGTTAGGCGGATCAGCCTATAAAATGAAGCATGAGCATGGAGACTTAAGTTCGGATAACTCTGCTCAGGCAACTCAGAATACAAACCCCGGGTCACTCCCGCCACTCAGGTCAAAAACTGTGGGTCACCCCTGCCACTCAGGTCAAAAACTGTGGGTCACCCCTGCCACTCAGGTCAAAAACAGTCGGTCACCCCTGCCACATGGATCCCTTAGCTTAGGAATCTGACAGACATTTACTGAACACACACTACATTCAAACCATTGCTTTAGATACTGAGTTGAAAGAAGGACTCAGGGCCTTTAAGAACTCAAAGGTCTGGTGAGGAGATGGGCAAGCCTGAAGAGAAACTCAGATTGTCTGACATGCTGTGACAGATGTGAGTCAGCATACACCCTAGGTGGGAGCTGAGCCCCAGCTCAGGAAGGAAGGCGGGTAATGGAAGCCACCCAGAAGACTTATTTTATTATATATGTATTATATATTATATCTCAGAAGACTTATTTTAAATATATTGATTATTCATTTATTATTATACTCATTTTCACTTTTTCATAGATCCCTTCCTTCTCCACCTACCCAGCTTTGTGTCCTAATTTTTATAAAATAACTTGCAGTCATGTGTATTCTCTGTAACAATGACAAGTTATTGCTACTGATTCTTGAACTCTTCATATAAAATTTACTTTAAAAAATAGAAACAAGCCAGGCAGTGGTGGCGCACGCCTTTAGTCCCAGCACTCGGGAGGCAGAGCCAGGCGGATCTTTGTGAGTTCAAGGCCAGCCTGGGCTACCAAGTGAGTTCCAGGAAAGGCGCAAAGCTACACAGAGAAACCCTGTCTCGAAAAACCAAAAAAAAAAAAAAAAAAAAAATAGAAACTTAGGGAGCACTCCCAAACTCCTCCTACAAAGCCAGTATCCCTCCAATCTAAAAATCTTGACATTGCAAAAATCTATCTCAAGTCAATCAGAATTGTATATAAAACCACTCCTTACCCCTGGGCGTCCCTGCTCTGTTTTGATGACAAGCAGTTATCAAAAGTCATCTTTTCATAGTGAGTCCCCTAACATGGATTTACAATGAATTCTCATGCTTTTATTTTTGAATTCTGTATCAGATTTCAAAGTTGTCTACATACCCGTATTACAGTATCAGAAGACCATTGTTTCCTCTTTACTCATTTTAGCGTGGGCTTTTCACGTTTCCTGCTGCAGCTTATTGCCCTTTTGTTTCAGATTGAAGGATGCCTTTGTCATCTCTTGCAGGTCTAGTGGTGGTACATTCTCTCAGCTTTTACTTATCCACGGAGCTCTTAATTTCTCCTTCATATTCAAAAGACAGCTTTGTCAATATACTGTTCTTGGTTGGCAGGGTCCTTCTGTTGTTGTCTAGTCTTAGTACTTGGAATGTAACATCCTAGCCCACAAGGTTTCCACTGAGAAATGCAATTCTATAAAACAAACAAAAACAAAAACAAATTTAAAAAATTAAGCGAGAATCTTGGTTACTTTTTTATTGTTCTGATAAGATGCCATGACCGAGGCAACTTATAAAAGAAAATGTTTATTTGGGGCTTACATTTTCAGAGGGTGAGTCCATGACCAACATGGCCAGGATCACGGCAGCAGGTAGGCAGGCACGGTGCTAGAGCAGTAACTGAAAGTTCACACCCTTATCCACAAGTAAGAGTCAGAGAGAGATAACTGGGAATGTGAAGAGACACCATGACCACAGCAATTCTTATAAAGGAAAACATGTAATTGAGGCGGGCTTACAGTTTCAGAAAGTTCAGTCCATTATCATCGTGGTGAGAAGCATGGTGGCATGCAGGCAGATATGGTGCTGGAGGAGGAGCTGAGAGTTCTATTTTTGATCCATAGGCAGTAGATGGAGACTGACTTGAGCTTCTGAGATCACAAAGTCTCAGCCCCCACAGTGACATACTTCCTCCAGCCAGGGCATACCTGCTCCGACAAGGCCAAACCTCCCAATAGTGCCACTCCCTATGGGCCAAGCATTCCAACACATGAGTTTACGGGGGCCATACCTATTCAAACCTCCACAGGGGCATTCTCATTCAAACCAGCACAATTAGGTATATAGGCTTTAAAAAAATGTATTAGCATATATAGTTTATGATTAAAATATTTTACTTTTAAAGAGTTAACTACATGAAATGGCCCTGAAGATGTTTAGGTTGAGTGAATGATGGCTGAGTATCTCCTTGGTTGATTGGTTTCTTTGTTTCTGGGGCAGCTTTTGAAGTCTTACTGGCTGGAGAACTTTGCAAAAGACTCTGTCAACCCCGGTGTGGTGGTGCTGCTGAGCTGTGGGGCCCTGTCCAGCACCTGTGGGCAGCTGGCCAGTTACCCCCTGGCTTTGGTGAGGACTCGAATGCAGGCACAAGGTGAGTCTGCATTCCAGGATGGGTGTGGTAACACTTTGTGTCAGTCACATGCTTTTTTAAGAGTATAAGGTGTGACATCTAGCGGATTTGGGCTTAGGTCTTTGCTCCACATCTCTCTTTTTCATTTTGTCTTCCATGAAGAGGGACAAAAAGAATGAACAGGAGTATGTGTAAAGAATTTGGCATTTGCTAAATTCTCAAAGTGGTGACTGGACTGTTTATCAGTGCTGTTCAGACCCTAAGCTTGGCACTTTGCCCTTTTCTCTGTGGCACTCCCTCTCTGTGGCACTCTCTCTGCTGGCTCCTAGGCTGCACTGTCCTGACTCTTACCACTTAAAGACTACTCTCTTCTTGCTGCTTCCTGGCATTTATTGCTTCCTATTCTGTGAAAGCATGAAATATTCTTTGACTTTCTATTCTGTTCTTCTTTTTCCCTGGTTACCTTCACCTATTGTACTTTCCCTTCCGAATGAGTACTGGATATCTGTGGTTCCACTCCCAACCCTTCCTTCACCCAAGCAGTCAGTCACTGGTCTACATACTTTTGAGTCATCAGGGACCGGACACCTGTCGGATGGGTGCTAGGGTTAGAGAAAGCAACAAGTCAGGTATGAATGTGGTCACTGGAGAGTGGAAAAGACATGGATTCAACCAGAAGGTGGCCCTTTATAAAACACCCCATGGCGTGAGTTCTACCCCATCTCCAGATGAAGCCTAGGAATGCGGTGGGAGCTAGCTGGGAACAGGCCTGCAGAGTGGCGTGTTTGAGGGGCTGAGAGGTAATCATGGCTGCAGAGAGGAATGCAAAATAGCAAACTAAATGTGTGCAGTTTGTCATTTTGCCATTGGGACCATTTGGGGAGCTTGATACTAATATCATCCGCATTTGACAAAGGACTAACAGGCAAAAACAGTTAAGGAGTGTCCGTAAGGTTATGCATTTGTCAGGGAATGGAGCTGGAGTTCAGACCCACTCAGGGATTGAAACTGCTGCACGGTGAGCCTCCCCTTCCTCTGAGCTCAAGTCCCGACCCAGCACAGCGGCCAAGATCTGCTATTCTTCATCAAGGCCCACTCATGGCTTAGCTCCTCAGACATTTTTGTAAGTCTTCAGAGTTTCCAGCGTCAATTCCAAAGTTCTCAGCGGGAATTCCAAAGTCTTTAGCCATCATATCGTACCTCAGGTTCAGTTCCCTCACCCCTACTCTGCTGCTGTGCGACTTTTCCTGTGGGGGCTAGAGTGAGCTGACCTGTCTGTTCACCCAGATAGGGTAAGGACAGACCAAAGGAACAGGTCCACCCGCGTCTAGCATAGTGCGTTGGTGAGTTTGCCGGGGTTAAGGCTGGAGTGTGAGTGACAGCTACTTAAAGGGGCTTGAGTGACTCCAAGGCAGCTGCTTCACCAACACCCCACCCCACCCCACCCTGCGACCAGTGCAAGTGACCAGCCACGGAAGCCAAATCCCTGGAGCTCCCTGCATAACCTGCCAGAAACTTGTGCTGGAGTCTCCCACCTGCAGTAGTTATAACTGCGCACGTAACCTTGGGGAGTGGGGAGGGGTCCTGTGACTCCTCTAGTTTCAGAGGCTGACTGAGCTTGGTAGGTTTTATTTATCTCCTGAGTCTTAGGAGTCTCCTCCATTCTGTGGGGATGCTTCAATTTGGAGAAGATAGCTGGTCAACATGTGGGCATCTCCAGCCTCTTAGTACCCTATGGGTAATAATCACATCCCCAAATCACCGTGGTCCCCTCCCCCATGCCCGTTCCTGCCTTTGTCCTTTGTTGTACCAGCAATACAGGGCTGCCGCCTCCTCCTTTTCTTCCTCCTCCACCCCCTTCTTTTTTTTCTTCCTCCTTTCTTCATCTCTCCCCCTCCTGAGATAATTACAAGGCCCAGGTCTCCTACACTCTGTCTAAACTTCTCCAAATCTCCCCTTCCCCTATTATCCAAAATGTAACCATTCTAGTCAGGGCTTGGGGAGGATGCTGTGATGGAGTGATGTGGTTAAAAGTGGCGGGCTTGAGCATCAACCACAGCTTCTTGGTTTCGCTACTAGCTAACTAGGGTTTCAGGACAAGTTTCTAATTGCTCAATTATGAAATGTATATATTTATCCTGAAGGGCTCGCATGGGAAGTAATTAACCTAGAACAACCATTCATAAAGAGCTGCCATCATTGTAACTCACTGGTGGGTGATGCACAAAGAGGGTTGCTTTTGTAATTGATTTTTATCGGTCCATTGTATTCCAGACGCCATTCTGAATCCCTAATTGTCTGTTGTAATAATAATGAGGCATGCTTGAATATTGGATTAGCCGGGTTCCTGCAGTTTTATTTATCTTTTGTTTTGTTTGTTTATCTGTTTGCTAGCCATGGTAGAAGGGGCCCCGCAGCTGAACATGGTTGGCCTTTTCCGGCGTATAGTCTCCAAAGAAGGAGTGTCAGGACTTTACAGAGGCATCACCCCAAACTTCATGAAGGTGCTCCCTGCTGTCGGCATCAGCTATGTGGTGTACGAAAACATGAAGCAGGTGCTAGGAGTAGCTCGGAAGTGACACGTCCAAGCCTTCTTTTCCGTGATGACCAAAGCTGTCAGCGCTCACTCTCCAGTGTCTTCTGGGATTGCAGCAAATCTATTGCAGAAGAGGCTGTTCCCCGCCAAAGGGAAGAGACTCTGCAATCACCTCAAGCATCTGGGCTCAGCTTTATATCTTCAGTCATGTTCAAAATCACAATTTCAACAAGTGTTGAAGAGGCCACAAAATTGTACTTTATATTGCCTTGCACCCTAAATCTGAAAATGTACTTGCTTAAGCTGAAATCATTTTGTGTGGTAGAATTATAAATCACTAATCTTTGTTTTGATTGGTTCAAGTTTATGTCAATTTGTTTATACCCAAATTTAAAAAAAAAAACAACCAAAATGATCAGAAAGCCTTGGGACTTAAATTGTTCTATATATTTTGGATGTCTTTATAGATGTAAAATTCTCCTGCAGGAACATTAGTAGAAAAAAAAATCACTGTACTTCAAATCAATCTTGCACGGTTTATATCCTCATCTGTCAGCAGAATAAGGATGAATTATAGTAGCCAAATTTGTGTATGGAGGAGCAGTGAGATAATATTTATTTCAGTGGACACTCTTCTGTTCTGCTTGAATTGTTATTTGGTCCCCAGTGTTAGACATTGATTGTCATATGTTGTTAAATTATTGATACAAGTTATTGGGTAGACCCTTCTTCTACCATTGCTTTCGAAAACATCTGTGAACAAACCGTTGACTTGTACCATGTCCTGGAGAGTGTCTTGGTTTTGTTCTTTTTTTTTTTTTTTTAACTCTTTGAATCAAATCCTCTTAATCAGGAAGGCTCCCTGGGACCTTCATAGCAATCTGAAATTTCTCTTTTCATGACTTGAGTGTTGATTTCAGGTAAATGACACCTTCATTTCACTTTTACGGTTGAAGTCTTTTGAACCTGCGCTTCGCAGATGGAGTGCCTCAAAGCTAAGACACCAGCACATTTCAACAGCAGTATATCTTCATCGTATGTACTTGAGTGAAGGGCTCAGTCTGCAAACAGACGCGTCTACATTTTCATTTGCCTCAAGATTTAGGAAGGTGGCGGGACATTTGTAATATCAACAGCACTTAAACTTTTTACTGAAGCTGATTTTGTAGTCAATTATCTTTTATGATTTGTTTTATTAGAACTTAGAAAAATCTTATTTCTTCTATAAGAAGATACTCAATACTCTTAGCTGGGCAGTGGAGATACACACCTTTAGACCCAGCACTTGGGAGGGAGAGGCAATCTCTGAGTTCAAGGCCAGCTTGGTCTACAGAATGAGTTCCAGGACAGCCACAGCTACACAGAGAAACACTGTCTCAAAAAACCATATATATATATATTCTTAACATTTTAAGATTTAGTCCATGTACTCATTTAGTTTCTGGTAATTTATGTTATAATTGCTTTTTGAAAAATCTAGTGAAATGGGAATCTTTGACTCTAGCCTACCTCTTTTATTTTTTGAACCAAAGAGAAAAGATGGACTTGTGTTTATGAGACTCATTCTACAACATAGTTTGGTTTGTGTTAGTGACGGACACCTGCTGTTGTCTCAGTCTTTTTATACTATGTAAGGAAAGGGAGCGACTCTCCTTTGTCCTCAGGGTTATTGTACTTTTGAGTAATGCATAGAATGACAATATTAAGGTACAGGATTCATTCCTTTTTTACTCATAACAATTATGGAAATGAATAATTCTGTTAATGTTTTTGAAATTTCAAATGGATGAAAACTATGAAAATATTCATAGTTCTTTATGAAATTAAAGTGCCTCCCCATTGAACATGTGTAAAGTATCACTGATTTATCTGTGCAACTTGTATCTTTTGGGAAAAAAGCCTCTCATTGAAGACAGCTTATTTCTGACATTGCTACACAGTTACTGCTCATTTGTATTAAAGATGTATGTCTGTTTGTAAAATGACTTGTTTCCTGATTGTCCTAGTGTCCTCTCCGTTACTGGGACAAAACTCTCCGAATGAAAGCAACACAGGGAGGAAAGAGTTCCTTCCCCTTACAGGACACAGTCCGCCATGGGGAGAAGTCAGGGCAGGGCAGAAGCAGGAACCATGTGGGCTGTTCCTTCTTACAACTGACGTCGAAGACAGTCACCCCCAGACATGCCCACAGGCCAGCCCCTCAATCAAGACTCCCGTCTTAGGTGACTCTTAGCCGGCAGTTGACAGAGTTAACCAAGGACACTCATTTGGAAAAGAATTGATAAGTCATACATTCTTTTTTGTTGTCACACATTTATACCACTGTCAGTGGTTCAAACAAGGCTTTTCACACCTGGCTGCATAGAGTCTTTCTTAATCTTTTGCTGCTGTGGGATGTATGGCAAATGTGTTGCTGATTAATCAATAAAACACTGATTGGCCGTTGGCTAGGCAGGAAGTATAGGCGGGGCAAGGAGGAGAATAAAGCTGGGAAGTGGAAGGCTGAGTCAGAGAGACACTGCCAGCCGCCACGATGAGAGACAGCATGTGAAGATGCTGGTAAGCCACGAGCCATGTGGCAAGGTATAGATTAATGGAAATGGATTAATTTAAGCTGTAAGAACAGTTAGCAAGAAGCCTGCCGCGGCCATACAGTTTGTAAACAATATAAGTCTCTGTGTTTACTTGGTCAGGTCTGAGCGGCTGTGGGGCTGGCAGGTGAGAAAGATTTGTCCTGACTGTGGGCCAGGCAGGAAAAACTCTAGCTACATTTTGCCTTCCCTGAGCAGCGATGGTATCACGCATTTGGGCAAAAGACATGCTTCACATGGTACTCCGAGTCTACACTTAGGAGTGAGGATCACAGCCCAAGGGGTTTCCAGTACCAAGAAGACTCCAAGGTTATAGGATTAGCATGACACATCCTGGTGGGGAGTGTTTTAACCTGGAAACTGTGTGAGACAAAACACGAGCAAGTTTCCGAGTAAGTAATTAAGAAGTTTTCTAATGCAAATTAAACGTAAGTATAGACTCTGATTCATAAAAATGAAACAAGGGTGTGGAGATGGATGGACACAAGCCTTGCTAGTGTTGGGTAGAGCATACAGCAGGGGCAGTGACCACAGGAAGGGAGATGAGGGAGGCCAGGCCAACGCACAGGGCTGTGGGAAGTGAGCCCGAAGGAGGATAGTCGCGGAAGACATGGGAGGACTTCAGCAAGGCCGTTAGCTGTTTAGTTCTCCTTTGCTGCTGCCCAGTTCTGCAATAGCAGCACTTTGGTGAAGTTCCCTAAACAAGATCCAAACGTCTCTACTCCGGGGTTTCGTTATTGGAAACAGTGGGTGAAGGCCTGTTTCAGATAGACATCATTTCCACTGCAGGTAGAATAGTATCCTCCCCCTCCACCCCTCCCCCGATGTCAGCCTGTCCATCTCTAGGAAGAAGGTAAATTTTTAAGGAGAATTAATTTAGAGACATAAAAACCTCCATTTCCCCTGTGTCTTCCACAAAACCATCCATAGTAAACAAGTGGTTTGTTTTGTCACTCGGGAGGGTGGGCATGGAGTGGAACTGTCCAGGGATTTTGATGCATCCTGAAGAGCCCTTCAGAGCAAGCCTGCCACAGACTCCAGATGCCCCCTAGACACCCATGTCTTCCAATGAGTTTATACTAATCTCTCTACATGAGCTCTACAAACTAGCCACAGCCATGGATCAGGGCAGATTAGTTTAAATCCTGCCACCTCTAAGTGTCCCCTGCAGACATGCATCCCCCCAGCCAGTCTGTCATCTTGAAGCAGGTGCCCACTTGAGTCTTAGTGTGTGACATGGTCATGCAATTAATTTAAACTATCAGAACCCCCCCCCCCCCCATTACTTAACGACCAGACAGTGATGTGTGAATTTTGGCCTCTTTGACTCAGGGTCCACATCAGTCAGTGCCAAGAGGTCTTTAATACCAGTCTTCGTGTGTCTGATTCCAGCCACCGTGCCATGCTTGGAATGGGCTTAGTTGGGATGACATAGGACTAGAATCTGGCAACCTCTGTTTCCTTCCCAACCACTGGGTTCACCCTTTTCCTCTATGATGCTGAGAGAATTCTGCTCACTTCTCTAGGACCCCTGGAGTCTACTCTACAGGCAATGTGGGTGTTCCCAACGACAGAAGAGCTTTTCACTGAAAATGACTTCTGTTTCCACATTTAAACACCACAGGGGAGGAAATGCTAACTGGCCGCTGGAGATGAGAGGAAAGGGAAGGTATAGAGAGACTGAATATCAAGCTGCCTCTAGTCTGGTGCTCTGTGACTCAGGATGAAGCTTCCGGTGACATGTGGCATGAAGCTCAGTACCCAGAGGGGTGGTTACTTTCATTTGTTTAGCATAAACAACAGATTTTATCCACTGAACGTCCAAGTCCCCAAGTGTCACTGATATGTGGCAGTGTGGTTTCACAGACAGAATTCAGTAGACAGTGTCCAGGTAGAAGCCAAGAGAGGGAAATGGCACCCCCCGCCCACAACCCAGCTATTAGAGCCGCAACTAGAAAGTAAGCCTAGAGTTGGGAGGGGGTGGGTCTGGGCTAGGCTGTCAAATATATATGGTGCCTGTGCCTCTTTAATAGAAATTAATAGCAATGATTTAGTGTAACCTGGAGAAATGTGACAAATGGAATGAAAAGAAGAAGGCGTGAATAGAGTCATTTGGCCCAGCCTGGGCTCTAGCTCCGACCTCATCAATTTCATATGACTCTATCAGTTATTTCCAAAAGACAGTATGAGTGATTTATTACATGGATGTGACAAGTTAGAAAATACTCTTTGCATGGGAGTTTACAACCGTGTGACTTTAATTATCGAGACATAGGCTAAGTATTCATTCACTGTAGAGGAAAAAAGCACCCAGGATACACAGGTCGCTGTCAAAATGAGAGGGTTGTTAAATAAAAACATTCCACTTTGCATGACACTACTGTATGAGGAGGAGACGTCTACGTGGTAGTTGCGGGCGCAGTTTCCGTTAGTGGAAACATTTTGTTTCTTGGCTTTGAAAGCCACCACCACCCGGTGGTGTGTACTATTTATTCTGTTAATCTACTTGGCATTAACAGAAGCTTTGGACCATGTAACTTTGCTGTATTTGTCTGTATAGAAACACTTACTTTTTAAACTTGTTATTTTAAAATAACACACAGTCACTGCACATATTTATGGGGTCCAGTGTGGTTTTTCCACACAGTTACTTCGTGAGGCCAGTAACAGGGTTACAAGTGGCGTCAGTGGCCTCTATGGTCCACTAGGTGGCAGACTTCTCCCAGCGAGCGCCGGGGCCTCTTGGTACCTGGGAGAGGACTGCAAAGGCTCCCAACTCTGCTTTCTCCCTTTGCCTTGACCTGGAAAATCACTGGGCTACCTCGGAGGCCGGATTTAGATTTCCTGCTCAAACCATCGTTACCCTATTTAGAGGAGTGAAATCAGGGTCAGCTTGTTACCGTTCCCGGAGAGGAGGCGACAGAGAAGCCGTTCATGTGCTCCGCTGAAGAGAAGGGCTTGTTCCTGCTTTTAAAGACGTTTTTCCAAAACCAGAAAAATGCTGTGTTTTAAAAGTGAAATGAGACATGTTTGGAAGAACAAACAAACCTGCTGACGGAGCGAACCGTAGGTACATGTTCACAACCGTGGAAAATATTTCCGGGGATATTTATGTGGGTAAATACTTTTTTTTTTTTTTTTTTTTTTTTAACGTTTCCCGAAATCATTTGAGAAGGTGTCGTTGTAACTGAAGCTTATGATACAAATGTGGAAATAAAAATAAAATAACTAATAAAATGCTCCCAAAATTTAGTTTTCTCCGATTTTTCTTTTCTTTTCTTTTTTCTTATAGGCGTTGTTTTCATTGATTTTTGTGGAGTACTCTGGTTGATATGTTTTAAAAGAAATAACAATTGGGGGGCTGAGGGGATGGCTCCGTTGGTAAAGCGCCAATTGTGCAAGCATGAAGACCTAAGTTCGGATCCCCAGTATTCCAGCACAGCTTCATGCGTCTGTAACCCGGTGATAGAGACAGGCAGATCCCTGGGGCTTGCCGGCCAGCCAGTTCAGAGGAATCCTTGAGCTCCAGGTTCAGTGAGAGACCCTGTCTCACAAACTAAGGGGAAGAGAGATTGAGGAAGATGCCCAGTGTTAACTCCTGGCTTTCACACACATGTGCACACACACACAAGGGGACCCGCACGCCCATGCTCCCCCACCAGAGAAATGAAAAAGAAGTTCCTCATTAATAGATGCTGGGGCAGCAAGCTCGGAGGAAGAATTTAGTAGGAAAGTCACATGACTTAAACTGCATCATGGGATTAGCCTGAAATTTCTTTTGGCTCCAGAAACAAGTAGAAATAGAAATTCTGGTGGCTAAGTGTGGAAGGACAAGGCTGTGATCCCAGCACTTGAAAATTGGAGGCAGAAAGATCAAGAATTCGAGGTCATTTTTGGTGACAAGTTTGAAGCCAATGATATATGAGAGACTCCATCTCAAAATAAGACAGTAACAACAAATAACAATAACAAACAAACAAACACCCAATAAAGCCCATAGCCACCATCACATAGAAGTTTTGATCAGGGGAAAAAAACACATAGAAATTAGGATGTGGAAGAGAAATGTCAGGTTCTGACGTGATGACGTGTCTCACCTGCTTGACCAGCTGTGGGTTTCTTACCAACTCCCTGCCAAAGACAGGAGTGGAGGAAGGGCGTAGAAGCTTGCCCGTCACTTCTTCCTTCCTCTTATTCCCCAGTCACTTTTGACTTTTATTTTCAAGGACTGGGGTTTAGACCTAAGTCCTTGTGCATGTCAGGCAAGCACTCTACCACTGAGCCACACTCCCAGTACCAATCTCCCCCCTTTCTTTTCTTCTTTCTCTTTCTCTTTTTTGAGACAGGGTTTCACTACAGAGATAAGGCTGACCTTGACTCTCTTCCCTCCTGTCTCAGCCTCCCCAATGCTAGAATTAAGAGTGTCAGCCCCTCTGCCAGGTCCAGCTGTCATTCTTTACTTCCCAAATGTCTCTTTCTGCTTGTCTGTTAACTAACCATTACAACTTTCAAAGCGACCTCCCCATAAAAAACGTCACAGCCTGAATGCCTCTGGAGGAAAAATGCTAGGAAATTCAGAAAGAAAGCCAAGGTGATCAAAGTGGCCTTGTTCAGTTGTTGAACTCTGTCAGCCCTGCCCGTGGTGGCTGTCTTCTCAGTTTCATTTCTTTTCAGCTCATTTCCTCCAAATTCACAGAAAAAAAAAAATCTGCACTTGAAATGGAAAGACACAGAGGAGTGAGAGTGGAGAATGGGTGATCTGTAGTGGAAAGATATTCTCAGCAAAAGATCAACATTCAAAAGTCATAAAAGGTTTTAATCAAAATAAGAAATCAAAGATTAGCCAAGATTAAAGGGATGCAAAGAGGCTAGGGTATAGTTACATAGTATCACAGTTCGACTTATGATTTACTGTACTATTTGGGATATTGTCTTTGTGTATGATACCCAAATCCACTTAGCATTTAAATGTTGATTAATACTAATTATTTTTACTTTGAAAATATTTTACGTTCCTAGCACAGTGGCTTGAAAACTTAACCACACAAGAGCCACCTAGAGTGGCTTTAAAAACGACAACAGCCTAGGCTGCTGGGGATGCTCAAACACCCAACCAAATACTCAACAAACGCTCAATCCTCCTGTTTCAGCACCCTTGTCTCCAAAGTTCTGTGATTACTGGGAAGTGACACCACACCCAGCTGGACACAGGTGGCTTTAAAAACTCTCCACTGACCCTAGAGCAAAGGAACACGACTGCTGGGGGAGGGACGCAGTCTGGTCCTCACGGCGATGGCAGTGATGCAAACTAATAGTCTAGGATAGTCTAGGATGCAAACTAATATTGTGCACACACAGCACTTTGGACCAAACAACTGCAGAGGGAGCACGGTGTTTTTCAGTGCTCCTCTAGACAGAGCAGACGGGTCAGAGAGGGGATGAGAAACTGTTAAGGATGACTCTCGGCTTTTGGCCCAAGAAAGAATGATAAAGTTGCCTATAATGCAGGTGGAGAGGCAGTATGAATAACAAGGTTGTTAGAACAGAGAGCTGGAGAATTGGTTTTTGGATGTAGGAAAAATTGGGGCTGAAATAGGAATATTGAGAGGTTGAAACCAACCTGAGCTACATAGCTAGCTCTTTTTCTTTCCCTCCTCCTCCTCCTCCTCCTCCTCCTCCTCCTCTTCCTCCTCCTCCTCCTCCTCCTCCTCCTCCTCCTCCTCCTCCTCCTCCTCCTCTTCCTCCTTCTCTTTTTCTAAATGCCACCTCCAGGTGGTTCTTATGCAATCAAGTTGGGTCCACCGCGCTCGGGATTTAAAAAAAAAAGAAAAGAAAACAGTGAAAATCATTAGATATTCAGGTCAAAATTTCAGGTAGGCAGTTATGAAATTCTAAATGCACCATTTGGCAGTCATGAGCATCTGGATGCTATTTAAAGCCAAGACGTCAGATGATAACCTAAGGAGTGAGTAGAGGGGGTAAGGGTGGAGACTGGTCTCTAGTAGGAGGTGAGAGAGGGGAGGCCGGAGTTAGGTGAGGAGGAGCAGCTAGCAGGTGAAGCAGCGCCCCCTCCAGGAGAGGACTTGCATTCCATGGAGGCCGCCAGGAGAAGATGGGGAGAATGGGTAAGATTTCCTGCACAAAGAGAGCATGTGCTGGGCCCACCCAGGGTTTCACTGGGCATGTGAGGGGAAAGCCAGAGAGGGAAGGACATTGGAATTCTGGGGAGGGTGTAGGAAGTGTGGTCCAGTGAGGCAGAGTAGAGAGAAGGGGATGGGAAACCTGTAGACGTGTATACAGAAGTGTGTGGGCCCATGGATCGGAGGTCCCAGAGAATTAAGAATAGTAGTAATGGTTGGCAGGTCCATTGGAAGGAAAGAGTTGGGTCAGGCAGAGCGTTTGAGTTACAAATTTAACAGAGAAATGGTATGGGGTGAAGAAGTTTTGGAGGAGTGGTAGTGTTAGGATGGAATTCAGAGCTTTGTGAATAGTAGGTAAGTGCTCTACCACTGAGCTACACCCTTTGCCGAAATTACATGTCTGTTGATCCAGGTGTCTAATATCTTTAATAAAGTTGAGGAAGTGGACGGTAATTTGGAGGGACAGGGTTGACAGCAGGGCAATGCACAGTCAAATGTCAGAACCTCTGTTGGAGCAGGGATTTTAAAGAGGGTACCCGTGGGCCAATGGGCTAAAGGGAGAGCGGGTACTGGGGGCATCCACATCTCTCCATCATGTTTAGAACACATGACGGACCAATTAAACTAGGAATATGAGGCAGCATGGCATCCCACCAGCCCCCTCTCCTTCTAGGCCTGGACTTCTTAAGGCTGTGTTCTCAGAGTGGTTCTCTGTGACCTGAAGCAGGGCACTGGTGGCCAGCAGACACTCGGTGAGCAGCAAGAGGAAGCTCTGAAGATTCTATCCGGGAGGAACGCTCAGGCCAGCTGTCGGTGAGAGTCTTCCACGTTACCAGGAGAGCATAGGGCCATACACAGACCCAAACATGAGAGCATGGAGGAATCTCGACATCCCAGTGGAAGACAGTGGGGTGGGAGAGCAGCAGGAACCTCTGGGTATCCTGGAGGCAGAGCGATGACCTATATTTCTTTGTGTCGACTTTAACACAATCTCAATGAGGTCTGATGTGGGTGGGTATGGCTCTTTTCAAAGGACAGGAATAGGATGAGCGGAAGGCATGGTTTTCAAAGAGGGCTGTGTAGAAATCACTGTACAATGACATGCTTGGAAAGAATGAAAGGAAATTCAACATTGTAGAACACAGAGGTTGTGCCTTTTAAATGAAGAATGACCAATTAAACCGTTATGTAATATCTCATTAATCATTGAATTATCTCTGGTTGTATATACTGTTTCCCTAAAGTTAATCTTTATTCCGTTATGAAGGAATGAATCAAATTTCATGAAAAGAAATCTGGCCTCTTTATTTAAATGCGCTGGGAGGAGGAGTCTGGACAAAAAGTCTTTCTGTGGCTTAGTATTTTCAGTTTCAACTTAATAAAGAGGAGCCTGAGGGATGAAAAAAAGAGGTCAGGTTTTTTTCTTTTCCATTTGAGGTCCATAAATAGACTAGAAAAGTGGCGAGAGGTAAAGAAGACATCAACCCAGAAAATCCTCAGTGTTGCTGAGGACACACTGTAGCAAGTGTTCATGGTACCCACAACAATGTAGTCATTAATTCAACAAATAACTATATCAGAGCCTCTCAAGGGATCAGCACGCGCAGAGTTAAATATCACACTGGTTTGTTCTTAGAGATCATCTAGTGTGAAGGCTGACAGGAAAAAAGACTAATTCGATATAATTAGCGCTGGTAGGAGCTATAACATGTTGATGAGCTATGGGAACAGGATGCAGGGGGTGTGAAGGATGTATCGCGAGAGAGATGGACGTTCTGCTTAGCCTTTGAGAGAAGGAGAAAATGTTACTACACACAGACGGTAGCTGAAGGATTCTGGAGGGAGATGACAGCATATGTAAAAACAAGGAGGCATGAAGGTGTACATTGTGGAAAAATCACAGTTGTACTGTGATGTTCACTTGGGGCAATGTCACCAACTTCGATTAGGCAGAATGACGAAGGGGCTGGACCGACGATGACTCAGTGATTAAGAGCCCGTACTATTCTTGTAGAGGACCTGAGTTCAGTTCTCAACATCCACGTTCTGTAGATCACAATCAGGTGTAACTTCAGCTCCAGGGGAACTGACCCTCGGGGGCTTCCATAGGCACCAGTATTTATGTGTACATACCCACCCTCACATATGTACATAATTTCAAATACATAAATAAAATAAACCAGACTGTGATCTACATGCCATGCCCACAGGAATGCTTCCCAAAAGAATCGCAGGTGGAGTTTAGGCAGAAGGACCCACGTGAGCTGCCACCTCCTACCAAGAGAAGGAGAAGCTAGAGCATGGCGGCTGGAGGCGGGACAGAGAGAAAACAGCTTTCCTCTCTCCTCATAACGGTGTTCTCAGCGTGCCAAGCTCATTCCTTGGTACGTGATTTCTGTTTGACAAATAGGTATTGAATGAATAAATGAAAGAGGAGAGCATGTGACGTCTGCATTGGGAGCATGGCTTCAGGATGTGGGTGGGCTGAGATACCTGTGCTTTCTTTTATTCCTCATTAGATCAGCTGACTCAGCCCTCATGGCTTTAATGCTCGTGGCTGATAAATGCAAAGTGCCAGCCATGGAGGCTGAGCAGGAAAGACACACCGCGTGGGCTGGTAGCTTGGTGCCAAAGGGGAAGAGTTAGTAAAGATGTCTGCAAAAGGACAAGTCCCTTGGTCTTTTCCAGGACTGAGACCTTGAGTGACTTCCAAAGGAAGAGTTCACTGGAGTGGCAGCCCCAGGCTCCAGATGGCAGTGGGCTGAGGAAAAAGGGGAAGGAAGGAAGAGTGGATGGTGAGGGGAGACATTGTTTTGAAAGTTTTGGCTATGAAGGGAAGAGGGAGAGGAGGAAGCTTATGAGGAAGGCACGAATAAAGGATGGTGGCAGGTTTGTAAACTTAGGAAAACAAGTAGAGGAGAGACGGTAAAGCCAGAGAGAGTAATGGATGGGGGCTTGAATAGAGATAGTTAAAACTTAGAGACAATTGGATTTTTAAAAGGAACTGACAGACAATGAAAGTCTTCGGAGGAGGCCAGAGGGATGGACTGAAGCGTGTGGGTCCCTGTGGTCCTTGTGCTATACTGATAACACTCAGATAAGTGAGGTTCCTTGAATTGATTTCAGACAGCTAATACAATTCTTTGAAGTGTTGTAAGTTTGGCGATGAACATACAAAAATGAGACTCTTCCCAGGGCACACTTTGCCTTGAATATAGCTTAGTTTTAGATCCTTTCCTCGTGTCATAATATCTGTAAGAATAAAAGAGATTAGCATGTGAGAAAGAGTGTTAGTGATGTAAGGAGTTCAGAAATAGGAAAGCCATCTCCCTGCTCATTAATAAGCACATTGATATTCTTGACCTAGAGACTGTGCATGTTTTCCATATTTTGTATATATTACCCCAGAGTATGAAATCTTAGCATGAGGGGAACCAAAATTAAATTAGTTCCTTATCTAAGGCTTTTAGATGCTCTGGTACAAACCCCTCAAGGATAATGCACTGATCATTTCCCCGTGGATGGTGAAATTACAGTTTGCATAATTATTTCCTCATGATTTAATTGGAAACATTGAAGATTAAGTACACGGATGCCAGGGACTCTAATGCAGGGCAACACATTTCCCCCTTCCATCTCTGCAGCGCTTCCAGGCTGCGCAGCTTAAACAGAAGTGTTTGTTTGGAACACAGGATGAGTTTGGATGTGGGGTTGGGCCACTGTGTGGTGTGTTTCAGCACTTCATCACTGGCCTCTGAGGTGGATGGTTTAGGCTCCTGGGGAGAGCAGAGGCTAGCCATTGCCTCTCTCGTTTCTTACTTCTCACTTCTGTCCATCAGTGTCACCTTACAGGCTCTGGTAATGACCCTCTGTTTTCAAACGCTCACTCTGGCAGCTCAGAAACTGCAGGCTTCTCATTGCCTGGGCCTCATGAATACCCCCACTCTTCCTTCCATCCCATGTCACCACCACCCCCTTCTGAACTCTTTAAAACACAGCCAGTTACATACTGGGAACCTGCTGGCTCTCCTTGGTCCCATCTCTTCCTTCTCTGTCACCTGTTACTTCGGAATTTGCCACCAGCATGACCTCATGACCTCCATATTCTTTCTGTCTTCATTGCTCTAAGCCAGTTACAGCCACTGCCTCCTCTATCCCCTGCAAGGGTGAAGCTGTAGAACAGAGCATCCAAGACCCTTCCAGCTTTGTCCGGTTTGGCCTCTGGAGTCTTTCCTCCTGTCTCTTCTACCCCCTACATCTAGGTGCCTGGCAAAGAGGTAGCTCCTGTATCATCTCTGCTGGTGCTTGCCTGTACTGCCCTTGCACACATGCCTCTCCTGAATAAATGTCCCCTTCCTTTCCTAGGCAGCCTCTCCCATCCACTAGAGCAGAAAGTAATTTCATTGACCTACTCTTCTTGGGGTGTGCATTAGAGGTTTGGCTGCAGCTACCTTAACAATGAGATTCTGGATGGCTGAGGGCTCAGAGACTAGTAGGTCTTACTCAAGCTTGTGTCTTGTTGTCTAACAAGGATATCTTCTTAATATATGTCCTGGTTAGCTTCGTGACAAATGGACACAAGCTAGAGTCATCTGAAAGGAGGAAACCTTAAATGAGAGAATGCCTCCATAAGATCTGGCTGGACATGCTCTTAATTAGTGATTGATGGGTGAGGGCCCAGCCCATGGTGGTCCTGGGTTCTATAAGAAAGCAGGCTGAGCAAGCTATGAGGAGCAAGCCAGTAAGCAGCACCCTTCCATGGCCTCAGCATCAGTTCCTGCCTCCAGGTTCCTGCCCTGTTTGAGTTCCTGCCCTGGCTTCCTTCAATGATAGACTGCAATGTGTGGGTATAGGTCAAAGAAACCCTTTCCTCCCCAGCTTGCTTATTGGTCATAGTGTTTCACCGCAGCAATAGAAATCAACCCCAACTAAGACAGGGTACATATATTCCATGGAATTGTTTCTTGTCTTTGTTTACCAGTCAACACTTCCATTTTTATTTTCATACATTCCTAGTAGAATAGAGCACTTTTGCTGTGTGTTTCACCCGCATTGTGATGATGGTGGTAGTGGTGATAGAATGTTTATATTCTGGAACCTCACATATATAATTCCCTTCACTCCCCGTACTTAGCCGCTTTTCTGTTGCTGTGCATGTGTGAAGGTCAGAGGATGGGTTGTCAGGGAGAACCAGTCAGCCCTCTCCTACTTTGTGGAACCTTGGGGTTGAACTCAGCTCATCAGCCTTGAAGGCAAGCACTTTTATGTGCTGAGCCACCTCTCTGGCCCCAGGATGTTTAATTAGAGATGTTAAATTGTCAAATTAATAGAAAAGTAAAACAAACAAACAAAAAAGCAACAAAGAGGGACTTGCATCAAGGAAATATGGCTTCATGCCTCGCAGCAGTGTTCTGTTCTTTTAGGAAAGTGAAAGGAGACATACCTGTGCCTGAGGTTTCAGAGCAGCGGGTCTTGGGTCCTCTCAGATATCAGGAGTAGTTAGTAAACTACTTCAAATTGTGTGGGTATTGAGTGAAGGACTGGGGGAATCTTCTTTTTCCAAATACACAATTCCAACTCATTAGATTTCTTTTGGTTAAAAAGTTTAATACATTAATTTCTTTCTTAAGAATTTCCTAGAGTTTAATATATTAATTTCTTTCTTAATATAAATGCAAGACGAAAAACAATCTCATTCCTAATCCCAGAGAAGGTAACACTGGGATACCACTCAGAATTTTCATACTGAGAACGGAGGAAATGATCATGATTGCTGTTTATCAATGTATCTGATCAGGATCTTTAGAGATGGGTGCTATTCCACTGGGCTGAGAGGAGGCACATAGCTTCTTTATAGTTGTATCCTTTTTAACTGGCAGAGTCAGGATTGGAATGGAGGACATTCTAGTTCCAAAGTCTGTATTTTAGTCTCTTGAAAATAAGGTGCTGGTGAGGAGAAGGCCAGAGTTGGTATGAGAAGGGAATGGACTGGGAAGGAGAATATTCCTACGGGAAATTATAGTTTATTTGGTACCAACTCAGGAAAGATGCCAGATTAGATGTGGCCATGTGATGTGTTGATGAGGGGTTAGCATAAGAAATAATAGACTGTATCCCTTAAAAAAGAAAGCAGGGAAGGACATTGAAAATACACAAGTGTGGGTTAGGATTCTCCAGAAGAGCAGAGCTGATAGAATGAATATGTGTTGCAAGAGGACCTATTCGATTGTCTTATGAGATGCTGTCTGGGAGTCCAACAATGGCTATCTTCTGCATTGCTGGCATGGTGGTCATGAATTGCTCTAGTTTGTGCTTGTCTTAAAATTTCTGTATTTTTCCATCTTTTAAAAACGTCAGTGTTGCTACATGTACATGATTGGCAGTTGTTTATAGCTTTTTTTTTTTCTTTTTTACAGCTTGATATATGTTGTTCTGTGATTTCTTGGACTTCACAGTTTCTGTTGGTGATGCTCTTCCAATGTGTTTGCCTTTTTAAAGTAGGTTTTTCTCTTACAAATTTTTCCTTTTCTCTTTTATGTATCGTGTGTGTGTGTGTGTGTGCACATGCATGTGGTATATGCTCACCTGTGTGTGTTGGTCAGAGCTTGACTTTGGATGTCTTCTATCATTTCTCACATATTTTTGGAGGCAGAGTGTCTTACCGAACCTGGAGCTCACTGTTTTGGCTAGGCTGACTGGCAGGCAAGCCTTGTCTCTGCCTGTCTCTGCTCCCTGGCACTAGGGTTACAGATATGAGCTGCTACTCTTATCTATTACATGGATGCTAACATAGATCCTCATGCTTTTCAACAAGTACTTTATCCACCGAGCCACCCACCCAGACCTATGGCTTTTAATATTCTTTTTTGGCATCTTGACTCTAATGTGCCTTGGATGGTTACTTATTTAATCATGTATACTTAGGGTTTTAAATGTCTCTTGTGTACTTTCCCTGTTTTGTAAAATGAATGTTTGGTATAATTTCATTCAACAGAGCTTTTTTTTTTTTTTTTTTTTTTTTTTTTTTTTTTTTTTTTTTGAGACAAGGTTTCTCTGTGTAGCCCTGGCTGTCCTGGAATTCAATCCATAAACCAGGCTGGCCTTGAACTCAGAGATCTGCCTGCCTCTGCCTCCCAAGTGCTGGGATCAAACAGAGCTTTTAATGCTTATATTTTGATCTCAGTTTCTTCTTTTACTCCATGAATTCTTAGGTTTGGTCTCTTATTTTACAAATTGAATTTATTTATTTATCTCTCTCTGTGTGTATATGTGTATGTACAGGGTTGTGTGTGTGTGTGTGTGTGTGTGTGTGTGTGTGTGTGTGTGTTTAGGTCAGGGGACAACTTGCAAGTGTTGGTTCTCTTCTACCATGTGGGTCCTGGGGATCAAACTCAGGTCGTTAGGCTTGTTGGTAAGACTTGCTGAGCCATCTTGCTGACCCAGGTTTGGTCTCTTGATCATATCTCAGAGTTGTGAAAAGTTGTGATCATATTCTTTTTTCCACTCACTCACATTGAAAGTCAATATTACCTCAACCTTGATTTAAGGGGATCCATATTTAGTTTTATAAAAAACTAAAACTTTTAAACACAAAAACCTCTAATCAACAAAGAATTGCACAAACAGTTCTTGGAAATACAAATGGTTTATACATATTTGGAAAAGCATAAAGCATCCTTAGCCACCAGAGATACGGAAAGTAAAGCAACATTGAGATCTATCTCACCTTGGTCAGTATGGCTGCCATGAAGAAGCAGATGAGAACCAGTGCTGACAAGTGTGTATGCGAAAGAGAGCTACTGGTGGGAATGTAGCTGGCACAGCTTCTATGACAACGTGGAGCTCCATGTGACCCATACGTACCTTTACTGGGTGTATCCTCCAAAGAAGTTAAGTTAGCATATCACAGAGATGCTTGCATATCTGTGTTAATTATACTAGACACACTAGCCAAGATACAGAACTAGACCAGGAGCCTGGGAACAAGTGAGTAGATAAACAAAACATGGTACACACACACAGTAGGGTTCTGTTCAGCTTTAAAGAAGAATGAAATGATTGGTTTTGCAGGAAAAGGAATGGAACCAGAGACTATTACGTTAAGGGAAACAAACCATATCCAGAAAAACAAATATCAGACATAAAAGCTAGATTTAAATAAACGTGTGTGTGTGTGTGTGTGTGTGTGTGTGTGTGTGTGACATGAAGATCAAAGTGAGATTATGAGAAGGTAAGGACAGGTCTAAAAGGAGGGGTAGGGTAGGAAGAGAGGATAATTGAGGAAGGACAGATCATATTTATATCTGTATGTATATCTATATTTATGTCTTTTTGTATGACATAAAAGCAGAGGGGTAGCTATTTGGGAGGGAAGGGGGCCAGCAACATGGAGGGAAGGAAGTATGAGGGGAGGGTAGCTTGACAGGAGAATGTGTATAAGATGAAAAATTATATATTTGTGAAACGTCATAATGAAACCCATTTGTCTAGGTTACTTTTCTATTGCTGTGAAGAGACACCATGACCAAAGTGACTTGTGGAAGAAAGTGTTTATTGGGGTTTACTGTTTCAGAGGGTGAGTCCATGACCATCATATGAGGAGCATGGCAGCAGGCAGGCATGGTGCTGTAGCTGTAGCTGAGTGCTTACACTCCTTATATACAAGCAGAAGGTGGAGAAGGGGATAGAGGGAGAGAGCTAACTGGGAATTGGGTGAGCTTTAGAAACCTCAAAGCCTACCCATCCCTAGTGATGCACCTCTTCCAACAAGCCCACACCTCCTAATCCCTCCCAAACAGTTCCACTAACTGGAGACCAAGTGTGCAGACATACGAGCCTACAGGGGCCATTGTCATTCAAACCACCACATCACTATTTTGCAAACTAATTATCAATGTTGTTGCCCACGCTGGTGTCTCATCTTCCTCCTCGGTCTGACTATGCCTCTTCACTGTCTCTGGAGAAAAAGATCATGTTCTGTCATGCTACTCAAGTCCAGTAGAAGAATTAGGACTGTGCATTTTGCTTGGTGTAGATACAAGCTAAATGCCAAGAATGATGTTGGGCTATTCTCTGAGATTTGGTATTTTTAATTACCAGTGTTTTCTGCAAATACAATTATGTATGCTAATAAGACATTAAGTGAAACACAAGCCGGGCGGAATGCCGAGGAAGGTTTTTGCTGACAACTTCATTAAACATATATGAGGAAGTGAGTCAACCATTTCAGCTGAAAGGAGATCCAGTCGACAATGGGCAGGAAGTAAAGGCACACCATCAGGGCTTAGAGATATAGGAACATGAGAACTATAGTTCTGAAGATGAGAATGATTGGCTTTGGTTTAGATGAGTACCATTATAGAGAATTAACGAGGTTTTGTTTATTCATTTATTTTTCTTGGTCATTACAAATCTAAGAAGGTAACATCAAGACAACCAGAGGCTAGTTGACAGTTTGAGAAAATCACTTACTATTATTTTTATTTTTTTTAAAAAAAATCTCTTATTTTTCCCTCCCTTCTTTTTTCACGTATAGTGTTAAGAATTGAACTTAGGTCTTCACACATGGTACAGCAAGTGCTCTATCTCTGAGCTATAGCCCCAGCTCCCAAATTTTTATTTTTAAAATGTATAGTCAGAAATGTATCAAATTAACTGCACAGTTTAATGAAAAGTAAAATACATGGCTGTATACTCATGCTTCAGCTTAAGAAATAGAACATTATAAAAACTCAGAAGGCCCTTAAGGAACCTTCTCCCAATGAACTTACATTGTAGGTTGTTTTTGCTCTTTTTGGGGGGCCTGCCACCCAGCTCTCAAATAAATCACACTTGGAGGCTTATTCTTAATTATGAATGCCTGGCCTTAGCTCGGCTTAGTTTCTAGCCAGCTTTCCTTAACTTAAATTATCCCAAGTACCTTTTGCCTCTGGGCTTTTCCTTTTCTCTAACTTCTGTAAATCTCACTCTTACTCAGTGGCTTGCTGTGTAGCTGGGTGGCTGGCCCCTGGAGTTGTCCTCCTTTGGCTGCTAGATTTTAGATCTTTTTTTCCCAGATTTCTCCTTCTCTATACACTCTCTGCTTGCCAGCCCCACCTGTCTTTTCTCCTGCCTTGCTATTGGCTGTTCAGTTCTTTATTAGACCATCAGGTGTTTTACACAGGCACAGTAACACAGCTTCACAGAGTTAAACAAATGCAACATAAACAAAAGTACCACACATTAAAATAATATTCTACACAAACCTACTCCCCAATGGTAATTACCCTGAAATTTGTACTAATTACTCATTTTCTGTGGTTATTTTCTTTCTGTATGTTTATCTGCACATTTTTGAAAATTGCAAGTACCTAAGTGAATCTAAATTAGTGCATTTCATATTATATCTATATCTAAGACTCTAGGACATGTCTTCAGCCTTCCATAGTTTCTCACAACAGAGCTTTATGTTTATTATGTAAAAGATGAGCCTAAGTGAAAGAAGCCAGTCTGAAAAGTCTACACCTTATCCAATTCTAACCATATGACATCCTGGAAAAGCAAAAATACAGAGACGCTAAAAGACCAGAACTTTCTTGAGTTTTAGGGAGGGAGACTGGGACTGTCTTAGGGTTTCTACAGCTATGAAGAGAAACCATGACCATGGCAACTCTTATAAAGGAAAACATTTAATTGGGGATAGTTTACAGTTCAGAGGTTTAGTTCATTATCCTCGTGGTGGAAAACATAGCATGAAGCAGACATGGTTCTGGAGAAGGAGCTGAGAGTTCTACATCTTGATTGGCAGGCAGCAGGAAGTGAATGGAGACACACTTCCTCCTAATAAGGCCATACCTGCTCCAACAAGACCACACCTCCTAATAGCCACTCCCTGTGAGCCTAAGGGGGCCAATTACATTCAAACTACCACGGGAATGAATAGGTGAAGGATAGTGGATTTTTAATGTGGTGAGGCAATTAGGTGTGAAAGTGTAAGACAAACGTGATAATGACTTGTCAAAACCTACAACATGAAGAATGACGCTTAAGTGTAAACTGTGGACTGTAGTAAATAGAAGAATGCAGGGAAGGATGAGGGTACCAAATGGGCATAGGGACCTTCCCATGTTAGCTGTTCAAGTGTCCTGTAGATCTAAACTTATACTATAAAATGTCATTCCATTAATTACTAAAAAATAATGCTGGGTAATATTGGCTCTCACCTTTAATCTCAGCCCCCAAGAGAGCAGGGGCAGGCAGGATCTGGTCTACAGAAGCCAGCCTGGTCTACAGAACAAATTCCAAGACAGCCATAGAGAAACCTATCTTGAAAAATAAAATAAATAAAGAATAAAAAAAAGAGACTACAAAACCTTTTCAGTTTTAATTCCAAAGGTAATGTGTATACCTTTTTTATAAGTGATTTAAAATAAATTGATATAAGGAAAATATTAAAAAAATTATTATATTATATCTTACTTTAATATAGTACTATATACAAAGCAAGATTTAGTTTATAAATGACAGGACATATCTCATTAAAATTTTGTCTACTAACATTTAACTTCTCCTGAACACTGGAGACATCAGATTAAACGCCTTCTTTGAAATTCCCTGTCAACCATGTTTTAGGAGTTTCTAATGTATTTTCTAATGTTTTAGTCTTACTGATCTTAATCTATGGAGTTATCTATGATACTCTTGGATATAAATAAGTCATTTTTTTTGTCCTTAATCTCAGTGTAGATGTCTGTTGGCAGTTTAAGAGCAAGAATTAGCTCCATAGATGTGGGTAGAGATTCAAATGTGACAAATGACATCAGGACAGTCTACACAACTGCTGTGTAGCCCTTCATTTATTTCCTAAAGTTTAGTTGACAGTGGTCTATGTGTTCTATTTGAAAACTGTGCTCTACAAAATATATATCCTACAGAAAAAAAGTGATGTTAGAAAACATACTCATGTCGTTTAAAAAATTCTTTATCTAATCTCTCACCCTGGAGATGTTATGATGGGTGATATCTTCAGTCAACAATTTCAGCTTCACACACTTTCCCAGCCCAGCACACCAGGCTTAGGTTGGAAGGCTATGACTAGCTCATAGACAAGGTCACATTCTGAAATGTAACAACATGGCACTTATATGATTGTTCTATGACACAGCAACTGCTCTAAGATCATCTTCAGTGCTCTTCAGAGTTAGCTGGTCATTATATCTACTTGCAGAGATTTTGTGGTAAAACACAGAATCTTCGGATGTGATCACAGCTTTCTGATATGGATGATGAGACTCCAGATTAGCAAAGACAGGAAGCCAGATTTCTTCTTCACTGTCCTTTCTTCTTGGCTTGCTGCTTTGAAGCATACACGTGGAAAGTCCAGACAAAGGCTCCGGAAAAATCTTTCACCAGCAGCTTTCCTGCGTTATAGTCACCTGACTCTCCCTGTTAATTCATTTCCATTAGGCCCAATCCATAAGAAGAGGTGCTACTGTTTCTTTACTAGTGTGATACAATCCCATACTGATAAGGACTGAGCTATTTTGATATCATTCCCATATTTTTACACTGAGTGTCCCAGTTTGGCATGGGTGAAGGCTTTCTTACTGAATAAGGAGGAATGTTGCAATTCCTAGCTACTGTGGGGGCAGATGCACAGGAGAGCACACCTATGCTTCCACATGGAGCCAGGGATCTCGTGAGTGAAACCTGTATTTTCAATTCCAATTTAACAGCCAGGGTTGATTAATTTTTAAAAAAATTCTCAGTGTAACCATGAGAATTTTTTGTGAAAATATTAACATAAGACCTTACTTGCTTTATCCTATAGAATATATTAATTGGTTTCAAAATAATAACAGAAATATTATATTGAAAATGAGACTAGTGAATAAAATTTATTTCTCTACAACTTGGTTCTTATCCCTATACACCACACTAGATAATAGTTATTAAAATATACTAAGGCCACTTAAGTGAATACTTTTATTTCTCTAATCATCTTATGGTTATGCAACCAAGTTGAATATACACCAAATTTATTAGTTAGTTAGTTCATGTCCATTTTCTAGGTTTTTTTAAACTTATGTATCTCAGAGAACATAAAACAAAATGATTAAAAAGTCAAGCCATGTAATAACTTACGTTGAGATAAAGCTTATTTCTAATACTATCCCCTCCTCCTTTCTAATACTATCCCTCCTCCTTCCAACAATTACCTTATCTTTTAGTAAAACATAAACTTATATATGTATGTTTTATATGTGCACATGAGCACAGATATGAGCTTACATTTTTTTCAAAAATTCTCCTAGTTGCAGACACAATATTTTTTTTATAGAACAATAAACATCTTTATTACATGAGCTATGAATGATGCTTTATTTGCCTTTCCGGGCTTTGATCTTCCTCAGACAGAACTCCAGCTCCTTGCCTTCTAGCACATAGCCATCTGCTCTGCCACATTGGCTCGGTCTTGAGGCAATACACACAAGAAGCTTGCCATGCTGGAACTGCTCCTCCAGAAGACTGCTGATTTTAGCGTTCTTTTTCCTTTCATCATATTTCTTTTGGATTTTCTTTGATTGTTTTTTGTTTAATATTTCTTCCTCTTCAGGAGTCAGCTTGGCCCCCTTCTTGCAGCCCAGGGGCAGTGCATAGTGAGACTCATACCACTGTCAGTATGGTGTGCTGTCGATAAGCACGATGCAATTCTTCACCAGGGTCTTGGTGCGGACCAGCTCGTTATTGGATGCATTGTAGACAACATCAATGATCCATGTTTTCCGAGTACAACACTCCGAGGCCCAGGAAAAGTTCCCCACATATAATCTTAGGGCACGGTACTTCTTATTGCCTCCTCGGACTCGGACTGTGTGTATACGACGAGGGCCAGTCTTCGTGTTGGCAGCAGGCCGTCCCAGCTCATACTTCTGCTTCTTGTGGTAGGGCTTTCTCTTACCCCCGGTCTTGCGCGCTTGTGCCAGTCGTCTCGAGAGATGCCCATCGCTCGGCGCTGGCTGGAAAGAGCTGCAGACACAATATTTTTTTGCTGAGTTAGTTCCTCAGTGAAAACACTTGTTGGTTGTCATATGCTAATTCAGTGTCTATTCCAGCTGATACCTCCATCAGTTTGGAGCTACAGGATTCTGAATGCTGACGCCCATACCCTGAACTGCATCTTTATCCTAAAGCTGAGTTTTAATTGAGGTTTGCTGTGCTCCAACTTCCTCGGTGTTATATTTTGTCTGATCTCCTTGGAGTTGAGAAGCAGTCACCTTCTGCACTGTGTGAGTTCTTGAATTTGTGGACTCTGTTCACTTTCTCTCTTGTCCACTAAAGGATCAAATATCTGAACTTAACGTCAACTTCTGGCTCCTTGTTGGAAGCAGTCAGCTGTAACCAAAACATACAGCTAACATTTTGTTTTCTGAACTCTTCACTAAGGCATACAAATTCACTTGACAGGTGATCTGCCTTCCAGGTTAGTGACAGTTTTATTCAGTGCTTCTCACTGTGTAAAATGGACCACCATTTCAGCTTCTGACTGCAGTTTCCATTTTGTTGACGCATAGACCACCAGGCCAGTGTCAAGGTTCTGGGCTTATTTATTTATTTATTTACTTACTTACTTTTTTTTGTTTTTTGTTTTTTGTTTTTTGTTTTTCGAGACAGGGTTTCTCTGTGTAGCTTTGCACCTTTCCTGGAACTCACTTGGTAGCCCAGGCTGGCCTTGAACTCACAGAGATCCGCCTGGCTCTGCCTCCCGAGTGCTGGGATTAAAGGCGTGCGCCACCACCGCCCGACTCTTACTTACTTATTTATTTATTTTTGAGGGCTTATTTTTATTTATTTATTTATTTATTTATTTATTTATTTATTTATTTATTTATTTATCTATCTCTCTATCTCTCTATCTCTCTATCTATCTATCTATCTATTTATTTATTTATTTTTGCAGAATCCCACTACTGGTACCAATTTTTGTGTCCACCAAAGTCAACCTAGGTTGTGCGAGAGGATCACATTGTTTCAAAACTTCCATGGTTTAACACACTGTTACAAGTTCAATGAAGGACAACAGAAAGCTCTGTTTGTCATTGCTCCATGACAAAAGCTTCTTGATCATAGTGCTAAGGAAAAAACTATGGCTGTCCTGGTCATTTGCCTGACTGACAGGAACTTATCTTTGTCCCTTCTCTTACTTACTGTACAATACAGGAAGTTGGTATTCAGTAGCCTTGTGTTCTCAGCTATGTCAGCTGACTGATTTGTCAGTGGGAGGCACTGGGGGAAAATTAGGGGAAATCTCTGAGATTTAAAATGGTGGGGACAGCTACGGTACAGTAGCAATTGTACTGGGCTCGGGACTTGACTATTCTGAGGCTTTCTTCTGTCACTCCCTCCATCTGTCCTCTGGGTCACTTTACTTTCCAAGACCCACAGGAATGTGGAGGATTTGTCAACATTTTTTTTTTAAGCTGGTGTTGAGTAATTTATCAACTTGTTTTTTAAGCTCAAGAACAATTTTATTAGCATTTAAAAGAAAAAAACCCTGCAGGGCAGTAAACTAAATCTCAGCAACATTCCAGTGGATGGGAGTGGAGGAGAGAAGGGAAGAAATCTAGGCCTTTTAAGTGGACATGGAGCCAGACATATGGCAGAGGAGCAGCCACAGGATGGGGAGGGAAGCTTTAGAGAAACAGTAAAGAACCAAAAGTACCAGAGAAAGCATCCTGAGGTTCCGGCCAGCATCTGAAAGAGAGATGTGGGTTCCCTTTGTCGGCATTTTTAGGTTGTTTTTCTTGGTTTTACAGGGTACATTTTGGGGAGTTTCAGTAACTTCACCCTACTGCTATCATTCACTTTGAGGAGGTCCTAGAGGGACCTCACATTTTCTTTGTGAGATCTTGGGGCATAGTAGAGTTTGGGTAAATTTAGACTCTGATCCCCAGGAGACTCCTCTGTGGCTGTGAGATCTCAGGAGAAGCTAGATTTCTCCCTGTACCAGCATCGGGTGCAGACACACGTTCTTTCTGCGGAGAGGGGGGCATTTGTCGCTCATCACCTCTATTCTGAGCATGGTTGAGATTTCCCTCGTTTGCAGGGCTCTCCATGTGATTCTCTGTGCTGTCTACGACTCAAGGAGTTTGCTTTTCTTCTCCTGGACATTGTGAGTTTTACTCCATTTGTCTCCAGGGTATTGCGAACTCTTCCTGTAGGGTTTGGTCCCTGCTTATTGTGGAGGATTCCTGCCTTCAGCTCAGTTTTGAACTTCATCTGTACCAGCTCTGGGATGCATTTTCAGTTATTTCTAAAACGGTGTTTTAATCTGCATTTGAGATGATTTGATTGGGAGGGTTGTTCAAGCTGACTAACCCTGTGATGGCAAAAGGAAATCCACTTCTCATCTCTCTTTTTGTAGAATGGGAAATAAAACACACTCAGAAAATAGTCTTCATTTTAAAATGCTAGGACTATACCAAACTGATGTGGGAAACAGGAAAGATGCTTAGTTATGGATAACTGGGTTGGTAAAGGCTTTTAACTAGGAGCAGGGAATTGACTGCTTATTTGTATTAAATTATTTAGTTCACCTTGGCTGCTGTGATGTAAGGCATACTAAATGAATCTAAATAAAATTGGCTTGAAAGCCAATATCAAATAAAAAAGAGAAATATCCTCCCTGCAATAGAACCAAAAGCTTTTGAAACAGGGGAAGAGAATTGCTTTTAGGCTTGCCAGATTAAGCTAATAACAGTAATTTGCTTTAAGCATAAGTATATCCCAAGCAGTATTTGCGATATACTTATGACTACAAATGTTATCTGAAATTAAAATTCAACCAGTAGTCCTGCATTTTACCAACACTCCCACCAATCTCTTCTCCACATTTCTGCTTCCCAAATTCCTTCTCTTTTGTTTTATTGTTTACCTATAGCTGTAGGAGGTACAGTTTAAAGAAAGCATTGGAGGCACTGGGCTTGTTAAACACATGGGGATTGTTCTTCAGAGGAAGAAGAATGATGTCTGGTCACCTGGAATGCTGGATTGAAAGTGATCAAACAACCTGGGGATCCTTTGCTATTCTATTAGGTGCCAGCCTCCACCTGAATTTCCCCCAGATCCTGAGAATTGTTTAGGTCCTAATCCTGGGCTTTGTCTCTCAGTGAAACAACATATCCTGATGGAAGAGGCTCCGTGTACTTTGCATCCTCCATCAATAGATGCCATCTTTAGACTTATTATAAATCCCTCCTTTTTAGGTCCTAGCCCTGAGCTCTTGGTTTCAGGTGATGAAGGTTGAAATCAGGCTTGTGTGACATCATGTAGCTCAGAAGGCATTATGAAGTAGTAGTTTGCTCATGCTCAGGCTTGTGTGACTTCATGAAGCTCAGAAGGCATTATGAAGTAGTAGTTTGCTTATGCTCATTCTCTGAGCCCGACAGCCATGCCCACAAGTGGTTATTTCTCTGGTGCCCCTTTCTTTACCGTTCCTGCCTTCTGTGTCTCCATCTTTTTTATCCCCTCCCTCAGCTCCTATTCTATTCTTAGATTCTTTCCCTACAAAAATCTCACAATTATGTGGAACAATGGACTTCTCTATACTCCGCTCTTTGCCTGCCCTGAATCCACCTCACAGTTACAATGGACTTTTCTTTACTCCACTCTTTGCCTGTCCTCAACTCACCTAATAGCTTCCTGCAACTAAGAAAAATGGAGAAATAATGAACAGAAGATCATCTCTGGACAGACTTCACCACCTAGTTTTGCAGATTGCGGTCTTTCTCTTCCCTCTCCTCTCCACACGGTCTGTTGTGAGGATAACTGATCAGGAAGGAAGGCAGTAGAAAGAAAGACCTACTGGGTACATAGGGATGCAGCTTTGTTGAAAAGAATTGGGAACACCAAATGTTTATCAATTTGGCTTTCCTTTAACATTTTTAAATTGACAAGATTGTATATATTCGTTGAGTTTAGCATACATTCAAAGAATCTGGCTTTCTTGATAGAAAAACCATTGAAAGGCTCTTGGAGTATTAATGGACCCAGCAAATGTATTCATAATTTTCTTCAAAATGGGGCCAAAATAACACTTGTGATATAATATATACCACCAGCTTATGTGACTGCTTTCATCTTGTGAAGATATGTGGTTCAAATGGCATGCTTTTACAATATTTTATTGATTAACCATTCTTTGTTAGCAATTCATTCAGTCATGCCATCAATAAACCAGTTTTTTTAAAGCATTGTAAATACTGCACTACTTCTTATTGCCTGGAGGTAATACAAGTTTTTAAGACTATCAAAATCACATATTTAAAATATTAACTGCCTCCTGGACAGCTTAGCATACCAGGCACCTTCCGATGACATGGTGTGACTTTGCTGCTGAGGCAAGTGTCCTGCTGGGAGGAAGTAGGGCATCTCTCGGTTCAGGCAACTCTTGGTGTTCTAGTTTTGTTTCCTTTTGCTGTGACCAAATACCCTGATAAGAGCAACTTAGGGAAGAAAGGGTAGATTTTAGCTGACAATTCCAGCTTAGCTCATCAAAGGGGGGAAGTCAAGATGGTAGGAAGTTGAAGCAGCTAGTCATGTCCACATTCAAGAGCAGAAGGATGGTGGGCACCACACACACACACACACACACACACACACACACACACACACACACACACTTACTCTTAGCTTGCTTTCTCTGTCTACTCTGCCCATGAATAGTGCCACCCATACGTAGGCTGGATCTTCTCACTTCAATTAACCCAACTAAGAAATTCTCTCGTGGACACACCCACATGCCAGACTAATCTAGACAATTCCTCACTGAGGCTCCCTTCCTGGGTGACTAAATTATGTCAAGCTGGCAGTCAGTGGTAACCACTTAGCTTGGACACTTGAATAAGCTCAGGCACACGCCTGCAAGTCCATGCATGGGCTTCCAGTCTGAAAGGCACCCTGTCCACAGCTGATGGAATCCATGCTCTGATGCTCTTCCACTTGATGGTATGCTTCTATGATCCACATTAACATTGGGGTTCTGATCAGGATGGTAAAGAGGATGGAAAGATCACTGGACTTGAATCAAAAGATTTCAGCATGTTTTAGGACCTTGGATAAGACACTCAACTCTTCACCTGTAAATGACATCAATATTACCCACTACACAGGATTGTTTTGAAAATCATTAGAAATTAGTAGAAGTTCTATATAAATAGTGGAATGGTCTGGAAATCTTCTAAAAGTTATCTTCCTCTCTCCAACACTCTCTATTTCTTTCCTATAGAGATTTCTTTCAGGACTTCTTCCTGCCTCTACTACTCATTTTCAATTGAGCCAACTCTCAGATACTTTCTGGTTACTGTGAAGGTGAGAGGCATGCACTCCTTGTATTCCCTTCCACATTAGCTCTGTGTGTGTTTGCTCACCCTTCACTCCTCTAAGCATCAAAGATGACAGCGATCCTCTAAGAGCATAAAATGCTTCTCCCCACTTCTGGAAAAAGGTTAGGAATAGTATAAGTTGCTCTCCATCCTGTAGAATATAGATCTGAAAGAAAGCCACACTACTTACTGAGTGTGATGCTGTGGCCAATAGCTCTCTGTATATCTGGATTAAGAAATATCTTTTATTTGGCCTGGGGACTCAAAGAGAAAAAGTTACATCCTCATTGCTCAGTTTTGTTTATCATTTAATTATGGGTGAAACTTCCTTCCCTTTTAAACAAATCAATAATAAAATGAAATATTGAAGATAGAACAAATTGGATTTCAGCACAAGGAAATTGTCAATAGCCACAGAGTAATGGCCAGTTGAGTTGAAAGTGACCCTAGAAATAGCTTAATCTAATGTGCCACTCATTCTTAAGAGAGATGATCTCTTGCCAAACAGCCCAGCAAAAGGAAGCATCAGTACCTCCTAGAAAATTCTAACTTCACTCTCAAGGTTTGGGATGTAATACTTTGCAGAAAAAAATATATATTAGGGAAATATTCTCTAGAATTCTCTACAGTATAAACTGGAATACTAAGAAGTCTATAAAAACTCAGAGGAGGAAAACATTTTCTATTTGTTTAGCCTAGAATGTTCCTGCTTCACAGAGATTATATTGGTTTGGGGAGGGAGCTACAATAATTACGAAGATTTTTATAACAAATGAATTTTTTTTTGTATTTTCTCTTTTATATCAGTTACTCTTAATTACAACCCAGGCCATAAGAAACTTGACTGATCTCTTTTCTTTGTAATACCTGATGTCTGATGGTCCCTTCAGGACTGATGAAGTGTGGGTGGGAAGAGAAAAGTCTTCTTCATGTCCCTTCATGAGGGACTGAAAAGAAAATGTTAGCCTAGTAATTAGTCTTTCCGTCAGGCTTGATATCTGAAATCTATCCTAACTACTGCATTTGCTCAGAGTGTGACCTTTCAAATCTGGTCAAATGGCTGCCCTCTGAACCATCATGGAACGGGCAAATTCTAGCCTTCTTGGCACAGACTCCAGGATGCTGCGGGCAGCATATGTATGCTGCAGTATCCAACCCTTGACTCTTGAATCTTTGTTGTTATGGCTAGATTTGGTATCAGTCACAGCACCCTAGCTCTCCAATAATATACCAGTAGTGATTCTTTGTAGTCGTGGCCCCACAGTACCATCTCACCCTTCCTTTGCAACACCTGGTTTCTGTGCTGAGGTCATTATCCTACCCTTCTTTAGGTTGTTTATGTAGCCATCCTATGCTCAAAGTCAACTGCATTGCATCTGTGAATTTGCCCCAATGCTCCCCTATCTGGGTCCTTAGTAAAGGTGTCATTACTTGGTATTATTCTTGATTCTTAAATACGTGTTTTTGTTTCTTGGTTTGTTTTGTCTTTTTACCTTATATGTGTACGTTTGTCTTTTCGTACACTGAAGATAGAGACTGCATTAGCCTCCAAGGCTGAACAATGAACGAAGCAACGCAAACTGTGTGGCTTGGAAACAATAGAAATGTGTCTGCAGGCTGCTGGCCTGAATCAGGTGCTGGCGAAGGCATGTTTCTTTTGAGAACTGTGGGAGAAATCCTGCTTCCTCCTCCTTCCTATTGTTACTGGTAGCTGGTGTCTGCAATGACTGTTTCCAGGTTCCGACATCTTATTCAAGCAACTGAAGTAAATGTGCTTAGATTGTAAAGTAGCAAGGAAATTTAATTTAAAAGCAAAATGGTAGTATAGGCCAGAATATGCTGTCAAGAGCGACAGAGTATCCAAAGACCCAGGTTATTCACTGGATCATCTTTTATGGGGTTTAAAGAAAAGAGGCTGATTATTAAGGGGCATACATTGGGCACTTCTCTATTTTGTTTGTCAGATTTGAGTTACATAAGCTTTCTCCTAATGCCTGTGGCCTTTCCCATAATGCATTTGGCTTTGATCATGTGCATGCTCAATTATGCATGGGTATAAGATGGTAAATAGGGAGTTCTTCCTAGAAGTTTGGTTAGAGGAACCAGCATGTTTTATTTCACATTACCCCAAACTAGTTTAGGACTGAATTTACCCCCATCCTTAGAGAGATCCTGGGTCCCATGCTCTGATCCAGTCTGCAGAGCCCTGTGGCACCTTCCCCAGCTTCCAGGCTTGGTTCAGGACACATATCCTGTGTCTATCCTGCTCCCTCCGTCTGCTAGACCTAATCAGTCTTTTCAAAATGTTTTGTTTGTTTGTTGTTTGTTTTTGCTGTTCACTATTCTTTGTTCATTCACTCTTTTTGTGTAGTTTATCCATCATGACCAGGTACAGCTAAAATCACAAAGCCTGCAGGGGCTTAACTTAGATTTTTTTTTTTCAAACAGAGCCTAGTCATAGGCAGGCTCAGACACACCCATGGTTAACCGAATATCAGTATCTTCTGTGCTGTTGCCTCATTACCCTCAACATTTGGCCTCTGCCTCTTCCTCCACAATGACTCAAGGTCAGCCACAGCACCTGGAGGAAGAATCAGGGATCACGGGGAAAATGAGGTGGCATACTGGTATTTTGAGGAGGTTTCATGCCAGTTGACATAGAACATTTGTACTTACATCTTATTGGCTGCACTGGGTCCCAGAATATCCTGATCGGTCTTGATGCTTGGAAATACGTATCCCTGTTCTAAGGGGACAAGTGCCCAGTGCTGTGGGATGGTCTGTATGTCAAATATGTTGCTGATTGGTCAGTAAATAAATCACTGATTGGCCATTGGCTAGGCAGGAAGTATAGGCGGGACAAGGAAAAGAATTCGGGGAAGTGGAAGGCTGAGAGGGAGACACTGCCAGCCGCCATCAGGACAAGGAAGATGTAAGGTACCAGTAAGCCATGAACCATGTGGCAAAGTAAAGATTAATAGAAAAGGGCTAAATATAAGAGTAAGAGCTAGACAGTGACAGGCCTGAGCTAATGGCCAAGCAGTTTAAATAATGTAAGAGTTTATATGTTTATTTTATAAGTGGGCTCTGGGACTGGCGGGACTTGGTGGCGGGAGCTGGAGAGAAATTCTCCAGCTACAAATGGCGTCCAACGTGGGGGCAAGAGTTTCCACCTAAAACTTAGAAAAAAGATTCTAAAACGGACCTAAAAACAGCTTCCTAATTGTCTCTCTCAAATAAGCGGCAGCTGCCGGTTTGAGCTACTGGCGGGTTCCTAGCATGCGCTCTCGATCTGCAGTATGGTAGGAATGAGGCCTCTGCAAGTAGCACATTAAACTATGTGATGGATTTAGCCTTTGCTAGTACAAAACAAAAAAAAAAGAAGTTTCTGGGCTACACGCTACTTTGGTAAAAATATAGACCCACTATTTCTGAGAGTTACGGCTCCCAGAGCTGGCGAAAAGCGGACCACTGCCATGTTGGGAAGCTGAAGTGGGCGGAGCCAGCAGCCACTGCGCCATTTCAGGCTTAGAAGGCTGCAGTTTAAAAGCAATAGGCTCACGCTAATATAAAAAAATAAGCCACATAAAGATGGCTACCACACAAAGAATCTGGATTATGTTCTCTTTGATATTCGTAACTGCAGAAAAACATTTGATTGTAAAAGCTGTTGAGTTATGCCAAAATGTATATTTTAAAGGTACCTTGACTTCAAAATTTGGATATAAGGATATGTTGCTTTGGAAAAGAGTCTCTGCTTTTGTTTCCACAGAAAGCCAGAGACTATGGATTTGTTCCAGATTAAGATACATCAGGTTTGACCAGCCAAGACCCCCTGAAAGGTCTCCAATGACACCATGGCCCAGATGATTCAACATCCAGAATGGTTTCAAGGCAACTGGCTCAGACGATACAGCCTCACCGACTACTCCATGATCCTAAAATTTTCTTTGTATCCCCATAAGATACAGCGCCCCCCTCCAGCAGGAAGAGTAAGAGAAGCTACGCCCAAATTCCCAAATATACCAAGCTGGCTTTAGAGATGGAATTGGCTCACTCCCCCTCTAAACCCAGACATATTGCTCAAAAAAAAAAATGGTTAAGAGATTCTTATGTCCCAAATCAGAAGAGCCCTCTGGTGTGGGACAGAGAAAAACCAATATTTTTATTTAAAGCAGGTTGATTATAAATACAATCTCTTTCTAAAGAAAAAAAGGGGATAGTTTAGATATGCTAGGATGAAAGGGTAGATTAATGAACCTACTTTTAAAGAGTAACAACTTGTTTAAAATGTTTTACATCGCTATAGATTTTAGTTTATTGATACAAGTTTAAACTTAATTTTGTTATACTGTATACATATTTCTATTCTTGTTTGAGGTATTATGTTTATGTAACTCATTTAAAATTATAATGGATAATTAAAAAATAGATTAATAATTAGTCATCTATGATAATATTTGTAGCCATGTTAGTTAAGTCTTCTAGGTATACATAGATATATTTCAGATAGATAGGTAGTCTTCAAACACTTCAAAGACCTACAGAATATGGCATTTAAAATGTTTTAAAAATTTAGACTTTCTGGACAGTGAGACATGTCTGCTCCTGACAGCACCGATTTACTTCAGAGAGGAGGATGGGCATCGAAGACACTCCATACGGAGTTTATCTTCACCTTGACAAAAATAGCCATTTGGGCAAGAAACTGTTCTTGCCTGGACTGCCTGATCAACTGGACATGCAGGACCCATACAAAGGTGACCACTGAACTTTGCTTGACAAAATGGTCCTTCAGGTTCCTGCTTTGCAGAGAAATCTGCCAGACATTCTACAGGACACAGAGAAAAATGAATAAGAGACTCTAGGCCTATGGGCTAAAGACAGATGCCCCAACTTTACAAGAGAACTTTGAATGACTGTCCAGGCTGCCAGCTGTCTCTGTCTACCCTACAAGACTCCTAAAAGTTGCTTATATCCTTCTCCATTTCTCAGGTAGTAGTATATCCTTCTGAGGTCTTTGATGTGGTTAAAGACTAGATATTTACAATTTTCCTTAGTTATAATAAAAGATAAGTTAGATATAAAACCTTAAACTTACAAATATAAGATAGATAGGATCTCTTCTTTAATATTGTAACTATAATTCTTGCTTGATAATTGTTTTGTTATATGTAATTTTACTATGTTAAAGTTAAAACCTTCCTTTTTAAGAAAAGAAAAGGGGAAGTGCTGTGGGATGGTCTGTATGTCAAATATGTTGCTGATTGGTCAGTAAATAAATCACTGATTGGCCATTGGCTAGGCAGGAAGTATAGGCGGGACAAGGAAAAGAATTCGGGGAAGTGGAAGGCTGAGAGGGAGACACTGCCAGCCGCCATCAGGACAAGGAAGATGTAAGGTACCAGTAAGCCATGAACCATGTGGCAAAGTAAAGATTAATAGAAAAGGGCTAAATATAAGAGTAAGAGCTAGACAGTGACAGGCCTGAGCTAATGGCCAAGCAGTTTAAATAATGTAAGAGTTTATATGTTTATTTTATAAGTGGGCTCTGGGACTGGCGGGACTTGGTGGCGGGAGCTGGAGAGAAATTCTCCAGCAACAGCCCAGCAAGAGTTGGAGAGTTTTATTTCAAAGAAAGAGTTGGAAGAACATACACTGGAATAGAAGAGTTGCCATCTCTGCAACACATCATTCCACCCTTCTTGGATTTCAGTTCAACTGCATTCAATTTAGAGATGCAAATTCAAGGTAGTTAATACTACGATATCAGATCTCTGTAGCCAGGTACAGCTTGGTCTTCCTTTTATTCATCTTCTGTTTTTTAAATGCATATGCACTCTTAGTTTAAAGTTTGTTGCTAGATGTTTTACAATCTATTTTGCTATATGAGCACTGCTTCAGTTCCATCGTTTTTCTATCTGGCTATAATCAGTTCATGAGGAAGCTACTAATTTCTGTAGATGATGTTTATAACTGGCTTTAGTGACATAATAGTTCTTCAGTTTATTGCATTTTAGTAGATAATTAAGATACTTAAATGTAATGATAACTTTTCTCCACTGTTACTTATTATTCTTGAATTTTTTTGTCATTTTATTGCAAAGGTTAAGTTCTCTAGAAAAATGATCAGATAGGGGAACATTGTGGCCAAATTTATACCTTAGATAATATGAGAACAGATTTGAAAGGGCAATGTGTAGGGAGTTAGGTTAGTAGAGTGGTACTGATGAACAGATAACAAGGCCTTAAATAGACTGTATGGAAATAGGAACAATGAGCAATGAGAATATTAAAGAAATATGTAGGTGATTAAGTGTAAGTGAACAGGACTTTGCTGACTTATTAAATTATCTGGCAGAGTGGGAGGAGCCATCTTGAAGAGACGAAACCATTTAATAGAAGAGACTGTTGTTGGGGCCAAGGATGGCCCTGACTCTGAATAACTGACCTGTCACCTTGTGCCCCAGCTGGTTCATAAAAAAGATAAGGCTCGAACAGGCTAGGAACATGATATTTACTTTTCTAGAGCTTCAGAATCAAATGCTTGGTTAGAATACCCATGTTCTTTAGAATGGAGTGCTCGAAGTTGAATGAAAATGAACATTTGTGCAAGAACAACCCAGAGTTCCAATAAAAGTTGAATGGACATTGTTCTGTAGATGACTATGTGGAGATTAAACGTATCCATGTGGGTGGCAAAATTCTGGTTTGTTGTGGAATAATCTTTTTGTACACTGTGAAGATGTGTCACTCTGTTTGATTTAATAAAAAGCTGAATGGCCAATAGCTAGGCAGGATTTTGGGAGCAGAGAGGATGCTGGGAAGAAGGCAGAGATGCCAGGAGACTCAGAGCAATCAAGATGGGCAATACAGAGATAATGTAATAAAGCCACGGGGCAGAATGTAAATGAATATAAATGGGTTAATTTATCAGCGCTAGTTAGAAACAAGCCTAAGCTATTTGCTGAGCTTTCATAATTAATAATAAGTCTCCATGTCATTATTGAGGAGCCAATGGTCCTGACAAAAAAAAATCTGCCTACAGAAGTCCTCAATGTAAGATGGTAGGTTGTGATGTTGACATCAGTAAATAACAGAAAGATGGAAAGAACAGTTGTTGTGTGTGTAGCAGGAGAAAAGTTTAGAGATGATGTAAGAAGGGGAAATGAATGATGTAATTGATAGAAAATGTTCTGAGGAATATGAGGCATATGAGTGGAGAATGAAAAAAAAACTGAGTATGTGGTGGATGTGGAAGAGATACAACAGAATATAGATATTTTTATATGTGAAATGAGAAATGAGGTGCTGTCGCTCAGTGACAGAGTGCATCTTTATCATGCCCAAGAAACTGGGTCCCAGTATTATCACCAGAAACAAGAAATTGATATGAGAAATGGTGACTGACTCATAGTGTGCCTGAAATGGATGGGAATCACGGGCTCCTCTATTACTTTCCATCCCATCACATGCTGTCCCATCCCACTAGGCATATCGATATTGTAGGTGTTATCATATGTCTATGCTGGACTAGACTAGACTAGATATGGGCAGTTGAGATAGGAAGAATAGTCGATATTTTCTAGAGAGCAACAAGCAGTTTGATAGGTTTTTCTTTTTTTCTTTTGTGTGTCTTAAAGAGAACTTTCCCAGTAAGTGATAGGAAGAATTTCACAATGAGGTCTCAACTATGGATAGGTACTGGGAAGAGGTATGGGAAGAGGCTAGGGCCCATTTTGTTCCTTTAATGGTTCTTCTTGGTTATTGTCATGCCAATTGTTAACTGTTACCACACTGTGATGGTGCCATTTAGTATGAGATGAGCTTATAATGAAGTTATAGGTCACCTGATGTCACTCTGGTAGCCATCTTGGATCTAGTCGGTTTTGGCCAGCCCACTTGTTGAAAAACTTTTGGCCTTGTAGGTATCTTGTCCTCAAAAATGGACAGGATTAGGAGAAGTGGCCATTCATCTAGGTTACATAGGTGGTATAAGATTAGAGCAGGGCAACCACTTTTAATTTCACTCCTCATTTTTGAATGGTGTTGAAGGGAGATGTTATAACTTCTCATAGAGGAATTTAGGTGCCACAGGGATACCCACTAGAAGAGTTAGAGAGTTCTCTAGAAATAGGCTTGGTTATTGCCTGATCATAGGTGTAACTGTCCGTGTCCCCGAAAGACTATAATCTGTAACTTCATGATTTGTAGCAATAAGAACAGACATCTGAAGATGGTTATGATGGAAAGGACTTGGAGGGAAGATGGACTCCAGTCTCAAATTCTCTTCCTAAGAAATGCTGTCTCATTTCCGTAAGCCCAAACTTTTTAGCTAGAAAATGGAATGAAATATGGTTTTCCATTAGTTAACTAATTTTTCCCTAGTTGATCTTTGAACCTCCTCAATCTCAATGGGTAGAGGGGAACCCAGAGGACCAGGGAAAAGTATGCAGTACCATTAGGGAAAGATATCAGGATTCATGCTGGATACACACTGGACTTCTACATCAGTATCCATCTGATGACTTGTCATCAGGCTGATATTTAAAGGTCTAAGGCAGCTCCCTGGAGCTTCATTTGTTGACTCAACCTTTCAACCTTACTGTTTTTCAAAGCAAATGGTGTGAGTTGCTCCTCATGAAGTCAGTGCTCTGGAGAATGTTGAAACCAGATGTCTTTCCATACACTAAGCCATCATTTTCACATGCCCTAGTATGCTGACATCCAAAATAGTCCATCTGTGCTAAGCTACTACGATGAAAGAAAAGGGCCCCCCAAAGGAGTGGCACTATTAGGTGTGGTCTTGTTGAAGGAAGTGTCTCACTGTGGGGGCAGGCTTTGAGGTCTCTTTTGCTCAAGCTTCCCTCAGTGTGACAGTCAGTCAACTTCCTGTTGCCTGCAAGATGCAGGACTCCAAGCTCTAGCACCACAAATGCCTGCCTGCTGCCATGCTTCCCACCATGATGATAATGGACTGAACCTCTGAACTATAAAATGAGCCACCCCAATTAAATGTTTTCTTTATAAGAGTTGGAGTGGTCATGGTGTCTCTTCACAGCAATAGAAACCCAAACTAAGACAGCTATGTAAGTCCACAAAGATGGAGTGGGTATGTTTTATCACAATATGCCTCTCATTGTAAAAGGCCTGAGATGTTCCTCTGTAATATTGGCCGTCAAATGTTTTTTGTCATGGTCTAATGAGGAGGATATCAGTTTTTCAGAATAAGAACACTTTGGCACTCAGATCACACAAGACAGAGGTTTAAGTGTACTTTAAAGCAGTATTAGAGGATTGTAATGGTGTCAGGCTAGAAGACTGAACACCAGAGTTGTAGCATTGCCCTTTAATTTAATAATCAATTGACTCTGACATCTTTTAGTCCATTTCTGGATAACTTTTCCAACTGCCAATACTGAGCAGATACTGACTCAAAAGTTCTTTTCTTGTAAGTGCCTTTACTTCGTCACTCAGGCACTGTGATGGCTGGTTTCTGTCAGCTTGACACAAACCCAGGCATGTCTGGGAAGAGGAAATCTTAATTGAGAAAATGCCTCTGTAGGATTGGCCTTTAAGCAAGTCCATAGAGTTACCTTGATTAATGATTGATATGGAAGGGCTCTGCTCACTGTGCGTGATACCATCCCTGGCAGGTGGTCCAGGATGATATAAAAAACTGGATGAGTAAGCCATGAGGAGCAAACCAGCAAACAGCATTCCTCCGTGGCCTCTGTTTTGGTTCTTACCTCCAGGTTGCTGACTTGAGTTTCTGCCTTGATTTTCCTGGATGACAGAGTATGAGCTGTAAGATGAAATAAACTCTTTCCTCCCTAAGTTGCTGTTGGTCATGGTGTTTATCACAGCAGTAGAAACCCTAATTAAGAAGGGATTGGGGATTTAGCTCAGTGGTAGAGCACTTGCTTAGCAAGCGTATAGGCCCTGGGTTTGGTCCTCAGCTCCTGAAAAAGAAAAAAAAGTGTGGAAAGATAGGTACTCAGTCTTTTCCTAACACATGTGATGCTAACACATTTAGAGGAAGAGAAAGCCACATTACACAATCTGCTAAATTGCTAGTTGCTAAATCCATTTTACATAGCATAATCTTTCTAAATTGTTTTGATGGAATATTTCTGAATAAAGCTTATTCTGAAATGTATGAATTATCATCTATAAAGATGACAAATGTTGGTTCTAAATAGCCACCGACTCTTTTCAAAACAATCCCTTTTACCTGTTAGTCTTTGACCTTTTGCTTGATATATTTTTAGTTATGGTAACAGTACACATTTATCTTCTGTTTTGTCTTTGTTTTGGCAATAGGAGATAAAAAGGAAGGATTGTAATCAAAGCAGAGGTCTTTTGAATGTAATTGTATCTAAAAACATCATTCATAAAATCACACAACTTGGAGCAAAAAGAAAGTAAACATGATCTTATCTATATTATCAAGCCAAAGCAGCAAGATATTTTATCCATCTTATTTTTTTTCTGAGTTTATATCTGGGTTGAAAGGAATTGGCCTGTGTTTCTGCAGAGGCCAGGGTGTTTCTCTGGTTCTGAGGAGTTCAGGTGTGGCAACCTGGCTACCCTGCCCTTGCTGCTCTCTTCTTCCCTGCTTTACCAGCTCTTACTTCTCAGGGACCAAATGACCAGCCAGGCCTGAGCAGGTGCCTCACATAGCTGATGTCAGTCTGTACTCTCGGTAAGCCAAGGCCCTTCATCTGCCAGTATCCCCGAGGAGGCCATAGTTCATCGGGTGTGAAAGAGAGGCTCAGTTCCGTGAATGGTATGTGGAATGGTATGCTTTTAAGTGAGTCCTAAAGCAACCTTAAGATTCTATCTTCCCTTTGTGTTTGCAAAAGGGACCTGTTCACCTTGAACTCTTGGGGTGTCCTGTCATCACCCAGTAACAGTGTACATTGATGATATGTTCATAGAGTAAGGAATTGTCAGTTGCCCCCAGAGAAGCACCTGGCAAACACATTACTTACTCTTGGGCTTTATGTAGTTGTCCTTTGGCAGCAAGAAGGTTACATTTGGTGATTGTACCAAGTTTTAGTCTTTTGGTGAAAACCTGGGTTCTCTCTCCCTTAAGGATTCTAGATAGAACACAGTTCCCAATCCACAGAGCTAGCAGGAAAATACAGACCAAAGGCTTGGGAGGAAGACATGCCAACAGATGCCTATTTATGAACTCAGATTTAGAAGTATGTTGAGGGTTGGCATGCCTGCTCACAGATCTTCCTCTGATGGGTTTTCAGAATCGCTGGGATAATGGGATCCTCCAAGATCTCCTGTTCTAGAGAGATGTCTTTTGCCTGCCTTTCAACAACAATGCCATAACTTTCCTTGACTGCTTCTCAAGCCCTTGAACTCCAAGGAGGTCTTGGATCAATGATGGAACATGGTAGTGATGCTTGCACTCCTGCTATAATCCTGGAAATACTATGTGTTTTACTTTTTGGAAAAATATTTTATGAGGGTGAGAAAACAGGCACATATAGCAGACACACAGAAAAACCCTCCACACAGCAGGCGGACTTGGGAAGCTGAAGGCTGGCCCCTCCTTGAGGGCCGAGATTTAAAAAGTGTTGTTGAAGAGTCTTACTCCCATAATTTAGAGTTTGTCCATCTGAAGAAAGACAGGTTGGCTGATTGGCTCACATTGCTGAATAAATATATTGTGATCTGGCTTTGAATTTGTTGAGCTACTAAGGCCCTGTCTGTGTTGGTACCTGTCAAGATGTAACCTTTATATCCCAGATGAAAAGGGCTTACGTTCCCAAATATTAACATAAATATTGAGTTAAAGAAATAAAATGTCCCTTCATGTAATTTATTTTATTAATCAGTTTACCATCAACTTCTAGAAATTAATTATCTTCCAGGTCCCTTGGGCCAAGCTTTTAAACTGGAACCTTACAAAATGGAGGAATACCATATTTCCTTTAGCATCTTTGTTAATTCTACACATCGGATAATACTCCATTTTAAAAACAGTCATTAAAAACAACTGGATCTTGAGCATTTAGTCTGGTATGTACTAGGCCTGTTACTGGCATTGGTTCAAAATTCTACTTAGGTGTATTTATTCAGAGGATGGTAGTTCATGTTACATTTAAATTTTTTTTCTGTTCTGCAGTTACATCATTAAAGCCTTATGACTGGTCTGGGACAGTCCTAGTGTTATGTCTATTATTTTGTATAAATATTAACAGGCCCCCTTTGATGTTCAAGTTATCATGGTTTAGACAATCAAGTGTATAGTCACCCTTGAAAGGATGCCATTAACCACTCATCCTAGTCAGATATTAACTTCATGCTTGGCACTCTTTCTGGGGTGCCACTTTCGGGGTGGTGCGCCTGACATCCCTGTCTCACACTGTTTCCCCAAACACAGATGGTGTCACACCCAGGAAGGGCAGGACATTACCCCTTGCCTGGCTTGCTCAAGGCTTTGGTCTTCCACTCTTTGGGAACTGAAGAGCCCTTTCAACAAGATATTTTCAAGATTCAAATTAGATATCCTAGCCATAAACACTCCAGGAGAAGACACCCCCTCTGCCTGATGGCAGGCTTTGCACACAGGATAAGGGTAAGGAAATCCCGAGGCCATCCAGTCTCTCCCTCACAGCACTAGCTAGACAGGAGCTTTTGATGAGCTGTGGTTGTACCCTCTTAGTGAGGCACACCTTGCAGAACATCTCCAATCAAGTATGTGGTTGCTCCGTAACCCAGTCTCGTTCCTCCTCACAATACCATCAGGTCACCCGATCTTCAAGTACCTGAAGTAAAGAGAGGCACTGGATGTGGGCACAGAATCCCAACCCCTCAGTGCTTGTAAAGGGTATGACTTGAGTGACTGTCATAGGATGATTTTAGAGTCCTATGATCACTTGTCACAGTTAAGCACTCCAAATAGCCAAGGCCTGTTCATTTTCCTCAAAGAGCTAAATCTTCCCTCTTATTTCTTTTGAGATTTTCATGAGTAATTTGAAAGTGATTTTTAATGCCCTTTAGTCTCAGTTTTGCTGGAGTCCAGTAGTCATGTCACACAATACCAGTCCATGGTGTCCCAGAGGTCACATCATTTTTGTTCTGGACATAGTAGTTATTCTTATAGCAAGAGTGTCCTGGACAAACTCATCATTCTGGAAGGCTATCCTGCCCACCCCCATCTACAGGTTTCCAGACTTGGTCATCCTCACACTCATACTCAGGTTAGATGGACTCTTGAACATTACTAGCTAAATTAGCAGGAGATCTAGCTTCTCTCAGCATCTTTATCCCCCAGTACCCCCAAGAATTATAAAATGACTGGCATGTTCCCAAGCATGAACTTTTCTATTTGTAGGTAGCACAGGAACTCAGGTCCCCCTTGGAGGCCACTACTGGTTATGGTCTGAACAAACTCCAGAGCTGGCTGCTAATGGAGAATAGCTTTGAAGGTGACAGAAAAAGAGGGATGGTTTTGCTTGTTAACCCAGAGATCCAAATACCAGTCACACGTAGGAATTTCTTCTATTATCTATGCAATTAATCATAAATTTGCTGGGGATAGAATGGAGTCTCTAAGTAAGGCTGTCGATGTCAGTGGGGATAAGCTGGATGTTGCTACTACTACATGGAAGATCTGGCAGCCCCTCTGGGATTTTCAACTGGACCTTCACCTCTACTGGACTATTGTCTTATTCCTTTATTCACCATTACTAAGGCAGAGGCCTTTGTGGTATCTCCCCTCCAAGATGGAGCCTGAGATCAGACTTTCTGATATAAACCTATCTCCAGATAGTCGAATTGGGAAGCACTATGAGGGAAAATGTGTACTTGACATAGATCACGATCACCTTGAACCCTTTCTCTTTGTTGACCAGGTGAATCCACTGTTCATAATTCCTTCTACCCACATTATGAATTCCCTTCAGGGTTTTCCCAAATTAAAACTCAGTCAGCCCTCTCACCCTCAACCTTTGCATCAGACAGTTCACAAACACTCTGGAGTCAGAAGGGAGGGTTTGGGTCTTCAGGAAGTCTTTGCTCATTCTTAGTCTATGAATCCATGGTGGTCATGGGCAGAGACAAAGTCAATCCAGGTCTCAGTGTGGATGGATATACTGGAAGGTACATGATGCCAGTTTCTCAGTTACCTGAGTCTAGGCCAGCACTCACCTAGCAAACTAAGTTGTCATATATTAACCAATAATTCATTTAAAAATAGAACATGGATCACACAGACTATTCTCTTTTATATCCCCATGTTTTTACCTAGCACAATGGACACTATTTTATGACAATACATATGTTTCTTGGCATTGTTTTTTAAACATATATGTAGCTAGAGTTTTCCTGCCTGGCCCATGGTCAGGACAAATCTCTCTCACCCGCCAGTGCCGCAGCTGCTCAGACCCAATCAAGTAAACACACAGAGACTTATATTAGTTACAAACTGTATGGCTGTGGCAGGCTTCTTGCTAACTGTTCTTATATCTTAAATTAACCCATTTCTATTAATCTGTAAGTTGCCACGTGGTTCGTGGCTTACCAGTATCTTAACATCTCATGGCGGCGGCTGACAGTGTCTCTCTGCCTCAGCCTTCCACTTCCCAGAATTCTCTTCTCTCCTTGTCCCGCCTATACTTCCTGCCTGGCTACTGGCCAATCAGCATTTTATTTATTAACCACTCAGAGCAACACATTTAACATACATGTGTATATGTATGTGTGTGTATTGTTACTTTTTATTATGAGACATTTATTCACAGCTCCCCCCACACTTATGAGGTGATTATCCTGCACATCTTTGCATACAACAATGATTAATTTTTTGGAATAACTTCTTAGAAGTGGTATTTTCTGGGGTATGGTGAAAGGCTGCACCGGCCACCTACCGCGAATGAGGGTATGGTCTTCTGGGTTTGCCTTTCAGTGGTCTCTAATGACACATGGCCAAGGCTTGGAACTGTTCAAACAGGTTCCTGAGTGTCGAGCGAGATGGTGCAGCAAACCACTTGTACCACTGGGTGGTTTTCACGTTTGCTTTTCAGCAAAACATGACGCCAGCTGTGTGTGTCTCAGTAATTAGCAGGAAGGGCTTTCTTTCCTCTGTGCTTTGTGTATTTGAAGGTCAAAGGAAGAGCTTTCATATGTTTTCAAAAGAATAGATAATAGATAGTTGAGTGAGGGTCGGGACACGGTGACATTCAAAGGGCCTCCTGTTCTGAAGCAGTGACAGGGAGGGTAAAGTACTTACTAGCTGGGGGGTATTTCCCCCACACCACTGCAGTGTCAGCAGCCAAGTGCCTACAGTGGTGCTATTTGTCATGTTGGCCTTTAGTTTGTCACAGGGGATCCTCTTTTTTTTTTTTTTTTTTTTTTTTTTTTTTGGTTTTTCGAGACAGGGTTTCTCTGTGTAGCTTTGCGCCTTTCCTGGAACTCACTTGGTAGCCCAGGCTGGCCTCGAACTCACAGAGATCCGCCTGGCTCTGCCTCCCGAGTGCTGGGATTAAAGGCGTGCGCCACCACCGCCCGGCCGGGGATCCTCTTCTTAACCTTTGTAAGGCATCCAATGCCACTTTGGCTGACACTTGTGAAATCCGTCTTCTTCCCTGAAGGCATACAGACTGTAAGGAACCATTTGCGTTTGCCCTCAGTGGGCGTGAGATGTAGAGAAGCCATTGCTCCTCTTTTCAGGCTGGCTCTTTCTGTCAGAGGCCTGTGCTTGATCCTGTCCCAGGAAACACGAGAGGAAATGGGACAGTGCCACAGCCACAGGGACAATAGAGCTGGGCACTGTCCCTAGCAATTTCAGACTTCCTTCATAGAACAGAAACAGGGACAGAGTGGAGTGCTGTCACTCAGCCCTCTGTTCTCTTCTTCTCCTAGTTCTTCCTACCAGAGACGCCTGCTGAGATGCAGGGCTGAAAAGGCAGAGGTGGCAACAAACATTCTATCTGAGAAATACATTTTTTTGTTTTGTTTAAGCAGCTATTATTTTGATTTTACTGTCTCTTCCAGACATACCTAATGACTTCACCGAACAAGGGACCTTCTGTGCTGTGATGGTGCTGATGGAGAGGTGGCATGGATTTGAGCTGGTTAGAGTTTACAGCCATCTCCAAGGTACCATAGTGAAAAAGGGACAAATCAGAGGTAGATAGAGTCTCACAGCTCAGGGGACAGATGCGGCAGTGAGTAGCTTTGTCTTGGTTAGCTTAGTTAAACTGGAAACAGGTTTCCAACAATTCTTGTCCCTGTTGGGTTTTAAGGATTGGCCTCAAAATATATTTCTACAAGCTGGGAGTGATGGTGCATGCCTTTAATCCCAGCATTCAGTCTACATACTGAGTTCCAGGACAGTTCAGGCCATGTGATGAAGCATTATCTGAAAGCAGTGTAGACACACACACTCACACACACATCACATTGGGAAGTGGGGGGGGGCATGAAGAGGCAGCCATGTTTATTTGGAAAGTTGGTGTAGGGTCAGGTACTATCACAGCCCACACTCACAGTCGGGGATGTGCTGGCTCACCTTCTTGGCCTGAGGGAGCAGCGAGGGCTCAGGAGCCTCTTCAGTTTCTCCAACTCCTAAGCTAGACGAGGGTTTAGACTGCGGAGAGAGGATGTTGGCTTCTGTTGTAGGTCGCCCACACTGTGGAAGGCGAAGGCCTGATGGAAGCAGCAGACTGAGGCTCATTCTGGTCTGTCCTCTCGAGTTCCCACATGAAGTTAAGCCTGTCCTACGTCTCCACTTCCTGCCCATCTTTCCTTCCTAACTGCCCACCCTGCTGACTTCAAGCCAGCACCATGTGAAGAAGCAACAGCTGGATGTAAACCAGTCACCCACCTCCCACAGCGGCACAAGGTCAGTGTCTGCTCTGAAACTCTTGTCATTTAGAAGCTCTTCTTTTCTGATTGATTTCTGTCAGATATCAGTTATGGTGTTTCTAAGAGCAAAGTTGTAGCTTTCTTGTTTACAACATTACCTCCAAAATCCAGAACCATACCTGGGAGTTAGAAAATGCTAAATAAGTGTTTTTGAATAGAAGTTTTCAAAAGGGGAGAGTTAACAAGATTTGGTAATTGTTTTGATGTAGAAGAGGGGGATGAAGTTATAACCTGGATTTTTTTTTTTAAACACCAGGGTAAAAACAGTGCTTATGTCTAGATAGGGAATCTAGGGTAGGGAAGAAATCATTTTGGGGTGGATGTTGCAAAAAAGGCTCTGCTAAGCTGATAGTGAGTGGAGTGATCACGAGGCAGCTTTTGTACATTTAGGTTGGTGTTCTTAGGGATTTTTTCCATCTGTATATTTTATGGTGTGTATGCATATTTGCATGTGTGTAGATGCACATGTGTGCTTACATGGAGTGCATTGCAGTCATGAAGTTGATACTGGGGGACTTCTTTGAGCACTTTCTACTTTCTCTATTGAGGCAGGGCACCTTGCTGAACGTAAGGCTCACCAATTTCTGTGGTCTAGCCAGCCAGATTGCCCTGTGGTCCCTCTGCTCTGTCCCTGCTCTGTCTTACAGGAGACTACCATGCTTGCCTGGATCTTATGTGGGTTCTGGGGATCAGAAGGGCACACACTTTATCCCCCAAGCTATCTCTTGAGCCCACCAGGAGTTCTTAACATCAAAGGATGGAGTCCAAGTCAGATAACTTTGCAGAAGAATATTGTTTCTATGGGAAGACAACGGGTTATATTTTGAATGTATTGGATTTGAGAGGACTATGAGATATTCTTAAATTCAATTCATACTTAAGGTCTGGGATGAAGTTTCGGCAATTATCTGCTTAAAAGCAGTAGCTGAAGCAATAAACAGGATTATGATAATTTAAATGTGATTAAGGGAACAGACTGGAACCTTAGGGACCGATACAATTTAAGTCTGGTGGCAGAGGAGGAGCCTGAAAAGGACAATGACAAACAGTGGTCAGTGGTATGAGGGACAAGCTATGAGAGTGGCTGAGAGAGGAAATGACTTGAAGAACGCAATGTGACGTATTAAACAAAGACTCACAGACATCCCTAACAAGGATGCCTGTGACACACTGGGGTGAGAAAGCGGAGTGATGTGAGTTGAGGAGAGGACAGGAGATCGTAAAATGAGTGTTGGAGAATGCAAACTACTGTGTCTTGAAGTGTGGCCATGAGAGAAAGATACAAGAAGGGAGGGGAAAGAAGAGTGTGAGCGGGCAGAGGATGGCTGGAAAAGGACGCTGGGGAGAAACAGTTACGGAGAGATGCTCTGAATGGTGATAAGTCTGAAGGCAGACTGGAGAGTGAATGGCTGAGGTGAACAGTCACTGGTTAAGCTAAGGAAGAAGTAAACAGTCTGTGAAGGCATTCCAGGTCTATTAGGTAGCAATAAGCACAAAGATAAACCCAAAAGTCCACAGTGAAGGATGAAGAGGAGAGGTTGTCTTTCTCCAAAGATGAATGTCTTAAGGGCATCTGTAATCATTTATTCATTCACTGTTCAATAGCAGATGCCTACACTAACAACCCAGAGGATTGGTGGAAGGTAACTAGGGGAGCCATTTACTGACCCAGCATCTTAGTTACTTGCCTCATTGCTTTAACCAAATTCCAGACAAGAAGCAGCTTAGAGGAGGATGTATTTTAGCTCACAGTTTCCTGGGAGGCACAGTGGCTGGGGCTCTGGCTGGTAGGAGCCATTTGTATAATTTATGGCATTTTCCAGAAGCACAGGCCAGCATGAAGTGGGTTGGCTGTAAATTTCAAGACCTGCTAGTGGCCCACTTCCTAATTCCGAAGGTTTTATAACCTCTCCAAACACCATCGCTGCTAGTGTTTATACACAAGAGCTTGTGGGGGATAGTTTACATTTAAACCATAGTTGTATGAGAGAGAAAATGGGTTCAGATGGATGAGCATATCCTCTAGATGAACCTGTATTTCCTCACTGTTTTTAGTCCTGATTGCATGTGAGGGTATTTTTTTTCTTCAAGTACCTTGTCAGTCCTAGCTGGTCTGATTCTATCCAAGCCTCTGCGGGTAGCCCAGGGGCACTAGTGTTTGTCAAGCTTCCTCAGAGATCCCTATTACAAAGTCAGCTTGGTGAACTGCAGATGAGCAAGGATCTGTTGGCATAAGCGGATTGTACTGATGATGCTGACATGGTGCTTGATACTATTTTGGTGGGTACTGATGGCACCTGTATTTGTCATTAGGGACTTCAGGGGGCAGGATGCATAGGAGAGCTGCAGGATCTGGAGTGTTCCAATTGTCTGCAGCTGAAGCTCTTGGCTGGAAGGAAGGGCCTGTAAGAGATCATCTTAACATTGTCTGCCTCTGGGTGCCTGCACAGGAGGGCGATGCACAGGAGGGCGATGCACAGGAGGGGAGGCAGCCTGGTGTGATTTCCCACGGGGTGCTCACCAGAGCTTTCTGTTTCTGGAGTGTACTTTGAAGAACTGGACCTGTCTTGAGGGGACAGACAGGATAGAGGTTGAATTCAAGAAACCATGCCATGTTAGGAATGAAGGAAGGAACTAGGACCTGGAAGCTGAAAAAGCTTTGAGTGACCCTGATAGCTGTCATGAAGTAGCTAAAAGACTGTTGTGTAAAATAGTTTGGGTTTTGCTTTAAAGACCCACGTCTACTAAACATTTGAAGTGGTAGGAAATATGTGCTTTTAGAGATGATTAAAGGAAAGATTCTTAAATGGTTTGATAAAATTATATTCACACTTTATGTAAGAGTATGATTATACTTAAGATTCGCTAGTCTAAAATTCTAGAAAATTCTTTGATGTAAGTAGGGTAATTAAATGAATTAAAACTGAAAGGTTCCTTTCATATGTATTAGCTATTTTTTAGGCAAAATGAACTCTTAGATTTCTTTTTAAAAATCTAGTATTATATAGGTAAATATAGGTAGCAGTGTTCAAGCTGGTATTTTATAAGTAAAAATTGAGGACTTGCTTCTTTCAGTGTGTGTGTTTATAGCTTAGCACATTAATAAAAATGTTTATGGGTCCTGACATTTTCAGAACAATCTGTTAGCTAATACTCACTGTGTTTTGTAGAAGTGGGTCAGTATTTTTACCAGAGGATGAATTTAAGCATAAAGAAATCTGTGACTGGAAGAAAGTCATAGCTTAAGTCATCAAATGAAGCCAAGAATAACCAGCTTTCAAAAGTTGGCAGGTATGCTTTTCTCACAGCCACTTAACACACAGCAAAGTGTGAGAAACATGCCTGTGTTCCCAGAAGTAGGGATGTAGAGGTAGGGGGATCCTCAGTTCAACATTACCCTCAGCTACATAGTGAGTTCAAGGCCATCTTGGGATACAGGAGGTTCTGTTTGGAAAAACAAAAAACAAACAAACAAACTAAACTTCCAAACAACCAACCAAACAAAATAAAAAAAAACCATAGAGGTGACTATAAAAGGTCATAAAAAGGATAATTACTAGATAATTACATGGAATTAATTGGGAAAACTCTGATAATACCCTCTCCCAAGAGCTGCAAAGAGTAAGAGATAGTTTGGTTGCCAATAATATTGACCTTGAATTAGGAATGAGTAGAGAAAAAACAGTTTATGGCACATACAGATGCTGAAGAATGTGTAACATATCGAGCTGATGGGTGTGATGGTGGTGATGATGAGGGTGGAGGTTGTCTATTCTGACCTTTCAAAGTAAGTAAAGAACAGCAAAAGGGGAACAGAGCTACAGGTCCCCTGGTGAGGATCTGGGTGTCACTAGCATACCCTGCTGCTGATTCAGAGTGGAGGAGGCAATGGACCCCTACTCTGTGAAAGTGACAACATGCTCTGAAGGTGCAGAGGATATTAGGAAGTGATGAGTCTCCAGGAAGTATGAGTGGCACATGCCCCAAGACATCTGATAATAGAAAATTTCTTCTTACAATAAAGAGTAGAAACAGCTATGATATCAGTGGCCATTTAGGAAATGTTGATATTTTTTAGTGTACTGATACTATTTATTTTGTACTTAAGTATAAGCCTAATCTAAAATGAATTGTCTGTTTTTTACAAGTGAACTTATATCTTCTGTTTTATCAAGAAAGCAAAATGTGTCCTGAATTATGAACTGAGCATACCAAGTATCCTTGCCTGGAAAGACCCTGGGATATTAAATGAGGTAACCCTGGTGACCCATAGAATCACATTTTATGAGTAAGAATCCATCAATCTGTAGAAGGCAGGACATCTCTAAGTTGTTGTTATAACCTGTGAGCTCATCCCCATGTGTAAGGCTGCTTCTGGCAACAGATTATTCTTCTACTCACTTGCATTGTTAATGAATAAGTAAATGATGCAAATCTCAATCTGGGACATCAAATAATGGGGAAAGTGTTTCAATCCCTGTCCAGGATACGGTGTTGGGAACTGGCTGGTTAAATAGATGCATCTAGAAGTATCCCCTCTGAGTTAGGCTTTCAGGATCAGCCAGAAGGACTGTTAAAAAGCACACTTGTCCAGACATACCAAATAGAACATACACAAAGGAACTTGTGAGAAGATGCTGTGTATTGGGAATACTGCAAATCAAAATGATGAGATGTGACCACACACGTTAGAAGCTAAAGTAGTTTAAAAAGTAAACTGGGGAACACTGAATGCTGGTGAGAACACACAGCAACAGAATCTTTTATTGGTTGCTGGTGGGAACTAAAAATGGCTGGAGAGATGGCTCCACAGTTAAGAGCATGGGCTGCCCTTTCAGAGGACCTGGGTTTGATTCCCAGCACCCTTATGGAGGCTCAAAATTGTCTGTGATTCCAGTCCCAGGGAATCTGACACTCTCTTTTAAGTATCTGTGGTATTGCACACCCCTGATACATAGACAGGATGCGTATACAGACAAAACACTCATACACATAAAAATATAGAACTACTGTGTGATCCTGTTGTCCCACTCTTGTGTATATATCCAAAGGAAATGCAGTCAGTAAATTAGAGAAATATGTGTGCTGCCATGTTTATTGCAACACTATTTACACAAACAAGAAACAGAAGTGACCCAAGTGTCCATCAATGACCTAATAGATGGGTAAAGAAAATGTGGCACATATACACAATGAAATGCTACTTAGCCATGAAAATGCGTGGAGGCCTGCCATTTGTGACAACATGTACGGAACTTGAGATTATTGTGTGAAGTGAAATACGTCAGAGGTAGAAAGACAAGTACCATGTGATCTTATGATGTCATGTATATGTGGAATATAAAATGTTGGTCTCATAGGCCTGGCTAGAAGAATGGTGGTCACCAGTGGCTGGGGAGAGTAGATGGGAAGGGGGATGGGGAGAGGTTGATCAATGGATACTGAGCTTTGGTGGATAGGAATAAGGAGCTGCAGGAGGCTGTTGTGCAGAAGAGTTACATGGGTAGCCATTGTGTTACACACATCTCAAAAGGTAAAAGGCAGGATGTTAAATATTTTTCTGTCAAATATCCCCATCAGAATGGCTGTCATCAAGAAAAGAGGTGGCAAATTTTTGTGAGAATATTGCTTACTCTTGGCAGGAGTGTAAACTGGTAGGGCCACTGTGCGAACTAGTGTGGAGGTTTCTCAAAAGAGTAAAAGTAGATTTACCATACTACTTGTAGGCACATACCCAAAGAACTCGGTATTCTACTACAGAGACACTTGCAGGTCCATGCTTATTGATTCTCTCTTTATGATAGCAAAGAAGTAGATCAGCCTACACACTTGCCAACAGATGAATGGGTAACAAAAATGTGGTACACTTACACAATGGAGTATTACTCAACTGTAAACAATGTATTATGAGACTTGCAGGAAAATGAATAGAACTGGAAAATATGTATTAACCGGGGTCACTCATGTCAGAAAGACAAAACCTGTAGGCTTCCTCTCGCTTGCAGATCTATTTTCTAGTTTGTGCACACATGTACTTATGTGGGAGTGAGTGTGGGCGGAGGTCATGAAATCAGAAAGGACTCATGATGTGGAAAAAGAGGCTTTAAGGAAGAGGGGTGGGAGGGTGAGAGGACATACTCACATGTTTGATGTGGAAGTGGAAAGGGATGTGCTGGGGGGAGGAGGGAACAAATGGGGAGGGAGGCGGGGAGCTGGGGGATGGGTGGGCATGGATCAACCAGAACTAAGTTTGAAAATGCCATAAGAAAACCTGTTACCTAGCTGTCATCATAGAGCCTTTGTCCAGTGACTGATGGAGGCAGATGCAGAGATCCACAGCCAGGCACCAGGCTGAGCTCCGGGAATCCAATCGATGAGAGAGAGGGGAGATACTGCAGGCAAGGGACGTAGAGATCATGAAGGGAGGATGTGCAGAGATGACCGGCCACACTAGTGGAAGCCCATGAACTGTGGACTGGTGGCTGTGGAGCCCCCATGGGACTGGACTAGGCCCTCTGGATACGAAAGATGGTTGTTTGGCTCGAACTGTTTGGGGGGCACCCAGGCAGGGGGATTGGGATCTGTCCCTGGTGCATGGTCATGCTTTTGGGAATCCGGTGCCTGTGGTGTTGACGCCTTGCACAACCTTGGTGCAATGGGGAGGGGCTTGGACCTGCCTAGGTTCAGTGTGCTGGGCTCTGCTGACTCCCCATGGGAGACCTCGATTTGGGGGATGTGGGGATGTGGGATGGCTTGGGAGAGAGGGCTAGGGGGTGGGAGGAGGGAGGAAGTGGGATCTGTGGGTGGTATGTGGAGTGAGTAGAAAATTTCTTAATAAAGAAAAATGAAAAAAAATCTGTTACTATGTGCTGATTAAAAGAGTAAAAATAATTTTTGGAACGAATGATGTTTGAAGAACTAGATGCCTTTAACTGGATTAGAAAATATATGCATGTGGTGCTATATCACTGAACACCCCATTAGTATGTAGAATTTTTGAAACTTCTTACTATGCTATTAATCGACTGGAGTCAACCACACAAACGTAAGACTCTGGCAAGTTTTGCTTGAATTCCGTTCTTTTTTGGGGTGTGGGGGCAGGCAACTGGGTAGATGAGGTAAAGAATCTGCCTGATGTTTCAAGCCAGGCAGAGGGCAGCCTCTGAGGGGAGGAGGAAAGAGATGTGGGCTCCAGCCTCCTGCAGGTGTTTGTTTCTTCTTACAACCTGGGAATCGGACACAGCTAGCTGGTGGGATTATTGCTATATCAGGTCTGTGCTGAAAACTTTCAGCAGTGGCTAATAATAAACATTTCCAGGAATCAACAATTTCCTTTTTGTCACTGGCCATTTAGTATTGAGTGACAGGATAATAAAATAAAAGTGAAAAGTACAAAGATATGGTTTGGTGACCATCTTCTTTTGGGTACAATCAACCTATATGTTTTCATCTACAGGACAGTAACACAAGATGCCAATCTTAATGCTCATTCCCATCAACAAGAAGCATAAATTAAATGATGCTAAGGACATGGATTCTTTGAATTAGGAACATGACTTAAAAAAAAATGTATCATATATACAAAGACCAACATGTGCTTGTCACCAAGTCTAAATGAGGGAGGTGTATTGCCAGAAGAGTGGGTTATAGCCTTGCATTCTAGGTGTCCTGTGCCTAGGAAAGTTCTGGAACAGTGGTCTTCAAGTATGGCCCAGGACCAGCTGTATTAGCATTACCTGGATGTGTCAGAAGTACAGTGCTAGAGTCTAGCCCTGCAATCGAGCTTATGGGTCCAGCTCTTGGTGGGCACAAAACCAACAAGTACAACCAAGAGACAAAGAGTGATGGATGTCTTAGTACTTGCAGCAAACAAGGAGCGACAGGGATACTCCAAAGCAATGCCTCTGAAGTCAACAGGCAAGGGATTTTACTGGGGGACATATGTGCATCCATGTTGGAAGGGCTTGGCACTGCACATAGAGGCCAGCACTCTCCTGAACATACTTAGTTCAAGGTCATGTTTTTTTAACAATACATGTTCAAAGACGGTGACTAGAGACATTTCTGGGATGAAGAATTTAGTATTACATTGAGAACAAGGATGGTAGTTGTCTATTAAAGAGGCTGGCTTCTTATTAAATGCTAAAACATCGGACCTACCGTATCTAGAATTTGAGGCTGGAGTCCAACAACGTGTGTGCTAATGTGTCTTCTAGGTAATTATGATGCAGTAGAGAGCCACCAATCAGGGAGATGAGAAAGGAATGCTCTCAGCAGCAGCAACTCCGCCTCTTCATGTACACTGAGCCCCAGGAGGGTTCTAGAGGGAGCTTCTGGAATGTTCTCTAAGTTCATTAGGATCTAAGGATGATCTGCAGAAGGTTTTTTTTTTTTTTTTTTGTTTCATCCACAACATACTGAAATAACTTACCAACCTAATCACCTTTTAGAATGTGTGGGATCCCAAAGCCTTGGCATGTCAGTTTGCTATATCAATAGTCCTGTGGCCTTGTAGTAAGAGGAAGAGGGATTCTGTCACAGGTAATAACAATTCAAAGTTAAAGGAAAACCACTGCATTTCCCTGACATTTAGACACATGTTTATAAGTTATTGTTTCTGAAATAAAGCTGCTCATTGAAATTGAGTATATATTCAGTGTAATGGTTTCTCTCCACTATGCCAAAATGACTTGTAGAGAACTTGTCGTATAACCCACAGTTCAGAGCAGGGGAAATCTGGCATTAAAGGCAATAGAATGGCCTCCAAATCTACCGAGGGCAGTAAGGAAGCAATTTTATTTTTTCAATAAATTTGAAAGATGATGGGTTTAATATTTTGCTTCTTTTTTGTTCAAATTGCTCCTAAGTGACTCACCAGCACTGAACCCTGACCTAGTCTGGGCATGGTAAGTCAGAATCCCTGTGGAACATGAACACTAGTAAATTTTAAAGGAGCTGTGTGGTTTTAATGCAATGACTGGTCTATAAGTTGACTTTTAGACCTTTGAATACAAACTCATGTGTAGGCAGACTTTCCTGTCCCATCAGCCAGCTCTCAAATAATCACACAGAGATTTATTATTAATTACAAATGCTCAGCTGATAGCTTAGGCTTGTTACTGACTAGCACTTACAGATTAAATTAACCCACATTTTTTTTGTCTGTGTACCACCACGTGGTTCAGTACCTTTTTTTCAGTGTGGCAGGTTCATCTTGCTTTTCTCTGTGTCTCCTAATGACTTTGCCCTTCTTCATCTCAGAGTTCTGTTTGTCTGTCTGGTTTTCTTGTCTATACCTCCTCCTGCCTAGCTATTGGCCATTTAGCTCTTTATTAAACTAATGAGAAAAACAAATCTTTACAATGTACAAAAAGACTATTTTCACAACACTCATGTCTAACTAAATTTTGGCAGGTGATGGACACCCATTGCTTCAGCTTCTTCACTACCATAGGCATGGCTGACAAAATGTCACTTCTCCTAATCCCTTTTCTAATCATGGTCATGTACTCTCACATCTGCAGATGTCTGTGTCTGGAATGACACATCCACCTGAAGTCTGCACTCTTCACCTCTTAGGACCAGCTGAATGACTGGCAGATTCTCTTTCTCATTCTTATTCTTTAAATGAACTTCATTTAAAAACTGTGCAGCAGATTGGAACAAATACAGAGACCCACAGTCAGAATGTATACAGAGAATGAGAGACCTTCAAACACTCAGCTCTAAAAGAGAATGTCCCTATCAAATCCCTCCTCTAAGCCTCAAGGAAGGAAACGAGACCTTCTGAACAGAACAGGACCAATGTACATATGAACGACAGAGACTGAGGCAGCATTCACAGGCCTGCACAGGTTTGCATTATATGGGGTCCTAGAGCTGAAAGGAAAAGTGGACACATGTCCTGATCCCTAATCCAGAAGCTGTCTCCAATTGATAACCACTTGCAAATGAAAATTTAATTTCTTCCAAGGGAGTCTGACCAGGGAAACAAACCACTCTTAAGGGCAGGCCCTGTGCTCAGCAGTAGATGACCAACACACAATGAATTCAACAGCATGTTTGGAGGTTCTTTATCTCATAATGTTGAATCAAGACTTTAAAAAAATCATATAGGTTCCTTTTGAATATATATTATGGCTTCCAGTTCTGTGTTTTTGTGGGATTCCTGTGTGTGTGAATGTGTATGTCTCTGAGTCTATATGTATTTCTTGTGCTTTTTCTTTGTCTCTTTTTTCTCCTGTTCATTTGTTTTTGTTTTTTATTATTGTATTGTATTTTATTATTATTCCTTAGATGCCTGTTTGTTTTCTAAAGAGAAACAGAAAGGGTGTGGGTCCGGTTGGAGGGGAGGCAGAGAGGAACTGGGAGAAGTAGGGGGAGGGAAAACAATTACATATTTTAAGCCCATCTATTTTCCTGCAAATTATTTAACTTCATGTTTTCTTTCTTCATTATCCATTCATCTGTTGGTGGACAACTAGGTTGATTCCAATTCTTTGCTATGGTGAATAAAGCAGCAGGAAACAGGGGAGTACGAATGTCTCTGTGGTAGAATGGAGTTCTTTGGTTATATGGTAGGAGTCAAATAAATGGTTCCTATGGCTGTTCCGTTTTAGACGTTTGAGCCATCTCCAAACTGCTTTCCACATTCTCTGTAATAATTTGCATCCCCGTCAACAGTGAATAAAGGTTCACTTCTTTCCACATGCTCTGCAATATTTGTTGTCATATTTGTTGATGATATCTTTTAAAAAATGAAGCATTTATATAAGCCTATTTCTTAAAACACACGTAGGATCTACTAAGTTATATATTTGTAACTAATATCAAGATTTGATCTAAAACATTATGCCATCAGGGCAGCTCTCTAAACCCACTTGCTTACTGCCACCATCAGATTATCACCCTGAGTAGAATGATTATGAGCTATCCTTTGCTCATATAATTCACCATCAAGTTGTCACCATGGAATGATTATGGGCTATCCTTTGCTCATATAATTCACCATCAGATTGTCACCCTAAGTAGAATGATTATGGGCTATTCTTTGCTCATATAATTCACCATCAGATTGTCACCCTAAGTAGAATGATTATGAGCTATCCTTTGCTCATATAATTCACCATCAGGTTATCACCCTAAGTAGAATGATTATGGGCTATCCTTTGCTCATATAATTCACCATCAGGTTGTCACCCTAGAATGATTATGGGCTATCCTTTGCTCATATAATTCACCATCAGGTTGTCACCCTGAGTAGAATGATTATGAGCTATCCTTTGCTCATATAATTCACCATCAGGTTGTCACCCTAAGTAGAATGATTATGAGCTATCCTTTGCTCATGTAATTTAGGGTGCAGAGGCTGCCAGTATGAGGTCAGTTTTGTTTGTGGAAGCTGGAACTTGCCAGTGTGACATTGAGCTAAGTCCCCTTTTTTTCTTTAGAGCTGGGTATGGTGGCACGTGCTTTGAATCCCAGCATAGGGTAGGCAGAAAGGGGGTCTTGGTGACCTTGAGGTCATCGTTAGCTACATAGTGACATCTGTCTCACAGAAAACAAAAACATTAAAAAAAAGTATTAGTGAAAAAGTTAACTATAATTGACATGTGAGAAGTTAAAAATGTTCCTCAAAATAAATTAATGAAAATATAACATACACCCATTGGAAATTATTATTTTATAATATCCAGGGTATAGACTCACAGAATCTTATAAGGGAATTTACATGGCCCTCAACTTCTCCCAAGTAAAGAACTCTCTTCTGTGTCCCAACAAGCACGTAACCTGTCTTCCAAATAGTTCCCATACTATAATTTTTGACTATGTTGTCATTAGCAATTTGTTGTGTCAAAATATTTTTTGCAATGTTGACATTCATAATATTGATGCTGAATTGAAGCATTATACAAGTTTAGAGAAAATATGATATAATTTTTGTTCCTACATCTAAGGAAAAGCAGCAAACAAAACTCTAACAACTTATCAATGGAGCACATGCTTTGGGGGAGCTTCTCGGGGAGCCCTTATGCTGAGAACTAGTGTTGCTTGGGACTGGAAGCTTCAGGGATTTGGGGAAGTGAGAAGAAATGACCTGTGAAGCAGGTTTCAAAGTGTGAGTAGGTTTTTGGACTGAAAAGAGACTGGGAAGGTAGTAAGGAGTTGTCAACAGGACTGCTAAGGGCAGTTCCACTTTCATCCCTGGCAGCCCATACTGCTCCCCATCTCTCCTGCTTCCTAAGACAAAGAACAGAATCTAGCATTTTTACCCAAGGTATGACTGTAGCTGGAGTTTCCTCTCCAGGTCCTGCCAAGCCTCGGCAGTCCGACAGCCCACTTATAAAATAAACACACAGACGCTTATATTATTTACAAACTGTATGGCCGCAGTAGGCTTCTTGTTATTTAGTTCTTATATCTTAAATTAACCCATATCTATTAGTCTACTATAAGTTGCCATGTGGCTTATGGCTTACCAGTATCTTAACATCTTCTCATGGCGCCGGCTCACAGTGTCTCTCTTGACTCTGCCTTCCTGTTCCCCGAATTCTCCTCTCTCCTTGTCCCGCCTATACTGCCTGCCTGGCTACTGGCCAATCAGTGTTTTATTTATTAACCAATCAGAGCAACACATTTAACATACAGAACATCCCACAGCATATGACTGATTTGTGCTCCAGCCAGCAGCCTTCAGATCACTTGGCAGCATGAAGAGCAACAAAAGAGATATCTTGACAGAGGGAGCCAGTATGGGGTTAGAGAGAAAACTGTTGCTAGAGAAATCCCCAGGAACCCACAAGGATGACTCTAGCTAAGATTCCTAGCAATGGTGAAGAGAGTGCTTGAACTGGCCTTCCTTTGTACTCAGATTGGTGACTACCCTAATTGTCATCATAGAACTTCCATCCAGTAACTGCAGAAGCAGACGCAGAGACCCACAGCCAAGCAACTGGGCCGAGCTCATGGAGTTCACTTGAAGAGAGGGAGGAGGGATCATATGAGCAAAGGGGTTCAAGATCATGATGGGGAAAACCACAGAGACAGCTGACCCGAACTAGTGGGAGCTCACAGACTCAGGACTGACAGCTGGGGAACCTGCATGGGACCAAACTAGGCCTTCTGAATGTGGATGACAGCTGTGTGGCTTGATCTGTTTGTAGGGTCCATGGAGGTGGGACCAGTACTTATCTCAGGTACATGAACTGGCTTTTTGGAGCCCATTCCCTATGGTGGGATATCTTGATGCAAGGGGGATGGGCTTGGTCCTGCCCCAACTTGGTATGCCAGCCTGTGTTGACTCCCCAAGGGAGGCCTTACCTCTTATGAGGAGTGGTTGGGGGGTGGGGTGGCGGGGGAGGTGGGAGGGAGTGGGAGAAGGAGAGGAAGGGGGGACTGTGGTTGGTATGTAAAAAGAAAATAATTTTAAATAAATAAATTTTTAAAAAGTTTAGATTTCTACCCCATGTCTACTGATGTGTATTTTAAACAAGGCCTCCAGGTAATCACGGGGACATTAAAGTTACAGCTTGTGTCCTTATTTTCTCACCCTCCATTCAGTGTTTGAAAAGTAATTATGGTATTGTATAGTTAGCTAATGCATATGGACAGTTTAAATAGTCAGATAGTTCTGCAAGGCTCCCAACAGAAACTGGCACTCTCCTCTTCTAACCTTTCCTGTCTCCACTAATAATGTCCTAGAATAAGACGTTTTAATATTTTTAGTTATCCTAGTATGTACCTTCATCTCTGAAACACCAATGATCATATTACATTTTTAGAGATGTATCTTCTTTTGAACGAAACTATACCTTTTATCACAAGAGGCAAAAATTTTACTTTCTTATATCACCACCTTGACCTGTCTTACTCCCCATTTGAATATAACTATAACAAACATTTGGTTAGCTAGAGTGAGTGGCTTTAGTTTTATGACTATAATATTGTCACTAGCCAAGTAATGCACTCTCTTCATTTGTTCTGGAGTTAATGATTGCCTTGTTTGCTTTTTTTTTTTTTTTTTTTTTTACATATCTGTGCTTGTCCCTAATTCTCCCTTGTCTTTCCAAGAGAGCTGCCCCAATCCTCTCCACACAGGCCCGGTTCTACCCACTCATATTCCTCACATCTCATCTCAATCTCTTCATCTTATTTCTAACCTGGACTGGGCACTCTGTGAGCACCTGGCTCAGCCATTGTCTGAGAACTTTTTTTGTCATCGTTCTGGAAAATTATTTTATTTCTCTGTGTTTTAAACTCTGAGGTTTTTAGGATTTCATGCTCTTATTTAATCCTTCATTTTCATGAGGGCTATTTCCAGTAATTTCTAGAAAGAAATATATGTGTGTCTGTTCCCATCTGGCACCTTCCACATTCTCCTCCTATGTGAGAGAGGCTGGAAGACTAGGGATATAGTTCCCAGAACCCTTTGCCAGCAGTATGCTTACTTCGAGTAGGACAATGAAAGGCACTCACGGGACTTAGAGGGAAGTGAAATAGGGCTTACTCTTCTTCCAGCAGAAGTAGTGACAGACTGACATGGATTTCTTCCCCAGCTCTCTCATACTAACTATTCATCACAAGCAGCTTCAGCTTTATGAACATCTATATGGTTTCCTGGTTTCTGGGTATGACCCTTCTAGCAATTCTAACAATTTCACACCAGTGTACGAAATCATTTCCTGCTAGGATAGATTCTAATGTGACTCATACTTACCAAGAGTGACTTAACAAAGCCTTAGAAATGGAAATGAAAGTTAAGCTATTGGAGTTGAAAAGAGCTAAAGTTGTGATTTCTGAAGTATTAGCAGTTCATGGCAAAACAGTTACGTAAGTTATACTTACATAGATTGAAGTGCTGAACCTCAAAGGTACTGTTTTGAAAGACCAAGTAGCTGCTTTTACATTCAGATACTTTTGTAGTGAAGTCTCCATCCAGGTACTGTGGGTGTGATGGATATTTCTGAGTGCATTAGAAAGATCAGAGAAAGGAATGATGACCCCAGAGTTTGAAAACGTTTTTCTAAAATGACTGTCAGAAAACCATAGAGTTTCTGCGACTTTCTTCAAAATATTGTCTTTTGGAGTAACAGAACTCTAAATACCTCCAAGTACCAAATGAATTTTGCACACTGGAGAAATGTAAACCAGGCTGAATTTACTATCCTGTCAGTGAAAGTAGAGATGCTATTTAAGAAAGACTATTATGGACTGAGCTGTGCCCTCTCCAAGTTCATAATTTGAATTCCCAGGCCTCGGTGTGGCTTTATGGGAAGACATGTCCTTTTAAGGTAATTAAAGGTCATTAATTTGACTTAAATAGTTTTTAAATGGGTCATTAAGGTTAAACAAAGCCATAAAGGTGGGACCTTGTTGGTGGAAGAGGAAAATGTGCCAGGGCTGCCACACAGAGTAAACCAGGGAGTGGGGCCTTAGGAGAAATCAATCATATCTTAATTTGATTTTTAGATTCCAGAACTATAATTATAAGGTAAATTTCTTTTTGTTTAAGCCACCTAGTGAATAGTGCTTTACAGCAGCCCTAGAAAGTAATCCCAGCCCGTAGTGCTTTATGGCAGTCCTAGAAAGTAATACACTCTTTTTCTGTCTTGTTGACATCTCAGAGGATATTGAGTATCCTTATTTCAAAACTCCCAATTCCAAATGCTCCAGAATCCAAATTTTTCATCACAAAAGTTTGCCAGTGGAAAATCCTATACTTGCTCCCACATGGTGGGTCATGTCAAAATCAAGTTTCACTAGAAATATGTAAAATAATGTTTGAGCTAGTTGTATAAGTTTGTGTTCAGATTTATAAATAAACTTTGTGTTCAGATTCAACCCCATAATTCAAGTAGTTCTTTATGCATTTGCAAATATTCCCAAATCTTAAATCCTAGACACTCTGGACTCAAGTATTTGGGATAAGGGATACTCAGTTTATTTAACCCTTATTACACGTGTGGGAGGGACATCAGGCAAGGTTCCAGTTTTTTCTCAGGAGGCTTTCCAGTGTGACTTTGAAGGCTGGGGTCAGCAGCTGCAGATGCTGCTTCATAAATGGGCTCCTCAGTGTAAATGTGGCTGATGGATTTCAGAGTGACAGAGGGGAGGTGACAGCAGTCGCTGTCAAAGTGAGACTAATTAGTGATAATCAGAATAGCCTGGCAGCAGATATTTCTTATGATGATGAGTAGATCGGCACACCCTCAAGACATTTATATAACAAATAAATAGAAACCTTCAGGTCTGTGAGTAGAGAGTTAATCACGGATGGAGAGTTAACACACCATTCCATTTCCAGACTTGAACCTGACCTTCCATCTGGAAGCCTTGACTGGAAGGAAAGGCTTGCCTCCTGAGAGAAGAATCCTGTGACATGATTTTATAGCTGTGCAATACAGACCCTCTACAAATAATTCTTTAGATTTTTCTGGAAGCACTATAACTGTCCCCGAGCTGACATCCCCGAGCTGACATTAGTTCCATAGGTTCCCAAATGTCACTGTGGTCCACTAGTCGGAGTAGAAGCTCATTCAGGTCAGACAAGGTCGTGAACTGAATTTCAGTTCACCCGATCCTCCATTTTTGCTCCCTGCAGCATCTTCAGGATGGGAGGATTCTGTTACGCAGCATCAACTGCTGCTTTGGTCACTTTAGCTGATGATAAGTAGGCAGGTCAGGAGTGCAGTATGTTACCCTGGGCGAGAGCCTTAAGATGCTGTACGCTTGTCATGTTTCTTTTCCATAAGGTCCTCAGTTCAGGCTGCCATCATACCCAGTCTGTGATGGACATGCTCTATGAACAGGAAGCTGTCCTTTGATTTAGTAAGATCCTGGTATTTCGAGTCAGTTGCTATCACTGTATAAAATGGACCATTTTGGCTAACAGAGGCATTAGATAACCCCAACGCACTATCATGGTGAGATTAGTGGGTCCACAGGTCTACCCTATGGTTATTTTAATAGGCTCTGAACAGAGTGTTGGAAGAAATATACTGAGTAATCAGCAAGATATTCACTCTGACCTGTAGTTTATGCTTTATTCTGGTAGAAAAGACAACTTTATGAGCCAGAAATAATACCAAACACCAAGGGAATAGCAGAGATTAATGCTATAATTAAAGTCTTGAAGGATACACGGCCTGAATCCCTATTTTTTTAAAATTATTGTATCCTTTTGCTCTGTACAGGAGACAGATGGAGTTTGGATGATGTAGGTCATCATAAACTTCACAAGCTGGTGTCTCTAACTGAATCTGCTATGGTTATTGTTTTCTCTTCGCTGTGTTCAATCAATCCAGCCTGTCACACCTGCAATCAGTCTGGAAAATGGATTTTTAACTTCCAAGCTGAATACCAAAACTCAGCAAAAGCGGTTTTCTCTTTCCTGGCAGGGTCTGCAGTGTACCTCACTGTCCTAATTATTGAATATACCCCACCTAATGGTACTGTTGCTACCTGCTGCTTTACGTTTGGTTCTTAAGGAAGAATGGCCTTACTTCAGGCTTGGGAAGATTTACTTAGTTTTTGTATTATTATTATTACTATTATTTTCATTTATTATTATCTAGAGGGCTATAGGGAATGGAAGACAGTAAGAAATGAAGAGCATTGACAAGCATATAAAAGGAGAAGAAAGGGGAGAGGTGACAGAGAGACAGGAGAAGAAAGAGGAGGAGGAGGGAAAGGAGGAAGAGATTGAGAGGATTACCTCACAATTAGACACAGATACAGCGGTGTTTGAGAAGAGGCTATTGTGGGCAGAGTGAAATGTAATCCCAACCTTACCAGAAGGTTTTCTATGAGCAAGCACCACTGTGAACTGATAATGTGGATCCCAGGTGTTTACTTGGACTATATATTTTATTTTAGTGGGGTCTAGTGGAGACATTGTCAGGTACGTGATGGTCCACTCTCTTGAGCCAGTTTTGAGCCTAATGCATTAAAAACATCGATCTAGCGCAGTGGTAGAGTGCAAGGCCCTGGTTTTGGTCCTTGGCTTTGAAAAAACAAAAACAAAACATGAGGAAAACTGTGGAAATCTCTCCTCTGACTTGAGGCTCTTTCCTCCATATTGTCATACGAACTCGCTCATCCCAATTTCAGTGGTCCATTCTTTACAAACAGAAGTGCAGTGTCTGTTGGTCACTTGCTAAGATGACACTTGTACCATCAACAATGTATCCACATCGGAGCAGTAATCAAGATAGCATATAAACTTTACTTAGTTCTGCATTAATTGTCCTCAGAATTGTGGAGCAACTTTGGAAAGCTTTAGATCTTATAATATAATTTTTACAGAATTAAGAAAAATGTGCATCGTCGGGCGGTGGTGGCTCACACCTTTAATCCCAGCACTTGGGAGGCAGAGCCAGGTGGATCTTTGTGAGTTCGAGGCCAGCCTGGTCTACAGAGTGAGTTCCAGGAAAGGCGCAAAGCTACACAAAGAAACCCTGTCTCAAAAAAAAAAGAAAAAAAAAAAGAAAAAAAAAAGAAAAATGTGCACCATTTCTACTCTTTAAGTCTATACTCACAGGTATTGACTCTTGGTTTTATGTGTCTTCCTTTCCTCCCTCCCTCCCTCCCTCCCTCCCTCCTTCCTTCCTTCCTTCCTTCCTTCCTTCCTTCCTCTTCCTTCCTTCCTTCCTTCTTTTCCTTTTCACTCTATACTTTTAAGACTGAGGTAATGCAGGACTTTTGTGAAATATCACCAATATCTTCAAACGCTTCTCCACTTATCTTCCACAAAGAACAGAATACCTAGAATTTCATACTTTTAAAACATGAAGTCTTCAGTGCCAATTTTTATTCCGAGTATCTGGCCAATATTTAACTTTTCTCTAAAATAATTAACCCTACACTGCATGTCCAACACTTTTCAGCTTGCTTTCTTCTGTTATAGACTCCAAGTGACACATTCACTTCCTGTAACATCCAATCGCCAACCACATTCTTCTTACTTCTCAGAATCAGGTCCAGGACTTCCATCCCCTGTGGTTTCCTGTGCCTCTGAAAGATGAAGTCACCAGCAGGAAGGGGAAGAATGGCCAGGCACTTAGTCTTTAGCTAAGGATGTGCGTAATGGCTGCTGATGTTATTGGAATGAGGGAACTCTACCATGCATTTTTAGTGACCATGAAGAAGATGGTGATGGTCACCCAGCTCAGTGGTCTGTGAAACACACATACATGACACGGCCATTTCTTTGCATTCTTTGTATTTTTAATCTAAATCTCTCTCCCTCCCCCCCCCTCGTGTGTGTGTGTGTGTGTGTGTGTGTGTGTGTGTGTGTGTGTGTAAGGTTTTTGTTTTTTTTTTTGGTTTTTGGTTTTTGGAGACAGGGTTTCTCTGTGTAGCTTTGGTGCCTGTCCTAGATCTCGCTTTGTAGACCAGGCTGGCCTTGGACTCACAGAGATCTGCCTGACCCTTTCTCCCAAGTGCTGGGATTAAAGGTGTGTGCCACCACCATCCAGCTCCAAATAAATATTTTTACTTTGTGCAAGTTCTTAGAATCATGCATTCACAGGCAGGGCTTTACCAGTGAATGTATTCTGGAATCTTGACATTTCTCAGTCTCCTTTTTTGTACTTTGTACCCTTTCTGTACTAGATTATAAACATCATCTTTTCTAAGTCTCGTGCTGCATTCTTTGTACTCTGTCACAGTCATTTGGCTTGTGTGCTGTCCCCATGCTTTGAAATGTAGCACTTCAGTGTACATGAGAATTGTTTAATTATTGTTAACCATTAGGTATAAAGATGTATGCTTGTATTATTTAGGCAAAGAACGCTGGCTGAACAAACTAGTAGAAATGCATGAACTGTGGGCCAATAGCTGAGGAGACCCCATAGTACTGAACTAGGCCCTCTGGATAGGTGGGATAGTTGTTTAGCTTGAACTGTTTAAGGGGCCCCCAGGCAGAGGGATCGGGATCCATCCCTGGTGCATGAGCCTGCTTTTTGGAGCCCAATGCCTATGGTGGGACACCTTGTGCAGCCTTGGTGCAGGGAGGAGGGGCTTGGACCTTCCTCAATTGAATGTACAAGGCTCTGCAGACTCCCCATGGGAGACCTTGCCTTGGAGGAGGTGGGAATGGGGGTGAATTGGGGGGAAGACTGGGGGGTGGGAGGAGGGACAAGGGAGGAGAGGAGGATCTGTGGTTGGTATGTAAAATAAAAAGAAAATTTCTTAATAATAAAAAAGGAATGTTGGCTGCTGTAATCAGACATACCATCAAATCTCAGTTGTTTAATATAAAAGAGGTTTAATTTTTGCTCATACAAAGTCCATCAAGCGAGTTTGTGCTCGACTGATGGCTTTCTATGTGGGTTTTGGAGATGTGTGTATCTTGTGCTGCTACCCTCTGATATACTCTTAGATTTTTAAAATAATTTTTATTTTATGTGCATTGATGTTTTGCCTGTATGTATGTCTGTGTGAGATTGTCTGATGCCTCAGAACTGGACTTACAGACAGGTGTGAGCTGCCATGTGGGTGCTGGGAATTGAACTCAGGACCTCTGGAAGAGCAGCCAGTGCTCTTAACCACTGAGCCATCTCTCCAGCTCCCTAGATTTTTTTTTCTATTCAGCTTTTAGGAAAGGAAAGAGACAGAGAATACAGAAGATCATGAAGCTTTTTTATTTTTTCCAGACAGGGTTTCTCTGTAGCTTTTGAGCCTTTCCTGGAACTCACTCTGTAGAACAGGCTGGCCTTGAACTCATAGAGATCTACCTGCCTCTACCTCCCAAATGCTGGGATTAAAGGCATGTACCACCACCACCCAAATCATGAAGTTTTTAATGGACCAGTTGTAGACTAGACTACATTATATTTGCCCTTATTCCATTGGCCAAAACTCAGTCACATGGTTCTATCAAACAGGGAAGGAGGCTGAGTGTAAACTAGCCATTGAGCCAGGAGGAAGGAGAGGCAGAATTGATAAGTAGCCAGCAAGTCTCTGCTGTCATAATTTAGTGACCACAGTCACAGAAAACACAAAACTTGTTCACAGTTCCACTCTTGGCTTTACTATAGTTCTCTGGTGACCTTTTATATCTCCTCTCCATTCTTAAACTACAGTGACTTTAAGACTGTCCTTTCTTATGGTATTTCTGAAGACACACTCTGTGAAACTATGGAGAACAGATAAAGTACTGGAGTACAACAGAATACTGTATTGTGGCTGTCTGTGTCTCCTCAATGCCTTGTATTTCCAGGTTTTTCATAATTTGCCTGTCTTGCTGATCTAGCATTTTCTACTAATACCTCTTCATATTGGAGTCAACAGCTGAGGTGGTGGTATTTGGACTGGGATTTAAACTTCGAATCTTATGACAGCACAGTATGCTTCCTTAATCCCAACCCTGGTCAGGAAAGTGGATCTTCAGTGTGATCGCCTTCAGACTTTGACTGTGACCTACTACTTGGGGGTTGGACAGGCCCTGCAAAGGCCCTTTGCTCAGGCAGTCTCAGGTCATTAGGGTCCTTGGGGCCTCTCTGGACTCGCTCTCCTCCATGCCCATACCTAACTCTCATACCTTAGCATCTCATTGTTCTGTTGTTGGGGAAAACTGACTCCAAGAAAAAAAAACACTTGGCTGGTTATTTTTTGTTACATGACTAACTATTCTAAAGCTTAGTGACTAGAAGCAGCAGCATTATTATGTTTATCAGAATCCCAACTTGGTTGGTCAAGTTTTGAATCTTGACTTGGCTAAAAAGAATGCATGACTCAAGGCACTAGTTATTGCCAAGTCTCTGTCACCATGACATTGACAGGCAGGGTGAGGCAAAGGACAGCATAGATTCTTCCTGGCTCAGGGTGTCTCTGAGGTAAATCATCAGGAATAAAGTTCTCTTAGTGATGGAGTCAGGAGAGGGGAAGGGAAAAAGAGACAGACACACAGACACACAAATGCATGCAGAGAGGTGGTGGTGGTGGAGACTATTCTTTTAAGATGCCTTGAATACTGCTCAAATTATCTAACGCAAATTTTTATTTCTTTACTTATCAACATCAGCATTTTCTGACTTTGGGGGCAGAAGAATGACAGGGTAAAGGAAGGGGAAGGGAAGAAGGTTCTGGAACCCAGTCTAGGGTTGAAACTGTGGGCATGGCAGGGGAACAGAGAGTAGGAGTGGAGATACTCATGGGAAGTCAAGCGGTGTGCAGACAGTGTCGGGATAGGAAGGCAGTTCAGGTGCTGAGACCAGTGAGCACATCTTCCCACCTCTTCAGAGTGTGCTTACACAGGAGTTTGCAACCTCCTCATCTGGCATGCATCTTGCTTCTATAACTAAAATGTCTCTTGTTTCAGATATTTGCACTTGTCTCCCATTCTTTACTCTTGGCAGAATCCCAGCTCTATTTGGGACATCAATTTATATGTTGCATCTTCCTCCAGGGCTAGGGATATCTATGTAACACAGTTCTGGCTTATCTCCTAGAGATTTCTAGAAAATTTTTGCCTTTCTGATAAAAGTTCTACCATGTCCTCTTTGGTGTCCTTCCTTCCTTCCTTCCTTCCTTCCTTCCTTCCTTCCTTCCTTCCTTCCTTCTTTCCTTCCTTCCTCTCTCCCCTCCCTCCTTCCCCTCCTTCTCCCCTCCCTTCCTCTCTCCCTCCCACCCTCTCTCCCTCCCTCCCTCCCTTCCTTCTTTACTTCCTTCTTCCATTCCTTCCTTCCTTTCTTCTTTTTTCTTTTCTTTCTATTCAGTTGGACTGGAGATGAATCAACCATCTCGTGACTATGGTGCAATCCTAAGACTGAGAACCGCATGCTGAAGATGAAGTTAGTAACATGTGATAATGTAAACAACCATAATTAGATTCAGTTTTATACACACAACCATGCACACATAAACACACATATACACACACGCACATACAAACACATATATACAAACACACACAGAAACACACAACACATACAAACACAAACACACAGACACATACAAATATATACATACATACAAACTTATACACAAACACACAAATATATAAACACACACACATGTACACACACAGAACCATCAAAGTTGGAGGGACAGTTTGTGGGAAGAAGATGAGTTTTAGTGAGAGAAGAAAGAAGATGAGAGAAGATAATGGGGGACCAAAATGACCAAAAGTCATTATATGCAAATACATACATGTATGAAATTGCCGAAGTCAAAAAAGTTCAATTAAAACAGTGTAAGAGGAGGGGCTTGGGACATTGTTCAGTGGTTAAGAGGAATTTCTACTCTTGCAGAGACTGGAGTTCAGTTCTCAGCACCAGGTGCCTCACAATCTCCTAGAACCCCAACTCCAGAGGACCTGACACCAATCTGGGCTCTGTAGGCACCTGCATGTATGAACAAATACAAATATATAATAAGCAAAATTTTAATATAAAAGAAGAGAAAGACTTGATGGTGGTATACAGTCATTATGGCCTCCATTCTTTGTGGTAGTTTGAATAGGAATGGCCCTATAGATTCACGTGTGTTTGAATGCTTGGCCCATAGGAAGTGGCAGTATTAGGAGGTGTGGCCTTATTAGAGTAGATGTGGCCTTGTTGGAGGAAATGTATCACTGTAGGGGCAGGCTTTGAGTTCTCATATGCTCAAGCTAGGCCTACTGTGGCATTCACTTCTGCTGCCTGCAGATCAAGATGTAGAACTCTTAGCTCCTTCTCCAGCACCATCTCTGCCTGCATGTCATCATGCTTCCCACCATGATGATAATGGACAGAACCTCTGAACTGTAAAGCCCCAACTAAATGTTTTCCTTTATAAGAGTTGCCATGGCAATCTTACCAAAAGCAATCTACAGATTCAATGCAATCCCCAACAAAATCCCAACACAATTCTTCACAGACCTGGAAAGAACAATATTCAACTTCAAATAGAAAAACAAAAAATACAGGATAGCTAAAACAATCCTGTACAATAAAGCAACTTCTGGAGGCATCACCATCCATGATTTCAAGCTCTACTATAGAGCTATAGTAATAAAAACAGCTTGGCATTGGCATAAAAACTGATATGTGGACCAATGGAATCAAAGGATACCCTGACATTAATCTGTACACCCCTGAACACCTGATTTTTGACAAAGAAGCCAAAACTGTACAATGGAAAAAAGGAAGTATCTACAACAAATGATGCTGGCATAACTGGATATCAACATGTAGAAGACTGCAAAGAGATCTATATCTATTACCATGCACAAAACTCAAGTCCAAGTGGATCAAAGACCTCAACATAAATCCAGTTACATTGAACCTGATAAAAGAGAAAGTAGGAAGTAGCCTTGAACACATTGGCACAGGAGACCCCTTCCTAAATATAACACCAGTAGGACAGACACTGAGAGTAACAATTAATAAATGGGACCTCCTGAAACTGAGAAGCTTCTATAAGGCAAAGGACATGGTAAATAAGACACAACGACAGCGTACAGAATGGGAAAAGATCTTCACCAACCCCACAACAGAGGGCTGATCTCCAAAATATATAAAGAACTCAAGAAACTAGACATCAAAATATCAAAAAATCCTATTAAAATATGGGCTACAGAGCTAAACAGAGAATCTCAACAGAAGAATCTCAAATAGCTGAAAGACATTTAAGGAACTGCTCAACGTCCTCAGTCATCAGAGAAATGCAAATCAAAATGACTCTGCGATACTATCTTATCTTGTCAGAATAGCTATGATCAAAAACACTGAAGACAGCTTATGTTAGAGAGGCTGTGGAGCAAGGGAACACTCCTCCACTGCTAGTGGGAGTGCAAACTTGTACAGCCACTTTGGAAATTAGTATGGCGGTTTCTCAGAAAATTGGGAATCAATCTACCTCAGGACCTAGCTATACCACTCTCGGGCATATACCCAATGAATGCTCAATCATACCACAAGGACACTTGCTCAACTATGCTCAAGCAGCATTATTTATAATAGCCAGAACCTGGAAGCAACTTAGATGCCCCTCAACTGAAGAATGGATGAAGAAAATGTGGTACATATACACAATGGAATACTACTCAGCAGTAAAAACAATGACGTCGTGAAATTTGCAGGCAGATGGATGGAACTAGAAAATATCATCCTGAGTGAGGTAACCCAGACTCAGAAAGACAAAAATGGTATGTACTCACTCATATGTGGATACTATATGTAAAGCAAAGGATAATCAGACTACAACCCACAGCTCCAGAGAAAATAGGAAACAAGGAGGACCCTAAGAGGGACACATGGATCACCCTGGGAAGGGGAAATAGATGAGATCTACTGGGTAAACTGGGGGTGAGGGGGGCAATGGAAGGTAGGGGATGGGTAATGAGAAATAAGGGAACAAGATGGTCTAGCTGGAACAGGGACAGAGCAGGAGAGCAATGAAAGAGATACCTTGATAGAGGGAGACATCATGGGGATAGGGAGAAACTTGGTACTAGGGAAGTTCCCAGGAATCCACAAGGATGACCCTAGCTTAGATTACTAGCAATAGTGGAGAGGATGCCTGAGCTGGCCTACCCAGTAATCAGATTGGTGAATACCCTAACTGTCATCATAGAGCCTTTCTCCAGTAACTGATGGAAGCAGATGCAGAGATCCACAGCCAAACACCAGGCCAAGCTCCAGGAATCCAGTCGAAGAGAGAGGAGAGGGATTCTATGAGAAAGTGGCATCAAGGTCATGATGGAGAAACCTACAGAGACAACCAAACCAAGCTAGTAGGAACTCATGAACTTTAGACCAACAGCTGTGGAGCCTGCTTGGGACTGGACTAGGCCCTCTGCATAAGCAAGACAGTTGTGTAGTTTGGTCTGCTTACTACCTACGGCCCCTGGCAGTAGGATCAGGATCTATCCCTGGTGCATGAGCTGGCTTTTGGGAGCTCATTACCTATGGTGGACACCTTGCACAGCCTTGATGCAGGGGGATGGGCTTGAACCTGCCTCAACTGAATTTACCAGGCTTTGCTGACTCCCCATGGGAGGCCTTATCTCTTTGGAAGAGGATATGGGTGACAGGCTAAGGGGAGAGGCTGGGGGAGGGAGTGGGAGGAGGGAAGAGAGAGGGATCTGTGGTTGCTATATAAAATGAATAAAAAAATTCCTTAATGAAGAAAAAAAAAAAGAGTTGCCATGGTCATGGTGTCTCTTCACAGCAATAGAAACCCTAACTAAGACAGGGAATAATAAACAACTTTATGCTAGTTACTGAGATGGCCTCACATATCTAACTGATAGGCCAACCCCATAAAGCAGCATCTACTTAGTGAACATCGATTGGTCCCCTTCCTCCCTGATGTTACTTATATGCTGTGTATCTTCTAATCCTGCCGTAACATGTTATCCCACATTTAACGGTTTAAAACAAGTCTTTGTTGTAAAGACTTACCAGTCTAAAATAGCTCATTGGGGCCATGCAGCCTGGGGAGGCTCCAGGGAAAACCCATTTCTTTGAGTTTTCTATAGGCTTTTCACTCCACACAACATCTCCATTCTGCCATTTTGTCTTTCCTAACACTGACTTATCATGCTTTCCTCTTTTGACTTTCCCTTTGAGTACCATGAACATGGCAGAATGAATAATCCAGGTGACCCTTCAACCAGAAGAGTCTTTTTTTTTTGAATTTGTACATGTTTTCTTTTTTAAAAAATTTTATAATTTAATTTAATTTTACATATCAGCCACGGATTCCCTTGTTCTCCCTCCTCCCACAGCCCCCCCCCCCGGCTTTCCCCCAGCCCACCCCCCATACCCAGCTCCTCCAGGGCAAAGACTCCCCTGAGGATTGAGATCAACCTGGTAGATTCAGTCCAGGCAGGTCCAGTCCCCTCCTCCCAGGCCAAGCCAAGCATCCCTGCATAAGCCCCAGGTTTCAAACAGCCAGCTCATGCACTGAGGACAGGTCCCAGTCCCACTACCTGGATGCCTCCCAAACAGATCAAGCCAATCAACTGTCTCACTTATCCAGAGGGCCTGATCCAGTGGGGGGCTCCTCAGCCATTGGTTCATAGTTCATGTGTTTCCGTTCGTTTGGCTATTTGTTCCTGTGCTTTATCCAACCTTGGTCTCAACAATTCTCGCTCATATAAACCCTCCTCTTTCTCGCCAATTGGACTCCTGGAGTTCCACCTGGGGCCTGGCTGTGGATCTCCGCATCTGGTTCCCTCAGTCATTGGATGGGGTTTCTAGCATGACAATTAGGGTGTTTGGCCATCCCATCACCAGAGTAGGTCATTTCGGGCTGTCTCTCGACCATTGCCAGTAGTCTATTGTGGGGGTATCTTTGTGGATTTCTGTGGGCCTCTCTAGCACTTTGCTTCTTCCTATTCTCATGTGGTCTTCATTTATCATGGTCTTTTATTCCTTGCTCTCCCTCTCTGTTGTTGATCCAGCTGGGATCTCCCGCTCCCCTAAGCTCTCTTTCCCTCGACACTTGCCCTTCATTACTCCCACTCACGTCCATGTTGTTTATGTAGATCTCATCCATTTCTCTGTCATTGAGTGATCCCTGTGTCTTTCTTGGGGTCCTGTTTTCTAGGTAGCCTCCCTGGAGTTGTGAGTAGCAGTCTAGTCATCTTTGTTTTACATCTAGTATCCTCCTATGAGTGAGTACATACCATGTTTGTCTTTCTGAGTCTGGGTTACCTCACTCAGGATGATTTTTTTCTAGATCCATCCATTTGCCTGCAAACCTCATGATGTCATTGTTTTTATCTGCTGAGTAGTACTTCATTGTGTATATGTACCACATTTTATTTATCCATTCTTCAGTTGAAGGGCATCTAGGTTGTCCGCTCTGCCCATACTTATTCAATATAGTACTTGAAGTTCTAGCCAGAGCAATAAGACAACATAAGGAGATTAAGGGGATACAAATTGGAAAGGAAGAAGTCAAGCTTTCCCTATTTGCAGATGACATGATAGTATACTTGAGTGACTCCAAAGATTCAACCAAGGAACTGATACAGCTTATAAACACCTTCAGCAACATAGCAGGATACAAGATCAACTCAAAAAAATCAGTAGCCCTTCTATATACAATTGACAAACAGGCTGAGAAGGAAATCAGAGATACATCACCCTTTACAATAGCCACAAATGATATAAAATACCTTGGGGTAATACTAACCAAGCAAGTGAAGGACCTATATGACAAGAACTTTAAGTCCCTGAAAAAAGAAATTGAAGAAGATGTCAGAAAATGGAAAGAAAAGTCTTAATCACATTTACAAAGTGCTATTTGCCATGGAAAGTAGCATAGTCACAGGTTCTGGGCATGAAGACATGGATACCTTTGGGTAGCCACTATTCTACTAATTGAACACTCCCTATTGTACCAGGATTTTTCTTTTGGGTCACCAACCGACTCCCAAATCATGACATGGAGACTTAGTATTTGTATTATTAGTATTAGCTCAGCCTAGCTTAGCTCTTTTCTGGCTAGTTCTTTTAACTTAAACCTGTTTAAGTTAACTTTAACTTGTTTCTCTTTATCTACCTTTTGCCTTGGGGCTCTTTATTTTCTTTCTGTATATCTTACAGATACACAATGTCTGCTGGCTGGTGACTGCCTGGCTGGCTCCAGGCTTATCCCTCTTTCTCACCCGTTTTCTCCTTCTTCTCTTGTTCCTCTCCCTCTTCTCAAGCCTAGATTTCTCCTTCTACTTATTCTTTCTCTGTCTAGCTATTGGTCATTCAGCTCTTTATTAGACCAATCAGGTGCCTTAGGCAGGCAAGGTGAAACAGATACAACACAAATGAAACATAAACAAAAGTAACACACCTTTACACAGTTAAAATAATATATACCATAGTATAAAGAAATGTAACACATCTTTGCCTAGTTAAACAACACCCTATAGTACTTATGGGTGTTTAATTTAGTTTTGTAGCTTACACAATTATGATTATCATAGATATATTTAAGCCCTTCTTTTTTTCAAGTGTAAATCTCCTGGACACATTCATGTACCAGAGAGCTGGACATACACCAGTTGTTTCTAGAATTTTATTCACAAATATTGACTATTTGGGATAAACATGAAATGAAAGTGTCTTTGTTTACTTGACTACAATGAAAATGTATTCATGGCTTTTATTTCTTGGACTCTTATTTCTCATCAAGTGACTGAAATATATAAACTCTTATAAACCCAAGACAGATCAGTCTCATTGTTGACTTTCAGCCATATGTTAGGAAGACTGAATGACACAGGTTCCTTTGGGCACCGGCTAAGGGGGCATTAAATTTGTTAGTCTTTGTACATTTTGATTTGAAGTATATTTTAATTACTAAACTTTAGACTTTATCACAAAAATTTACAATATACTAAAAGGTGGAAAGAGTCTATTTAGTGAATAGCTATGTATCTAAAATAGTGGTTCTCAACCTTCTTAATGCTGTGACCATTTAATACAGTTCCTCATATTGTGGTGACCTCCAACCCTAAAATTATTTTCATTGCTACTTCATAACTGTAATTTTGCTACTGTTATGAATCATGATGTAAATAACTGTGTTTCTGATGGTCTTAGGTGACCCCTGAGAAAGGGTCATTCATTCCCACAAGGGGTCACAGCCCACAGATTGAGAAACATTGATCTAAAACTATATTGAATAGTGTATACATGGGTATTTTTTGACAAGTTGTTTTATTCTTAACCATTATCTCTCTCTCCTTCCCTCACTCTCTCTATCCTTCCCTCCTCTCCTCTCTCTCTCTCTCTCTCTCTCTCTCTCGTGTGTGTGTGTGTGTGTGTGTGTGTGTGTGTGTGTGTGTGTGTGTGTGTACAGATGTCATAGTGTGCATGTGGCTCTCAGAAGACAGCCTTGGACATTGGTCCTTACCTTCTGCCTTGTTTAATGGGTCTTTTGACCCACCGTGTAAGCCAGGGCACCTGTCCCCAAGTTTACTTAGCTTCTTCAGTCTCTGTCTTCTTCTGCGGGACTCTGGACACACTAAAGCATCTGGCTTTACGTGGGTTCTGGGGATTGAACTCAGGACCTTACGATTGTGTGTCAAGCATTCTACTTGTTGAGCCGTCACCCTAGCTTGGCCAACTTACTTTAAAGTGAATAAATTACAGTTAAATTACTTTTAATTGGGGCCGTAAAAGTGAGAATTTATGCACATTTTCTGTTTCTTGAGATTCTTCAAAGGATGGCTGAAGTTGAAATCACCCAATTGTGTCATAGGTTCCCCTTCAAAAACATCTAAAGTCACGCAGACTCCATCCTTCCACCCACCAAAACATCTGCAAGCAATTTCTTCTCTGCTTTGAACACATGATCAACTTGGACTACATTTTTAAACTAGCCATGCCATCCTCATTCTTTTTACTTTCTTGGCTAGTTTTCTGGAGAAAAAAAGTCACTCAATTTGTATTTTATTTGATGTTGAATCTCATCCCAACACACGTCAGCAATGTTTGCATAGCCGGAGACTAAAGGGGTGGTTAATCTGGTCTTCAGGTTTTCTATGCTGTCACAAGAGCACCAGTTTGGGGGTGCTTTATTTGTGAGATTTAACATGCACTCATTCAATGACTCTGTGCTTTTTGCTTTTCTTTTTTTTCCTGCTAAACAATTTTTTTTGGAACGTCTCCAAGAACTACCCAGTGCTAATGTTATGAATGGAGAAAGTATAGTTGTGTAAGTGATGAAAGCTTGGAAGTTTTATTCTACTCTCCTATTTCAAATGACCACAAATTATCTCTTAAACATGCACTTTTCACTTGGAAGTGCAAATTCAGCCTATGTCTCAGAGGGTTGGTGCTGTGGGATGGTCTGTATGTCAAGTGTGTTGCTGATTGGTCAGTAAATAAATCACTGATTGGCCATTGGCTAGGCAGGAAGTATAGGCGGGACAAAGAGAAGAATTCTGGGAAGTGGAAGGCTGAGAGGGAGACACTGCCAGCCGCCATCAGGACAAGAAAGATGTAAAGTACTGGTAAGCCACAAGCCACGTGGCAAGGTATAGATTTATAGAAATAGATTAATTTAAGCTGTAAGAACAGTTAGCAAAAAGCCTGCCACGGCCATACAGTTTGTAACCAATATAAGTCTCTGTGTTTATTTGGTCGGGTCTGAGAGGCTGTGGGACTGGTGGGTGAGAGAGATTTGTCCTGACTATGGGCCAGGCAGGAAAACTCTAGCTACAAATGGCGCCCAACGTGTTGGCAAGAGTTTCCACCTAAAACCTGAGTAAAAAGATTCTAAAACGGAGCTAAAAACAGCTCCTAGTTGTCTCTTTCAAGCTAGCGGCAGCCTGTGTGTTTGAGCTACTATGGCGGGTTCCTGGCGTGCATGCTCGACCTGCAGTATGGCGGGAATGAGGCCTCTGCAAGTGGCACATTAAGCTGTGTGGTGGATTTAGCCTTTGCTAGTACAAAACAAAAACAGAGGTTTCTGGGCTACACGGTGCTTGGATAAAAGCATTGACCCACTATAGCTCCCAGAGCGGGCGGTAAACACGCACCACTGCCATGTTGGGAAGCTGAAGTGGGCGGAGCCAGCAGCCACAGCACCAGCGCCATTTCAGACTTAGAAGGCTGCAGTTTAAAGCAATAGGCTCAAGCTAATATAAAAAGGTAAGCCACGTAAAGATGGCTACCACACAGAAAATCTGGATTATGTTCTCTTTGATATTCATAACTGAAGAAAAACATTTGATTGTAAAAGCTGTTGAGTTATGCCAAAATGTGTATTTTAAAGATACCTTGACTTCAAAATTTGGATGTAAGGATATGTTGCTTTGGAAAAGAGTCTCTGCTTTTGTTTCCACAGAAAGCCAGAGGCTATGGATTTGTTCCAGATTAAGATACATCAGGTTTGACCAGCCAAGACCACCTGAAAGGTCTCCGATGACACCATAGCCCAGATGATCCAACATCCAGAACCGTTTCAAGGCAACTGGCTCAGACGATACACCCTCATGGACTACTCCATAATCCTAAAATATTCTTTGTGTCCCCATTAGATACAGCACCCCCCTCCAGCAGGAAGTAGTAAGAGAAGCTACGCCCAAATTCCCAAATATACCAAGCTGACTTTGGAGATGTGTAAAGGTTAAAACCTTCCTTTTTAAGAAAAGAAAAGGGGAAGTGCTGTGGGATGGTCTGTATGTCAAGTGTGTTGCTGATTGGTCAGTAAATAAATCACTGATTGGCCATTGGCTAGGCAGGAAGTATAGGCGGGACAAAGAGAAGAATTCTGGGAAATGGAAGGCTGAGAGGGAGACACTGCCAGCCGCCATCAGGACAAGAAAGATGTAAAGTACCGGTAAGCCACAAGCCACGTGGCAAGGTATAGATTTATAGAAATAGATTAATTTAAGCTGTAAGAACAGTTAGCAAAAAGCCTGCCACGGCCATACAGTTTGTAACCAATATAAGTCTCTGTGTTTATTTGGTCGGGTCTGAGAGGCTGTGGGACTGGTGGGTGAGAGAGATTTGTCCTGACTGTGGGCCAGGCAGGAAAACTCTAGCTACAGGTTGGAGATGCTGGCTTTTGGTATGTTTGGTTGTTGTTAATAGAAATTTAGTTAATCTTAATAACAACAACAACAAAAAGCACACCTCATAGGGAAGTATTAGGGGCAGAACAGAGTCAATATTTTTCCTCTTTCTGATTTTTTATTTTGTTTTTTACACCTGCTTCTAGCAAAGAGGGTTATTAACAGTGGCCCTTTACTCCAAGCCTTGCTGAAAACTCCATTCATCATTATTTGAATAAAATGTTTGTCTTTCTGAATGTAAATTCTTTTCTATACATTCATTAAATACATATCCAACTTTATTTCCACTTTCCTTTGAAGACAGCAATGTTCTTTCTAACCAACAATTACACAAAAATCCTATCAGTGGTTGTTATTTCTGTAAAAGGTGCAGGCATGTTTTATCATCTCAAGATATCCTTCCTCTTTTCAGTATAATTTCTGGTTTTCGTTGTAGTCTAAACCAGCGCATTGATTCTTCCTAAAATATTTGTACTCACATCTTATTTCCATACTTCCTTTTACCCTTGAAAAGGATGGATCTGGAAAAGAGTTGTGGTCACTAAAAGGTGCATGATCATTTTAGGCCTTTTTGTTTCCTCTATAAATTATATTGAGTCTGGACCTAGTGTTCAAGTTCACCTTTCCAAAGTTCAAGTGTCACTTTTTGATAGGAAATAGATCCACGTTGCTTATTACAAAGCCAGAGAATTTTGTTTAGGCCTGGCCTTTCTTTCAGCTGTGATAAATGAGAAAGGGAGAGAAGGCAGGACTGGAGTTTGAGGTGAGGCTCTTCTCCTGTTAGTCTCCCTGTGTTGAGATGGGAGGCTGAGTTGGCCTAAGGCACGTCACAGGACCCTCCCATATTAGAATTGTGACAGCATCAACCATTTGGATCTTGAATGTACCTCAAAGGTTCATATGTTGTCTATTTGGTCTGTATACTGTTCCACTATTGATAAATGATAGTGGAACCAGTAATGAAAGCAAGGCTACTGAGGGAGTGACCTTGAGGGGATATTGGGGTGGCCCATTCCTCCCTCTCTCTTGAGGTGAGTGGCTTCTTTGCCATTGCCTCCATGTAGGCCAGGGGACCATAGACCAAGGACCAACAGATTATGGACAGAAACCCCAGGAACCATGAACTGAAACAAGCCCCTTCCCCTTTTGACTGGTGTAAATGAGGCTCAAACACAGATTTCCTGTAATTATTGCAGTTTATGTGAAGGAGTGTTTTTATGCTTGTGACAATTCCAAGGCATGGCAGCCTGGGATGGCAGCTGGAGATCTCTTTGCGTGTGACATCTTGAGGGCATAGGGAAGCCAGACAAATTTGATTTTCCTTATCATTCAATAAACATTTGCAAAGAGAATTTGGCATGCTAGGAGCCTGCTAGAAAAAAAACTGTCTTTAAAAACATAGAGGGTCTAAAGTTTATTGAAGAAATTCTGTTCTATAATAAAAAATAAAAGTTTTGTTTATCTTAAGAATCTTATTAAAGTCCATAGAAAATGATCAAGTACTCTCTTTCCTTGTCTATAAAATAAAATATTTTATCCAGGGGATTTTTTGCCTTTTTCCAGCTCTGGAATTCTAGGAATCTGTTGTTTCTGTTGTGATTTCTGTTCCCTGAGAACAAGGCTCATATATAGTTTATGGCAATGGGATTGACTCCCTTCCCTCCTAGAGACTGTTACAAGGCAGTGAACCTGGTTTTCTGGGGTGGTGCTGGATTTTAAGGTGCTGGAGTTGCCCACAGTGCTCAGTCATATCATTTTTATTCTTTCAGTGTGTGTTGTGCTTGTGTGCATCTGTGAGCACATGTGTGCAAGTGCACACAACTATGTTTGGGCATGGGGAGGGCAGAAGAGGACACTGGTGTTCTTGGTAAGGCTCTGCCTTACTCACTGGGAACACTGAACCCAAAGCTCACTGTTTTTGGCTAGGTTGACTGGCCAGTGAGCTCCTGAGCTCCGCTGTGTCTGTCCTCCAGCTCTGGAGTTATAGGCATGCATGACCAAGCCTGGCTTTTGTGTGGGCACTAGGGATCTGAACCCAGGTCCTCATGCTTGTGCAGCGGTACTCTTATCTTCTAAGTGATCCACTCAGCCTCCACAGTGATTGTTTCTTAACACCGCTCTTGGGAGATTTTGTCCATTTCTGCAGTCATTGGAAAGTGCTGGTCAAAAGATATTTTTCTTCCCCACAAAACATTTATATATGCCACACACCAGAAGTGCCCCTATTAGAGACATGCTCCTGTTGCCTAAGCCCTGTCCTTCATGTAGCCCGCAGTGAGGAATGAACAGCAGACTGGAAGTTGAGTTTTTCTCTAAATAATTGAATACTTAACTAAAGAAAAAAAATGACTTCACCAATAAATAATTTAGTTTCTCTTATTGGACAAGAATAAGCTAATTGCACTCCAGGTCATCTTTGTTCATATTTCTTTGGCTCTTCCCTTAATTGGCACAAAACAGTTGTAGCAGTTACAAGGTTTATCCTTCCATGATGATGTTCAAACTGCTTGAAAGGGTGGTTCGGCCCCACGTGCTTTATGTTAGTCAGCTTCCGTTACTATGACAAATACCCGAGAGGATCAATTCCTAAAGAGAACAAAGGTTTACTTTGGCCCACAGGCTTCGGTGCTCTCATCCATGTTTACAGGCACTGGATGGCAGCCACTGAGTAACACGCAGTAGAACAAATGCCCACCCTGTGCCCAGGATGCAAAAGACAGAAAGAGGAAATGGTTTGGGACTTACCATCTTCTTCCAGGGCATACCTCTAATAACCTAAAGACATCCCACTGGATTCTACCTCTTAAACAAAAGTTTTATACTTTCCTGTCCATATTGGAAACTAACTCTTTTCCACATTGACCTCTGCGTCGGGGGCGGGGGGGGAGGGGAGCACGTTAACAATCCAACGTTGTCACATACCTCCTTTTGTTCAAGAAGCCTTCATCAGTCGTCCTTTCATTGGTAATACTGTCTGTATATCCCCAGCCCGTGTCTGTGTGAATATTCTATTAGCAAAGGTGGCATGGATAACAGACGGGAGAAGGTCTGTCACACGTGCCTCCTCATCTGTTCTGTCCCCAAACTAGGCAGCTCTAACTGGATGGAAAGGAGTGGGTGATATTTTGTTCAGGTGAACAGGTAGAGGGTTCCCTTCTCTTCCTACTCTAGTCTACTACTCTTACTTTTGGGGACCCTGGAGAGCCATTGGTAAAGGGGAGGTTGAGCTTGTCGATCATGTGACATAAAGGCAAAGGACAGAACTGTATTGAGAGGATGATGTACTGACAGGTGAAGGACAGATGGGTGTCGAGTGAGGAGCTGAGCCTAATATTGGAGAACTGTAGAATAAGTTGTGGTCAGTGGGAATTGTGTGGTCTCACTGGGCATCAGGGAAATTTGTAATAGATTCCTGTGATAGCTTGCACTAACGTCTAAAACTGACATGTTACATGTATGTAGACTGTTTCAACTCAGATAATTACCCAGAAAGCATATAATTATCTTAGTTCTCTGACCTGCTGCCCAGGGATGGATAATCTTGATGTGGATAATGGGCTTTTGACTTTTGCTGTTGGAATTTGCTCTCTCGGGATCAGTTATTGCCAGAGTGGGTGCTATTCTTTTTTAGAATGTATTTTGTCATCCTCATAATAACATATAATTAATTTGCTCATATCATTTGTTCAAGCTCAGTTGAGTTTTTGATGTAGTGAGTACATGAATGGGAACCCAGGCTTTAGGAGTAGAGGGCTGGAAGGAGTGAGCTATGCAGAAGAGGCAGCCTGGAGCTTATCTGGCACATAGCGGACACTCGGTATTTGTTTCTTTTCCTTATCTGGATTTTTTTTTTTAACCTAATTACTGTTTCCCAAAGTTTTCAGCAGAATAATCTATTTTGGAACACCCCCTAGCCCCACTCTAGAGGAGAAAGAAGAGAAAAACCAGAATTCCAAGATGAAGTCAAAGAAATAGAAATGTACAAGAAAGGCATTCTTTATGTCTGATGCGTGTGCTTGGGGTTCTAGCATGAGTGGATGTTCCTAGCCAAATGAGGAGAGAACTAACGTAAGGACAGAAACTGTACAGAGTTTGTATGAGTGCTTAGAAAGTGCATGCTGTTGGGCAGAGCGGAGAATATTGGGGAGCCTTCCATGGGATGGCATCTGTCTCTGAGGCACGCTCCCCATTTCTGCTGAGGCACAGCTCCCAGGGTTTCTGCTGACTCAAAGGTGGCATAGAACACATCTGTATTTTTTTCAGAAGTCTTAAACAGACTCAAAGATCCACCATACCCATTTACTTATATTTTGCCCAGATGATGAATATCATAAAGTTTTCAGGATTACCCCATTACTTATTATATGAGTTCTTAAATTTTCTGGAGATAGATGGCCATGTCATTCTACGTAGACTGCTATCTAAGGAAAGCAGAACCATCTCACCGTGTCTAGCCTCATTTCCCCTCATTGTTGTCTGTTATCATATCTAGTTGATAATGTTTGTGAAGTTAAGGTTAGGTTCCTGTCCTTTGATGAACTACTCATCAGTCTGGGCCTAGAAAGCAGGGAGATCTGGAAAAGCCTTGAGAAAAATTCAACCTAAAACTCCACTCCAAACCTCATAAATTACGTTTGCAGGGAAGTTTTGGAACCTCTGATGACTTGAGGAGCATACGTTATGTGTGTCTCGCTTAGGTAAGGAGTTGGTATGGGATGAATGACGTGGGTGACGAACTGGTTGCAGAGGCTTTCACAGGACCTACAGTCCTGCACTGGGGCAGGGAGGGACTGCCAGGTCCAAGTCCTGTCTGGAACCATAAGCCTACTTAGTTTCCTACTTTCCATCCCTGTCATGCTTGGCCACCACCCCAGAGGAAAGCCATGTGAGCTCACATCCTCCATGGACTCTCACTCGCATGTTGTTTTGTTCATTTTAGCCCCTGACTCATCCTCCCACTTTTGTGCTCTCTGCCAGCCATTTCAGCAGGTCCTCTGGAATTCCCGTTCACCGTTTCCACCCTCACCCACTCTTGTTTGTCACGGGTCATTCCTTCTATTTCCTTACCACACTGAAATGCAGCTTGTCCCTAAGGACACAAGATTCTAGAGTAAAGGCAGCTCTTTTTCCTGTGTCCCCTAAATCAAAGGGTTTGGAGGTTTGGGAGTGGTTTTTTTGGGGGGGGGAGGGTTGAGACAGGATTTCTCTATGTAGCCCTGGCAGTCCTGGAACTCGCTTTATAGACCAGGCTGGTCTTGAACTCACAGAGATCCACCTGCCCCCTGCCACTCAAGTGCTGGGATTAAAGGCATGTGCCACCACACCTAGCTGTGGTTTTGGAGTTTTAAAGAGACTTTGGATTTTTAGGGACTGCAGTTTTAAAGTGTTTGAATTTGTAAAGACTATGGGACTTTGAAGTTTGTAACATGCTTTCTATTTGTAATGTTTATTAATAGGAGAACTTGGGCATGAACAAAAAAGGAAGTTATTGAAATAGTGGTGTATTGGTGTGTTATATCAAGTGTCTAGTTTTATGTCAATGTCACACAAGCTAGAGTCATTTTGGAAGAGGGAACCTCAATTGAGAAAGAAGTCTGTGTTGCATTTTTTGAATGATAATTAATCTAGGAAGGTCCAGCTCTCTGTGGGCGGTGCCACCCTTGGTCTGGTGATCCTATATGCTCTAAGAAAACAAACTGAGCAAGCCATGAAGAGCAAGCCAGTAAGCAGCACTCATCCAGGGTCTCTGCATCAGCTCCTGCCTCCAAGTTCCTGCCTGTTTGAGTTCCTGCTTTGGCTTCCCTCAGTTGATTGTGACCCTGGATAAGTGAGCCAAATAAACCCTCAAGCTGCTTTTGGTTCTGGTGTTTTATCACAGCTATAGAAGCCCGGACAAGAGGCAACAGGAGCCTTCTCCCCCTCCCCTCTGCTACCTCACATTTTCCCATTGGTGTTGGCCCATAAAACCCTCCTTCATATACCCTCATAATAAAAGAAAAATTAAGTCAGAATTGCTGGAACAAATTTCAATTCCAGGGCTGCCTCAGAAGCATACCGATATATGAAAGGGAAGTTTCTCATCATCTTAAATGGATTTCTTTCCCTTACTTACATAGTATTAATTGCAGAAGTTCCGTGGTGGGTGTATTGGAGAGTCAGGTTTCCTGTTGCACCTTTTGCGATTGACTTAGTTTGGATTTTTATTGCTGTGAAGAGACACCATGGCCACAGCAACTCCTATAACGGAAACATTTAGTTGGGGTGGCTCACTTACAGTTTTAGAGGTTCAGTCAATTATCATCATGATGAGGTGCACGGTGGCATGCAGGCAGACATGGTGCTGGGGCTGAGAGTGCTTTATCTTGCAGGCAATAGGAAATGATCTCAAAGTCCACCCCTACAGTGACATACTTCCTCCAACAAGGCTACACCACCTAATAGTGCCACTCCCTTTGGGAGTCATTTTCTTTCAAAACCACCACAGCAATATTAGGTCTTTCAGTCTCAATTTCTCAAAGGTGTATTAGGAAAAATGAATGAAGTCCTCTGTGCAGAGAGCTTAGCACAGTGCTGTTCAGTTGGAAGGTCTGCTTCAGTTATCCCCACCACCCCCACCATTTCAAACCCCAACCCTCTCAGAAAGCCCACCAAGTGGCGGCTCCTCCCCTGAAGTGTTTCTACAGGGTGTTTAAACTTCCTCCTAGAAAGCAACAATGTGATCTTTCCTAGTCCTGTCTCCCCTTCTCATCTCTGGAGGCAGGAAAAGGTCACCTGGTAGCATTTTGTCCAATAAATCTGGTCTTTTATTTTTAACTGGGCTCGAATTGGCTTACTGCGTCAGCGGAGATACTTAATATCGGGGTACGGAAATTCGTGGTACATTGGCTGGGAAGAATTGAGTTTTCCCGTCAGCCCCAGCCATGTGGAAAACCACCCTTCTCCCTGCCCCGCCTCTGCCAGACTGGATCAACTTTTGACCATTCCAAGTCATTGCTTCTAGAGTTCCAGGACCTCTCCCCGAGCCTACTTTTGGGGTACCCTGCCAGGACGTGGCCATGCCAGGACCCCAACCCATTTCTGGAGCAAAGACTGCCTTTATGCTGTGGGACCCCTTCCTGCAGAAGATGTTCTGCACAAAGGAACATCCCACACCCACCCTCCACCCTAAGCCTGTAGCAATGGACACATTGCTTTCGACTTCAGGTTCCGACACAAGCTTGTGAAATGGGCAGCTGCAAGTCTAAGCCCAATCCCCGAACACCCTGAGAGTGTCTTTTACAAAATTTATCCAAATTGGGGCTGTCTCACACCAACAATGGTTTGCGTTCCCTCGTGCAGGGTTATGAGCTTTTCACTCTTGCCCCTTTCCTGTTCGCTGTCTGTCTGCACTTCCCCCTCTTCCTCCCATCCCTGGACCATGCTAGAATTCCACCTGCCGGCTCCAACGGTAACAAATCCATTCTCCTTGAATAAACTCTGCTACACCTCCCTCTCTCCTCAATAATCTCTTTTTCCAAATCCTCCACTCACTCATCTGGGCTTTCTTTCCATCTCGGGTGGCCTGCACTACTGCTCTGCTTTTCAGTTTTCTCTGCATCACCTCTGGGCTCAGGTGCGTGAGGGGCTGCTGTCTGAGAGCCTGCAGAGGCCCTCCTGCCTTGGACCCTGCAGTCCGCCAGCCTGGCACCGTGAACGGCAGTACCCGGTCGCCCGCGGTGGGCTGGCCCAATAGGAGCTGCGCTGTGGCCAGCAAGTGTCCTTTATTCCTATGGTTTCTTACATACTGCTCTATGCTGTAAACTCTTATTTCCAGGATTTTTAAGTGGCTCATCTGACATGGTTTTCCACAGAAAGTTTTGTTTGTCTTGTTTAAAAAGTCCTGTTTGTTTTGTGTGTATGGATGTATCTGTGCCTGTATGTTTACTTCAGACTTTGTTGGATGTACAAATGTATGCGCCCACTGCATGCTTATGTCTGACTGGTCTTGTATGCCTGAGCTTACCTGTTCCATGTGGCTGCTATAACAAAATAGCTGCCTGGGCTCAGAATTTGCCTCTGGGATTTTTCTGGCCCTGAACCTGATGTAATGATAGAGAAAGTTATTTTATGCTGTTCTACCTTATCAAACAACAACAACAACAACAACAACAACAACAAAAACAGCTAAGAAACTGGGTATGGTTGAAAATCTGTAATAAAAAGTTAAATTAAAACTGGTAACTCCAAACTGGAACTGCTCTAAAAAACAACATGGTTTGCCACCATTTTAATTAAGTATAGCCACATGGGCAGCTACCATTTTGACTAAGGATGGAGAAAAGGGAGATCATATGACTTCACCAATATCTTAAATCAAGGTGACCATATGGAGTGGGCCCATCAAGGAGACATAAGGTTTCCAAGGTATTTTGGATTAGGATAGATTTCTGTATGATAATTCCTTTCCTGTCCTAAAAACAAGGCTTATGAAAGAGGGTTTTAAACAATGCTGGTTTACTGAAGCATCAAAGCTGCACCTCCATACATCCATGTATAGGGATGCATCTTGCTGGCAGCCAGATTTTATAACATAAGGGTAATCCCCTTGATATTGATTTTAGAAGCACTAAATTGTTTACACTGTGAAAACTGGGTTTTGCCTTCTAGAGATACTAAACTGCATATACCTAACAGATCCCTGATCACTTAACAGGTAACGATCCCCTGATCCTCAAATGCTTCAAAGAGCTGAGAATATGGCATTTAGTGAAAAAGCTCCTCATGATAGAGACATGCCAGCTTCTAGCAGAACTCTATCTCCTCCAAAGAAGATGGATGGCCACAGAAGAACTTCCACCTGGAGCTTGTTTTAAATGTAGCAAAGTCAGCCATGGAGCGGAAAACTGCCTTGCACCTTAACAGTTGCTAAGACCCTGTCCAGACTGTGGATAAGCAAGACACCAGGGGATTGATTGCCCCACTTTGCCAAGACCAGGTAGGCTGGTCTCCCCAAATTCCTATTTCACAGGAAAGTCTGTCAGATCTTCTCTTCTTGGCAGCTGAAGACTGATATTGCCTTGGGACCTCTCTCCCCAATGACCACGGAGAAACCCAAGACTGTACCTAGGTAGCCAGAAAGCTGTCACACTTCTGCTTACTTAGGTAAAATTTACCCTTCTCAGATCTGGTGGTGTTTGATGACTAGGGTACTGATAGATTTACTAATTTAATAGCTTCCTCCCTCACCCAAGGCTACAACTACCTTGGCAGCTCATTAGTTTATTAGTTAAGTTTCCTGTTAAAAATCCAGACAGGTTTGCCTTGTTCACAGGCTTCATAGTAAAGGATAAACAGGTTTCTATGCTATTATTACACTGGAATTTTGGAGGTTCTGAGTTGTAGCATTGACAAATGCAGTTTTGATAAACTGGTAGAGCACTGACAATAAAAAGTTTTTAGAAGATCTTAGATTTCTGTGGACTTTACTGGCCCCGGCTTTTAGGACTGCATGGAGGCTTTTTCAGCATTACTGTATTGTCTCCAGCCACATAGGACAAAACTCTGCTGAAATGCCAACTCCTCCCCGTCTGAAACTGGTTAGCATTAAAGAGGGTATGGAAGCCTGCAGGCCAGTTCAACTCTGTCCCTCCCCCCGCTCCTCAGCCTCCTTCTGTCCTCCTCTGCTTGCTTGCTCAACCTCTTTTGTTCAGTAAATTTCCTATGGTTGTCTTCTAAGTATAGATTAAAGGTGTGTTTCATCGGCTAAAAGCAGGCCCTAGGAAAAATGTTCATGCCTTTTAATCCAAAGCCATAGACTTTGCTATGACACCAAGGTGTAAATCTGTTACAGACACCTGCATGTTCCTGGGAAAAGAATTCTGCTACTGTATCAAGATATCTGTCACCAACCAGGTGAGGACTGGCAGGTTGACTTCACCCATATGCCCCCTCATAAAAAGCTCTGTTATCTCCTAACTCTTGTTGACAACTTTACAGAATGGGTAGAGGCATTTCCTATCTCCAGGGAAACAGCAGATACAGCTCAGGTACTCTAAGAACACCTCATCCCTTGGTTTGGCATGCCACAGGTCATCCAAACAGACTACGGCCCAGCCTTCACTTCCAGGGTCATGAAGCTCCTGTCTGAAGTGCTCAACATCTCCTGGGAGCTCCATATCCCCTACCATCCACAATTCTCAGGAAAGGTTGAGAGGGCCAACAGACTCATCAAACATCAACTCACTAAGCTCTTCTCTGAACTCAAGTTATCTTGACCCTCCCTCCTCCCCATGGCCCTTACCCACCTCTGGGCCACCCCATGCTCTCCTACAAGTCTAACCCCCTTTTGAGTTCCTCCTCCTCAATCACTACCTCCCTGTCCAGACCCCTCCACTGGCCAGGTACCTACGATACTTCTCCCTTCTGAGGTCCCTTCTCTGTTGGAATGCTGACAGCTATCTCCCTGCCCCCACACCAACAAACCCAACTTCCCCTAGCCTGCCTGCCCCACTCTCCCCAGGGGACTGAGTACTCCTCAAGCACCTATCTCCTAAGTGTCTAGAGCTCCCATGGTTAGGACCCTACAGCTTGATCCTCACCACCCCTTCAGCTGCCAAGCTCCTGGGACATCAGTGCAGGTACCACCTCTCCAGGCTCAAGTGGGCACCTATCCGGGATAAATGGTCTGTCCAGCAACTGGGACCCTCCACCCTCCAGTTCTCCAGAATGTCCCAATGAAGGGCCTATCTGCTCTTCTGCCTTGCTCATTCATCTTTGTCAGTACAACAGGGTACACCTCCATTCATTCCTACTGACAATCTCCACTCCCCCCATGGCTAGTCCCGTTCATAGGGCCAGTGATAACAACCTATTTTTTCTCCTAGCAACTTGCCTTCTCCACTGCCTCAAGAAACAGATCCCTGAGGTCTCTAGGATGGCAGTTAACTCAATGCTTCTTCACCCATACCTCTTAGGCTCTGTGACCTGCCAACCTCTGAGCTGATTTTCTCTATTCGAAAGAGATCATAAGTTAAATGGAATTTCTCCCAGACTTGTGGGACATCAAACAAACAAACAAAACCAAACAAGCCCCAAAGGGATCATAGCTTAGGGGGACATCAGAATTACCTGAGGTGATGTGTTGATGATGGTTCAGGACACTAGACGGAAACAAGGGGTGGTGTGGGGACTATGTTAGTTTTCCTCTGGACTGTGCTACTGGCTAAAGCCACACTTGGAAGTCACTGGGAGACCAGCCTCTCCAGGAGCCTCAATCCTGGCTTCCCTGGCAGTCCTAACTTTCTTCTCAAATTCAATTAAATCAGCCCTAATGAGTGGCTCTACAGAATGGGAGCTCCTGTTTGCAGAGCTCAGGGAATAATCACAAGCCAGCATTAATGAGATGGTCCCTGAAAATCAGAAACATTGTTTCTCCCACCCAGGCAGCAGGTAGAGTTCTGCTTTCAGGTGTCAAGGCTCAGACTTGAAGCTCACACTCTCTTGTGCAGCGGGAGACATTTAGCAACAGAGTTCCTGGGCTTTCCCTTTGTCCTGGCTCCTTTCAGTTCAGCCATTCCTGATCCATGATTCCTCTGGCTGTTGCCACTACAGAAGTTTCTGGATAAACAGAAGCAACCACGTTTTGATGGAGATGGGGCAGGGGCAGGAGTCAGGGGGTCTGACATGGAGCTCATGTTTACCCTTTGATCATATGTCATTTTGTTAGAAGACAGCATATGCCCTCCTTTGCTGTGTTTTTAAAATAGATTCAGAGGAAGTGTGGAATTAATCTTAACCTTAAACACACTGAGCCCAGTACTTCCTATCCAACTGTAGAATGCACTATCTAGTTTCCTACACCTCGTCCCTGCTAAGTTTAGGTCCTTTGGGTCAGCTGTTAAGAAGGAAAAGAAGTGGGAGGGGGCAGGGCTTCAGGAGGATAACGGATTGCCACCCTACTTCCTTCCTCACTGCTCGCCCCCCCCCCCCCCCCCCCCCCCCCCCCCCGCTTTAACAGAAGGAGGTTACCCAGGAGCCAAGAGCCCTTGCGATTCTCAGTGTCTCACAGCAGGATTGGGATACTTCCCTTTTTCATTGTGTTTCACTTTATTGATGTCTCCCAGGAGTGCTGAAAATCAGCCCATACGTCTTGACTGTGTTGCTATTCTCTACAAGGCACAGCTTTGCCTTGCTTTTTCAAGACTGGCTCTAAGAAGAAAGAAAGTGACCACATCTCCATTTTATCTGCCCTCCATGGCAGAGGGAGGCAGGGCTGAGCCACATGGCTTGAAGAATTTGTCTTTTCAAGTTTTTCTCCATTTAGTTAAAGTTGTTGAAATGACTCAGTTGTAGCCAAGTCAGCTGATATTCTTCAAACTTTGAAGGTATTTATACTCTAGCCCAGGAAGGTGGTGGCACTCAGAGGCTACTGTGTCTTCACCCTGATTTCCCCAGAGCTGAGCCTTCGTCCCAGCTTCTGCTGGGTGTTCCACCAATGTTGCTGGAGTGATGCTGCACTGGGGTCTGGGTACCCTTTGGGTGCCAGGGGCCATCTGTAGTGCAGGTGAGCTGATCCCGTGAAGTGGACCCAGTACATGTTTCAGTGGAGTGTTCAAATTCATGGATTTTCATCCCCTTCAGCAAGCTGCTCTGAGTTTCCCAGGCCCGAGACTGGATGCCACCATGCTTCCTGTCAGAGACCAGGCCTCCACCTTCACAGAAGCACAGACAATCACAGAGAGCAGAGTTTCTGGCTTCCCAGGCAAAGGGCTCCGATGAAACCTGGGGAGGAGTTTTGTAAAGCAAACAGAGTGGAGGAGAAAGCCTGCCATCAGTGAAAGCAACATGATCTGTTTTGTGGAGAATATAAAACACGTAGTTAAAATTTTAAAGAGAGTAAAACATGAGTTCTCATGGGTCCATCATCCAACTTCAATAACTATCAGCTATCTACTAGTTTGCTATGAATCTGTCCTCACCCTGTGTGTCTCTGTGTGTGTCCAGTAGAATTTTACCTTCACAGCATGAGTCCTATCTATTCCCATACCAAGGAGGCAAAATTAAAATTTCACAAGTAAATACTTACTTGTTGAGTGTTTTTGTTGAGATTCCCTAAATTTTTTTTTTAGGGCTCTGGGACTGGATATTCCAGAATGTTTCAATTAAATGCTAGTAACACAGAAAACAAGCCCTCCCCCAGTCCTCACGGCCTCTCCATCAGTGGCTTTCAGCCACTTCCTTCTGTCTGGTTGGACTCTTAAACGTGTCCCCGGTAGACTGCTGGTGGAGTCTGTGCTGCTTTGTGGGTCTGTCTGCCTCTGGCACCCACACACTGCCAGGACAAGCTTCCTTTGGGCATTTGAGACCACTGGGGCTCAAACTTTCCTTAATGGCTGTACTTCCAATGAATGTTCTTTTGTCATGGTGCAATGACCCATTTTTTTTTTTTCAACCACAGAGCTGATGGGATCAGATGAGCTGCCAGATCACATCGGTGGGATGTGACTCAGAGAGGAGGTAGTGACTCAGAGGTCCGCACACACGGTGGCTTGGTGGCATCTGTCTTTATGAAACGCTTTCATTTTATAGATTGTTTTGATTACTGCTCTCACTGTGGAAAAAAGAGCTAACGGCACCAGTTTTGATTCATATGATAATAAAATAGGAAAGAATAAAACAAATCCATAAAAATCACACGACTATTTCATGCAAGTATTCCTTGGCAAAACGCCACTCGTGGTTCTAAGGCAGAAGCAATGAAGTTTGAATGAACGAAGGGAGAGTGAGTGTTGTACACATGTTCCTCTTGCTGTAAGTGGGGCTCATTGGTCGTTTTCCTTCTGCTTAAGTTGGAATACACGTAGGAGAAAGATGCATGTACGCTATAAAGGATTTGAAAGTGGAATTCAGAAAACTGGGCTTTGCAAACGTGAACATGCTGGATTCCACAGCATGCTAAAAGGGTCCCAGGAGGCAGAGCACATTTGCTGGATCCTTTCCTGACCTTTCTGCTTCTCAGCCAGTTGGCTTCCTGTTGGCTTCAGGTAATGGAAAGATTATGGAGTGGGAAGAAAGGATAAGCTTGATGTTGGTTTCCTGTGGCTACTGTTGTAAATTACCACATACATACACACACACACACACACACACACACACACACAGTGGCTTAAGCTACACAAAGTTATCATTTTGTGGTTTTGGAGGCCAAAAGTCAGAAATTAATCTTCAGAGACAAAACTTAAGCAGGGCTACCCTCACGCAGGCTCCAGAGACCCTCCCCGCTCTTTATAGGACATACCCACATTCTTTGGCTTGTGGCTACATCACTTTAATCCCATACTACCTTGACTCTGACCTCCCTCCTTTCTCCTATCAGGTCCATTGACATTGAGTTTGCTTGAAAAACTATGGATCTTTCTCTGATTGAAGACACATCCACCAATCGCAGAAGCAAAGTTCTTTCTATGTAACTGTAACACATTCACAGATTCTGGGGATTAGAATACAGATGTCTTGTCTGGAAATCATTGTTCCCACGTGTCCTTCTAGAGACATTTCTCCTCCTTCATGCACAAGGCGACCTGGGATTATCTCTCGTAGTCCTCGTAGCATTCCGCTACTCAAAGCCTCTGGGTGGCTGCATTGTTCCCAGGATGGCTCAGCACCCTCTTTTGTAGCAGATCTCCTCCTCATTACTGTTTGGCCAGCTGAAGTGGTCTTCTGGTTTTTGGATGAGGGGAAGTGGTGGTGCTTGAGTGGCCTTTGTGAAGGTAGAGCAGGGGGATGCAGGGATGTCCTAGGCCCTTGGGTAATGATGAGCAGAAGCTTAGTTTTCCATTTGACAAGAGTTCTGTCCCTCTCCCTTCAGGAGAGGATGTGTGAACAGGGTGCTGTCTGGAGGGCAGCAGTAGTGTGGTATCAGAGGCATGCGCACTGGGCCTGTGACTCTGAGCAGTTCAGCATCTGGGTGCAGCTAGTAGGTACCCGTGGACAGTCCAGGACCACTAAGAAGGAGTTGGCAAAAGCGCTTGTGAGAAGGGGCTTGATTTCCAGTCATGATCCTTAACCTTAAAGTTTCCTATTTGCTCTCTTTATGATCTTCAACAAATCTCTGTGTCCCCAGCATGTGTCCATGAATTTGGAAGTGGGACAGTGACGCTCATCACTAAGGTTTGCATCAAGGGTAAATGAAGTAATAATAGGAGACATATTAAAGGCACGTATGTCTTCAATTCCTTAAAGAGTTCTAGAAATTCTGGGCCCCTAACCTTGGGCTTCTTACTGTCCTAAGTCATTGCTCTCCTGGATCTTTTTAGCCCACAGCAATATAGAGACATCCAAGTGTATCTAATTACAAACTTGGCTTAGAAGAAAACTAGAGACAGGGAAACAGAAGGCACACAGGCTCCGGGGTGGATAGTTTGAGTTATGCTAAATGACCTAAATTAAGCTGATGTGGCTGGACCCAAAAGAGCAAGAAGGAGACTGTGGAAGGTGAGGCTGAGGAGGGAGGCGGGGCCAGACATGTAGGGCTTGGTAAGGGCCTTAAGTTTTATGTTAGGAGTCTGGGGACCTGCTGAAGGATTTTTGGCATCAAGCATGTATGTGTATTGGATGGAGACTTAGGAAGTACCTCTCTCAAGGCTGCCTGGAGAACAGATTGGAGAGAGGTTCCATCCATCGGTAAAAGCCCAGATGGATGTTTCGAGTAGGTAATGTGCCATGAGGAAGAAGCTGGGGTCCAACAAGGCGGAGAGCACTGGGGAGGACCTGGATTGATTGATTAGGGATCATTTGTAACTATGGTACCGGACACAGAGGGATGGAGGAGCTTTGGAGACACCTCAGAAAAGATGTTCCCAGCCATTTGGGAGAAGTCTGCTCTGGAGCTAGAATGTACATCGTAGACTTATAAATAATGAACCTTGCTATACTGTTAAGGTCTTCCAGACAAGCTAACATGCATTGAAGTGTTCGTCTGCAGACAGAGCTCTACATGTGTTACTATACTAACTCACTTGGTATCTATCACAGCCTCTCGAGATGTTTTCTCTACTTTACAAACACGGAAACCGAGGCACCAGAGCTCTCCTAGACCTTGCTCAAGGATCCAAACTCAGGCTGGCCCTAGCTCAGCTGTTTCTCACCACTTGAGCACACCATCTCCTGGTGAGCACATCAGCGCATTCCCAGGACCTACACCGGTTCTATCACAGGACTGGGCTCTGTCCTGTGGACTTTGCTGCCAAAGCTGCACCATCAGTTTTCCGAGTACTGGAGATGTTGGTGTTTCTAGTTGCCATGGTTTGCATAATACGCATTCCTCACCTGCTGGAATCTCCTGCCCTGAGTAGCAGCTGCCAGGGCTTGCAGACTGACACATGCCGGAGCCCCAGAGAAGCATGTGCAGAAGAGGCTGCAGTACACAGCCGCAGGCGGTGATTATCTTTTCAAGCAAAAACATGTTTGAAATGTTGGGGTTACTACAGGGCTCTGTCTCTTTCAACAGGAGGAGGCTGGTCCCCACCCCAAATGAGACAACTGCTGCCTATAGTAAAACTTCGGTTATTGTTTGTAAACCAGAAGAACTTGGCTCCGCCCGGCTTCATTGCACCCAGAAAATGCGAAAGATGCGTTGCCATGGCAAAAGGTCTACCGACTTCCTTTGCAGCCCTAGCAGCGGCTTAGCCCAGTGGGATGCCTTCAATGAGTAAACACCTCCCGCTGCCTGGGTGTAGTCCCCTACCTAGCTTGAATGGAGCCCAGGGTAAATTATATAAACTTCTGATCAGAGATATTGTAGACGGCTCTGTCTGTTGTCTTGTGCTCTACTACAGCAAGGGTCATGTCCTTTCCTGGAGTGTTGTCGCAGCTGGTAACTGCTTCAGCCCAGTAGCTCAAAGCCCCATAAAACGATTAGATAAGTAGGAAGGTGGGATCAGGTTTGCCAGGCTGGTGGCACAGCTGAAGCACATTAAAGGCAGTGAACACGGAGGCAGAGGGAGAAACTGTCCCTTAGATTCATCCCCTCCTGCCAACCCGAGGTGCGTGGCCGCCTCCGCAGGGAAGAGAAGGGCGGAAGTGCGGCTTTCAGCCGTCCTTTTCCCGGGATGCTCTATGGCCTCTGAAGCTCTTTTGCTTTTAACAGCGGAGCTCCTTGATGAAAAGCAATGTCAGGGGCCGGGGCATGGCTCAGTGGGTGGAGTACAACTGGGCATGGTAGTGCAAAAAGTTCAAGGTCAGGCTCACTTAGATAGCACAGTGATTTTGGGTCCAACCTGGTCTACATGAGTCCCTATCTCAAAAGAACAAACAGACAACAAGGAAAAAAAAAAAAGAAGAAAGTCAGGGTTCAGAGGGCATATGAAACAACTCATTCAGGACAGCAAAAGCTGAGCACTTGTGTGTGTACGTTTCAAGGGCAGCTTCAAAGAGAAGGGAAGCACAGGTCTTCCAGCCCTTCCTCAGGAGGATCATAGTGATAAATCCAAGGCAAACTGACTGGTCTGTGACTTCCAGCAAATCTGGGAGAACTCTGAAAGAGATGTTAAAGAGGAAGAGGAAGACACATGGTTGGCAATCGTAGCTCTTCACCTAGGGTCTGATAATCCCCACAGATGCTCACTGGTAACCCAAGATGTCTTGGGAAGAAGGAAGGCTTTAACAGGATATATTTACGAGTGAACAGGAGGCCATGTGTTAAAGAGGTTCTCATTTTGAGGCTTGGCCTTATCGACTTACTCAAAGGTTTTCTTTTTCAAACTCTTAAAGTGGTCTTTCCTCTCTCTCTCTCTCTCTCTCTCTCTCTCTCTCTCTCTCTCTCTCTCCTCAACTATAGTTTATTAAGCAGTTGTTGAGTACAAGATAATTTGAGTCTAAAAGTTTTCTGTGTTGTGGGACTAGATCCCAGCATCCTCTAAACATAGCATTGTATAGAAAATTGACACTTTTCATAATAATTTTAATAGAAGTGATGGGATAGCTAACATTACCTTTAAATACTTGTTTCCCACATGTAGAACACCTGGAGGCGACACAGTGGACCAGAGGAATGGGAGTGGGGACAAAGGAAGGTCATAGGGGGCAAGTGTGAGGAAATACAATGATGAAAACGTCGGGAAATATGGGGCAGGCTGCATGGTTTATACAGCTAGACGGAAGTTTTAAAATACGTGTTTTTCTTTTTTATTCTTTAAACTGTTTTTATTATTGACGTGTTTATTGTACCTGGTGTGGGTTTCATAAAGACAATTTATTCAAGTGTTTAACCCCATGTCCCTCCCTTTCCTTCCCGCCCCTCACCTGCACCCCCTCCTTCCTCCAGCTTCCCCCCTGCTTTCAGGTCACACATATGTCAATGGTTTTATACTGCTCTATAATATCTAGATCTACAAACGAGAGAGCATGTGTATTCGTTTTTTTCTGAGTCTGGCTTAATTTTGCTTAGTATGATGATTTCAAGTTAAACCTATTTCCCAGAAAAGAATTTTTCTTCATAATTGAGTAAAATGACACTATACAAATATATATAATTTTAATTGAAATATAGTGACATCACTTACGCTAGTCTGGCAAAGTGAGAGTCATAGAATCTACAGACCAATATCCTTGATGAACATAGATGCAGAAGTCCTCAATAAAATAAACAAACTGGATACAAACACATACCGAGAAGAAGTCCCCCCACCAGCTGCAACATCTACCAACCACAACAATTACCAGCATGGCAAGATACGCAGAACGATGCAGTAAGTGTCACTCACATATGGTTGGCAACTAATAGCCCTCTAATTAGACTTTAGGCCCACCCAACGAGAGGGCAATCATGCTTGGTCCTGGAAACCTAGCCAGTTTCACAGAGTTAGAAAGGTCATGAACCTTAGAAAAATGTTATTCATTTATAAGTCAGGCAATACAAGCCCAAATTCAAATATGCCAAGCCAATCTGCTTCCTACCTCTGTCCTTCAACTCCTCAGTACTTGTCCCCCAAAGGAATCCTGGTCACCACTGACTTACGTATTTCTTTAGAAGGAGAAACACATAAAGAAGTGTTTGTGTGTACATGTACACACAAGCCCATGCTTGTGTCACGTGACACTACACACAATGTTCCAAAATGCTATTTGGGAGAACTTTTCACATCATTGCTTAATTAAATTTAATAGTATTGATATATTGCATTCTTATCCATACTATACATTTTTGATATATATATATTATAGTGATACTATACTTTCAGTATATGCTACATATGTGTGATACTAGGGTATATTAGGATATACTATTTAAATTACAAATAAATTCTATCCATAATTTATTTAAGCTCAAACTGGTTTAATTTGAAGTCACCCTCACTTCCCCTTTTCTGTGAGAATGTAAAATCCCACAGGGATAAGGAGCCTATGTTGTCTGTCAGTATAACCCCCAACAGCTGGAACACCGCTGTGCTGGTTAGTTTTATGTCAACTTGACAGAAGCTAAAGTCATCTGAGAGGAGGGAACATCAATTAAGAAAATGCTTCCAGAAGATCAGGCTATAGGCAAGCCTGTAGGGTATTTTCTTATTTAGCGATTGATGTGGGAGGGCCTAGTCCATTGTGAGTGGTGCCACCCCTGGGCTGATGGTCCTGGATTCTATTTTTTTTTTAAAAAAAAAGCAGGCTGAGCAAGCCAGTAAGCAGCACCCCTCCATGGCTTCTGCATCAGCTCCTGCCTCCAGGTTCCTGCCCTCTTTGAGTTCCTGTCCTGACTTCCTTCAGTGAAGAACAGCAATGTGGAAGTATAAGACAAATAAACCCTTTCCTCCCCAAGTGGCTTTAGTCCTCATGTCCCATCACAGCCATGGTAACCCCAACTAAGACAAGCAGGAACATGGCAGGTGCTCACGAAGGATTTGGTGGCTGAATGAGTAAGTTTTCAGGGGAAATTTTTAAAATTTATTTAATATCCTTTATTTACTATTAAAGAATTAAATTAGTTTCCATGATAATAGCCTCTCTCTCTCTCTCTCTCTCTCTCTCTCTCTCTCTCTCTCTCTCTCTCTCTCTCTCTCTCTCCCCAAACAGGAAAACAGAGCACTGAGCACCACAGCTGCTAGAGATCCACTCTAGACGTTTTGATATCTTTCCTCTATACATATTTTAATGTACTTGTGATTCACTTTCCTGTAATTTTTTTAACTTGCTTTCTTTCCAGAAAACTATTTTTTTCCACGTTAAGAGAAAGTTTATAAGCATTTCTTCTTGAGACAGTGTCTCCTGGAGCTGAGGCTGGCCGGAGATTTGCTATGTAGCAGAAAATAACCTTGAACTTCTGATCCCCCTGCCTGCATCTCCCCAAAGCTGAGACTGCAGGCATGCACCACCACTGTTGGCTTTTATGTGGTGCTGGCTACTGAATCGAGAACTTTGCATTTTAGGCAAGCACTCTACCAACTGAGCTACAGCTCCGGTTCCTCATAAGCATATTTTAAAATGGTAATTTAGAAATGGAAATGAATTCTTTAAATTATTAACATACTTTTCTCTGTTGTCTTCCTGAACACCTGGGCTTTATCTTTTTGCATTGGCTTAACTTGAGGATAATGTCCAGAGAAAGACCCGATATCTAATATTGCTAATGCTCCTGCAGACAGGACCATGGTGCAAGGGAGAAAAGGATTGCTACCTTTCTCTAGCCACTTCCCTCTCTGCATCATGTGGTGCAGCCAGGACAACCCAGACCACACTGTCTCTCATGGTATAGAGAAACATACTTCTGTCCTCTGTAGTCAAGCACGAGCGTGTAGCTCAGTGGCTGCAGGGTATGCAACATAGCAAATGAAAGCTTTCTTTTTATGTCCAGAGGAGAAAAGAGAGAAAAAAAGAAAATAAAGGAATCAAATGTGGATCCCAATTTGCTGTGCACTTTGTAAGCTGAGCGCACAAATAGCCCTCAGCAGGCTGTTCCTCCTTACCAATTCCTCTTTGGGACTCTAAGGAGGGGATGTTTGGATACAATGTGTCAGTCTAAGCCAATTAAGAAAGAGAGAGATGGCTGATCAGATCCTCCTCAAAAAAAAAAAAAAAAAGGTCTGTGAACACATTCTAGAATACCTCTGTCTTTGCCAGAAGTCCAAACTGAGTTCAAGACCAGTGAGAACTTGATAGGTTTGCTGTGGAGGAACAAGGTAATTTGCAGCAAAGCCTAGGGTGGACTCTAAGGCCAGGGACTGGATGGAGGGTGTGATGACTGCTTAGAGATAATCAGATGCTGGGGACTAAGACCTAGGCTGCTCACCCAAGGACTCAGGGCTTAGCCAAGCCAAGAGCCACTGGGCTGAGCTCATGGCATCTCCATTAGTGGTGCCAGCAAGAGCTGAGTAGCCTGGGGTCTGCTCCAGAGACCAAAGGAGGAAGCCAATGCCATACTCTACGGAGCCCCTGCTTTTCTGGTACCGAAGAACACAGAGGATGCCCATATAACTAGATACCACCTGAATGAGGGGAACAGGGAGTGAACTTTAGGAAAGATTTAGCCCTGCTCTTTAAAGACACTGAATAACACCTAAATTATGGATACAAGTTAGTATTTGAATCAGATAAGACAATAAGATAATTCTATTTGCCTCACTCAGTAGACTAAGACAGGAATATGAGACTAAGCAGTTGCAGTTTTCGGGCACATAGATGATGTAATGTAAATTAAATTTTGCTGTTCCTTACTAAGTATTGATAAATTCCTCTGATGAATTTACTTAGTTACCTCAGGTTGAAAATCAAGTTATTAGAATTAGAATTAGTGCATTATTAGAAGTATTGCATGAACATCTTGGTACACTTATATTAGTAGCCTGCAGCAACCACCAAATAAATAATGCTTAAATAAACCCACCACTGGGAGTGTGGACTTGCTGATGAAGGAGATCTAAATGTTCATATAAAATCAAGGTAATGATTTTCTTCTTATCATGGATGAGTCCCTGATAACATGGACTAATGACCTGGTATGACAAATGAGACCTGTCATCTTCTCTTCAGTAGAAATAAACAGAACTTTACAAGTATGGGAGACATAAACAAGAGGGAAAATGGTCAAGAATATAACTGAAAACCAGAGTCCAGTTCAGAGAGATGGCCGAGAGACTGGTAGGCACAGATGAGGACTGGGATGGATTTTTGTCTCTGTTCTGTTACATGCATCTTGCTATTGCCCTCGTCTCTGATAAGGCCTTTCATTCACACAAAAACTTCAATGACGGTTTTATTTTGCTGGCTTGTTGTCTAGGGGTAGTGGACATTAAGGGATATGGTCAATTTCAATGTTTTGACCAATGCTATATGAGGAGGGTGTATCAAAAAATTGACACAGTTAGATGATGTATCTTGAGTCAGAAAGAAAGCATTGCCATCTAAGAGGGAGCTTGAATCTGGAGTGACTGGAAGTAGATTGACACACTTCTTCCAAGTCAGAAGTGGTCCAGAGGCCATGGAAAATTTCTAGCCAGTGGAATGAGGGATTGAATTAGTCTTATCGAATTATTAGAGTCTGGGAGACACCAGTTGACAAGTGGGGATTTATGTATGTCTTTGACAGCATTGTACAATAAAAAGAGGCTTTCCTTCAATTGTCTTGGGGCTTCCTGCTTGTTAGTGTCCTTTAGCAGAGGGTAAAACTTATGCTGGGATGAAGATATTTCATGGGAGAAAATAGAGGAATATAATCTTAGGATCCTACATTATGAATTTCAGGCGGCATAATTTAATAAGCCTGTTGGCTTTTCCAAAGTGACTATTTTCTCCATACTCTATGCCAAGTCTAAAAATTTGATCCATTCAATCAAGGAAGAAACAAGTTTCATGGGGACCTTAAGCCTATTTCTTGGTTTCAGGCTAAAACTTATCTTATAGATACTCCATTAGTTATTTTCTATTGTTATGATAAAACACTATTGTCGTTGGGTTTTTTTTTTTTTTTTTTTTTTTTTTTGGTTCCTTGGGGGCTGCCACCAGATCCCAAATAAATTCACATATGGAGGCTTATTATTACATATGAATGCCCAGCCTTAGCTTGGCTTAGTTTCTAGCCAGCTTTTCTTAACTTAAACTTACCCCATCTATCTTTTGCCTCTGGGTTTTTCCCATTCTCTTACTTCTGTATCTTACTCTTACTTAGTGGCTTGCTGTGTAGCTGGGTGGCTGGCCCCTGGAGTCCTCCTCCTTCTCTGGCTCCTCCCTCTTCCTTTTCAATTCTCTCCTCTCAGACTTCTCCTTCTATATATTCTCTCTGCCTGCCAGCCCCGCCTATCCTTTCTCCTGCCTTGCTATTGGCCGTTCAGCTCTTTATTAGACCATCAGGTGTGTTAGACAGGCACAGTAACACAGCTTCACAGAGTTAAACAAATGAAGCATATCTAAAAGTAACACACCTTAAAATAACATTTTACTACACACCATGACCAAGGCAGCTTATAAAAGAAAGCATTTCATTGAGAGTACAGTTTCAGAGGGTTAGAGTCAATGACGGCAGTGAGAAGCCATGGTGGTAAGAACAGCTGAGAGCTCACAACTTGATTTGCAAACAGAGGGCTGAGTGGGCACACTGGGAATGGTGCAAATCTTCTGAAATGTCAAAGACCAACTCTAGTGACACGCCTTTTCCAACAAGGCCACACCTCCTAATTCTTCCCAAACATTCCACCAAACTGGGTCCATGTATACAAACATATGAGCCTGAGGATGATCTGTCTCATTCAAACCACCATATACCCCAACCCAGCCAGTTCCTTGAGGGCTCTACCTCAGGCAAGATGCTTCCATTGGTAAGTTGTTCTTTGTCTGGGCACTCACTCTTTCCGTGCTGTGGTAGGCAGCCCTATCCACTCTCTACCCCAAGCATTTGAGGCCTTCCTAGAGGTGTTGCTATGGTCTCTTAATGCATCCTGCTCATGGTGGCCTCATGCATTGTCTGCCCCCACCTCTCCTTTTCTTCCCTCCCCTCCCTCCCTCTCCTCTTCCCTCTTTTCTTTATTTCCTCTCAGTTTTGCTTAGAGGCTCTTTGTTCACCATCCTCAATACAGGAAGTCAAGCCTGCCTGACCGATGGCTGCGTTCCTTATTAACACAGTAAAGCCTTATTGATCATACAGTTCCCTTCAGAATGAGAATGGCTTACAGTGCAGGGCATGCATGTTTAGGCAGACTGGCTTTCCTCAAGGCGTCTTAAAAATAGAAAAAATAGACAAGTCATCACATCACATGATTACAGCCTCTGCACAGGGCTGTCAAAGCTGCCTCAAGGTTGTAAAACAGAGGACATTACCGAGTAGTCCACTAAAAGCATTAAGCTTAATTTTTTAAATGACTAAGTTTAATAAACTGCTGACAGGCTTGACTAGAATATCGAGTCTGAGTCAATTTCACATTTCTTCACTCTTGCCTTAAGCAATCAACTGTACTTGGCAGAGCAGGCTGGGAGATAAAGACCCTGCCCAGCACTGGCCAGTTCCCTACACCTGCCAAAAAGTCTAGAGTTGAAAGTAGCCCGAGAACCTGACTGCAAGTAACCTGAAGCCTGGTACAACTGTATGACACGAGGCTCTTGGGAGAACGATGATAAGCCCAGTTGGCAGGCTGCCACTTTCCCAGCAATGAACATGGGGATAGAAAATATGTAAAGGGAGACGAGGAAGAAAACCACAACCACAAGTCCTCTTTGTTATGTTTTTGTTCTTCAGAAAGCTGAGTGGGAAGTGTGGAGCACAGAGGTGGAGGAAATCCCACCACATCGTAGAACAACGAGTGTCCATAGGAAGTTTCCCTGAGTTAACACACATTGCTAGTGTTTTCAAGAGATTAACTTCTCCTCCCTCTCTCCCTTCCTCCCTCCCTCCCTCCCTTCTTTTGTCCCAGTGCCTCCTGCATTTAGTCATGGACCTTTATACCCCACTATGCCTTAGCATTTCAGATAATGTCTAATATATAACAAGACAACCTGTATGGATAAAGATGAGGTTAAACAAGATTTCATGTCATTACATGAATAGTGCAGATATTTTTCTAACTTCTCTCCCATTCTACAGTTAAGGAATCTGAGACCCAGGGGTTCATTTTCTCAAGTTTAAACAGATAACAGAATCAAAATCATGATTTCTGAGCTAGAAGCACTTGTTTTTTTCTATTGTTAAGAAGACTTTCATCTCATTGATAAGAATTTGGTTATATGAGCTCTTTCCTGACCACAGATGTTTCTGCCTTGGAGTGAAATGTATAAATGGATGGGTTCTCTTTCTGTGAGTGATACTGTCATGAAGTAACTGTACAGTGAACATGTCAAATGTATTGTAGGGGTAGGCAACTACAAAGGCAGAAAAAATAATACCTTTGTTCATGATTTGCTCAGTCTTTAGCTCATTCTTTAGAGAGATGATTGGGAGGAAAAGCTGTGAAATAGCTTAATGGGTGCTCTTAGAGACACGTGCGCAAGAAGTCGTGGGAATGGTGAGGCTCCAGCATCTCCCTGTGCATGGGAGAACTGAGGAAGAGTATGATGTAAGGAGAGGTGTCTACCAGGCATGTGCACAGAGTGGAATTAGAACACACACAGTGGGTCTGCAACATGGGTATGGAGTAGGGAGGTAGAGCTGGAAGAAGGCCGGCTTGTAAGGTCTTTGTAGACTAAGCTAAGGAGTTTGCATTTTATCATTTAGAGCAGATCACTAAAAGATCGTAAATAGGTAAACTGACATAGAGAAAGATTCAATGAAGTGGGTTTTGATATAAGTCTTTTGGGATTCAATGTAACTCTCTTGAAGATGAATTTTCACACAGCTGGAGCAATATCTCTGAGTCTTTAGTGTACACCAGAATTCCCTGTGGTGTTTTTCACACTTGCAGATTGCTAGTTATCATCTCGTATTTCTGATTGGCTGGAAACTGTTGGGGAATTTGCCTATCTCAAGAGTCCTCAGATGCTGTCCAAGCTGATTGTCTAGGGTCACATTTGAGACCTTTAGTCTTTGGTGCTTTAGTGCTTTGGTGAAGGATGTGGAAGAAAGGTTCTAACTATCAATAACAAAAAATCAGAACAGGGGTTATTTATTCTGTCATTTGGTTTGCAATAAAAGTTTCTTTTCATCTTCTTCCTCATTCTCCTTCTTTTCCTTTTCCTCTTTTATTCTTTTAAAATCTGAATAAAAGGTGGCAACCGTCGTCTATTCTGAAAGACAAAAGAAATATATGCACAGGCTCCGGGCTCACTGCTCTACAACACCTGCTGACTAGCCATAGCTCTTCACCCTCACAATGCATGCTAATGTCCCAGAGAGGGTTGGGCAAACAAGCTCACCTCTTGTCAGCCTTCCACTGTTCTTATTTCATAAACACAGACCAGTAGCTTAGCTAGAAGTTTCTATATATTGTAAGATTTTCACTAAAATTCTGTTGTGTTGGTACAATTCTATTGGGAGGAAGTATGGAGCAATCCTAGTTATGACTGAGAGTCATCTGACAATTAATCAGGTGGAAATAGAAAGCTGGGAGCTGAGTAATAATAGGATATAGTCCAGCGTGGGGGAACTGGCTCCAGACACTGCAGGGATTTTTGTTGTAAAGTAGATGTCTTTCTGAAATTCTCTGACCCCTGCTGTAGGGCATGGAATCCTTTGTCTCCATTATAGACAGTATCTGAACATGTCAACAATGGTTTCAGATGAGTCTTCCAACGTCAGCTGTGACTCACCCTTTCTGACCTTCAGCCTTCACGCTCATTCCAGGGAGTCTTTTTTCATGAAATATTCATGGAGAAGATTACTCCAGGGCAACGCACACAGAATGAATGATGCTGCTTTGATGTGTTAAGCTATCTTCCTTCCTTAAAGATTGTGAGGCAAAAAAAAAAAAAATAGCCATTAAAAAAAAAGCATGCTTAGGAAGGATGCTCATTTGATTGGCACCAGTACTTAAATATGCATGGCAGACCTGAGAACTTTCTTCTTGTAAGTAGCACTAAAACTGTGTTCCCTGATAAAGGCCCCAAAAGCTCTGACATGGGCTGAGTGCTCTGCTTGCAACCAGCTAAAATGTTAGGTGTATACCTCTGGTCGGTGTGTTTGCACTCCATTTCTTTAGAGCAGGAGTTTTCAGTTGTCATACACAGGCACACAGGCAGACTTGAACCTTCATAGACATGATACTAAATTTCACTTAGTAGATGAGAATAGTTTTGGCTACAACCAGACATCATAACAGCAGCAGCAGCAACCCTCTAGCCCAGCCTCCATGCTGTACTTCTCTCAGCACTTGACACACATTGATGCACTTCGTTCTCACCAGAAACCTAACAAAATATACTCTGTTGTCCAAGACATGCTCAGACGAGGAAACAAGTACCAGAGAGGGGGGCACTTTCCTACAGGTCCCGGAATAGTAAGTGGTGGCTGTGATTTGTGGATCCATGCTCTTGCTACAGTGGTGGAATGAAGTAAACACTCCTCCATCATACGCTTGCTCAGGAACCTCTGCATATCCTTTAGCTTCAGCTCAACGCCCCTCTTTTCTGCAGGTCTTCATGCTTTTTTTTTTCTAACAACTCCCCCAAGAAAAAATTTCTACTTTATCTGTACTCTAGAACTCTCATGTATACCCAGATAATAATCCCACTACTGATGTGTGCTGACATGCCCATCATTTTGTTAGTTAGTGAGGGCCACTGGCCTGCTGTTTCTTCATAGGTCTAAAGAGCTAGAGATAATCCATAATTCTTTCCGTTGGGCTGAGACAATGGATGCCAAGTTATTGTCTAACTCTTCCTCAGAAGATATGCAGACACACGTGCTTGCCCCAGATAGAGCACTTACAGACCGAAGAAGTAATTTTATCCAAATCCAGCTCGGTGAATTATTGACTTTACTGTGGTTATATTTGAGAGGTTGGGAAAGAAGTTACTTTGACTCTTGGGCAGCCACACTACTGACAAGCTCCAACTCAGAACGGATGATGACTCATGCAAGCTGCAAGTTTGGAGGCCCCACCCTAATCAACCTTCTACCCCTTATATACTGCACGTTCTCCTCAGCCATGTCTGGACCCCCAGCTGAGGCAGGACTATGTGCAGCTAGAGGGAGTAAGTGGCTGGAGTCTAAGGTTAGGGTCTGATGAGCTTCCACCTTATTCTGTGATAGTGGTTCTCAACCTTCCTAATGCTGCCATCCTTTAATATAGTTCCTCATGTTGTGACCTCCAGCTATAAAATTATTTTCATTGCTACTTCATAACTGGAATTTTCACTGCTGTTATGAATTGTAACATAAATATCTGATATGCAGATGGTCTTAGGCAACCCCTGTGAAAGGGTCATTCAACCCTAGAGGGGTTGCCACCCACAGGTTGTGAACCGCTGTTCTACGAGGTCCAATAGGCCTTACCTTCTTGGGTAATCACAGCCTCCCTGTTGTCAAGATGGTAACAGCAATATCATGCCCAGTGGACAGAGTTCCACAACAGTGTGTATGCGTACATGTGTATGAGACAGGAGCAAGGATGAGGAGATGGGAGGGAAGAGAGAGAGAATGTGTGTGCATGCTCATAGGTCTGTGTAGAGGCCAGGACTGTCTACATGGTTTGTTTCACTTCAGTTTCTTGTGAAAAAGACTCATTGCTAGCTCCAAGTGCCAAAGCTGACAGCAGGTATTGAGGATTCATTTTTCCTCTTGAAAGTTTAATTTTATAGAGTTAAAACTGTAGCTATAACATCAGACAGCCCAAATACTCTAACCTTGAGCCAACCAAAGTGACTAGGGCTTTTTCAGTGCACATCAAGACAGTGTGGCACTCAGAGTTCTCTACATCCTTTTTAAAATTAGGTTATGATGAATTTAGGAGCTCACCATATCAGGTGACTGAAACATTTCCAAACTGACAAGATCTATGACTCTGGGCGTGTCTATGCAGTCTGTTTATAAGAGGCTTGTGGAATACACATGCAAACATGAAAATAACAAATTGGTTTGTGACTTGAGGTGTGCTGACTTAATTTTGTTTAGAGTTGTGTGATTTGCTTAGAGTTTTGTTTCTAGAATTTATAATTCACATTTCCTAACTAAAAGATGAATACAATCCCTTTTATGTAGCTGCTGTGTTCTGAGATAGAAGGTACTCATTCAATTACAGTTAGAAGCCCAGTTCCCCAGAGAGATGATCACCCCCACCAAAGAGAAAGGAACCTGCTTTGACCTTCTAAGTGTCTCTAGGTTTCCATTTTCTTCCTTTTGCTTAGTAACAAGTGAAAACGCAAGCTTTGCTTTGGAGCAGAGGAAGTCTGCACTGGGAGACGTTCTTTCTCATCACAGGTTGGACTGTAATCTCCACTTTTTACGTAATTTACTGATTTAATCTTTCGGTCAATATTTGCTAGGTGACATCAGAGGTGTAGGGATAGGAGATCGGTGAGGTCACGTTCTTTTCTTCCAGAAGCTCAGAGTTCTACTAAAGACACAGACACACGGGTCGTAACCATATACGATTAAAAGAAAGATTTATTTTATTTTATGTGTATGAGTGTTGAGCCTGAGGTATGTAAATGCATTGAGTGTGTGTCCATTGTCAAAGAGGAAAGCTAAAAGAAAGCTCTGGATCACTTAGAACTGGAGTTATGGGTGGTTGGTTGTATGTGGGTGTTGGGAACCCTCTGGAAGAGCAGCAAGCCACATACATTTTTAAAACAGAACTCTTTGTAGAAACACACACACACACACACACACACACACACACACACACACACACACACACACGAGATGTTACAGTTTTGTAACTGTCTTGTAGAGTCTTTAGAACCTAATGTTAAACATTGAGTTTCAGTGCTAGAAATTAATATATTGTTAAAAACAAAACAGCCTTGGACCATGCTTTCTGTTTCTCTTAGGTAAATATTTTGTCTGCTCACCATACAAACCGTTGATTGAGTGATCTCTGTTCAGAGAGGCAGCGGAGTGTAGCAAATAGGAGGTCAAAAGATAGATGCTGACATTGGAAAGATTCAAATCAGCTTGTCACTGAAGGTTCCATGACTTCAGGAAACTGTTTCTGTTATACAATGGAAATGGAAAAATGGTTGTCAGAGAGTGACTTTGTAAAAGAATGGAAATCAATTCTGGCATTCTGGGCAGTAAGGACTGGACAGAAAGGGGCCATCAGAAAGCCCAGAGGAGTCGGATTCACATACAGACATCCTCCTTCCTGGGTGTTGGAGGCCCTGCATCTGCTGCCAAGCCTGGATGTGCTTAGTGTTATTGCAGCTGCGGCTGTAGTCCCACACCCTTTTACGAACTCTGGATCTTAGCGACTTTGAGTCTTGAAAACTACATTTCCCAGCATTCCCACCAACAGGGTTCTGCTTTAGGTCCACCAACAGAGGCATCAGTGTGAGATTTGAGAGGCAGAGGAGAAAGAGAGAGAGAGAGAGAGAGAGAGAGAGAGAGAGAGAGAGAGAGAGAGAGAGAGAGAGAGAGAGAGAGTTGTGGAATCATTTCTCCTCCACACTGGAGGTTTATAGCTACTTCCAGCATTCTCCTACAAATCACTGCTTCTAAGAGATTTTTGAAATTTCCTAATTTTCTGAAACCTAGCAATAAACCAGAGAACAGCCTTTCCTGTTCTGTATTTTTCAATGGCTTTGTGCATTAAATTCCTGCATAGATATTTTCCTATTTAAAATATTCAAGGTGATGTCATTTTTTCCTGGCCACCAGGTCCTCCTTTCAAGCACTTTTCAGCGTCCCTTGCTACATTTCCCTAACTACTCAAAGTAGAAGAGCTTTCGAATTTGGTCCCAGATCCTTTTCATGCTTCAGTGTCTATGTAAACTCACTCAATCCCAAGCCTTTAACTTCCCCAACAGCTCTCCAAATTATAACCCAAGCCCAGGCTTCCCTGGGGATATAAATCCACACAGTCAGCTTTACCCAGTGTATCCACTCTGGTCCTTCAAGGGGTCATCAAAAATAAGTGTAGATGACACTGAACTCAGGATTCTCCTCTTGTACAACATCCCTAACTTCCTCCTCCTCTCCCTCCTCCTCCTCTTCCTCTTTCTCCTCCTTTCTCTGGGTTATCTTTCTAATAAATGAACTTTCCTTCTTCCCTGAGGCTTAGTCTGGAAATGTATGCCTCAGTCTTGATTCATACATCTCTCTCAGCCCCTACCGGCCACCACTAACTAATTCTTGCTGATTCCTCTGCCATGTCATGGACCTGACCACTTCTGTCTGTGCCCACTGTCACACCAATCTTTCCTTCATCAAAGCTCCTAACGGGGCCTCCATCCATCTTCCTACACCTATGTTCACCTGTTGCCTTCTGTTTTCCATGCTCGAACATCAGTTTTTGATGCTTCGAGTCAGACTGTAGTGTCACTTGGTCTAAGTATTGTTTTCTCTAGTACAGCTGCCCCTATACCAGGAGAGCTGTGAATCCTTGCCCAGGCCTGAGGAGCCCTGGAGAGTCTCAGCCTATCCCTTAGCCATCCCAGAGTCTCGCTGCCACCAGCTGCTGCCTTTTTCCTCACACTAGCTGCTTCTTCCTCCCTGGAATCCTGAGCCTGCTTGTGGCGGACTTGGAGAGTCTGAGTCAGAGTACTTCTCATGACTCACTCTCACTGAGCACACATCTGCTTAGAGAACTTCTCTCACACTCACACGCAGCAATTTGTTGGGAGTAGGAGACTTTTGTTTTTCTGTTTCAAATTATAAACAGCATAAGAGCAGACATTTGGCAGTCTCACTTGTTACTATAATATCAGATCCTGGCACAAAAAAAAGACATTTAATAAATGTGTTTTCAATGAATTAATAGTGCCAAATGTTCTTCCCCATTCCCTCTCTCTTTCTCTCCCTCTCCTCTTTCTTCTCTGTTCCCCCCCAAAAGCTACTACACTTTCCCTTGACCTTATTCTTGTTTCCCACTGGTCCGTCTCTTTCTTTCTTTTCCTCTATCCCAGTGTTTTCTCTGGTATTAGTGTGTATTAGCAGATTCTTCTCTGTGTGTCTCTCTGTCTCTGTCTCTCTGTCTCTGTCTCTGTGCATGCGTGTGTGGTGTCACTTTTGTGTTTCCCCATGGGGTTGAAACCATTTTTTTTAACCTAGTTAAGGTAGGAAGGGACAGATTTCCAGGTGGATGAGAAACAAGACGGCTTCTGTTTCCTGTTAGCGTGCTTTCACCCAGCAGTGGACACCTCCATCCGGAGAACTGACCATCAATTATATCTAGATGATCACTCTAGAGCAGTGATTCTCAACCTTCCAAACACTGTGGGTCTTACAGTTCCTCATGTTGTGGTAACCGCAAACCATAAAATTATTTTCTTTGCAACTTCATAACTGTAATTTTGCTATTGTTATGAATAATAATGTAAATTTTTTTTTGGAGATAGAGATTTGCCAAAGGTATTGTGACCCACAACTTGAGAATCACTGCAAAGAAAATGGGTCAAAATAAGACTAATTTGTACTATATCTCATTTCTAAAAGAATTGCATAAAACAATATTATAAGGTAAACAAGACAGAAATAAATAATTGGTTCCTTTGAAAAGAGAAAAAAAGCACATTGAAGTAGTCAAAAGATAATATAATTAGTTAACAGAAAGCTTCTTGGCAAGCAGAGCAAGATGAAAAACTATAGAAACAATAATTATTCATGTGAGAAGAAAGTGAGCATAGTTAGTCAGAGGGATGCTTCATGAAACACTGTCCACAGTCTTCTTTTCTTTTTCTTCCTTAATGTGTGTTGTATTGACTACATTCTCTCTATTTTATTTTCAATTAAATGTGTACACTATAAACTCTATGTTCAATTAAGTTCATAAATATCTCTTCAATATCTATTGCAGACTGGACAAAGACAATTATGGTATCGTATCTATTTTTACAATATAATAAGAATGGTTTACAATTCAAGTAGTGTGTCATGGGCCTCATATGCTAGGCAAGTATTCTCCCCTGAACTCTATTTCCAGGCCATTTCCTACCTTTGCACCAGGTTGTCCAGGCTAGCCCTGAAGTCACTTGCCCTCTTCTTGCCTCAGCCTTTTGAACAGGTGGGATTGGAGAGGAATCTCTTGAAAATATGCATGTGATCATATCAGGACTTTGCTTCTGATGCTCTCCATTGCTGAAGAAAGTGGCTTTGGGCGGAGTGGGACATGTGGGATTATCGTCTGATATTCTGGAAGAGACAATTTTTCCAAAAAGGAAGAGCTTCCTGAGTACAAGGGAGTAAGCGTCCTCAGATGACCTCTCAGCTTTGAGAACGAAGGGGAGTCTGAAGAGGCGCTTCTCGAGAGAGAACGGTTGATGTGCTGCAGCCTCAGTTCCTCTATGGAGGAACGCTGGTGGTTCTCAGTAAGCCTGGTGGGAAGAGCTTCCAGGACACCATGTCCAGAGAGGTTGCGTCTCCTGGAGTCTCTGAGGACACTGAGACTGATGCTGAGCCTGTGACTGATGGGACAGAGTATGAGAAGTAAGAAGAGAGGCTCAGAAGGCACTTGCACACAACTGGGGAGAAACAGGTTTCCAGGAAGGAACTGGAAGTGAGAAACCCAAGGAAGTACAAAGAGGAGGTGATGTCTCTGAAGGAATCCCTTACTAAGTTCACTGAAGACAGACACTGCTCAAAACATTCCAGTCCACTTTATGCACTAGGAACTGAAATATCATAGGGAAACAACCAAGTTAAAGTGTGTCAGAATCTACAAGGATGACCCCAGCTAAGACTCCTAGCAATAGCAGAGAGGGTGCCTGAACTGGCGGCCTTCTGTAATCAGATTGGTGACTACCCTAATTATCATCAGAGAGCCTTCATACAGCAACTGATGGAAGCAGATGTAGAAATTCACAGTCAAGCACTGGACCAAGCTCAGGAATCCTGTTGAAGAGAGGGAGAAGGATGGTATGCACTAGGGGAGTCAGATCATCACAAGGGAACCCACAGAAAAAGCTAACCTGGGCTCATAGGAGCTCACAGACACTGGAAAGACACCCAAGGAGCCTACAATCGGACTGACTTAGGCTCTCTACATATGAGTGATAGTTGTATAGCTTAGTCTACTTGTGGGACTCCTAGCAGTGGGAGCAAGTGGAGCCTGACCCTGATGCTTTGGCAGGCTTTTGGGAACCTATTCCTCATACCTGATTGCCTTAGCAAGCCTTAATATGAGAGTAGGAGTTTAGTCCTACCTCAACTTGCTTTGCCATGCTTTGTTGACACACATGGGAGGCTTGCCCCTTTGAAATAGAGGAGTAGGGAATTGGGGTGGGAGGGGCAGAAGGAGATGGGGGGAGGAAATGGGAAAAGATGAGGGAGGGGAAACTGTGGTCAAGGTAAAATAAATAAACAAATTTAATTTAAAAAAATGTTAAAGTGATGCCTGTCAAATGAAGCCTCCTCTGTCTCCACATTTTCTCCCAGGATCCTTCACTGTACTTCATTCTAAAAAAGCCAGGAGCATTCTAATAAGTGGGGAGGGGAGGCTGGGAACTAAGGGGACATGCCTATCACACATTCCCACCACAGGATTTCCATGTTCACCAGTCTTAAATCAAGAAGGAGAGAAACTTGAATTTTGAATGAAATAGGGGTATTTGGATATGAGGTTGACTAGATCAATGACTAAAAAGTCTATGTCTTGCAATAAGGAGCAAACAGAGGATTTTGTTATCCAATAGCAGCTGAAAACACACACACACACACACACACACACACACACACATACACACACACACACACATACACACACACACACACACCTTAGGTTTGAGTCCATAACAGGGTACAGAAATTTTCATAGCTTTCTGCTGTGTTCGCATGGCCCCTGTTGAGAGGAAAACTGTGTATTGTTGCTCCTAAGAATCCTTCTATGTGTAATACACTTCATGACTTTAGCATTCATATCATGGTCCTTCTCTTCTGCACATGACACCACTCACTCCTGGCATCTGCTACCCCTGTGTTGAAGGAGATTGGATGATAGTGCAGCAAATTCTCATTTCTTTCCCTTTCCCACCGATGGCAGAGTAAACATCCCTGAACTGTTGGTGTAGAGTTTGCTACCAATCAACTTGTTTTCACCAATGTGGTGTTTACAAGCGTGGTATGCCTGGCTGCATGGTTCAATTTTACTTTTGCTGTAGTGTCTTAGTTAGGGTTACTGTGGTTGTGATCAAACACCAAGACCAAAAGCCACTCGGGGAGGAAAGGGTTTATTCAGCCTAGGCTTCCATATCACAGATCATCATTTAGGAAGTAAGGACAGGAACTCAACCTAGAGGCAGGAGCTGATACAGCGGTTATAGAGTAATGCTGCTCACTGGCTTGCTCTTCATGGCTTGCTCAGCTTGTTTTCTTACAGACTCCAGGACTACTAACTAGCCCAGAGATGGTACTACCCACAGTGGCCTGTCCCCCTTACACTCCCCCCATCAATTACTAATTAAGAAAATGCTCCTACAGGCTTGCCTACAGCCCCATTTTATGGGGCATTTTATTAGTCATCTCCTCTCAGATGACTTTAGCTTGTGTCAAGTTCACATAAAACTATCTAGCACACGTGGTGATTTGTTTGAGATTATTGTGTCTAAGAAGCTAGTGCTCCATCATCCCAGACCCTGGGCAAACATAGGCATAGATAGATGACTTGGACCAAATCCAATGCACTAGCTATTGGGTCAACCCTGGTTGGCCTAATAATCTGTAGACTTGAGAACATGACACTAAATGTTGGATGTCATTGACTTTGGGGAGGCTTATCACACAGCACTATTGCAGTAATAGGTCACCAATGTAGGCAATGAGTATCATTTTTTAGATGTTGGATTTTCTTGCATTCAGTGATATTTTCTCTCATCTTAGTCATCTCCTTCCATGGTCATATTCTAGACTATGCTACTACTAACTACACCACGTTGATATGCTGATTTCAAGAGACTTACTCTCTGACCTTTTTTAGCTCTCTTGCTCTGTTGCTTAGATTCACATACTATGTTATGTGTCTTCTCTTGCCTTGTCCTCACCATTTTTTATATTCCAGCCTCTCCATCATTTCCCCACTTACCTTCTAACCCAGCTTGTTTTATGGTCCATCACAGTACTTGCTTCCCGGCAAAATAGCTGGGAGAGACTCAAGCACCTCCACCCCAAGCTGAGGAGCTATTGACAACTGGTAGCTGTTAGGGGAGGGACAGTCAGTCCTACGGAGAGGTGGATTCCTGGGAAGTTGACCATGCTCCAGTGCACGGCCCACACTCACGCATAATGGGCAGGGTAATTGGACACAATAGGGGATTAAAAAAGAGGACAAAGAGTGGGAATGGCGGCAGGAAAGGGGGAGGTTGGATCCCAGAGAGTAGGGGGTGCACGGAATTTTCAAAGAATAAATTAAAAAACACTATATTATTTATAAAAGATTAAGAAAGGTACCTGATAACAACTTCTGACCTCTGCATGCATACAAGTACACACATACACACACACACACACACACACACACACACACACACACACGCACACGCACACACATACATGCACACACACATGCACACGCGCGCACACACACACACGCACACACAAGCACATAATGTGACAGGTTTCATCATATTGGAAAAAAGTATATTTATACAGCTTAAGACTCCTTGAAAATTTGAGGACAGAGTTAAAAGAAAATTAATTTTCACTTTTCATGATTCCCAGTAAATGAGTGATGAATAAGACAGTCATTAACTCACATCCTGTATGCCTGGGAACCTTTTCCTCAATCTATGAAGCTGACATACTTATTTCCAGCCATCTCCCCAGCCACATCTATTGTTTTTTAATTTTTAAATTATCATTGCTGTATACACATTAACATGAAAACATGCAATAACTATAACATGATAAACTTACATAATAATCAAAACCAAGTGAAGACAGACCTTTCTTCCCCCATCCACTCAAAAAAGCCAGGCCAGTGATAATCACAGTGCTAGGGAGACAGAGACAGAATATCTGAGGCTTGTTGCCAACCCAATCTACCGGAACCAGTGAGCTCCAGGTTCAGTGAGAGAGTCTATTTCAAAAGACAAGCTAGAGAATGGTTGAGGAAGATATCCTGTGTTGGTCTCTGGCCTCCACCGACATGTGCATGCACATGCACCCTCACATCCATAAGAACATGTACACACATACCACCCCCCCCAAACTATAGTCATCACTAGTAGTGTCATGTAATGACAATAAAAGATAGCAGTCTATTTGCACACTTTGGAGAAAAACATTGAAGCTCTTGGCCTCATTATTGTATAATTGAATGATACAGAGGGAATCTTTTCTAAATTAAATGTATTGTGTGTCTCGCCATGTGATTCTGGTGGGTATCTGTGTTGCTACTTTTCTTGTTGCTGGGATGAACTAGCTGACAAAACCAATTTAAGGAAGGAAGGTTTGTGTTGTACCAGTTTGAGGGTCCAGTCTATCATGGTGGGGAAGGCAAGGTGGCAGGAGTGTGAGGCATCCGGTCACACTGCATTCACAGTCAGGAGGCAGCAATGAACGTTGGAGCTCATGCCTTTTCTTTCACTGTTTTTTTCAAGACAGGGTCTCTCTGTGTAGCTTTGGAGCCTATCCTGGAACTTAGGCTGTAGACCAGGCTGGCCTGGAACTCACAGAGATCCACCTGCCTCTGCTTCCCAAGGGCTGGGATTAAAGGTGTGTGCCACCACCACCCGACACTCATGCCTTTTCTTATCCCCCCCCCCTGTTTTATTCATTCTGAGACCATAGCCCATGCAATGGTGGTGCCACCCACATTCATGATGGTCTTCCTCACTCTGTTAAACCTCGGTTGTAATGCCCTCACAGACTGTACCTCCTAGGTGATTCTAAATCCAGTCAGGTGGATGATAAACCAAAAAGTATCTAAGATTATTGTGTTTAATCATCCTAGCAAGGTGATCATGTAATTATTCCATTTATTTTTGTAGGCAAGGAAAATGAGGGGATGCCTCTAGTCAGCTATGGACCTAGAAGGATCACCACCACGGTTTGCTTGCTCTCGTTTCTTGATTGTTTTCGCTTAGTCAAACCCCCTTTGTAATTTTTGAGGAGACTTACAGGGGATGAGCAGTAACTTGTCTTGGCTAGCCTCTGTCCTCACCTGGCTTCTGTATTGAACCTGTTAACTATTCTACCCGTTCTGGTTGCCTTTTGCCTTGGGTTCCATCCTGTTCAACACAACATTGCACTGTATGATAACAAGCAATTGTCCAGACCTGGCTCACTTCATTCTAGAACATACCATCTATACTGCTGGATACGTCTCAGAGTCCAAGGGACTGCCTGGCACACTCTTGACCTTTCTGTCACTGAAATGAGAGTTCTGATGGCTAGGAATCTTCTCTGGAGAGCCACTATTATCTCTTCAGAGCCCAGGGCACTGCAAGCCTTGGTGTCTTGATCATTTACCAGAAGAACTTAGTGAATATTATGTACTTCAAGGGGAGGCTTGTGTCCGTGCCACTATACAGCTGGAGACTTTTAATATCTGTGGACACTGAAAAACTAAATGACTTCAGAGAAAGTAACTGCTAGAAAAAAAGACAATCATTTTGGTTTTCTCAATATTTAAATATCTATTTTTTATTCTTTTGAAAATTACTTGTGTGTGTGCCTGCATGTGGATATATGCATGTGAGTGCAGGTGCCCTTGTGGGTCAGAGCTGACAGATTCCTTAAAGCTGAAGTTACAGGCCATTGTCAACATCCTGAGGTGGGTGCTGGGAACCCAATTCAAGTCCTCTGGAAGAACAGGAAGTACTCTTAACCACTGAGCCATCTCTCTAGCCCCTTTTCTGGGTGCTTAGAATAAGATTAACTAGTATGGAAACAATATAAATGAACAAATATTCACTTTAAAACCTTGAGACCTCAGGAGATTCAGGGACAGTTGTATTAACATATATTTAAAGTGCCATATAATTAAGTCACTTAAGGTGTGCGATCTGAGCTTTATTTTAAACTATTTTGCAATCAAATTTCAGACCATCTTCACCTTTCAAGAAACCCCAGCATGTTAGCAATTACTCCCCATTCTCCTCTTCAGTCTCTGGAGACCACTGGTGAACTCTCTGTCTCCGTCCATCTTTTATTTTGGATATTTTATAATAAAATGAATCATACACTGTGTGATTTTTGTGGCTGGCTTCCTCCTCTCAGTCATTCTTATCAGAGTATTTGGAGGCGAGTTATGTCCTTATTCTTCTCTGTCCCCCCCCCCCCCGCTTTCCAAGCCCCCATCCTAAGCAATGACTATTTTTTTATGCTTCTATAACTCGTAAGATACTTGTTTATTTGCTGCATCATTTTATTACACTTTCCCTTTCACTACCACATTATAATGCTGGATACTAGGCCATTTGTATCCCCAGTCCCACACAAGGCTCATTGGTGTAGGCTCCTGTCACCAGTGTGCACTGACCCCCCAGCCCTCATCACAAGCCTCTGTAGACAGCCGAAGCCCTGAGAGGCTATGCTTGAAACTCTTCAGGTGCTGAAATGCCAGATGGAGACAGCCAAGTAGAGCGTTTGTGGTGTGAGAAAGACACGATAAGCGTTCCCAGGGCGTTTGGGTTTGTCTTCGCAGGACTCTTATCTCTGGGCAGTGTGACTCACTGGCTGTAACTGACAGCTGGGCCAGTGGTGGCTGGGAAAGACAGACTCAGTCTCCCAGTCCGAGACTAGACAGCTAGGGACTGACAATGTCCAGGGACTATCGTGTGAGTACACAGTCCCCGGGGGATTGTTTTTATCGTCACATTTACTGGCCATTCCTTCTTTGTGAGGCAGTGATGCATGAAGCTAAGTTAGTTTATAATGTTGGCCATCAAAAGTCTTCACGGAGGACCAGACCATTTTCTCCTGGGAATGACCTTACTGCTTGCAGCTGAGTCCTGGGTGGGCGTTGCTGCAATAATAATGTTTTGGCCCAAACCCACTATTTATTTTGGGTACCAATTCTCTGTTTTAAGGGCTTCAAATTTAAAGACATGGGGATTTGGGGCCAGATAAATCAGAGACTTGGCTAGGGTCTTCTGTCTATTGTCTCCTTTCTTCTGAGATCAGTGGAGATCGGGTGCACTCAGGGCCATAGACATGCCACTTTATTTTTGTATTTTCCCTTAAATTTTCATCTGAATCTAAAAACCCATCTTCACCAATGGGTTATAAATATTTAAATGTAAATGGAGAATATGTTATTTATTAATTATATGCTGTATCATATAACACATGATTATGCTGTATAATATAATCATACATATGCTGTATCATAGATATGATCACAGATATAATAATATTATGATATATATGATCGTGTACGTTATATGATACAGTATATAATGTGGTCACATTTGTAGCTGGTCTAGACATGTAAAAGGCAGATGCAATAGCAATCACCATGTGCTATGCAGTGTAAGTGAAGGTATTGGTGATCACACGGGATCTGACCAATAGTAGGTTTTCAGAAGATAATGATATCTCAACTCTAGGGACCTGGAGGCTAAGTTGGCATTTATAGGCTAGAGGAGGAGCAAGCCTTTCAGGCATGTTTTGGGATGCTAAGTGGTCGAAGCCCACGCTGAAATGCCCTCAGGAGATGGAGCCATAGGAGGAACATTTCACACCACCTCCTCTGTAGTTTTGGCATCTCCTTTTAGCTCATTCTTGCTTTCACATGTGGAGGGCAGGTGCTGGAAGAGAATCTCCATAGGATTCTTCTATTTGCTTGAATACACTAATATCATATGAAAGGTATTTGATACATGAGAAGCTAATAGATTTGGGAGAGGTGATAGCAGCTATGAGCAAGGAGGTCTTATGTGGTTGGTATATTGTGCACCTCAATAAACTTATCTGGGGTCAGAGAACAGAACAGCCACTATATTAAACATAGGTTTAGGCAGTGGTAGCACACATCTTTAATCCTAGCATTCTGGAGGCAGAGATCCATCCAGATCTCAGTGAGTTCAAAGCCACACTGGAAACAGCCAGGCATGGTGACACATGCCTTTAATCCCAGGAAGTGATGGCAGGAAGCAGAAAGGAATATAGAGCGTGAGGACCAGGAACTAGGTCTTGTTAAGCTTTTAGGCTTTTAGCAGCAGTTCAGCTGAGATCCATTCAGGTGAGGACTCAGAAGCTTTCAGTTTGAGGAAACAGGATCAGCTGAGGAATTGGTGAGGTGAGGTTGGCTGTGGCTTGTTCTGTTTCTCTGATCTTTCAGCATTCACCCCAATATCTGGCTCCTGGGTTTGTTTTTATTAATAAGACCTTTTAAGATTCACGCTACAGTCTTATTCAGAGCTTGGAAGACTGACTTCTGTGACCTCAGACACACAGTCTTTCATACCTTAGTTTCTCTTTTTTTTATACCTAAAACTAATTCATGAATGTGGTTGGCACTCAAATTTTAAAAAGTCAAGAAATAGGCTTCACAAATGGTAGCTTTCTTTTTCCAATTGAGTATACATTTGTTGAACAAAAAATATATTCATATTTGAACACAACTAATCAATTCTGGGCAAATTTAAGTGCCTTGTGTTATATTTTAGTTTACATAATATTTTGGGCCATTTTATGTTGCTATAATGAAATATCTGAAGGTGGTTAACTTAAGAAGAAAAAGGCTTTGTTTAGCTCATGGTTTTGGTTGTTAGAAATCCCAGTTAGTTGGGCAGCAATATCCAAGAGCTGCCTTGGCTGTTACACAACATTGTAGTGATGTAGAAGGGGAAACCAGTGTGGAGAAGAGAGAGAGAGAGAGAGAGAGAGAGAGAGAGAGAGAGAGAGAGAGAGAGAGAGCGAGCGCCTGAGACAGGAGGCAGGTGAGCATGGGGGATCCAGGCTTACGGTTTTGTAATAACCCACTCTTACAAGAATAGATTAGCTTTAATCTCTTTACAAGGGCAACCATGACCCTGTTACCTCCCGCTAGACCCCACCTATTAGCTGTCCTATCACCGCTCAACACGTTACCCTGGGAAGTTAGCTTTGCCTGCAATCCTTTAGGGGACGAGACCTATCCAGACCATAGCACCTGCAGTTATCAGGTGGAAACCAGGAGCTCAGAAACTCCTCGAGCCTGTTAGATAATAGTGTCCTCAGGAAAGAAGACAGGCAGCACAGCCCTCTAAATGAGGCCGTGGGGGTTGCTGTGCCAGGAAAGGAGAAGCTTTACTTCCTGGGCATCTCCTGTGCTTCTCCAGTCCTTTTCAACGGCTCTTTTACTCTTGCTACAAACTAACCACCTGAGACAGGAGGCAGGTGAGCATGGGGGATCCAGGCTTACGGTTTTGTAATAACCCACTCTTGCCCATTGCTTCCTACACTCTGATACAATGGATATGAGATGCTCAGAATGCACCTGATGCCAGATCCCTGCCCTGTTTTTCGGGGAGCAGGAAGCCACCATGGCACCTGAGGTTGGAGCAATTGTTGCCACTGGCTGTGAAGGAGAGTCTAAAGATTAAGCTGCTGTACCAAAATGACTAGGCAGATGAAAAATAGTGGTATGTGGCATGGGATGGACTCTGGGTATGAGGAAAAACTGAGGGTTTTTCCAGGAGATGTGAGCATTTGAATCAGTAAGTCAAGTAGACTGTCTGCACCCGTGTGAGCAGGCATCATCCCATGCACCGAGACCCCCTACAACAGAAAACTTGAGGAAAGGCATTTCTATGTTTTATTGAACCTGGGCATTCAACTTTATCCTTGACCCTGTGGGCTCATGTCCTTGAGCTTCCAGGCTTCAAGTCTGATAGGTGCAGCCCAACGATTCTTGTGCATTGGTCTTGGACTAGGGGTGATAGTGCTGGTTCCTGCTCTCAGATCAGAGGATTTGAGCAAATTACACCAGAGTTCACTGAGACAGCATATCATAGGACCACCTGGCCTCCATAGTCACAGGAGGGTTGTATGCCAGTAAATCAAATATAAGGTGAAATGTTGTAAATGGTAAATACATTTCATACACATAACCCACTGAACATCAGAATTTGGCTTAGCTAACCTTAACTGTACTTTGAACATTTACACTGGCTTACAGTTAAACTATCCAATAAAAGCCTATTTTATGATAATATGTTGACGGTAAGGGTCATTTATTGAATAGTTTGCTGAACCAGAAAACTAGGATGACTTTGTGAGCACACTTTGTAAGTGTGTAAGACTGAAAATGAGTAAGTTGAACCAGCAAATGCCAAGTACTGTCTGCATATCCTATTAGTTCAGCTTCTCTGGAGATTCCTGCATGATATAGAAAGATAGAGAACAATCTGGATTTGCTGCTGGATTTTTCACAGGGTAATTAGGGCCTTTGCCTGACAGGCTGTAGCTGAAGAAAATGGTTCCTTCACACCCTGGGACTTTTCAGTGTCTGGGCTATCAGTGAGAAAGTTAATAGTCTCTCCTTAGGGGTGAAAAGGGAAATGAGAGATGAATTATGTTTCATAAAGTAGATATCTGGATCACAGAATTTTTGAACTGAAAAGGGTATTAGAGAGAATCTAATTTAAATGTCTCTTTCTGCAAAAACAGCCTTGAGATGGAGAAATAAATTGCCCAACACAGCTTGGCAATGGTAGAACAAATAATTAAATCCAGATCTCTCCATTCATGGTCAATATTGTGTTCTCTTATCAACTTTAAGTTTCAAAAAAATAACACTCTTCATCATTTCCTTGACTCATGTTGAGGATAACTTTAGGAAATCACTATAGATTATTTCATGTCTAGATAAAATTCTTGAAGATTTTGGAGCAGTTTTCAGTTAACAATCTTAGCCAGGAATACTGGGCTGTCCACCATCAGGACAGCCTAAAGAACACCTTGGGGAAGGTGAAAATGGGAATCTTGGTCCCACTGATGTGGCCCATACCATATGGTGCCTGTATAGTCCAAGGTTGCACAGGGTTAGACATCCCTGGTGTAAGGGCACACTGTTAGCTTTGTGATTGTGGCTAAGTTATGTGCCTTCTTCATGCCTCAGTTTGTGAGGTATAACTAATAAGACCATCGATATTCTCAAGAGGTGAGTCTTTAGAGTGAAAACACCACTCTGGCTGTGCTTGGAATCCCCCAGAAGTGTACACCTGAAACAGCCCTGGGTTTCTAAAGTGGAATTTGGTACTATGTAATGAAAGCATGACAGCCTACCTGTAATTGGTGTAGCATTTCTGTGTCTCAGGGCCAAGATGAGCTCCCACGTGCCTAAGAGGGACTCTGAGGGGGTACACTTCCAAGTTTAAAGAATTCACCTTCTTAATGTTAGGAAGCATGCCAAACAAGCATATTCTGCCAGGCTGGAAGGGTCCAACAAACACCACCCTTTCTGATTCTAGCATTGGTAACAGTGTGTCTTGTCTTGCACTATAAGTAGTAAATGTACTGGAAAATGCATGCATCTCACCTCTGTTGACTTGAGAGTACCAGGATTTCTACTTGTTTCATTTGCTACTTTGTACAGTACCTAATCTGATAGAATAAATACTTGTTGACTGAAACTTGGAAATGATGTGGGAAGCTAGACGGTCCTTTTTGCATTGTGTGTGTGATATGGCTATGAGGCACTAGAAAGAATAGTGCATATATATATATATATATATATATATATATATATATATATATATGTGTGTGTGTGTGTGTGTGTGTGTGTGTGTGTGTGTGTACACATATATATGCATTGATTAATAAAAATAGCAAGTAAAAGGTTAGAATTTTTGAACTTGATGATAATGTTTATGAGAAATGTAGAGTTACTCACCTATTCACATTTATCAGGGAGAAAATTTTTATCTTTTTCCTCTGTGGATATTTCTGGAAGCACTGTGCATTTTACGTCAGGTTAGTTACTGTTCTCAATTGTAATTAGGGAATATGATTCAGGCTATGTGTAGGTGGTTGATAAATCAATAGCTGGCTCATTATGAATGTTCATTTCATAGGATCTTATGACATTTCATGGAAGACTACAGATCCAGTGTTAGGTGGTATGATGCACAAACCTTTTAGTTAAAAGAAATATTCCCTTGCTGGAAGGCTTTTAGGTGGTCTGACTGCAATTCCAGACTGAAATCCCTATTGAGAGCTGAATGGCTACATTTACTTAATTCCAGTTCTAAATACATGTTCTAAATACGAGATCATGTTTCTAATGAAGGCCCATTCTGCCGTGGGCCTATTTATACAATGAGTCATTGGTATGTTCGAGGGAGGGTACTTCTGCTTTGAAGGTCTATGCTATTACGGTTTTCTCCATTTCCCAGCTAGCTCTCACTATTTTCTGTAACTATATATCCCAGGCATTTGAGCCAACCATTAGGTTCAGCCATTAAGGTTAGACTCATGCACTTACCTCCAAAAGCAAGTTTCTGTGTGGTAAAGGCCGGTGTGGGGAGACTATAACCTCCTCTGGCTATTGTAACAGCATCATCTGTGATCTAGACTCTGAAGTGAGACATTCCTTAGCATTCTACCAAGGATGCCTATTACTGCTGGCACATTAAAAACTAGAAAAATAAATAAATCCAGAGTTGAGGGGGGAATGACATGAACTGTCCTTTTAACAAGGGATATCGCTGCCTGATAGGATTGGAGGGGAGCAACTGTCTCTTATTATTGCAGAGAGGCTGACCTCCCCTTAGAACAATACCACAAGCATCTTAAGAAGCTACCACGAGGAAACAACCTGCCCACCTCCTCCTCCACTCCCTGCAAGTGCAGTGTGCCAAAAAATGCATTTTAAAAGACTCTGGCATAGAAAAACAACTCAATGCAGTGGGAAAAATCAATTTGGTCTTTGTATGAGATAAACAAACCAGCCAGCAGCTATTCTTTACTTACAGCATGATTCCTTTCCATCCATCTTTCAAAAGGCTGAACAAAATGTAGCTATATTCATTTCTCTCTGGTGGACTCCAAGGTAAACTGTTCTGAATTTTATTTAAGGTAATTCAACAAGAAAAACCAGCCAATTTCCCTCACCTGTTGGGAGCTGTGCCTGTCATGTTCAACAGGCTTTCATAGGCGATTCATCAGGCCATTAGAACTTAGTCTATTGTAGCCCTGCAGTCAACCCTTTCCACACTCAGTGGGGCCCAGAGTTCAGCTTTGAGTCTGCAGCTTCATGGAGCCGGGTTTGTGAGTCCAGAGCAGAGTGTATGTTTATTTTGTGGGTGCCTGGATTGACTCCCTCTTTTCTTGAGCTCTGCTGTGCTATTTGGCTGCACAAGAAAGCTCACTGCATTGTTTGGGTATAAATAACTCTCTCTCCCTTCTTGGTGCAAAGTTCTGTTCAAAGCTTGTTATGGTGATATTTTATTTGTACTGAAATGTGACTTGTAAGTTAATAAATAAAGTTGCCTGGGGGTCAGAGCTATTAGCAAGCCATAGCGAAAGCTGAGTGGTGGTGGTACATGCCTTTAATCCCAGCACTTGGTAGGCAGAGCTAGGTAGACCTCTGTGTGTTCAAGGATACAGCCAGCATTGGAGACACACGCCTTTAATCTCAATACCAACCATAGAAGACCTGGAGGTCTGTACAGACAGGCAGTGACTAAGAGGTCATGTGCTTGGGTTTACAACCAATGAGAAGGCAGAACAGAAACTCTATTAAAAAAAGACAGACACAGGAAGTAGGTCTCTTTCAGAGAGGTACAGCGACAGTGAAGGGTAAGGTTTTTAGCTCTTAGCTATTGCTCTGACCTCTTGGCTTTCATCTCTGTATTGGCTCTGTGTTTCTTATTTAATAAGATGGTTGGTTACATCCACAGCTTATGTTCTATGTCTGTCCAAGAGCTGCTCAAATATCAAGGTTTTTATTTTTCTTATCCAGTAAAGGCTCCCTCGTTCTCCAAACAGCTGCTGATGCAAACCTCGCCCCACGCAGACATAAAGTCTGACTTTCCCAAGAAACAGTATACTGGGAGCCCTCAGCTCAAGTGGCCTTTGCTCTAGTGTCAGGTGGCTCTTTCACATTGGTTTGGTGTCATTTCACTTCCTGGATTCTAGAACTCCCACCTGGACCCAGCATGGTTAGCTGCTTCTCCTTGGCTTGCTCTTGGTCAACTAGACTCAAAGGATGCTCAGATGAGAGCTTGATCCATGTGCAGCTGGGGATAGTGAATTTATTTTCCATCTTCCACTGCAACTTTGCTCACAAGTTGTGTATTATATGTCAGTTGATAAATTAACAAGAAAGTTTCATTTTATTAAAATGTATCCATAATGTTTACATTGATTTAATTAATTTTTTCCCTTCTGAACAGTTAGATAATTACTTTCTGCTCTTTTCTTATACATACAATAATATGAATGGTCTACAGTATAAACATGGCCTATTTATAATGGGAACACTTTGGTTTCAGCAAATATTTGCTAAAGCATGATTTTAATAAGTAGATACATAAATGCTAGTTAGTCAATTTCCAGTGGTTGGAATTTATATTGTACTTCCAATATTTTCTTATCACAAGCTGTCTTTACTATTCCTATGTACAAAGTTTGGCTGACATTTCAGGCTATTTGCTTATGATAAACTTAGGTTTAGAGTTAATGGGTCAAAGGGCACAAGCATTTTTCAGATTATTCATACTATGTCACCAAATAGCTCTTGGATAAATTATTTATACTTCCATTAGCACTGAATGTGATTTCCTATTTCATTACACTTTTATCAGAATTACTATTGTTTTGATAATTTAATATGTTGAGATAATATTGCATTAGTGTTTTAATTTTTTACTTCCTTATTACCTTGCAAGGTTTTCTTTTGGTAGGAGTAGATTTTCTTGTGGTGGTCTCCAACATGCCAATAATGTGTTTTGCCCCCAGCCAAGTTCCAAATAAGATTATTATTTTGTAAGTTTGTGTGTACCTGTAAATTTCTCTCTCTCTCTCTCTCTCTCTCTCTCTCTCTCTCTCTCTCTCTCCATATATGTGTGTGTGTGTGTGTGTGTGTGTGTGTTCCTCTGTATGTATGTATGGGTACACATGCTCATAGGTGCCCAGTTGCCACACCCAGTTGACATTTATGTTAATTTTGAGGATCCAAACTCCTGTTCTCACACTTGCACAACAAATGTTTTACCCACTGCCCCATTTCCTCTGACTCAAGATTAACTTAAAAAATTTATTTAGATACAAGATATTTATTTAGATACAAGTTGAAATTTATTAATTAAAAGAGCAGAAATACAAATAATAAATTGAAAGTATATTCAGCAGGCATTTTAACCTTTTGTGAATTATATAAATAGTCATATTCTTTGCTTAATTGCATTATTTGCCATTGTTATATAGTGGCTTTTTAGATTTTTTTCAGTTTGGATTGAATGTATAGTATTTTAAGAATACTTCCCTGGACTGATGAAATGCTTCAGTGAGTAAAGGCACTCATAGCCAAATCTGACAGCCTGAGTTTGAGCCCCATAATCTACATGGTGGAAGGAAGGTATTGACCCCTGCATGTTGTTCTCTGATTGCCACCTGTGGGTACATGTGAACACACACACACACACACACACACACACACACACACACACACACGCATATGGGGTGGGGGAGTGTCGGACTATTTTCTCATTACTAGGCATTTTTGCTGTGTGTTTTTTTTTGTTTGCTGTATACTTCACCCTATGTCACAATCATCTGATATGGTGACATTTTGAATTTGCCTGTCATTTTCCTTTTATTGCTTTTGTGCTTTGATAGTCCTTGTTCAGATATAAGATATGCATTGATTTAAAATATCTAGTTATTTAATATACTTGTACTCAATTTTTGATAATGATAAACTTAAGTTGAATTTTACTAGAGAAAAAATGCTACCAATTTTTCAAAGAACTTACACAACTATAATTTTTTTCTGAATTTGATATTAATTTATCATTTTCATGTGGGAAATATATGATATATTTGGATGTCCATATTTTTTCTTTCTTTTCATGGTACTGAGGTCCTTATGCAGGCCAGTCAAACAGTCCATCACTGAGCTATACTGCCAATGATATCTTTTTCTGAACTATCTATTCTAGTTTATTAATTCATCTATCTCCATGTGTGCTGTAGTATAGCATTTTAATTTTTAGAGCTTTACAATAATTTCATTATGGACAATGAACATATACAAATACAATTCTACAATCCCATCTACTTCTCACTCAGCTTCTATAACTGTCAGTTCATGAGCAATCTTTTTGGTATCTGCCCTTCTAAGCACTTCCCTTCTCCAGTAGGTTTTTAAACACATCTCAGTCATTATAACATTTCATCTGTAAATGTTTCAGTATGCTCATCTGAAAGATAATTTTAAGAGAAATAGTCACAATGCTTTCCCCCCACATCTACAAATCTACCAATTTATAATGATGTCTTAGTGTGTGTGTGTGTGTGTGTGTGTGTGTGTGTGTGTGTGTGTGTTGCTAAAGACCAAACCCTAGGACTTTCACTTAGTAGACAAATGCTCTACCGATGAGCTACACTCCTGTCCCTAAAATAACTTCTTAATAACAGTGTGTGATAAGCATCCATTATAATACCAATGTTTCTTACTTTAAACTTCTCATTTAAATTAGAATCCCAGTCACATCTGCATGTTGCAATTAGTGTTTCTTAAATAGTTTTTTTTTTGCTTAAACTAATTGCTAATAAATTTGCTTCATTTATATTATAAAGTTTCCCAAGGATTTACACTTTGATTTCCCACTAACCTCATTTTCTTCCTGTAAACTTGAAACCAATTTCTATCACAAAATTGCTATGGAAATTAAAGACACAAAGTATGCATATCCTATAGTGTAATCGCACTAGGTTAGTGATTCATAAATGTAATTTATCCATGCAATTATAATTATTGATACGCTCTTGAGGCTGTTTAAAAAACATAGCAAAAACTATCTCATTAGTTTGTCACTATTGATTAAGATTTATGAACTTTTTCTTACTTCTATTATTGAGTTTATAATTTTTTGGCCCATTTTTGTTTAAAGTTTTTAAGGAAATCATCAGTTTCATTAACATTCTTAAAATTTTTAGTGTATCATTTTTGCATTACATTTACTTGTGATTTCTTTAAAATGCCTTTAAATCTGTCATTAAATCCAGGTAGTTTTATTTCTTAAATATTGGGGGGGATACTTATTTATTTTTAAATTTGAGGTGGTAGTTTCATACATGCATACAATATATTTTGACTACTCTCCTCATGGCCCTCTCTTATCTCCCGCTCCTCCCTACCAACCCCCTTCATCTCAACCAGGCTTTTCTCCAGATAAATAACTTTCACTTTTGTTTAATGACACATTTAGTTTAACCAGGGCCATGAGTGTGACTCCTGGATTGGAAGTATCTATCGGAGCCTGGTAGGGTCATCAGTGGGTTCATAATTGAAGACAATGATGCTCTGCCTGCCCCCTGCCCTAACTCTGTCATAGATAGTCTGGCAGAGGGGTAGGGCTCCTCCGTTTGCATCTGACTGTTAGTGGGCCTGTTATTGTGCAGATCCAGTGCAAGCATCTGCAGCTGCAATGAGTCTCTAATTGGATGGCTGTGTCTTACCCAGAAGATGCTATTTCTCAGCCCTTCTTCCTATTTTCTGGTTCTTACATTCTTCTACAGTGTTCCTTGAACCTTAAAGAGGATGGTACAAATGACTTGTTTAGGACTAAGCACATCCATACCCTTTGTTCTTATCACCTTGTGCATCCATGAATCTCTGCCTTCACCAATTCACTGGAAATCTGAAGTGCTCTGATTAAGTCAGAGAGTAGCGTTTATCTATGGCTACAAGCATACATATTTAGAAGGCAACTTGACATTTTACATTTATTATTCTGGAGCCTTCAGGGCAACATGACTATTTCTTGAAACAACTACATATGATGAAAATCATGAATAATAAATTGGGTCACTTTGTATGTTCCTTTGTAAAATAAGTGTGTGCATATATAAAGAGGTCCTTTCCTCTCACATCTAGGCTTGAAAACCTGTTAAGTTTGGTGCCAAATTATCAAGTTTATTGTCGTGTTTTTAAAGAAAATGGCCCACACAGGGAATGGCACTATTAGGAGGTGTGGCTTTCTTGGAGTAGGTATGGCCTTAATGGAGGAAGTGTGTCACTGTGGAGGTGGGTTTTGAGGTCTCATGTATGCTCAAGCCACACCCAGTATCTCAGACTGCTTCTTGTTGCCTGAATATTCAGATGTAAAACTCTCAGCTCCTTTTTTCAGCCCCATGTCTGTCTGCACACTGTGTTGCTTCCCACAGTGATGATAATGGACTAAACCTCTGAATTATAAGTGAGCTGCCCCAATTAATGTTTTCCTTTATTAAGAGTTGCTGTGGTCATGATGTCTCCTCATAGCAATAGAAACCCTCACTAAAACAAAAGATGTTGGTACTGGGAATGGGGTATTACTAAGAAGGGCCTGCTTTGCTTCAGAGGAATTTGGATTTGTTTGGGTTAGGAAAGCAGTGGAATGGCCGTACCAGTAGGAGCATGGAAGACGGTGGGGCTAAGAATGATTTGAACTGTGGGGGGCTGGCTCAAGAGGTTTCAGAGAAGAATTTTAGTATGTTGCCTAGAAATCATTCTTGTGATATTTTGGTGAAGAATGCAACTGCTTTTTGCCCTAGTCTAAAAAGTTTGCCTGAGGCTAAAGTGAAGAGTTTTGGATTAATTCCATTGACAGAGGAAATCTCAAAATAGGCTAGTATAGACTCTGTTGTGTGGTTACTAGTGTTAACTCTAATGAAGATATATAATGAAAAGGAGCAAGATGAGCAAGGAAAAAATATTTAAGGAGAAAAGGAGCACCAGGAAGTGGGATGGAGCTAAGTCATGTGTCAAGGAGATAAACAGATTAGGAAATAGAATAAAGGGAGTGGTGACCTCATGGCAAGAGCCCACCTTGCGCACTTTCGAACCTTGTGTAAAGGAATGAAAGAAAAGCCTAGATCTGGGTGTAGTGATGCATGCCTTTAATCCCAGCACTTGGAAAGCAAAGGCTGGTAGTTTGAGGCCAGCTTGGTCTACAGAGCAAGTTCCAGGAGAGCCAAGCTTAGGCAGGGAAGGAAACCATCAAAAACAGAAAGCTGATGAAGATATAACTGAACAAGGGGCCATGTTCCAGCCCAGGCAACCAGCAGAACTTGGTTCTGGTTTTAGAGTTAAGGACAGAAGAAAGGGGTTATGGAATTTGCCTCTGTGTTTAAGGAAAGCCTCTGAGGCCAGGCTTGTGTCAAGGGTTTCCCTGAACAGAGGCCGAGAAAGATAATTTTGTGAATCTGTGAAGGGGAAGCCTGGATTGCCTTGGAGACCCTAACATATTAGAGATGCCAGAGTCATGGGATACCTGCTGAGGAGAGCTGCTAACAGGGAGGGGAACCAGCCCAAGAGAAAGAAGTGTGTTGCAGTCAACAAAGCTGAAAGGAGCTGGAAATCTGTGGAACATCTTGATGTCAGACATGGAGACGCAGAGTTTGGAGTTTTCCCAGCTGGTTTTTGGTCTTGCTTTGTCTAGTATTTCCTCACTATGCTCCTTTCCCTACATTTTGTAATGGTAATGTATATCCTGTGCCATTATATATTGGAAGTACATGATCTGTTTTTTATTTTTATTTTACAGGGGATTACAGTTAAGAGATTGTATGAACCTCAGAAGAGACTTTGAACTTTAGATTTTTAAGTAAGTTTGAAACTGCGATAGACTATGGAGACTTTAGAAGTTGGAATGGATGCATTTTTGCATTGTGATATGGCTGTAAGCCTTTGGGGGCCAGGGAGTGGAATGTGATGGTTAGGAGGTGTGGCTCCCAGCATGCAGGCTGTGTCCCAGTCTGGTGGCATTTCGTGGTTATCCCTCATTGTCTGGGCATGAACTCTGATAGTGACCAGAAACTGACAGCTCCTGTTGCTAGGCCCTCAGGCAGACTCCAAGTGGGCTCATAAGGAAGTATATTATGTGCATGCCTTGGCTTGAGCTATTTTCCTCAACCCTATGGACTTGTCCTACTACATCTGTTGCCTGTATATCAAAATGTAAAAACTCTTAGCTCCATCTTCAACCCTATGTCTGCCTGCATGCTGCCTTGCTTCCTTCCATGAGGATAATGGACTAAACCTCTGAACTGTAAGAAGCCACCCAGTTAAATGTTTTCCTTTGTAAGAATTGCCATGGTCATGGTGTCTCCCAACAGCAATAGAAACCCTAACTAAGACATTTATTATACCAGTAGCTTAAATGATTTCAACAGAGATAACTAAGAGCGTGTTATGGGTGTAGGGAATGGTAATAGGGATAGACTACAAACCAGTGTGCTTAGCTGATTTCAGTCACGTGCTTGGTTGGTTACAACCAACTCTAAATAGATGGAGCTTGTGGATTGTGTTGCTTAACTGTTTCTGTACTCAGGGTCCTGAAATATTCTAATGTCAAATAAATGTTAGTGATCTTATCTATAATCCTGCACTGGGCCAACTTATCCAGACAGTGGAAAATGAAATTCAGATGCTCTTTTCTGCTGAGTATGACTTAGGACAATTTCTCCGCCTACATTTAATTTTTTTTCTTTCAGGAATTTGGCAGAGGAACAAGCATCAGATGCCTGATGACATACTTCAATGTGGTTGAGGCCATCAATCAACTGAGTTACAGAATGATGTGAAGAACAGTTGTAAGTATTTGTCTTCCTAATTCTCCTTACTGATCAATAAAAGCATTTTGATTGTTTGCATTGAATGGTTGTGTGCACCATTGCTTTGAAAACGTACTAGCATCTGTTTTGGTTCAGTTTAATGTATAGGGAAGATATTCCGTCCCTGTTGTTGGACATTTCCTTCCTCACACCCTACCCCATCAAGTATGAAGCTCACATTCTCATACTTCCCATTTTACTTACCAAATTCTCAGCTGATGCAAAGCTCTGGTCACCCAAACACAAGTATAATTGGGAGGACAGTGGAGCATTGGGGGGTAAGTAGTGATATTAAAATGCGCCTTCATTGTTTGGATGGCATGAAACTCTACGGTAGCTTTATATGCTTAGCTCTTCTTACTTTATTTCTGGCCACCTGCTTTTTGAGAAAAGAAAACAAGAACGGTGAAGGGGATGAACCTATAGGAGTGAGGATGTGGAACAGAGTAAGAAAACGGGAGGAAATGTTTGAAATTCAGGAGTCAAAACATCTTGCTGCTATTTGTGACTCAAATGTTAAAGTCATTTCTGGAAGCTGAATGTTATCCCATTCCTATTCACAGTCAGAATTCAAAGAGAGATTGTCATGCATGCAATTTTCCTAAGTATCTGGCTTTTAAATTCAGGGCACTGGATACTTTTTAGGGCAGGGTGAGCTTTCCGTAAATTGGCAAGTTGGCACTGTTTCTGACTTAAGCTCATCCTGCGCTCTGTCTTGTCCCCCCCCTTACCAGGAAGTGTTGATATATGCCTATGTCATGTGTATATAAAAATTTAGAGCCTCAGATATATTCACATTTATATAAAGTTTCACTGTTCAATAAGACAGCCTCTAGCCACATGTGATTATTTAAATTAATTTAAATTTGTTTCTGTTACATAATTAGTCATTTCCCAAGCGCTCAAAAGTCACATGTAGCTAGCTAGTAGCTTCTACATCAGAGAGTAAAGATGCAGATATTTCAATCCTCTTGGGGTTAGCTGCTAGCTGCATAGGAGGAACCCACTAGATGTTCTTGTTGCTTTGTGTATTGTCTTTCCTTAGGGCACAGTTCACAAAGACTAGCAGGATGACTCTCAGGAATGAACTTCATATCAACCAATGGGGTGTATTCCCCCTCCTCCCTGGTCACAAATTCTTCATCAGCAACATCACCTACATGTAATGCATCTACTATTGTTCCCTAATGAAAGGTTTGGGGTTCTGGGTCAGGATAGGGAGCTCCCCTACTGTCTAGAAAGCTGAAAAAGAAATGGGGGGATGGGGTTTCTTGGGCACTCCTCAAATTAGAGTCATAGTTGTCCCTCTAGATTGACAGATGATCCAGCAAAACTGGAGTTCACTGTTCCACATCTTTTTATCTTGAACTGATCTGCCTTTCTAGCAAGCCTTACTACTCATTGTAAAAGGAAACAAAAACAGTTAACATATATAATCCATGGTGGTTTTAAAATGTAGCTTGAAGCAACACTTTAAGCAACTCTTAAGGTGACTTCTATCCTTTACTCTTGGGTAGTTGTCAATCATTGATATTGTCATTGCTACGTTCTCCTAAAGATCACATCAGTAAAACATGGATGGCACTTGAACACATGGTGTGACTTATGTGAATGGTGACAGAGAGGGTGACTGATGTGCAATGAGTTTGGCTGTTACGGCTGTGTCTTAGCCTCTGGTACAGTTGCTTGAGGTCAATAATCTCACAGTCATTCCTGCTCTCCCTCTAAGTGCCCCATAAGTCAGTTCCTGCTAACCTGATGTTATCCACTACTGAGGCCCCCTCCTCCTGAGTTTCTTCCACGTCCTCCATCTGCCTCCTGGCTTAGGTGGTTCATTTTGCATATAGATCATTGTGAATGGACAAAACTTCCCCTTGGGTTAGTATGAGAAACTTTTAAAATCAGAAACCCCGCCACCCAAATCTGTAAAGAGGAGGTCAAACCTAGAATCTAGAGATCTCCAATTTATAAAAGAATCTATGTATATCAGTTGATATAAACTGGTGATTATAGTTTAAATGAACAGCCTCTAATTCCTTATGATGAACGTCTGTGGATTAAGTCTGCAATATCTATTGTAAGCTTTACTATCATGCTCTGTCACAGAAGGTTCATCCCTTGAAGATGTTTTTAGTTTTAGTCGTAAGTTGCTGATCATCCCAGGAAGCCTCTGATTTCCCTAGAGTTCTCAGATTTAGCTTTCTGGCCTGCCTGGTCTCTTCACAAGGTTTGTTGTTCCCTCTGCTCTGGTGGGCAAGGGGTGATGCAGAAATGATAAAGCATTGCATTTGCTATTATCAGAGAATGAAACTAGATAGTCTTTAAAACTTTAAAGTGTGTGAGGACCAGGCATGGTGGTACCTGCCTGGTATGTTCCAGTATGCAGGGAGCAGAGAAATGAAGATTGCTATTAAGTTCAGGGCACCCTAGTCTACATAGAAAGTTCCAGGCCAGTCAAGGCTATACAATGAGACCATATATTCTGAAAACCAAAATAATTTAACTGTATGACTAAAGGATTCTTCCTTTTTACCCTTTCTCATTAATTATCACTCTGATTTGCAGTTTAAACACAGATGGAATCAGAGCATATGCCATGCTATTTTTTTCCGTAGTATGTTGGTCTTTTATCTGGACTCTTTTGGTCCAGCTCCAGCTTTGTGGCTAAGCTTTAATGGAGAAGAACCTGACACAAGACTGTAGAAATGATGATCCTGGCTCTTCTAGATTTATTAATATCTTAAAGAAGTTTAAATATATTCTGTCTCCAAGGATAGTTTTAAGCATGCCTTCTTGAGCATGAAGGTAGATGGCAATTCTTTTGGCACACTTGGTTTATTCCACCATGAGTGTTTTGTGCCTTGTCTTAAGGCAGAAGAATGAAGTGAAACATTTTAGAGAAGATAACTTTATTGGTTAATTTAGTAAAAATACGTTTTTTTTTTTTTCTAAAAAGACAGGGTCTCCTTAATGTAGCTCAAACCTGTCCTAGAACTTGAGATCCTCCTGCCCCTGACTCTTGAGTGCTCAAATTACAGACATAAGCCATCAAATCTGGCACTTAATTCAGCATTCTTAATACAGCAAATGTTGATGGCATGAAGACATAATAAACAGCATTCGTTTGCCTAAGCTCCCAGCTATTTGTATTCGCATAGGACCTGTCTGTGTAGGTTTAATGCAGGTCGAACTTTCTTCCTCTTGGTTTCATTGTATATTAAACAGTTCAGAAGGAAACATCACTTGGGAGATGTGGGAGATTCTAGGTCCATTTATCAATTGGTGGTCATTGTTGGTGCCTCAAAGACATCTTTTTACCATCAACTTCTTTCGAAACTCAACTGTTGCTAGAGTTTTGGGATGTTCTGTATGTCAAATGTGTTGCTCTGATTGGTTAATAAATAAAACACTGATTGGCCAGTAGCCAGGCAGGAGGAAGTATAGGAAGAACAAGGAGGAGAAGAATTCTGGGAAGTGGAAGGCTGAGTGAGGGAGACACTGCCAGCCACCACCATGACAAGCAGCATGTGAAGATGCCGGTAAGCCATGAGCCATGTGGCAAGGTATAGATTTACAGAAATGGGTTAATTTAAGATATAAGAACAGTTAACAAGAAGCCTGAGCCATTAGGCCAAACAGTTTAAATAATATAAGCATCTGTGTGTTTATTTTATAAGTGGGCTGTCGGACTGCTGGGGGTTGGCGGGACCTGGAGAGAAAACTCTCCAGCTACACTCAACTCTTAGAGTTAGCTACAATCTTTTTTTAAAATTTATTTTATAATTTACATATCAGCCACGGATTCCCCTGTCCTCCCTCCTCCCGCCCCCACCCTCCCCCCAGTCCACCCTCTATTCCTATCTCCTCCAGGGCAAAGACTCCTCTGGGGATTCAGCTCAACCTGGTAGATTCAGTCCAGGCAGGTCCAGTCCCCTCCTCCCAGGCTGAGCAAAGTGTCCCTGCATAGGCCCTAGGCTCCAAACAGCCAGCTCATGCACTGAGGACAGGTCCCGGTCCCACTGCCTGGATGTCTCACAAACAGTTCAAGCTAATCAACTGTCTCACTTATCCAGAGGGCCTGATCCAGTTGGGGGCTCTTCAGCTATTGGTTCATAGTTCATATGTTTTCACTAGTTTGGCTATTTGTCCCTGTGCTTTTTCCAATCTTGGTCTCAACAATTCTTACTCATACAATCCCTCCTCTTTCTTGCCGATTGGATTCCTGGAGCTCCACCTGGGGCTTGGCTGTGGATCTCTGCATCTGCTTCCATCAGTCATTGGATGAGATTTCTAGCACAACAGTTAGGGTGTTTGGCCATCCTATCACCAGAGTAGGTCAGTTCTGGCTTTCTCTCGACCATTGCCAGTAGTCTATTGTGGAGGTATCTTTGTGGATTTCTGGGGACCCCTCTAGCACTTTGCTTTTTCCTATTCCCATGGCTACAATCTTATTAGTATGAACAGAACACCATTTGAAGAAACTTTAAAACAAAAATAAAATAAATTAGGTAGTTAGGAATAGCAAGTGTTTCTATGTCTGTGATATAGATTTTTATGTCAGAATATCAGTAAAAAGACCACACAAGCGAATAACTATAGGCTTTCATGCCTGCTTATGGAACATTCCCCCTTCCTGAAATACTTCTTTAATTGTTTACCACCCAAGAAGTTTTGGTACTTAATTCAAACTCTTTATTTCCTCTAGTATTGGACTCTTCAAATGGCTCATTTTGAAGAGCTTATTTGGGTCTCTCTTAAGACAACAGGGAAAAATCTATGGCAAGTACACTCTCTGGTTGTATGGTAAAAACACTCTTCTTTGGAAGCAAGTGTGTTTAGAATATGCACCTCAATGGTGCATGACTCATTATCTAGCCTTGTGACGGAGAGTTAAGGTTCAAATTCATGATCTATTTATCCTGCACTATAACTCAGTTTGAGATTGCCTTTAGATTCCTGCTTATTCAGGGACTGCTTCAGTAGTATTTATGGCTGCACATTATCTGCTGGGTAGATTCTTGATGATTAATCACATAATCACAGAAGTGAAATAATAATTGATTCCCTCAAGTGTTTTATTTTCTTGATGGAGCTCTTGTTGTCTGAGTGGTTAAATGGGAGTCTGGGAAGGAATTCAGCAGGGACCAAAATCCAGATTCCTTGATATCCATTCAGTCTCCATTTACTTACTCCATCCCTCAGTCTGTGCTCTAGCTTCATTTGTTCATCAGTCATTCATTAATTCTCTATGTATTGAATCCTGATCTTAAATGATTCATGTTCGGAACTTATTATGAATTATTAGTAAACCAAGTGTGAATTTACAAAACAATCATAATGCCTTGCAGTGGGATTTACTTTTGACTCAATACACAGAGGCCAAAGGACTGATACTCTTATGTTCAAATAAAAGTAAAGGAGAAGATACTAGGCTTTCCCCTAGCCACAGAGAAGCAGCACCAAGCCCATGTATAATGTCTCAGGCCTTTGCCTTTGACATCTTTTGCCATTCTGGAAATAGGCCCATCAGTCTGCTCAGTTATGCGACCAGTAGGTCAGGCCCTTGCTCAGCATCTCTTCCCTGAAGACAGCAGAGCCCAGAGCCAGCTTGTCTGTCGCTCCAAGTGTGATCCCCCTGCTTGGGGCATGCAGAGGGGAGGCAGACTTCAAAGGCGCTTTCTGTCTGTTGAAAGGCACAGTCTGGAGCAGGGTGGCTGCCAAGTGCACTGCGGGGACCTTCGTTTTGTTTGGCTTGTGGTCAAGCAACAATGGAACAACAGGTTAAATGTGAGTAATGGGCTACCCTGACTCATAGAGCTTGTCAGCAGCTGGGGAGAGACCGTGTCTGGAGGATGGGCAGGAACCAACACGAGCTTCTCAGTCAAGAATCTATTTCCCGAGCCAATTTGTGACCCTGAGCACGCATGATTTATTGATTTCTATCTAGAATTGATTCTAAAGTTTTAAACAGGCCTCTGACACTTCCTGCCTTTGTGCCAGGGATGGATCACTTAATTAATATTCAAACTCAGTGTCACAGGCTGGCCATTTCTTCAGCGGGCTTGAATGGAGTGAAACCTGAGGTGGCTGAATAGATCAGGGTATCACTCTTAGTGATTTTATTCTTGGCAGCAGCAACACTATGAAGAAAATACCTGACAGTGTGTGTGTGTGTGTGTGTGTGTGTGTGTGTGTGTGTGTGTCTGTGTGTGTGTGTGTGTGTGTGTGTGTGTGTGTGTGTGTGTATGTGTATGTGGGATGTGCTGAAAAAGGCACCCCATGCAGCGATGTGCAAACACACAAGACTACATTTTCAGTTGCTTCAGCAAAGTTGTGTTCACAGTGGGCTTGCTTCTGTTGCCCCCTTTAAGGAGCCCTGGCCTGGTATAAACACTATGCTGTCTTTTGTCTATAAGCCCATGTTATGCAAATTTAAACACAGACAAATAAAAATCACTCTCCTAGAACATATGTGGATTGAAAGTTACTCCAGTGAGACTAAAGTAAATAATTAAATTCAGTCTTATACATGCTGAAATTCTGTAATAACCCATTTGCTAAGATAATGAGCTCTGGATGTTTGTTATCTGGATTCACATTGGTCAAATATGGGAAATGTTTTAGCATTAAATGTCCTTAATTATGTCACCAGCCTGCGATGGCATCCCAGCCTAAAAAGCGGGCATGCCCTCTCTGTGCCCTCTTTCTGCACTCTCTCCTTCCATATTCTCTTCCCTCCGCGCAGTCTCTCTCTCTCTCTCTCTCTCTCTCTCTCTCTCTCTCTCTCCCTCCCTCCCTCCCTCCCTCCCTCCCTCCCTCCCTCTCTCTCTCTCTCTCTCTCTCTCTCTCTCTCTCTCTCTCTCTCTCCTTCTCTCTCTCTCCCAATAAAGCTCTAGAAAGGTAACCATGGCTTGTGATTCTTCCACCACCGCAACATCCGTCGGCATGGCCACTGCAGGAGGTGGCCAGCCACGAGCGCCTCCGCTTAACCAACATTAAAATTGATTATAGGACTGGAGAGATAGCTCAGTGGTTAGGAAAACTGGCTGCTCTTCTAGAGAATCTGGGTTTGATTCCCAGCACATGGTGACTCATAACCACTTGTAACTCCAGTTCTAGAGATCAAATGTCCTCTTCTGGTCCCTGCAGGTATCAGGAATGCCTGTGGTACAGACATACCTGCAGGGAAAACACCCACAGACATGAAAAAATGATCTCAAATAAAGGCCCTCTCAATTTTCACATTCCGAAGCCTGAAATGCCATACAAATAATTCAAAAGTCTGCTTGTGAGAATGACTTCCAAAAGGATGCAAAGAAGCATGTGAATAAAGTTAGGAAATAACATAGGAACAAAATTGAGCCAGGTGAGATCCTTGGAACAAACAAACAAACAAACAATGTTTGCAATGAAAAAATGCAATTAGTCAAATGCAAAAATAATAGAAAGCATTGACAATAGACTAGATTAAGGAGAAGAAAGAATTTTAGAAATGGCAGATAGGGCAGGTAGATACTGCATTTAGACATCAAAGAAAAAACAACAACAACAAAAAAAACCCTAGAAACCAATGAGGAAACCACAACTTGTAAGGATTCTGGGACATGATCAAGAGATAAAGCTAAAAATTCAAGGGATACAAACAGTACCAAGGTAGAAATTAAAGGCAAGTATTTCAAGATACAGGTATATCCAAGAACTTTTTAAAAGGACTCCAATAGCTCAGAAGATAAATGATAGTAAGATTTGCCGAACAGCAGTGAGTAAAATTAAAAAGCTTCGACAGATCGAAGGAAATATTTAGCAGAGGGCTGAGACGTATTTTAGAATGGGAGAAAATCTTTGCCAACTATATATCTGATAGAAGTTAATTTCTACAATCTGTACAGAATTCAAAATAGTAAACACTAACACGTGTGTGTGTGTGTGTGTGTGCGCACACACACACACACACACACACACACACACACGCACGCACACAAACCCCAAAAGTCAGAATGTCTATCATCAGAACAAATGGCAGCAAATGCTGGCAAGGATATTTGGAAAGATGACCTTCACGTGTTCCTGGTGGGAGTGCAAGCTTGTGTAGAGACACTATGGAAATGAGTATGGATGTTTCTCAAACTACCTGAACCTAGACCTACCCTATGACCCAGTTACACCACTCCAGCATACATGTCCTCAAAGCTGCACAATTCACAAAGCTAAGAAGTGGAACCAGCCTAGATGTTCATCAACATATGAACAGGTAAAGAAAATACGCTACATATACCCAACGGAATTTCACTTACTGCTCTGAAACAGTGAAGTCGTGACATTTGCAGCAAAGCAGACGGAGTAGAAAATGGTTACATTAAAATGAGCCATGTTTGAAAAGATATATGCCACATGTTTTATCTGATATGCAGATCCCCAGATTTTAATTTGTATATATGTGTATACATTCATGGAAATGAAGATAACGAAAGTTGAAAGTTGAAAGAGAAAGGGTCTGGAGAGACGGCTCAGAGAGATGTCCTTTGCAGATGACCCGAACTCAGTTCCCAGCACTCATTGGACCTGAGTTCAATTCCCAGCACACATATGGTGGTGCACAACCATATCTAACTTGAGTTTCTAGGTATCCAGTGTTCTCTTCTGGCCTCGGCAGGCACCAGGCACACATGTGGTGCACGGATGTAGATCCAGGCAAAGCAACCATACACATACAATAAAAAAATAAATCTCAAAAAAAAAAAAAAAAAAAGACGGGAAGAAGAAGTCTTGGTAGAGGAGAGAGTGATATAACACACATGGGACAGGAGAGCAGAGGAGCCAAGCCAGCAGGGATGGGAGTTCAATAGCACCAGAGAGTGTCATAAGCACTGTCTGCAGGCTTAAGACTCTGTATGCTTGTTAAAAAAGAAACAAAAAGCAAGAGCATAAGACCGTGTGTGGGGAGAATGGGTCACAAGGGATGGAAGGGGAAAAGCATAACGGAAAAAGAGACAAACATCCCATTTTCTCTCAGATGCATGTATGTTCTATACCATGGGAACTGGAGGGGTCTATTTGGGAGGAAAAGGAAATAGATTGGAAAAGGGAGAATGAGAAAATGCAATGGGAGAGGTGAATATGAACAATGTACATTGTCTAAATATTGCAACGAAACCTATTATTTTGTATGCTTACTAGAAGTTAATTAAAATTATAATGATCAATTATGGTACATTGGTTCTTCAAACAGTTCCAGCAAATCCATGATGGTGTCCCAACAAGGATCAGGCAGGTGGAAAGCTAGAGCTTCGCTTTCATAATAAATGATTGGTGATGAATTTAGAAGAAATGATACACCAGGAAAAATCTCTATTTTGTAGTTGCTGACATAATAAAGTATTCATCTAAACACCATTGAGGATACTGAAACTACCAGGGGAAAAGATTGCTGGAGCACAGGATATAGTATTTCAAAGCATTCTCCTGCAAATGCCTTAAAATTACTAATGGTAAATGGTACATTTGCAGTAGTGATATATTTTTTTTAACACTACTTGAGCCAGGAGATAAAAACCTGTATGTCCACTATTAGGTTAAACTGACCTTAGATATCTGATATGATATGAAGTGTTCTATACCACGTCATGCACATAAAATGCTGCACAAAGTGAGGAAATAACACAGACAAACTAAAATGTAGAAAATCTCCTAAATGACTGATGTAGACTTTTGAAAACATGCCAGTATCATAAAGATCAAAGATAAAACAACCAAGATGGCCTTCCTGGGATGAAAAAAAAAATGTGCTGAAGGTCTATGACAGCCCATAATGCAGGAGTCTGGACTGGAATATGATTTGGGGTTGAGGGAAGAGTTATCTGGGATATGAGAGAGAGAGAGAGAGAGAGAGAGAGAGAGAGAGAGAGAGAGAGAGAGAGAGAGAGACAGAGACAGAGAGAGACAGAGACAGAGAGACAGAGAGAGACAGAGAGAGACAGAGAGACAGAGAGACAGAGACAGAGAGAGACAGAGAGAGAGACAGAGAGAGACAGAGAGACAGGGAGAGAACCATGACTGAGTTCTTGTTGGGATTCTCAAAGCAACAAGATGAAAAAAAACAGCATTAAATTTTATGGATGAAAGTACTCTTCAGCAGAAAGAGAAAACCTAGTCCAGAGAAGTTAGTCAAATGATGTGGCTCTGTGTGCTTTTCACAGTTTAGGGAGAAATGCAGAGACCAAACGCAATCTCGTGTCCAGTGTAGAGATGGTTAAGGAACACTCTGGATCCTGACCACAACTGACATAATGAAAGAAGTTTAGACAATTCCTCGAGACTTGATAGTGTCCTGCTCATAGATGCTGACCTCAGATTTCCTTCTACAGCTGTGAATATGCCAAATTTCTTCTGAGCTCATTTGGAAGGACAGTTTTTCCTTACAATCACTACATCTAATATGGCAGGTGCTTAATAAATGTATAATGTTGGTGGTAGTGATAATGTCAATAGTCTCAGAGAACACTGGAACACTGTGCTGCATAAATGTATTTATATTTACGCATGGGATGAATGGATGTATGCCTCCATACAGGGCCACAGAGGTCATCTTGTTCTGATTGTTTTAGGGACACAGACTCTGATGCCATTGGTCCAAATGATAGATCTGAGACTCAAGCCTTTGAGTTTTGTTCATTCTGCTTATCATTCACAGCACCACATCCATGTTCATCTGGAGGGAAACTTTGAGCCTGAAGGAAATGAGGGTTTCTTTTAAAATATGCTTAACTACAAAGATTAACACACAGTCAAGGAATGGTGCAATGCAGTTTGCTATGTGCCCCTGCAAGGTAACACACAAAGCAAATTTTAAAAATTAAAACAAACAATTCAGCTGGTCACCATGAATTTTTGCAGATTCATCAGCATATTCCCCTGCCTAAGTAGGATATTATGAACTTTAGTGACTCTCTCTTCAATAATTTAGACTCTCACAATGCCTGGAACTTGTATCAACCATCCTACAGCAGCATAATGGAATAGTTTTGGGATAAAACTATTGATGAACTATTATCTCTCACTGTGTGGTACAACTTTAGGGCCAACCTATCATAGGTCCTAGTTAGCTTTGTTACTATTTATTTATCTGACCTTCATTAAGAACATGATGGTGGCTGAGGAGGTTTAGAGATGGGAGAGGGGGAATTGAATTCAAGATTCTAATTACCTGGGTTCCCATCAATGTAAACTTCAAAATTTTTCTGTAATATATGTATTTCCAGGTGTTAGGGGTTTGGATAGATGTTCCCATCAGGCTACTGTTTGAAAGGCTTGGTCTCCAGTCCATGGTGCTATTGGGAGATGGTGCAGGCTTTAAGTGGAGCCTAGTTTGGATTCTTCTGGTCACTGGGGGAATGCCCTTGAGGGGATACCGGGACTCTTGACCCTCCACCTCTCTTTATGTCCAGGGGGTGGTGGCTTTTGCATATGCCCCTGCTTCATCACAGGCCCCAAAGCAATGGGCCAAACCGACTACAAAACCTCCAAAACCATGAGACAAACTTAGATTTTCCTGTTAAAATAAAGGTTTATTTATTTTTATTTTATATGTCTAAATATTTTACATGCATGCATATATATATGTGCTGTCCTGGTGTCATGGAGATCTGGAAGAGGGTGTAGGATTCCTTGGAACTCGAGTTATAAATGGTTGTGAGCTGCCATGTGGGTGCTGGGAACTGAGCCCACATCCTCTGCAAGAACAGCCAGTGCTCATAATCACTGAGCCTTCTCTCCAGCCCCTAAGCCCTTCCTTTTAAAAAATTGATTACCTCAGGTATTTTATCACAGTAATGGAATGCTGACAGTCACAGGGAGGGATTCTAAATGTGGATGCATATGGAATAAAGTGAATGCACGTGAACTTGAGAACAGAAAGAGCAAAGGTTTTAGAGTTGGGCAGTCCTGGCTTTGAATCCCAACTGTCTGTGAGACTGAGGGCCGGTTATTCTACCTGTCTGGTTTCTTTCTTATAAGATGGGTATGATAATAGAGCATAGAATTGTTGCTTGAGTTTTCCTGCCTGGCCCACAGTCAGGACAAATCTCTCTCACCTGCCAGTCCCACAGCCGCTCAGACCCGACCAATTAAACACAGAGACTTATATTGCTTACAAACTGTATGGCCGTGGCAGGCTTCTTGCTAACTGTCCTTATATCTTAAATTAATCCATTTCTATAAATCTATACCTTGCCACGTGGCTCGTGGCTTACCAGCATCTTCACATGCTGTTTGTCATTGTGGCGGCTGGCAGTGTCTCTCTGACTCAGCCTTCCACTTCCCAGCTTTATTCTCCTCCTTGTCCTGCCTACACTTCCTGCCTAGCCAATGGCCAATCAGTGTTTTATTTATTGACTAATCAGCAACACATTTGCCATACAGAACATCCCACAGCATAGAATTGCACAAATTGAAATGCAATGCTTGGCTTATATTAGGCATTCTGTTCATTTTTGTTTCCTAAATTCTCTACCCAGTCATATACAAGGGGTGACTCAAGTAGATGGCTAATTAGATTAATAATGCTTTGTCCTATTCTTCAGAGGATTCTGAAGATTTTTGGACATTTGCAGAACTAAAACGTTATGGTAATGGAATGTATTCAGAGGTTCCACTGACATTATTCTCCTTGGTTACAAATGATGAGTCTTACTAATGGAGGGGAGGAAATGAACAGAGTTGATGTTCTCTGGTCCTTTTTTTAGGTGTGTGTGTGTGTGTGTGTGTGTGTGTGTGTGTACATGTATGACTATATGTGCATGTGTGTGAACATGGGTGTAGAAGTCTGAGGTGAATGTCAGGTGTCTTCCTCAAGCACCATCCACCATTTATTTTTATTTTTTTGAGACAGAGTCTCTTACTGGACTCTGAGCTTGCTGGACTGGCTGACCAGCAAGTCCCGTGGACCTGTCTCTCTCCACCTCGTATAGGTTCATGGTCCTACATGAGTTCTGGGGGATCAAATTCAGGTCCTCATAGTTCCATGGCAAGCACTGGACTGAGTTACCTTCCTCATGGTTCTCAGGCAGATTCCAGACTTGAGAAGTTACTGTTTGGGGCATTGTGAGTTGTTATCAGACATTTCAAAGTGGTAGACATGAGTGAAAGGTGATATTCCTATCCCATCTGACCTCCATCCCACCCCACATCACTTCTTGTTGGAAGATGTAATGGGGCAGAATTAAAGGGACAGAATTCCAGCTTTGGAGAGGAAAGGGAGTCCTCAGCAGCCCGCTCTATCCTGAATCGGCCACGTGGAACTCTTCTGCAGGGCAGACAGAGATCCAGTTTCTATGACAATCCCAGCTGTTCTGCCAAGACTGCCAGTCAGGGTGCCTGCACAGCTAATTGCTATGCGCACATCCGTTCCTTAGACTTTGACCCAGAATTACCATTGTCTTTCACAAGGTAGGCAGTGAATCATTGTTTTGGGCCCTGGCTTTGTCTCTTTCAGCTGTGGTTTGATTTGTATTAGAAGTACAAACTATGCAAGCCATTACCTCTCTTAGTCAGGAAGGTTGCTGAACTTTTACAAGAGGCTAAATGCTTTACTAGAAAACAGACATTAGTTGTCTCAGAGCTCAGAGAAGCTGAATAAGACCCAGGGCTGCTGCTCAGTGTCTCTGTGATATTATACAAACGGCTTTACTCTCAGGGCCTCTGTGATATTATACACACGGCTTTATGACACTGAGCTAGTTATCACAGCTGTGAAATAGGGGTAATAAAATTTCTATCCTCAGAGTTATCATCACGAGACAGACAAGAATAGGGCGTTAAGAAACTCTGATACCTGTGTTCACATCTGGAGAAGGCACACTAGGATGGACCAAAACATGGATAATTGGCACTCAGGTTCCACGTGCGGGTGGCCAGCCGCAGTCTAGACCACGTGTATCTCCCTACAGACATTGCATCCTTTGTAAGTCAGTGTATTGCCTCTCATTCTTTACCACCTTTGAGTTGGAGAATACTAAAAAGCTGCAAAGAAACCTATGACAATCAAACAGCCATTTGAATTGAAAACAGTTATCATTGTCTCCTACTAATCAATCCAAAAGGTTCATTTTGTGTTTTGTAATTTATCTTTTGTGCTAGAATCTTACTCCTAGACTTTTGGAGAGAAATACTCTAGGTGGAATACTTTACATTGAATAGTTTGAAATGGAACACACTAGAAATTAAATTCAAGTGTGTCCCATAAAGAAGACCGACGTCCAAAAGTAAATATTTGTTGAGTACCATACCTGTGATGTGTCAGATACTCTGGATCTAAAGGCAGTAATATAAATCTGGGGTCTTGTGATTATGAACAATGACCTTCCAACTTTATCATCTGATAGTTGCAAACAAATGAGGGAGATTTGAATCTAGGCCCCTCCACATGCTGGCCCTGGGATAGTGACCTCTGCCAGCTTCCTGTTAGACAATGCCGTGAAGCACTCACGTAGGATGCGAGACTCTTAGAGAACAATGGCCTAGTTTTCTTACTTGAGAACCCAAGGTGGGTGTTGTTGCTGGGTTTCGTGTATGAAACCACTGGAAATGAGCACCCAATTTCCTCCAGGGCCCTTTGCAGAGGGAGGAGGGAACTCGGCATCACTAACTTCCCACCAGCCGTTTCACCGGGGCTTTGCGACAGCAGAACAATTTCCAGCTTTTGTTCCACTGAGGCTTTCTGTTGATGCAAAACCGCTGGATGGGAGCATTCTAAAAAAGTACATTTAAAAGTTCTCATATTTTCAACAATGGAGTGCAACTATCCAAATGAACTCTAATTTCCCCCTGAGGTTATATTCTGGCTTTGAATGAGACCAATTAATTTCCACTGTTTCCAATGTTGCCTGGTTGATGTAGGAGACAACATTTCCTTGACTGTGTGTGGCTCATTGGAAGTAGAGGCTTCTCGGGCTCAGCATTGTTAGCTGCGGCAGCTTTTGGCTTTTGTCTGTGGACGTGGATCCTCACCTCCTCTGCACAAAAGCTTTGCCTCTTACCACAGTCCCCACACTACCTAAACAACAAACTTACTTCTCTGGCTGTAAATATTAACCCTTGCCCAACCCTTTTATCACGCTGCTGCTCTCTACTTCTCCCAAACGGACCGTGCTTCGTTCCTAGGAGCAGGCAGCGGAGTCTCAACATGTTCCTGGTGTGGGAGAGGATTCTGTGAGAATGAGTTGGCGGCCACATTTGGGGGAGGGCAGTGATGAAAGATGGCAGCTGGGATGAATGAGAGAGGAGCCAGTTTCCGGGAGGCAGGGGGCAGGCTCCTCTGTGACTCCCTCCACCTTATCCAAATACCATTTGTGTGAATCAGCTGCCACTTGGCTGCCAGGTGCTCCCTGCCCCCTTCTAGAAGCAAGAGCCGAACCCTTCCTGACCCCTCCACCTGCAGTAGGAGTCTTCTAAGGCCACACGGTGGGTCCAAAGAGTGAACAGCCTAGCAACAGGCCCGTAGGCTTTAAAACAAAACAACATATGCTGGATAGGACGTGGAGTGTAATGATGAAGGGATTGGAACTGCTCTCAATCACATCATTGAACACGTCAGCTGGCACATTCTCTAACTTGGTTGAGCGTTTAGTGAGTGTGTGGCTCTCCTAAATGCATTATCTGCACCATCTCGTTTATCCTCACATCAACCCTGTGAAATGCTTCACAGCTGTGCTAAAGGAAGTGGGATTTAACCTCCAGGCTCACGGAGCTGTCCTAGACACTCCAGAATGTGAAGCACTAGGAGATTCTGCCGTCTGAATTGGAAGCTGCTGAGGAGGCTGAAGAGTCAGGAGATGAGTCTCTCCCCAACCATGGCAGGAGCATGAAAGAGCCTAACCTCTAAGGTCCCTGGCTGCTGTGAGAACCGCTACCCCCTTCTCTCTGAGAAAAGTGCCAGTTGGGATACCAGGTCAGAAATGCAGGGAGGCTCCTGCAGTGGCCGAATAAGTCACCCTCAGGCTCTGCCATGGCAAAAACGACCTTCACAGATCCCCTTCATTGTTATTGTGGCTGTTTGCCCCAGGCTGTCCTGCCCTATCCATTTGACATTGCCCTGAATATTTCCAAAATGCCACCTCGGTGCATGGACTCCACCTTCTTATTCTGCCCTTACCTGAGTCATGGTGGTGACATAACTAATCCACGACACTGGCCTCACTCATGTGACTACAGAGCCTTGTTTCTCACAACTGGTTTAGTGCTTGACACAGTGTCCATCGGCCTATGCTTGTAGAATTTTCCTTTCACATTTAGCCTCTGACACATCTCTTTTCTCATCACCTCGTGCTATTTTGAAGTAATGGGTAAATTTTTAGTGATCTCTCTATAAAGCTATAACCCTACTTACTGTTCCTGTTCAAATCTTTCTTGTCTGTAGTTCCCTTGTGGGGACCCCATGAATCACTAAACTAGATTCAAAAGATTACTGAGGTGCATGGATTGCAATGTATCATTTAGGATTGCTGGGTTGCTCATGACAGAAACTCAGGCAAAGGAGACAGAGGGAAGAAGGGGGAGAGATGGGGGGCAGAGACAGAGACTAACCATTTCCTAATCTGTCACTCCACACGACCATTTTTAGGATGGCACTCTAGCTTGACACAGGTGCCCTGAGCAGAACACCTACAGACTCTCCTAGTGACACTCCTGCTGTGTCTGGGACATGTCCGAAGGAGTCAGCAGGAGGGGAAACGATGTCTCCCAAGCTGCAGGAACAAATGGAGAGTGGAAGAGCCCCCACAGCTTCCCTACCACCTCGGCAGTGTGACTGTTTTTCCGTTTACTTACCTCATGGCCTGGAGCGGAAATAAGAAGTCTACTCTAAGAGCAACACTTGCTAATAAAGTATGGTTCTAACTTACATTTTTAATGAGGACGGATGACCATTTGAATATTGTTGGTGGGAGGGCACAGTGGCAGCTCTATTCTGCTCTGAGCACGGCAGGGCAGGGGCATGTGGAAACCTGTGTACTCCAGGTTTGTGCCCGGAGGGGTTTATGGATCTTGCTAGCTTAGACAGCATTAGGCTGTGTAGCCCACAGACTCATACTTGAGCCTCTGTGCCTTTCATAGCCGCCCACATAGATCCCCAGTGTTTGTGTTAGTCATTTTGCCCTGGGCAAGTGTAGCCTTACACTAAGAAAATGCTAGGCAATGGCCTGTCCTGAAGTGTCTCTACCCCTGTTTCAACAAAGTCTTCTATTTACCCATATTAGTTACAAAAAAAAACCAAACAAAAACACATTTTTTTTTTTAAACAGTGTGGCTTGCACAACTTTCTTGCTCTGAGAAGCTAGGCACAGCAAAGTCTTATGTGTGTTTTCTCCGAGGTGGCTGTGGAATCTTCTAGAATTTTTATTATAAAGTGGATTTCAGCACAGTCTGAATTTTACTAAAGGATTTGTATTAATGACTTTTCCCACTGATGTGACAAAGTGTCTGACAAAAGCAGGCTGAGGAAGAAGGACTTGTTTTGACTCATAGTTCAAGGGGGGTACTCTCAGTTGTCTGGCAAGCATGGCGGCAGGAGTGTGAAACTGTTGATGGCACTATCTATGGTCAAAAAGAAGAGATTAACGTTGCTGCTCACTTGGATTTCTCTCTCTCTCTCTCTCTCTCTCTCTCTCTCTCTCTCTCTCTCTCTCTCTCTCTCTCTTTCTTCCATTTTAAAATTCAGTTTCTGAAATAGTACCTCCCACACTCTTTCCTCCCCAGTTACTTAGAAATACTGTCACAGACAGACCTAGCGGTGCATCTCCCAGGTGACTCTAAATCAATCGAATTGACAGTGAAGATCAGTGATCTCAGGTCTCGTTAGTAAGACATCAGAAGGTCCTGATGCGGTGTTTTCAGCTTCAGGCATAAGCTTTGAGGACGGTCTACTTGTGGGACTCTGGGACCCTCCACAGACCTGAGTGTTCTTGTCTTTCCAGCCCTAGTTCCAGCTCTTTGTTTCATAAAACTCCTTCTTTTCACTTCATACAATATTTTGGTCTATAAAATTTACTGGTGGGGTGTGTGTGTGTGTGTGCTCTCAGATATCTGAGTTTTTAATATGTGCTATTCTCTGTACCAGGCTTTCTTTTTGGGCCACCAACCAGCTCCTAAATCATGACACGGAGATTTCTTATTAGCTATGAATGCTCGGCCTAGCTTAGGCTCATTTCTGGCTGACTCTCCTTAACTTAATGAACTTGTTTCTCTTTATCTGTCTTTTGCCTTGAGGCTTTTTACCTTTCTTTCTGTATGTCTTACTTTCCTGCTTCCTCCAGTGTGAGGCTGGACATTGGCTGCCTGGTTTCTGGTCCTGGGCATGTCCCTCTCTCTCTCCCTCATTCTCTTTTCTCTTCTTCTTGTTCTAGTTTTCTCTTCCTATTCATCCTCTCTGCCTGCCAGCTCCACCTACCCCTTTCCTGCCTAGTTACTGGCCATTGAGCTTTTTGTTAGACCAATAAGGTGCCTTAGGCGGGCAAGGTGAAACAAATGCAACATATCTTTTCGTAATTAACAAATACAGCATAAATAAACGTAACACAATTTAACATCATTAAACAAATGTGGCAGAAATAAATGTAACACACCTTTGCACAATTAAAATAATATTCCACAGCATGAATAAATGTAACATCTTTACATAATTAAAGTAATATTCCACAGCATGAACAAATGTAGCACATCTTTGCCTACTTAAAGTAATATTCCACAACAATTCTTATTCTTTCACACTCTTGCAAATATCTCCCCCACGCCCCCACCAGCCACAGTGGCTTCCTGCCTTGCCTCTCCCTTTTTGTTCCCACCCCAGGCAGGAGGTTTTTTCTTCCTCTGTGCTTTTATAGCAATATGAATCTAGCTTTATTCTAATACCTTCTTGTTTATAATCAAGCTTTGGTGGTATCTTCCCTACGGTAAATAATCTTTTTCACGTGGCTCCTGATGCGTGATAAGTTGTAATGATAGTGATAGGAAGTAGACGAGTACAGCCAATGTCCTCTCATAATAGCCAGGAAGGTCCAAGGCAGTTGTCTGCACCTAAAGCTACTGACCGTGATCCTTTGGACCGAAAAGGTGAGTTGGCTATAAAGAGCTTGATACTTCCTATACACGTTTAAAGAATTTGCAGGTAGTAAGTAGTATTTATTAACTTTTGTAGGAACTGTGGTTGGAGATTGAAAATATAATGGAGACAGGCTCTGCCCATCATTGTTTTGAAGGTCTTGTTTGTTACAGTTAAAACACAATGCACAATTAAGTAAAAGAGCAAGGTAGTATTCTGGAGCCAATCCATCCCTTTGTGGCTGGTTGTTCTGCTCTAGGAAGGGAAAGAATGTCCCCTTCCCAAATTGCTACAGAGCCACATTTTATTATGTAAAAATGCAGATGGTCTTTATCTCAGAGTTCAATCTGAAAAATCATTTTATGAAACTTATTGGAAACTTTTAGCTTCCGCTGAAAAGACTTTAGTATCCTAAAAGGAGAGATGGGAGAGTTAGTTTAGGGACTTACTACCTTGCCAAGGAATTCAGGGTCCTGTTTTAAATCTCTGATTCTGGCATTTCTGATATATAACCTTTTAATATATGTTTATTTTGTCATTCATTAAAAAAATGTATTCACTTTGTAGTATTAAACTATCCATTTAAAAATTGCAGAATATTTTTATTTGCAAAATAAGCATTCAGGTTTATTTATTGAAATAGTTTTTTTTAATAGGTAGGGGTGTGTGTGTGTGTGTGTGTGTGTGTGTGTGTGAGAGAGAGAGAGAGAGAGAGAGAGAGAGAGAGAGAGAGAGAGAGAGAGAGAGAGAGAGAGAGTTCGTTCACAGGACCCAGTCCATCATCAGGACAGCACTGTTTGTGCCTAATCTAACATTTCACAGTCTGTGACCATCTAGAGACCTCCTTGGGACTTGTGAAAGTTCTGGAAAACTTATTTCTCCTTAGTCCATTCTATCTAAATTAATCAAAGACAACCTTAAGTCACTTAGATTCAGACTCCTATTTTGGTCCAAAGGCCTCTTTCCAACAGGCATTTCTTGGGTTCTTTATACATGGTCTTGCTGTTTATTTCAGCTCTTGGCTCTGTCTTCAGGATAGTCATGTTCTATCCTGTGTGTCTTTCCTCCTTAAATCCTGGTCATTCGTGGTCTTGGCTTCCATTTCAGCCTATTAAAATTTTTTCACAGAGGCAAAGGTTATTTGTTCTTTGTTCTCAGTTCTTCCTTCAGATGACAGCAGAATGGCCTCTGTGATGGGGTGGTGCTTAGGAACTACCCTGGTCTTTCTTCTAGAACTCCTACTCCTATACCAGCACAGAGCAAGGGCAAAGAGTCCACTGGCCCAAGGAGTGTGGGTTCACGTGGAGCCTGTATCCTTTCTCCTGCAGTTCCAGTGCCCAAGACTCTCATGTTCCCCGATAAGACTCTTCCATACTTGTGTCCAAGCCCTTCATGAGTCTCTCCCTCACCTTTCTCTCTTCTTGAGGACCGATAAACTACGTGAGAGTCCATCTCAGGCCAAAGAGATGGCTGTGGGCAGCTTTCCCATGCAAACTTGTAGGCTGAGCTGAGTTAATCTGTACATGACTGAGGCCCCTGTGATGTGGGAGAGTCTAGACTTGTGGGGCAAAGATGTGGGTCAGGTCAGGGCCAGCCTGGATCACCCTGAACTTCCACCATCTGACAAGAACCTCACCCTCCATTTCTAATCTGCATTGTTAGTCATGAAGGTATATGTCAGGGTAAAAGCCAAGGGCACATTGTATTCAACTGTTAGTTTAAATGATAACTTTTAAACATGTAGGTATGGACGGCTTCCATTTCTCCTCTATCCCCAGGGCTCACCAATGCACAGCAGCTGTGGTTGCCTGCACAAAGACCTGCCCAATAGCAAGCCAGTCAACATTCTAGCATGGAGGAGGGATAGGTTCTAGAGGACCACCACTAACTACAGAATTATGAACATTTTGGGGGCAGGGATAGTCTATTTCGATTTTTGGTGTTTTTTTTTTTTTTTTTTTGGTTGTTGTTTGTTTGTTGTTGTTTTGGTTTTGGGTTTTTTTTTTTCCTGTTTTTTGAGACTACGTTTCTCTGTGTAGTCCTGACTATCCTGGAACTCTCTTTGTAGACCAGGCTGGCTTCAAGTGCACAGAGATCTGCCTGCCTCTGCCTCCCTGGGATTAAAGGTGTGGGCCACCACACCTGGGTACAGTCATTTTTTTTAAGGGTGTTGCTCCTGGTAGGTCGACCATGCTTCAGTGGTTGGCTCCATACCCACAAGCATGTGAACAGCACAAATGGAAATCCATGGATTATTGAATTAAAGCAAAGAAGGCATAAAGCGGGGGTCATAGGAAGGTGAGGACGTAGCTGGGAGGTGTTAAGTGAGGAGTTAGGGGTAAATACGACAAAAACATATTATATGAAATTATATAGAGAAAAAATGATATTTTATTGCAAAATTATACACATAAAAATAGAAAGAATACATATTAAATGTATTATAGAGATAGAATTCTTGCTTCTGTGTATAATATATTCTATATAAATGCACATATATAATTCATTTTGTATTCATTGTAGATTTAGAATATATTCTCATTTATAATATAAAACTATACATATAAAATATGAAATATTTTGCATTGTATGTGTTTTTGTACATAGAAATTTAAGACTATATAGGAGGAAAATATTTGAATTCTAGAGAGGTACAAGATCTCAGATTTCTTTTCTCTGTTGGTCATGTAACAATAAAATGGTCGTGTTTTGTGCTATGTTCTACCCAAAGAAAATCTTTGAACAGGATAAAATCTTCAGGACCCTGGGAAGTTTCAATTGAATTTGTATAGTATTATGTAATTCCAATTTTAAGCAAGGTTAAGGGTCAAGATATCACACATTTGATGTAACAAAGCATGCTTTTCATGTTATCTGAATATCATTGTTCAGGACATTTGTTGGTTACTTTATAAAGAATCAAGTGGACTCAGCTTGAATTTTATGTACCACAAAAGAGTATTAAGTTTTCCAGCAGATTTCATATATTTTGTGGTCATCAAATAAAATAATGAAACTTGCTAGACAGACAAATAAATGTTCTATAATGATTTCACAGATATTCCTGAAACTTGGGCAAAAGTTATAAAGTTCTGGTTTCTTTTTAAAAAGATTTTATTTTTTATTTTTTATTTTATGTGTATGAGTGTTTTGTTTCCATGTATGCTCAAGTATCACATGCATGCCTGGTGCCCATGGAGGCCAGAAGAGGGAGTAGGATACCCTGCAACTGGTGTTACAGATGGTTGTGAGCCATCATGTGGGTGCTGAGAACTGAACCACTGAGCCATCTCTCCAGCCCAATTCTGATTTCTTGAAAGAGTTTTGTGGTTCCCAGACCCACTGACCCATTTTTCACCAGTGGTTATCACAGATTGTTCATCATGTTTATTCATTGTTCTTACTAAAGGGAATAGACTTCTTAGATTTAATTTTTTTTGGCTAATGCATCTCTACCAACATTTAATGGAGTTCATGCTTTTATAAACTGGTGACATCTTCAGCCATTGAATTTATTGCTCAATAAATTGGCCACAATTTGTATTTTATGTGAATGTTTGTAAAAGTTTTGGTTCGAAAAAGCCCCCGTCCCCCCAACTGTCCAGTCAATGGTATCTTATTAGACCCTTGAAATCTTGAAATGGCTCACATATGGGTGACACAGTTACTTAATTAACCACATAAGTTACTATTAATCATTCAAAGAAAAAGTTTTCCCAACTCTCCCCTTGAGTCACTGGAACATTTAAAAGGCTCTGTATTTTCTTTTTTAAACATTTATTTATTTTACACACACATGAGAGAGTAAGCAATAACTTGAGTTGTTTCTTTCTTTCTACCATGTGGGTTCTTGGAGCTCTCAGGTCTTCCAGCCTGGTAGGAAGTACCTTCATCCCCTGAGCCATCTCACCAGGCTAAACAGCTTACGTTTCACATGTGGACTTGAACCACTGACCTTGCGGTCAGTAGCTGATTACACTATCCATTGAGCCACAGACACAGGCCACTGCTCAGTATTTTCCTATCTAGCAGTTGTGTTCCTATGAAGGTAATTCTACCACACTATCTCCAGCTGGACATGGGGAAAGAATGGGTATATCACATGAGAAGTCATTTGTCATGAGAAACAGGGGTGATGGCATGCATTCTCCCCTGATCTTGGATTCTGACATCAGACAGACCAGGTGTGGATACTAATTCTACCATCTGGTAGGAAACTTAGGCATCCAGGTAGAAGTTAGAAAGAGACAAGTCCCAAGGTGAGTTCCAGGGCCCTCAGTATTATGAAGACCTTTATTTAAATAACATCTCACTCTTTTTTGAAGCGTGTCCAACAGGACAGACATCGAGGAACCACTGAGAGTTCAGAGTTAGGAATTGTGGTGATAAGACATAGGTGGTGTGGGAGGAGGATGCTGCCCAGGTAGGATACACTAACAAATGAGGCGGGGTAATGATTTGGGTGAAGTAATGCAGGAAGATATTTCATGGTTTGGAGTCTGATGGACAGAGGAATGTATGAACACTCTAGAACCAGTATTTTGAGTCAGAAAGTACTTTATAAATAAGCTATTGCAATTCATTCAGTCAGCAGACGAAGGAAACCTAACGCCCACTCCCATCCCCAAATTACCCTAGGTTACACAGCCAAATGGAGGGAGGCAGGAGGAGATACAGATCTGACTTGGCACTAAGAGAGTGTCAGCTGCTCTTGGATGTTAGACAATTTGGATGGATAGTGATTAGAACCAGTTTACTTTTTTAAGGAAGAACACATTTCTTTTGTTCTTAAGGAAGAACACTTCTCTTCTGCTTTCCAGAGAATCAGGACTCTAGATATTATACATGTGATTTCATCAAGATGGGTATGGTTATTGTTCTTCAGAAAACTGTACAAAACTCACTTTTATTCTGAGAATATGTTGTTTAGCAACTGAATGTATGTCTTGTTAATTTCTTTTAACTCTTGGTTGAAAATTCTGGTATATTTTGTCCTGTGCAGTAATTAGGTCACGAGAGGGTAGACATGTGTCGTCTTGGTGCTTTTTCTCTGTACAGAAGTCATGGGGTTTAAACTTTGTCATTCTTGACTATTTCTTATTCAATTGAAGTTGCAAGTTTTATGTCTGAAATCAGCCACGTTATGGCAATCCCAAATGTTGATGGGGATTTTTGGGAGGAAGAAGGGGTACTAGTTTTTCTCTAATGGACGAAAACTCCTTTTTAATCTCACTCTGTGAACACTTCGAATTCTAACACTAAAACACATTCTTGATGAAAGCTGACATGTTATGGAGCCAGGCAAGCTACAAGACTGATTTTAATGTTTAAGCAAAATGGATTACTTTTCCTGACCACTGAGCCAAAAATATCTCTGTTGAACACTGAGATATAATCTTCCATTTAATACTTTCTTTTTTTGCAGTTGATGATGTCTCTCTTAAAAGCAATCCTAATAATAAAGGAATTTTCTCATTATGCCACTTCTATGAAAGAGACAAAAAATGAAGATGGAGGAAGACAGTTGCAATATGCCATTTACATGTGAATAAATATTTAAACTTCTGAACTCCTAAAAGAGCAAGATCAAATCCGTAAAGCTAACACAGAATTTATTTCCCATGTTAAGCCTAATGCCTCCGAGTGATACTTCTTTCTTGAGAACCTGTGTTCAGTGAAGAAGCAAGTGCCCTGTTAGCGTGAATCATTGTCTCACGTGCATTGTGGTGGCTAAGTAGCTATCCTTTGGAGTACTAAAGTTTTCTTAAAAAAAAAAAAAAAAAAAAAAAAAAAAAAAAAAAAAGTATTCTAAATGAATAGAATCCAAAGGAATAAAAGTGGCTCTGTGAGAGGGGGTTGGGGAGGAGGGGGAGGGGAAAGGATAGAGGGAGGCAGAGGTGTGGGGGAGGGTTGAGGAATAGTAAAGCCAGCCTATAGCAGAGTCCATTTTATCTTTTACTACCTGGGTGAGGTAGGTAAGGTGGCAAGAGGCTCCACCCAGCCGGAGCTGTATTCTGAGTCCGAGTCTGTCACTCATGTTTTGTGTACCTCTCTCCTGTCTTCATTTCTGAAGCATCTTGTGACCTGTGCACTAGAGGAAGTAAGGAAGTTTGGGTATTTTTTGCTCCGCTTGTAGTCAGTACCTTTGATTTTTACATTCTCCTTTATGGGCTCAGCAGGGAGGTGCAAATGGATTCGGAGGGTAGGGAGAGTTTCCTAGGGACTCTCACTTTTCTCATTAGCACTCAGTCAGACAAAATGCTCTATCAGGTGACAGCCTTAGGGACAATGCAAGAGGGGTCTGTCCCAGGACAGCACAGCAGGAGAATACCCTGGGGTGCATCAGTCAGTGGTGAGGGGTAAGGGAACAGCTGGTGTCATTGGAGTTACCAGAAAGGTTCCTTAGGGGGCCGGGAACTGTTACTGACCCCATGACAACTTGAAGGGCATCTTAGCGTGGACAGAGTTCCAGTGCTCAAAAAGGCAGTCCTGGTGGGTAGCCCATGTGCTTCCTACAGTTGCTCCTGGGGAGCGTTCCTTAGGCTTTGTGCTTTCACAGTCATCACTTAGAGCAAAGTCAGAGGGAGTCTGCCAACTCCAGACAGATAAAGGTGTTTGTCTGTCTTACCACAGAACCTCCAGCATCAGAAAAATACAGAACGTTAGCAAATATTTGCTTACTGTGAATTCATTATCACAGACCAATTTAGAATCCTAGAAGGGGAACCAGTAGACTCAGGCAAAGATTAACTTCCCAAGCAGAGTTGGGACTTACCTGAAGCCAAGGAGCTTCAAGAGCTCCTAGTCCCCTAGGGAGGAGGAATTATGGGCCAGCATGCCTTCACCTGCATGGAATCTTTCATAAAGGCCTACCTACATCAATATTTCCTGAAGCAGACATCATTTGCCATTAAGTTACTTTGATCTGTGCATGTGTGTGTGTCTCAATGCACATGTTAATGTCTGTATTTCTTTAAAGACCAAATGTAAAGGCTTCTTGGGCTTTGAAAATCAGATACTGACTTGGAGTTGTCCCTAATTTATCATCTAGAAGTCACTATAGAAATGGCAGAGTGGTGGTTTTTATCATTTAACATCAGTCAAGGCCAGGGTATAAAGGATGTCCCCAGGGACCAGCATGGGAGTGATCCTCTGGTGGGCACTGACCTGGATTGGGTGATACACAGTCATATCCTGGTTACTCTCCAACACTATCTGTCTCTTTTTCTGTCACCCCACACTGTGAACAGTACCCCCAAACCCAGTAATCACTCTCCAGTGAGTTCTACTCTGGGCACACATGTTTCAACTATTCTCTGTGCTAATGGGTCTAAGCCCGAGGCCTGCCACACTGCCACCCAACCTCCTGCCTTTTGCTGTCTTCAATGTTCCGTATTTTGGTAAACTCAGTTCTTCCAAATACCCAGTTACAAAGATATGAGAGTAGTTTTTTTCACAAGTCTTCCTGTTATCTCTCCCAAGTCCATTTGACTCTCTCTCAATCATTTATCTTTTCCATCTTACACCTAACTCAGAGGACTTACTTCTGAATGACCACCCTGCCTTCTGAAGTGATCTTTTCCAGACGCACAGTGGCCGCTCCCTAAATGATCACTTATCATCTTTCTTTCCCCTTCAGAACTCCCAGGACTCCCTGCTCTCCTCGTCCAGCCTCTAAGATTTCCATGATCTTCTGAGAACTTCCATGCAGTCCAGCACGAGTGACTCTGAGCCAGCCTGCCTGCTTTTTGTTTCCTAGTTATCCAAAAAATTTGTATATTTTGGATACTGTGCTTTTTGCTCAAGTTATTCTTCACTTAGAAAAATCTTTCGTTAGAGAGTCAATCAAGTCTTATCCCTTCCATAAAGACTAAAAGTATTACATTCTGGGCTCTCACCTTCTAACACAGTTGGATTTACTGTCCACATTATTCTTTTTGGACTTTGCTCAAAGGCTATTTTGAAATATGACCTAGTCATCATACATATGAATTTTATCTTCTTTCCTGAGTGCGGATGTGTGTTGCATATGTATGTATGTGCACAAGTGTTGGCAGGCGTGCATGTCAAGGCCAAAGGTCAATGTTGTGTATTCTACTATCACTTTCCACTGTGGTTTTTTTTTTTTTTTTTAAGGTGGAGTCTCTCACTAGACCGGACAACACTCATTCACCAAAACTATCTGGCCACTGAGCTCCAGGGATTCTTCTGTGGCTACCTGTCCAGTGCTAGCATTACAGGTGTGTGCCCCTGTTACTGGCTTTTCACATGGATGCTGGAAGTTCAAACTCAGACCTCCATTCTTGTGCAGCAAGCATTTTGCTGACTGAATCATCTCCTTAGTCCCCACTTCATCTTCTGAATTATATGTATCTTTAACAGAATGACTATATGTGTATTTTTATGTATGTTTCAGTTATCAATCTGGTGTCTGTCAATACAAAAAAGAAACCCTGTAAGCACACATTTGCTATAGTTTAATGGACAGCAAGCCCTACTTAATAGGACATTTTTGAGTTTTCTTCTTATCTCTGTTATTTAAAGAGTATGTAGAATGAGACTGTTATTGTAACTCATTGGACACCAACCCATTTTTGAGACAGTGTCTCATGTAACCCAGGTTGGCCTTGAACTCCCTATGTAGCCAAGGATGGCTTTGAGTTCTTAATTTTCCTGCATTTGCCCCCCAAGTGCAGAGATTATGAGTGAGCCACCATATTCAGTTTTCAAATTTTATACTTTAAAGAACCACCTGGCTATTTGACTCAGCGTAGATGAAATGAGAACATCACATGGCAAAATCCAAACAGTTAACAAAGGCACCTACAGCTTTGGTTGATAACTATTGAAACTGGGGATTTATTAGCTATTCCACCTATTTTTGAAAAGGTTTAAATTTTTATCTATGAAAGGTAAGATAAAAATTATCCAGGAGTGCTATTTTAACATAACTCAGAACACTGATTTAGTAGATTCTTATATATCCCCCAACTATCCTGATTTAGTGGCTCCAGGAAAGTTCCAGAAATCTTATTTTTAACAACTTCACTGTTATAAACACTATCTTTCTGAACCTTCATCCTAACCTGTAACTGGAGCATTGCATATTCTTTTCTAGTCTATTTTACGTGAATACGATGTATTAAAACATACAGTCCAGTTCCTGGCTCATGATACAACACCAAATACTTGTTTAAATAATAGAATCCTGGACACTACACAGAGGATAGCCAACTCATATATCATACGATCAACGGCCATTCGATTCCCAAAGATGAATAAAAAAAGAGTAAAGAAAGTATTTAGTGAGAGCAATAGAGACATGTCCTCTCTTTCTCATGTTCTGCTAAGTGGTTTGACCCCTTCTTGGAATAAGCTGTGATGATTTTAATTTTAAAAGCTCAGCGGTAACAAACTGCCCGTCACCACTGTCTTTCATGATATCCTCACTAGACTGGCGGGTGACAAAACTAAATGTCAGCAGCTGGAAGGACCTGCGTCTCTCAAACACGTTACAGCTCAGGAGTGAAAGAAAAAAAATATTCTGAACAGCGTCAAGCCCCCACTTTCTGTGAACAAGATGTGACTTTGGAACTATCCAGAGAAGCATTCTATGATTTCTATTAACCATCCTTTGGTTTATTGTATTTTAATTTACTTAAGGTAATCACAGTAAAAAATCACATTTAATATCAAAGTTTAACTAAAATATTGACATGACCATGTTCCTTAGTTTAATGAATACACTGTTTGTGAGTTGTATTTGTGCCTTGCCCATGGCATCACCTCCTTATTTTACTCTATGGGCTCTTTCTAACACATTTCTACACCTTGAAAAATTGTTCCAAGAAGGCAAAATCTAGACAGCAAGTTAAATATGTACAAAAAAATTCTAAAAATACTGTGCAGTGTTTTGTGGCTTAGAGACTAGACGTAGCCCCTAGCACCACGTCTAACACCATTTGTTCTTCGTCCAGTCAACAAATGCTTAGTATGCTTTTGGAAGTTGCCAGATGACCTAGAATGTAGCTATTCCTTTAAAGATGCCTCCATTAATCCAACTCTAAGACTTGTAGACTATGATCAGTAGAGGCTGGGTGGGTGCTGATGGGGTGAGCCACTGGTCATCAGAGAAGGCTCTTGAGGAGGTTGTATTTTTTGGGCTAACAGATGTTTAATGTAGGTGGCAGGGGCTGCTCTAGCTCAGCTGAGTTACCCTGCCCCTAGGTCATGCTTAGCAGACAGTGAATATGACCATGGCTCAGGTTAAGGCCAGATTTTGTGGCCACGGACCAGAGGCTCCGTATGTGAGGCTTCCACAGCTGGTACAGAAATGGAATCCACAGGCAACATGCATCAAACAGCTGCTCTAATTTGCCATAGTGTGTGACTGGGATGAGACGCCAATTTGATTTCAGATCCTGTGGCAAATTGACATTGCTTAGCTCATTCTTGAAAGACCCATTGAAAGGCAGAACTCAAAGCTTGGGTTTCATCCAGTCTATCTACAGAGGGTGAGGATATTGTGGAGAACTTTGGACCACAAAATATGGAAGAGAACACATCACATGCAGGCAGTGTCTTTAAATCCATCTCTCTTTTGGAGTAGTTTCTCCCCACAGCAAGATGCTGTCTACAACTTCAAATGCAGAGAAGTTGAAAGAGGGTGGTTAAAGCCGACTTCAAAAATCAATTACTTTGGAAGAGATAAGTCTTTCTTCATTGACTCAACTTTCTGGCTCCTTAGAGATAGAGACTATCTGAAGTTCTTGCTATCTGTGTTATTAAAGAATCGTTGAGTTATTAACCACCGAAACAGAAAGCTGTACTGGACATTAGGAAAGCAATTATCGAATTGATATCTGTCATAAAATGCTCAAAGTCAGGGCAGTATTAAGAAAAGACCTTCAGTCACTGGATGAGGGCTCTATGATGACAGTTAGGGTATTCAGCTGTCTGAATGTACCAGGCTCTGCTGACTCCCCATGGGAAACCTTGCCTTGGAGGAGGTGGGAATGGGGGGTGGATTAGAGGGGAAATCTGGGGGGCGGGAGGAGGAAGGAGAGGGGAATCTGTAGTTGGTATGTAAAATGAATAGAAAAATCTCTTAGTAATAATAAAAAAGAAAAGACTTTTCTGGTTATCTTAGCATCAGAGAAGTGCTGGCCCTGGGTCAAGAGCATCTGTGGCCTTTTTACTTTTACTAGAAACAAAACTGAGCTGGACATGTTGGTGCAAGCCTTTAATCCTAGTGCTCAAGAGGCAGAGACAGGTGGACCCCTTTGAGCTGGAGGCTAGCCTGGTCTACAGAGTGAGTTTCAGGCCAGGATGGCCTACAAAGTGAACCTCTGTCCACCGCTCTGCCAAAAAATTTTTTTGCATCATCAAACTTCAAGACTGTAATAATATTCGGGACTACCAAAGTTATTCCTAGCATGTGGCCTTTAGAGTGGCTAGGCAGATAGTGGGAAAGGTGTATAGTTTAGAAATGTCAGGGTTCTAAAAGATGACAGTTTTTGTTGACTAGCCTGTAGCTGACCTCATGCAGAGAGTGTTCTGCCTGCCTAGCAATACTTCCAGCCCAATGCTGCCCCTAAGTTGATTCTAGTTTCAGCAGCCATAGTCAGTTGACACTAAGTATAAAATAGTGCCACCACACAGACAGATCTGGAGTGCCTGCTTTGTACTGTTTCCCATATCTCATCTTGCACTGGTAGATTTTCACAGACAATTGGCATAGAGTTCTGTTTTACTTTTTAACTCATAACCACACATAAAAAATGAGGGGCGTTTTTGTGCTTTAGAAGATACTCGAAACATTTATTAAATAATGTAGGTAAATTAAATTTGACAGATAGCAGGAGTTGGGAGAGATAAGGGACAAAAATTCCCCCATCTTAAAAGGTTATTTTTCCTATATTGTAAGACTTTTAAATATATATTAAATGTTATATATATATATATAAATATATATTACAATATATATTTAAAATTATGTACTAATTATATATTAAATATATATATATAAAAAGCACAATAAACTGTCACCTTAAACATGGTAGAGTGACTTTTATAAAAAAAGCAAAAATTGGGAGGCTGATTGTCAGGGAGCAGTCTGTACCTCAGGGGTAAAGCACTTCACTACCATGTGTGAGACCCTAGGTTCAAACCCAGAACCTCAAACAAACAAACAAACAAACAAACAAACAAAGATCTTCTTTATGTCTACCAATCACTCTAAGTTATTGTCATATTTTAGAGTGATCCTCTCCAAACTTTTCTTTCTTTCTCGTACTGTGATGTTGCAGTCAGACTTACATAGATCTGACTTTTAGCTCCTTCGATATGTCAGAAGGAAGAAAAAGGAAGATTGCTGGATGCATGAGCTGTTTCCCAAGTCTTGGAAACTTTTGTAAGAACAGCTTAGAACTTCTAGTCAAAACACAACACAGCATTTGAGGCAGAAGAAGGGACAGTTTTTCTTTCTGGCCAGACCCAGCATTCTTTCAGAGGAGTCAGCGAATGTTCCTCTTCCACTTTGTATGTGTGATTAAAAACTAATGCATGATTTTCCAGGTAATCTAATACACAGATTGCTATTGGAGCATACAGTCAGCAGAATAATCTAATACACAGATTGCTATTGGAGCATACAGTCAGCAGAAATCTGTGAGTGTGTGTGTGTGTGTGTGTGTGTGTGCGTGTGTGCATGTGCGTGTGTGCGTGTGCGCGCATGAAAGCACATGCATGTGTACCACTAACATTAGTAAGATGCATTCTGCTGCCATTCCTGGTGCTGGGGCTTTCTCAGTCTGTTCCTAGAAAAGCTCACCAGTCTGCACTGAATTCCTCCTGTGTTGCCATTGTTGTGGTAACCAAAGGAGGTGCCCACAGGTATTGTAAAGCATAGCATTTCAAAACCTCACATCAGCACCAAACAAAGCACAACATAACAAAAGGGTTACACCAAAAAAGGATGAACAGTGTACTTAAAGAAAAAACAAACAAACAAACAAAAGCATTTGAAATTGGAATGTTTTGAGAATAATACCAAATGACTCAACTAAATAAATTTTTATTCTTTCCCTACTATTTGAATAGAAATAAAGGGGATTTCACTTCCATGAATAAAATGTACAGCTACTCCTTATTAATGAGTACACACACATTTCAAACTGCCTGTTAAAGCAGAAGGGAAGGCTGCCTGGAAGGGGAAGCAGACAGTCTGGGGTGGGGAGGAGGCACATGGGAGGGCAATGGGGGGACAAATGAGAATAAAATAGAAAGATACATTTATGAAGCTACCAGGAGGAAATACACTGTTTTATATGCCAACCTAAAAAAAATTATTTAAAAATGCTAAGAGAGGCTGGGGTAAAGCCCATTCCAGCTGGAACTGAACTCAGAGCCCTAAGCATGCTAGGCAATCACTCTGCTACTGAGCTATGATGGTTTAGCCCCCAAAATGTATTCTTTTTTATTTTTCTTTTAATGATGAAGGGTTCTTGCTATGATTCCTGTCCTGGTCCCAAACTCCTGGACTCAAGCAATTCTCCTGCCTTACCCTCTCCAGGCTGGGGCTATTGGCCCTCACCCTCACTTCCAGCTCTAATATGCAATTTTACCTGGCAGCCAACATGGCAGCATGATGATTCTGTTCAAAGGGCTCCTCTCTACTGCTTTTTGCTTGCTTTTGTAGTGCTGGGGCAAATCCAAGGCCTCACACATGCAAGTCAAGTGCTCAGTCACCGAGCTACAACCCTATCGTACTCCATGTTCTATTATGACTGTGAATTGAATAAGGACAACGAAGGCATTCATATAAGCCAAACAAGCAAACAGCCCCCTCCCAAAGCATCTTACTGAAGCTTGCTCATAGTGTCTTTTGGATGGGTCTGTGTCCTACATTCCCAAGGAAGCATTGTGGCATCTTGGTTAAATGTTTGGAACTTAGCATCAGGATGCCAGCTCTGCCCCGTCTCTGCTGCTTTTCTTCAGAGAAGATAACTGAGCTTTCCTATCCTCAGCCTGAGGTTTTACAGTCTGGCCCCACTTTCTGTTCACACCTAGCTTCCTGACTGTGCAGCACAATGTGACCGGCAGGCTTCCAGCTCCTGATGCGATGTCTTCTCTGTCATGATGGACTGTATCCTCTAGAACTGTGAGCCAGAGTAAACCCTTCTTTCCCTAAATGGCTTCTTCTTAGCTATTTGGTCGTGGCAATAAGAAGAGAAACTAACATGAAAAAATTAATACTCAGTAGTGGCCCACTTCTGTGACCAACCTTACCATGGGTTCTTAGGCTTTTGGAACTGGTTTGTAGGAGGCATGTGGAAGAGCTTGCAACTATGGCTTAGAAAAGCCCTAGCATGCTGTGAGTAGAGTTTAATGGACCACTGTGGTGGAAGCTTGGAAGGCTAGAATACTGAGGGAAATGCAGATAGTCAAAGCCTAGCTCATAAGGTTTGAGCGGAGAATAAGGACTCTATCAGGAACATTGGCTAATGGCCATTCATGTGATATTCTGGCAAAAACAAAAACAAACAAACAAACAAACAAACAAACAAATGACTGTATTTGTCCATGTCTTGAGAACTGGAATGTGCTTAGATTTGACGATAATTGAATAGTTTGCTTGGTGAAGAAAACTTCAAGATAAGATGGTATTCAGACGGCATTTGGCTATTGCTCAGTGCTCTCAGTGGGTCAAAAAGTAAGAAAAATGTGAAGTGTGGTGATAAAAGGATTGTGAGCAAGCTTAAAGTTTTTCCCAAAGACAGTGTAGGCGACATATACCAGTGATGAAAGAGATTAGCTCCACTAAAGAGAAAAAAAATGGTGTTCTGAACTGGGACAATAAGAACGGTGTCCAGAGGCAAGACCCAACTCCTCAGATGTTCCATCTTGTGAAGATGCAAAGAGAGAGAGAGCGCCTAAGCTGGGAATGCCATTGAAGGTTTCCATGCTCAAAACAAAATGACACAGGGAAGTGTTTCTTCAGAGTCGATAACCAGCTGTGGTCCCCCGGGGCCAGGTTCCATCTCAAGTGTACAGCAGAATTTGGTAGCCTTGCCTGTGTGATAATAGTTTTGTAGACATGAAAGATGCAGAATGAGGGGTCATGGATTCTTGATCACGGCTATAGATTGCTGTTGAGTCCAGGAAATGTGAGACAGGGTCAGAGCCCTTGCAAGGTGTTCCTGGGAGGCCACTGCGTAAAGCTGTGAAGGTGAAGCCTTAGTTGCACTGGAGATTTTAGACTGTTGGAGATGCTAGGTTCAAGGGGATATGTGCCAAGGAAACTTGCAGGCATGTGGTGGAGCCGGCTAAAGAGAGAGATTAAATATGTTACAGATGAAGAGCATGAGGGATGGGACTACCCGAGCCCTTTGGGTCCCAGAGATTTTATCATTACCCTAGATGCTGGACACAGAGACGCAGGATTTGGTGTTTTCCCCATTGGATTTCACTCTTTCTTTTTTTCTGGCCATTATTTGCTGTGCCATCATTCTTACCTTTAAAAACGGAAATGTTCGCCTGCACCTGTGTGTTGGAAGTATATAACCTGCCTTTTGATTTTACAAGGGCTCACAGCTAAGAGATTGTCTGGAGTCTCAGAAGAGCACCTGAACTTCTTCTGAACAGCATTGGGATTGTTACAGAATATGATGATTTTAGAAGTCGGAACGAATGCATTTTCCACTATGAGATGGTCATGCACTTCTGGGGTCCAAGTAGAGAATGTTATGGTTTAAATGTAATATATCTCCCACAGGCTTTGGTGTTTCAACATTCGGTTCCTACCTAGTGGCACTGCTTGAGAAGGTTGTAGCCTTTTTTTTTCTTTCATTTTTTTATTTTTTATTTTTTTGGGAAGTGGAGCCTTGCTAGAGGAAGTGAGTCAGTAGAAGAAGGCCTTGTGGTTTTATGGCCTGGACTCACTTCCTGTTCACACCCAACTTCCTGACTATGGAATGCAGTGACGAACTGGCTTCTAGCTCCTGCCCTCCCCACCATGATGGACTGTATCTTCTCCAAGTGTATATCAGAATAAACCCTTTCCTTTTTAAAACTGCTTCTTGTCAGCTGTTTGCTCACAGCAACGAGAAAAGCAACTAACGTAACCATTTTCCTGATTATCATGAAATTTTGAGCACAGAACATAATAGTCAGCATCTGCCACCTTTTTGCAGCCCAGGATGCCATCTGTCTACTTCTTGTTTTCATACTGTGGTACGAAGGCAAGATCAAAAAGCGTAACAATACAAGAGGGAAGCAGAGAATAGACAGCTCACCCTGGACACCCGCGAAGTCCTAGGCTGGAAGAAACAGAGTTTGATTTCACGTGTCTCATGTGTCTTGCACAAAGAATACTGTCAGTTCCCCATGATGCTTTCACTGTTGTGGAGGCAGGGTAAAATGAGGAGGGGTGTATAAGAGGGAGCAGAGGGGCAACATGGTTCATTAGTTTGTGCATTTGCGCACTCAGCTAAATGACTAATACTTACTGAGGGTGCATGGTGTAACAAGCACCGAGGAGCACCGTGGTTGGCTCTGAGAATCTGAAGGTGAGTGTTACCACTTGGGTAGTTCACTATGGAGGGATCCATCTAAGTCAGTAGATTCACTAAGCTGAGCTGCACTTCTGAGCAGAAACAATGCAGATGTGTGTGTGTGTGTGTGTGTGTGTGTGTGTGTGTTTGTGTGTGTGTGTGTGTGAAATCCAATCTTGCTTTTGTTAAATCTGTAATAGGAGCAAAGTACTTAACACTTTGGATCCACAGAGCCTTGTCTTCATTGATAGAGCTCACTGCGGAGGGTGAAACATCTTATTGAAGATAATGTATGTAAGTATCCAGTTCGCTTGACCCCGTGGGCAGTGAGGGAGTGATGGGGTTTGAACATCCTTGTGTGCCAATAAGGAAACATTTTGGTACTCTTTCATGACAGGACCCAAACCTATATTTCCACATGTACAGAAGAAACAGTTGCCAGTGTCTTCCAAATTATCCTCTCAATGACATATTAAAATTTTAAAGGAGAACACAACTCAGATGAGCAGTCCGTTGATATTTTTCATTTTTTTTCCTACAGTGCAGGGCCTCCACATACTCGGCAGGTGTTCTACCCCTGAGCCATCCCCTCCCAGTCCCCACTGCTGGTTTTGTTGGCCAGTTTCAGACATTTTACCATCACCTGTTGTCATTTAGCTCCTCGATTACCAGAGGGCCTTGCAATTCCTCTAAATTCCTCTTGTAGATCCCCTGTACCACCAATCTGCCTTCATGCCCTCCACACACTTTCTGGATTAATATTTGAGTATTACGTTCTGAAGCAATATTTTATATGTTACACGTGATACATAAAATTTGAACAGTAAAAGGATTTATCTGGCCTTTGCTTGTGTGTGTGTGTGTGTGTGTGTGTGTGTGTGTGTGTGTGTGTGTGTACAGTGGCTACTATTGAGTGGTGTTTGTGAAGCTCTTCTTGTGACATTTACACTCTCTAATGATGCCTTTCAACTTTTGATGGAAACACATATATCATCTGGGGGCATTCAGTCTGGGTAGGGCCGGAGAGTCTCAAAAGGTCCACAGTGATACTCCTGTCTACATGTTGATTCTGATGAGCAAGGCATGGAATCATTTGATTCTGACAACCCAAGGAGGTAAGGACCATTTCCCTCTTTTTTTTTTTTTTTTTTTTGGTTTTTTGAGACAGGGTTTCTCTGTGTAGCTTTGCACCTTTCCTGGAACTTGCTTTGGAGACCAGGCTGGCCTCGAACTCACAGAGATCCGCCTGCCTCTGCCTCCCGAGTGCTGGGATTAAAGGCGTGCGCCATCACCGCCCGGCCTCATTTCCCTCATTTTATAGGTTTTGGAAATGAAGGTTAGAGAAGTCAAAGTTGCCCGAGATTATCAGAAAGCAGCTTAACTTGGGTTCTAAGTCCTGGGTTGCTTACTGGCACGGTACATATGATCTGGATTTTTGGAAATCTTTTTATCATTCGAGGGTGATCTGATGTTATCTAAAACCAAATGCACAGTTTGACTTTGTTCTTTCTTTCTTTATCATTTTGTTTTCCCTTTCAAGGGCCATTTCTCTTTATACAGGGTCACAGTTTAAACGGTGGGCCAGGTGCGTTTTGTTTCTAAATGTCTATAATGTGTAACATGACTTACAGTACTTGCCTCTTCTCAATGGTTTTGCAATTCTGAGTTTTTAGTAAAGCGGCAGTCAACAGCCAACTAAAAATATCACATGGAAAATTCCAGAAAGTAACAGTCCATATATGTTAAATAAATTTTATTACAATATATGATTATGATGTCCTATTACTTTATTAGTTGCTGTTGATGATGTTTGTGCCTATGATATGCTATATAGTTATGGTGACATAGTATGCTAGGGTTTGGTACTCCTGCAGTTTCTAGCTTTCAAACCTATTATGGTCTAGGAAACATTGTGCTATTGATGGACTCCACAGTAAGCACAGAGGAAGTTGCTGGGGACGGATGCACGCGAGGAAAGGAAATCCTCAGGCTGATTTATTGTTTAAGGCTGGCTCTGTACACAGTGGGCTATGCTTGCCATAGCCATGCATAGAAGGACCCAGCCTCTGTCCTAACAGATCATGTATTTTTTTTTTAAGTTACATTTTTGTCCTGTAAAATTTATAAAAATCAATATGATCTACAATGGGAAATTTGAGCTACAAATATCTAATGCAACTTTAAAAAATGATATAAAATCCCACCAAACTGGATTTCATTAAAAAAAATTTTCAGAAATAAAAGACTGGCGAAGGACTGCATTTACAGGGAGCCGTCAGAGTTCAGTGTGTTAATGCCTTGCTATAAATAATGAAAGCATCGTTTTCAGCTTTGAAGGGCAGTGGGAATAAAAAGGACTTGCTTTTGTTTTTTAAGAAACGTGAGTGCTCTGCCTCAGTGTGACCAAGAGTTGACACGTGTGTGTGTGTGTGTGTGTGGTGGTGGTGGTGGTGGTGGTGGCATTTTCCAACTTTCCCCAGGGTTCTCCAAATACCTTGTCCCGTTTCTACCAGGGCTGAAGCAATTTGAGCGCAAACCTGGTGGCAAGTCACAGACGCATGCGCAGTCTTGCCTCCGTGTCACCGGCCTGTTTTTCTCAGGCAGGTTTTTGAGGATCAGCAAAAGGGGCAGGACTGTCTTAGCGAACAGTTCCGAGCCTGAGAGAGATGTGAAAACCACCTCTCTCCTCCACATAAGCTGAAGCTGCAACTGTCCCCACCCCACACACTTTTAAGGTGTCAAAACATCCTCACAAGAAACCAACTTGGAGGAAGGGGCCGAGGATGGACCTGGGGGAGGCGGAACGAGGGGCCGGTCACAAACTTTCCACGCTGTGTTCTCCAGATGCGCGGAGTGCAGGATTCCGCCTTTCTCCCGGATCCCGGTGTCCCAGTTAAGCGGCCGCTCCTCTGAGACCCTCTTAATTTAAATCGAATTCATTGTTTAGGGTGTCCCGGGGGACACCCCGGCGGCATATCTCAGTGTTCAGCCACACTTCCTAGGAAGCCACGGCGATGGGCTAATCCCTGAACGCCCGGGGTTGTGCAAGCTCTGTGCATCTGAGGGTTCGCGGGCGGGCGGGGGCTCCGGGATCCCCTTTGTGGCCACCGCCCCCACTCGGCCCGCTCCTCCCCCAGCCGCCCCGCCCTCGGCCCCGGACCCCCAGCCAGGGCGGCGGGCACGCTCGCACCCGCGCCTCCCGGGACTCGCGGACCGCACAGACCGGCCAGGCGCGCTGGGCATGCTCAGTCGCGGGGCGCCGGGCTCGCGAGTCGGAAGCCTGTGCGCGGCCGGGGCCGAGGCGCACGGAGAGCGCGCAGCACTCGCTGCTGCAGCGGCGGCCGGGCTGCGGCGCATCCGGGCGGGGAGCCGAGGCGAGTCCCACGCGGCTTCCCCGAGCCGCCGGCAGCGGCGCCCGCTCCGGAGAAGCAGAACAGCCCGGGGGCCACCGCCGGCTGGCGTCGGCGGGGCGCGGAAGATCGGCGGCGGCCACCTCCGAGTCGCCGCCCGCCTCAGCCGGGCCGGATCCCGGAGCCGTCGAGCATGGAGCCCTGGAAGCAGTGCGCTCAGTGGCTCATCCACTGCAAAGTGCTGCCCGCCAACCACCGGGTGACCTGGGACTCGGCGCAGGTGTTCGACCTGGCACAGACCCTCCGCGATGGAGTCCTGCTCTGCCAGCTGCTCAACAACCTGCGGGCACACTCCATCAACCTAAAAGAGATCAACCTGAGGCCGCAGATGTCCCAGGTATGGAGGCCACCCCGCGACCCTGCCGCCCGCCAGAGGCTCCCATTAATCATCCGGATAATTTCTTTGTGTAAATGCAAACATCTAGGTGCGCTCGCTCGGCTTGCCCTGCCTCTCAGCTCTCAGCTTAGGGGCTTTTCCTACCTTGCCTTGAAATGGTTTAGCTTCTCAGCTAAATGCCCGGAGAGGGTGTATGGAATCCTAATTGCTTTCTGGGAGGCGGGAAGAAATAAGTTATCTTAGGGCACATTTCACCTTTGTGCGCCCCCCGCCGCCCCCCGTGTGTGTTAACAAAGAGTCTGATCCAGCTCTAAAATACCAATGACAAAAAGGGTGAAATGAAGTGATGGAATAATTTTCCTTTGAGTTGTTTTTTACTTTGCATTTGGTCTCCACGTTCTGGAAAGAGGAACCATGCCATACATGAGGACTCTAGGAAGTGGAGGGCGTTTGGTACCGTTATCTGTATAGAAAAGACCCTGGTCGGAGGAAGGAAAGGGAGCAGGACGCAGAGATGCTTCCAGAAGCGCTCCCCCCCCCTCCCCGGCCCCCCTCAGCCTGTGGCCCGCTGGCAAACTGCATGGTTCTGTTTACAGCTTGTCTGAAACCAAGAAGGGAGCCAGTCCAGCCTCTCAGTCACTAGCGGCAGGAAGTGAGAAGTTTCACTGGAGATTCCGCTTTCTTTCCTTGGGTCCTGTGCTCAGGTAGTGTGGGGGCATGTAGACACGCCTGCGGCCCTAGCCTGGCTTGGAGCTGCTTCTTTGGGGGTTCTGATGAAGTGCAGCCCTGGAAGGCAGTGGGTTCCTCAGAGTCAGCTCAAAAGTCACAGTGTAGCTTGTAGCTCAGTGCTGCTTTTTTTTTTTTTTTTTTTTTTTTTTTGGTCCTGTCGGAAAGTTTCTGTTCAGAGGATGTTCAACACAACTCAGAACGTCTATTTTCTCTTTCACAAAAAAAAAAAAAGGAAACCTTTCAACTTAAAAGGGAAAGGAAAGAACCCCTTTTCATGACACATTTTAGCACTAGTCCTGTACGATACAAGTTTCAGCCACTTAACCAGAGCTGTGTCCTTGCAGAAGGAAATGACCTTATGCCATTTAATAATCTCATACTTAAAGCAGGGGCACCCACACCCAGCTCTGGTTGTTAGTACCTCGTCAGGGTTCCTTCTCACTTCAAATTCTGCATCCCCTGACTGTCTGCCTTCAACCTGTTGGTAGGCAGTCCCCAAGAAAAATACAGATATATAAGTGGTGAGTTCCATATGTACTTACAATAAGGATCAATCATTTTACACTCTCTTGCAAACCTAACGATGACTGCCACTTCTGTAGACTTTTCCCAGAACTGTGCCAACTAGAGATATCTTGGGGGAGGGGTTCAGTGGTTGTTTCCATACCGTCAGAGCTACTGTTAGGAATCAGGTTCTGCAGTGCACAGGAGTAAGTTCCTAGAGCCCCAATTCCACTGGAGTCATCACCTCAGCAACAGCATAGATGAGGATGCGTGCGCATCACGTGCCGTGCACATTTCCTGAAAGTTCAGCTTCTGGAATTTTCAGCAGTTACTCATTCAAGTTGTCCTTAATTGTCAAGTTTCTCTCTTTACTTTCTTTCTTTTTTTTAAACAGCTGGGTAGGCTTCGGCCCCCAACGCTTTATTTGACTAACAGTGGATGGAATCTATTCAAACACACTTTCGTCTTATTGTAAAATGCATTATCTATAATGTAATCTGTTTGATGAGTGAGGATCATTATAGGCATCATTAATGAAATGGAGTGTGCATGATTCTCTAAGAGTTCTATTCCCTGTTGAGGGCACCACAGGGAACATACCAAGAATCTTACCCTCAAGGAATTATTACACACTGATATCAATAAGCCACCAGGTTGTAATGAGGTAAGCAGGGCAGTGAAACGATTCCTCGTTAAGTTTTTCTTTTGAGCTCTTAAGACAGCCCACCTCTGAGCTTTCAGGTTCCAAATTCAATGATTTCTCTTGTGATGACTTCAAGAGGACTTCTTCTCAAATGTGGTCCTGGAAAGTTAGTACCTGAGTGTGGGGTGTCTGTTCTTGTTTCCTTCTTGATTCTCGGCCCCATTGCAGAGAGGTTGAGAGCTAGGTATATGTGTTTGCATAATACAGGTTGTCATTATATCATTAAGTGAGACTTAGTAAATGCTTGTATAAAACACGGTGACATGTTCAACACACCCACAATCCTCAGCACATACTGTATGTTAAGTAAACATTCAGTATTAGCAAAATTACCTGCAGTATTATACCTGCTATTGTCATATTAATATGGGTATTAGGATACAACTGAAAATCAAAATTGCAGAGATCTACAAGTTCCTGTGTGCTAGCATCTGTAAGTATTTCTGCCTCATGCAACTTTTTTGGGAAAGGCTCTGGCTGTTCCTGGTTATGAGGTTCTTGCCTTGTCAGCTGCCATCACAGTGTATAAGGTCAAAGGTCAAGTGTATCAGGTGTGTCCTGTGCTGGAGGCATTTCTGTCCACCCCCCCCCCCCTCGAGCATCTACACTTCCGTATTCCCTGACTCCCTCCAGGTCCCCTCCTAGTTGTCATCTTTTCAGGAAGTGTTTGCTTGGCTTCCTCTCATAAGTTACATAAACTACCTTTTATAGAACCACATTTTCCTTGGTTTACATATCCAGCTCCAAAATGAGCTTTGCTAATAGGGACCAGCATCCCAGCAGAGCTTGCTTTTGTGAAGTTAGAGGCGCTACTCCTAGTATTTGTGGGTTTTATTTTTCTATTTCCAAGAGTCATTCCTTCTATACCTGACTTTTTCTGTTGAAGATATTCACTTGAAATGCACTACTTCCTTAGGACACATGATCTGCCAGAGTGGGAAATAACTAAGAAAGATCATACTTAAGAGTTTTGGCGTATTCTGAAAATGTTTTGACAAATGCCAACAAAGAGGACTTTACTTGTTGTTTTGCTTCCTCTCTCTCTCTCTCTCTCTCTCTCTCTCTCTCTCTCTCTCTCTCTCTCTCTCTCTCTCTCTCTGTGTGTGTGTGTGTGTGTGCATGTGCTTTCCCCAAAGAGCTATAAAATGAGTAGCCTTTTCAAATAAGGGTGTTTATTCTAGTGGATGGCATGTCATTTCCCTTCCCTTTTGTCAGCCTTCTGTCTTGTTTGCATTAAAATGCAACTAACACTGCAAATAATGATTGTTCAATTATAGGCCTGAATCTTGCAGTATTCATAAGCTAACAGGCTTCTTAAAATAGAAACATAAATGGGGTCCCACCTCTCCTGTTTGTTGTTCTTCCTAGCTGTGGACCACAGCATCCTTTTGGTCTCACCATCTTTGATAAGAAGATGGTCTTCAATTAAGAAACAAATACTATGAAGTTCTAATGTAGAATTTGCTTTCATTCATAATGGCTTAAGGAGGTTACATGGATATGGTAGGGCATGCCTGTTATTACAGTGCTTGGCACTCAGGAGATGCAGGCAAGGGCACCGGGATTTCAAAGTCACCTTGACTGTGAGTTTGAGGCCATTCTTGGCTAAAACAGAACAAAACAAAATAAAGCAAAAAAGGTAAATGTCACACTTGTTTTATATTTAATGTGCTATTATAAAGATTAAAGTTAAATAGATCTCTGATGACCATTGAAAGTTCAATACTTTTGTGTCTGTGTGTATTAGACAGATTTATTTTTCAATACAAACAGTATTATGGCCAGGAAATAATGAACATCAGTGATTCATTGAGAACCCTATTGATCATTATGCTCTTGCAAAAAGTGGATGGGCTTAGTGGCTTGATGTCATTTTTAGTGGCTAAGAAGATCTCCACCAATATATAAAACTAATTGGAGATTTGTAATTACTGAGATTATTTTAGTAGTATTATTTTATTTATTTGGGCCATACTATATCCTGGAATGGCATTCATATATTTGGCAAGGTTCTTGACCAATTTATACAGTCTGGATAAACTTTGAGTTGTCTTAACATGACTTGTTCATTCTTGAAGAGTTTCTTGAACAAATAATTATTTGTTCTTACAAAGAGCCTTGTCTAGGACACTGGCTTAGAGCACTAAACACATGTCACAGAGTCCTTGCCTTAAAGGGATGCGCATGGTGGTGGAGGAGATGGCCCATAAATAGATGCCTATGTGATGTAATGTGCAGTGAGGACGTTTGAAGCTGGGTAAAGGAACAGAGAGAAATGTCATTTTATAGAAGGTAGGTTATATAAGAAAGCCTTCTCCGAGAAGGTGGTTATTAGGCAGAAACCTGAAGGGAGCCAGGGAATGTAGGAATGTAGAGGTCTCAAGACAAAACAAAAGTGTATTTTCGGCAGAGGGTATAGAAATGGGAAGACCCTGAGGCAGTTAGCACTAGGCACACCAGTTCAGCAAGAAGACCAGTGAAGCTGGAGGACAGTGAATGTGGGCTAAAATGGAATGAGTTTGGGGAGAAAATGGGGCTCTAAGTTTTAGTACTCATGGGTCCTTATATTGACTTTTGACTTCCATCCTGAGTGAAATGGGATTCCACAGGATGGTTTGAGTGACGTCGTGATGTGACCTAACTTACCTTTTTAGCAGGGTCACTCTGGCTGCTGTTTTCCAAGGATGGAAGAGTTGGGCTGGTGCTGCCATTCAATCAAAAGGCCTGGCAGCCATGACCAGAACAAGGGCAGCAGATGGTGAGATGATGGAGTTCTGCATGCATTTTGAGGGTAGAGACCAGCTGGCTACACTGGTGTAGTTAGCTGAGAAGGTAGGAGAAGAAGGCGGGAATCAAGGATGACTGCGAGTCTGACCTGTGTGGTCATTGACAGAGATGGAAAAGTTTAGAGAAAACGTTTTTGGATATATGTGGAAGAAAAAAAAGGAGGCAGACCTGAAGCTGGCATGCTTGGATGCCTAGTAGCCATCCAGAGGAAGAGACTGAGCGGGTACTTGGAGAAGTTGAAGATGTAGATGTAAATTTTGGAGCCACCAAAGTATAGGCAGCATTTGAAACAATGAGATAGGATGATGGATAGCATCTACTCAGGAGTGGTGAAAAAAGACACAAAGTCTGAGTGAGCACTGGGGATGTGTGTCATGGAGGTTTAGGAGGAGGAGAGTGGAGAGGGAGTGAGCTTGGGTTAGGAAGTAACCCTCGGAGTAGGGGTCTAAGAAGTGAATAAAGTGCTTGGAGAAAGAATGTTCTGACGTGTCAGATGCTGCTGATAGATGAAGGAGAATGAGGACCCAGGACAGAATATTGATTTACGTGGTCTGAAATTCCTTGGTAACCTTGACCAAAGAGAAATTTGATAGTCTGGAAGGTAAACACCATAATGGGGGAGAAGAGAAATTAGGAGCAGGCAGGATAGCTGATGTAGACATTTCTTTGAGGGTAATTTTGTTAAAAAGAGAAAAGAAAATTGAGGTAGTGGCTAGTAGGGAAAAGGGTTAAAAAGAAAGTTATTTTCTAGTACATAGAATTTTTATTTTATATCTATTCAGAAACATTTTTGGATTTATACAGATACTAAGTCAGGTGTTGTGGTTAATACCTGTAATTCCAGCATTTGGGGACTGAAAACGAGATGATCAGGAGTTCAAGGCCAGCTATGACTCTGTGAAACTGTGTCTCAAAAGCAAAAGACAAACCACAAAAGGTCATGCCAATCGTATGTTATAGTACTCCTGTGTATGTATGTGCACCTGTGTGAAAAGGTGTTTGCCTGTGAGCAAACATACATAATATAAATTCAAAGGGTTCCTAAACGTTTTCTTCTGAATACCATTTCAACCCGCATTACTGCTCTCTATGTTTTTCTATATAATATTGGCCTGTAAGCAGAAAATTCGTGATGTGGCACTTGTAAAAATGACTGACTGTTTTACACAGGGTCACCTTCTAACCTCCTAACACCTTGTTTCCTTTTATGTTACTGTTTTCTGTGAGTTATATAGAGAGAACCTTATTTCGAATGTACATAACCATGTGTTTAAAAACCCTATAATTGTATCACTTCAGGCGTTGCTGTGTGTATTACATGTCTGCACTTTCTGTCTCCAGCATCAAGTGGTGGTGCATACAGATTATTAGATTAAAGAGAATGGAAGCACAAAGAGCTCTGGTTGTCCAAAAAGAATGGTTTCTTGGTTACATTTCTAGTTCATCCAGAATAAGGCATTTTTCGTCTCCCCAGAAGTCAGCTACCCTTTTTATTTGTTAAATTGTTCCTTTGGAACATCTCCCTATGTATAAGTCCGTGCTAGTCATGGCCTTTTCCGTCAACATAGCTACCATATTTTAAGGTATTTTAAACATTTCTTCTGGTGGTCTAGTTGGTGGCTTAATCAGGGTTTCATGGAAACTAAAGCTTTATCTGTGAAGTATGGTCCTATAGCTGTCATGGTGAGGACCATGAATCCTTTCCTTTTCTCTTCCTTTCTTTTTCCTTTTCTTTCTTTCTTTTTTTTTTTTTTGCAGTGGGAGAGATTGTCATGTAAATTAATGAGATTTATCCAATCTCTGAATCACTGGATCTTCCCTCTTTTAATATATAACTACTTTTCATAAATGCCACAGCAGTTGGTACTACTGACCACTCACTGCCTTCCTGATGAACCATTCTCTTCCCATCACACATTGCAGTCTTTGCTTCTCTTCTGGCTCTTATTCCTGCTCAGTTTCCTTCGCTAGCTCTTTTTTATCTGAACGTTCCTTTAGCACATTTGCATTTTCTCCTTAGTTATATCTAAGTCATAGTCTCTCCCCTTGATCGTCCTGTGGCATCCATGTTGTTAATTTATCACTATGGACCCTTTATTCACATTGGCAGCTCATATCTGCCTCCATTGTGACAGTCACTTCTTGGGTGAAGTCTGGACACGGTAGAAAACTTACAACAGTCAGGACGGATTTGCTCTGGCAGTACTGGGCATGGATAAAAGTGTGGATGGAGCTGGATCAAGAGAGGGAGAGGCCAGACCAATGGGTGAGTAGAAGGCTGGAGAGGAATATAGAAGCTTAGAGAAGTAGTTAAGACATGCGATGGACAGGCTTTGGGGATCTCTGAATGTGGACAGATTGTATCTGACCTAGGCTGGACCCCAGCTTTCAGGCTTGGGTGGCCGGAAGAGATCAGTTCAGGGTGTTGAACTGGTTCTTAGCAGTTACCCTCTGGTGTCTCAGTTTCAAGCATCCCACTATATCACTACCCTTCTTTCTGGCTTATTCTGCTAATACCTAAAATCCAGTGATCTTTTGAACTCCTCGCTTCTACCGCCTCTTCCCTGCTGTCATGGCTTTGCTTCCTTCCTACCCGGCTCACTCTCCAGAACCCTTTCGAGTACTTCCTTGGCTTCGCTTATTTATCTTGCCCCTTTGGGTAAACAGAACCCTGGCTAAATCCAGAATGTTACTTATTTCCTGCTTACAACTGAGCTGCTAAGGGTGATGGAGGAAAACCATACCACAGGGACTCTTCTCACTCGAAGTTCATGGTCTCTAAACCTCAAGTGAGTGCTGAAATCTACTCTATCGTGTCAATTCTGATTATCTAGACTAGATGTTCTCAAAGCTGGGGAACTCCGGGAAGTTGCAGAGAGCCTTTTGATGCATTCCTTAAGGCCCAACCTCCTTTATAATATCAACACAGCATCCTTCTTTTAAATTCTGGTTTTCTTACAAGTCTACACTGGAGTTTTCCGAAGGTTGCATATTACTGATGTCATTGCTCTGGCTGATGGTGGACTATGTGCTTGTGTATAAGGTTCTCTCAGTTTTGATTTTGAGTATGTTAAACATTGATAGATAGACCTATCAATGACCAAACACAAGCTGCTAACAGATTTCTTAGTCAGTTTTTAAAAGAGTGTGAAGGAGTTTGAGGACTGTGCTGGTCACTGATTTCCTCACTGCCCAAGTTGACTCCTTAGTACATTTTCTTTCTTTTCATGTATCTTCCATCACTTCCTTCTCCTCCATCCTTTCTTTAAACTGATGCCCCTGCTTCTTGTTCTGCAGAGAAAACAGACAAAATCAAAGAAGGCTTTCTTTGGCTCTTATACCTGCCTCTGTGCCCATAGGGCGGTACGTTCTCTCTTGTACCATGAGTGAATGAACAGTTCTCCCGGGGGAAAAAATAAGTCTCTCCTTCAGCCTTTCTCTCATATTCTCCTGCATCATTAGTTCTCTTCTGTGTCTTTCCATTTGCAAGCCTACATGGTATTTCCCTTACTTGATTCAGGAGATGCTTTCAAGGTAAAATCACAAAGATACGCTGATGAACATTGAGTGTATTGAAGAGCAGTTCTGGTTTTGACCCGTACCACTGGGGCAGATAAGTGGTTTCTCAACTTCCTTATAACTGTTTGGTGGTTCCTGATGGGCCTCAGATTAACTCCAGAATCCTTAGAGAGTGTACAAACACCCATGGTCTGGTCCTCTTCCATCTTTCAAGACTCCCTCCACTGTGCTCCTGACTTGTTTATGCTTTCGTGGATGAGCTGCGCTTTTAAATGTCAGTGTGCAAATTTGCATGCCGTTTTCTCTGTTTCCAGAGCTCTTCCTCATTTGCTTGAAGATTCGGTCCAGCTTCCCTTTGTGTAGTAGGTCTTCCTAACTCCCCTCTCAGGTGTGGCTGAGTACATGTTGCTTTGTGCAACGACCTAGTATGCATAGGTGGAGTGCAACGTGCCTTGTTCAGCAGTTTTTATTTTTTTTCTTATTCATCTCCCTGCCATGCTGGGATTTGTTGGAGGCTGCCATAAACTACTGATAAGGTGTCTTTGGAAGTTTACACAAGGACTCACACCTAACAGGCACATATAAGTACGCATAAAGTCATTGCTGGGTTAAAAATGATGACTCTTTGTTTACTGTCCTTTCAAAGATAACTGCATGAATTTTATAAGACATATTCAGCTCTACTCATGTCATTATAAACCTCAGATACTCGTCCAGTCAGTGATGATGCTGATCATCGCAGATAACATTATCCTTCCACTTTACAACTGAGTGGTCTTTTGAAAGTGATGGGAACCTGCCATTTCTTTGAGCTTTCTTATTCTCTAAAATGGACCTACCCAAAAGCATTCTGCCTGATTGAACTCAGTCTGTGACTGGCTGTCAGTGCACACTGGATGCTAACAGTTTTTATAAGAATCATTACCACCACGTCTGCAGAAATCTGCTCATGGCTTCTGCGTCTCACTTAAGAAGCACCTGTCACATATTTTCTCATTCAAAGAGGCAGGCAGAGTGATAGACACTGTGAGTCCAAGCCGGGTTAAGTAATGTGTACTAAGAAGTGGTTCACGGTGGAGTCAAGGTTGGAATTAGAACATTTAAAGTGAACTGAATCCTCTCACCAAGGCCATTGGCACAGCTGAGCATGAAATGAAGAGGGATCTTCTTTTCTCCATTGTATTGCTGTCTGTGACACTATTTTGTTGGAGCGTTCTCTGATTGGCCTGTGGATGTTGTTAATGACACTCTTTGCTTGTCAGATACTGAATGAAAGATATCAAACACTGCATTTGGATGATTCGATACTATTTATCTCACTATTCAGAGTAAAGTGGGGTCAGACCTTTGGCAGGTGTTTGATGGACAAAGAGAATACACTCATATAGGAAAGCGAAGGAAATTAGTGAGGCCTGGTTAATACTGTGCTTTGTGATAGCTGGGCCAGACTGTGTGGTTTAATGCTGTGTCTGGAGTTAGGTGTGCTTATGTTTACCTGGGAGCCAGGAGCACCACTGCTTCAAGTGAACGCTGTGGCGTGGTCTCCTCTCTCCTGTGTTGTAGCTATGCTTATTAATTCGTATACCTGTTATTAACTATTGTGTGGAATAATATCATTCTATAGGTCCTCTCCTACCCTCTCATCTCTACTGCTCATGAGGACAGACTTTGCATAGTGCTATGGCCAATCTAATCTATATTTTGGCTTTTTTTTTTTTTTTGTCTTTGCCATTCTATGGAAAGAATCACAGACCAGCAAAATACCATTGTTTTTGATTCCTGTGGACAGCATGCATTCGAATTGTGTTTTGTGCTGCTGTCTGAGTGTCCTTTCAAAGTATGTGTTGCAGAAGTGTGGTTGGCCTTTGAGCTGCTTCCATAAAAGAAAGCTAACAGCATGTGCTGTTCACATGGGAATTCTCTAAAGGGTCAATTAATATGGAATATTTAATGATACACTTGATACCAACCTTCCGTGATTTTAAAAGTGCTCCTCTTAAAATAGACTTGGAGCAGCTGGTCTGAATAAATAAGCACTGCATCTCTTTATGTCCTTTCCTGAGATCTTGGGGGCAGTGTGGTTAAATGAAAGGGCTTCAAAAGGTCAGGGATGGGGAAAGCTGGCTTCTAGTCCCAGCCTGGTCTCTGACATACTCTGCTACCTTAGCCAGGGACTGTTTCTCTTTGTCTCCACCTGTGTACTTAGAACAGTATCAGCAACTGTGGATTCGGTCTCACTTAGAAGACATTATGGTTTTAGGAAGCTCAGGGGTCAAGCAGAAGTGGCCGAATTCCAAGGGATGACCTTGGGAAAGTTATTTTACCTTTGGATCCCAGTTTCCTCTTGTGATGAGCAAGAAGTAGTGAAACCCAATTTTGCAGGACTAAGGTGAGAATTAAGCAATGCATTAAGAGGCCCGGTGCACAGTAGGTAAGTCAGCAAGATTATTTCCTTCCACCTCTGTTGTCCTTCCCCATCCTCTTCAGTCTGTAAGGCAGGAAGAGGATGGTCTTATCACTGCTCTGCAGAGGAGGAAATTGAGATGCGCACGGGCTGAAGGGCTTTTTTTTCAAGGTCATACAGACAGGAAGTGGTAAAGACAAGATTGGAGTCCAACTGTCCTACTTCCAAATTCAGCAAAATTTCCCATTTTCTGCTGCCAAACTCTGTGGTTATCTGGTGATTTGCATGAGGAAATGTCTGGGAAAGTATTTGCCAACAGCAAGGCATGCTCTGCAAATGGGACATAACACTCTATGGTTTTGCATTGAAAGTATGTTTAAAATAAACAAACGTCTATAGTAATGATAGTCTTGGGGCTACCTGTTTGCTGTTTGGCGTTGTCTTCTTGGTAACCAGTGCCTGTGGGCTGATTAATTAAACTATCCATGTGTCTGCTGCATATTAGACTCTGTGGTTGATCCTGAAGACTCAAAGGGAAGTAAAATTAACTTCCTGGCTCTAGTTTCTTGTATCATTTGACTTGCAACCTCATCCCCATCAAACAGGGCAGGGGAGCCATTTACATTAGTGTGAGTGGACTGATAACTGTTTGGTGGATGGGCCATGCTTTGCTCAGTTTTGTGTGACATTAATGTCACAAAATTGATTTCTTTTTTCATGTACAGGGTGGTTTAGAGTGTTTCTTTCCATAGACTTTGCCCAGTGCTTCATATGTGTGGGGCACAGACAGCATAGAGACAAATCACACGAAGTTTCTGCTTTTGGGTGGCAGGGAGAAAATAGATTTGACCCGAGAGTCAGACTTTTACAGAATGCAGAGAGGAAGTAAATCGTTGGATGGTGCAAGCCCAGTGCGGCCGTGCATGCAGCTGGGGGAGCCAGGCGAGACCAGGAAGAAGACGGAGACACAAGTGGTTACTAGAGAGGAAGAAGGTTCGAGAAAGAAAGCTGGGTGGGAAGAGAGGAAAGTGCAGTGACATTCAGACCTCAGTAACGCCAGCGAGACAGTTGTTCTGAGCAATGATGAAATACCCTTAATAGCCATTTGCATTTGGCGTCCAAGACATGAAAGCAGCTGTCTTGTGTGTGTGTGGACAGTGGCTTCAGTGGATATTCAAGAGAACATCTGGAAAGCCGAGGGGGTACACGTAGCCAGGCTCCTCAGTATGTCTAAAGCAAGGTGCCACAAGGCAAGAGCCCTCCCCACTCTGGTACCTTCAGAATTGCCGCCTCCCCCATTTCCTCCCACCCGCTGAGCCATTCATCCCTCCCTGGCTCTTTGGTTGATGGGCACTCCCTCTGTCCTTGGCCCAGCCTTGGGTGGGCACTCACGAGTGCATCCACAACTGGCCTTTTCACTTTCCCCCTCAAACCCTGGCTTCCTTGTAACGTTTTGTGGTTTTTCTCTACTTCTTCACAGTGTCTCCAACAGACTCGTGGCTTCTAGATTTCAAAGTACAGACTATGGGCAAATGCAAAGCTCTACTTCTAAATCCTCAGCCACCACAAACTCCAGCTTTCCAAATGTCAGATACCCCAAGTCCGCAATTCTGCTTGAGGCCCTGCTTGTCATCATCATAGCCACCCTTGTCTTCGTGAGTCTTAACTTGTCCTCAGCCTGCCCCATCCCACTTTCCACATGGTGACCGTTAGTTACTACAGATACGAGAAGTTAACAGCTGTTCTGAATTTTGCAAGTTACTTTCGAATGGACTATTTTATTTATTTATTTATTGCTTCCTGACACTTATGAATGAGTTTTGGTCTTGAAGAGGACAATTAATAAATCAGAATCCCAAGAGTTCCAGGAGCTATGAGAAGTTTGACTATGAGAAATAGTATATATACTATATATATATATATATATATATACTATATACTATGTACACTATATACTAGATGTACTTTTTCTGATTTCTGGTCTTCAGAGCCCAGTGGTGTGACTGAGTACAGTCAGTGAGCCAGTAAAATGCAGTAATTGTCCTCCACCAGGGCAAAGCAGGACTTGAGCCCCGAAGCTCACATAAACACTGACACAAGCTGTGGGTTCTTCGTGAGATGGTTTAAGAGGAGAACATGACATCATTACTGCTCACATCAATGTTAGCCCCATAGAAAAGCTGGACTCTACTTACGCGGTAGCTCAGACCGTTATATCCTTATTGAATTCTCAAGCCTTTTGAATACATAGTTCTATTTTTTTATTCGTTTTTACATACCAACCACAGATCCCCTTCTTATCCCTCCTCCTGCTCCCCCCTCACCTTCTCCCTGCATCTCTTCCTCCAACAGGGTAAGTTCTCCCATGGTGAGGGGGACAGCTAAACCTGATACATTCAGTTGAGGCAGGACCAAGCCCCTCTCTGCTTTATCAGGAGTGAGCAAGGTGTCTGACTATAGGTAATGGAATCCAGAAAACTGGCTCATGCACCAGGGGTAGATCCTGATCACACTGCCAGGGGCAGCTACACAATTGTCTCCCGTATGCAGAGGGTCTAGTCCGGTCCCATGCAGGTTCCACAGCTGTTGGTCTAAAGTACGTGAGTTCCTTTGAGCTTGGTTCAGTTGTCTCTGTAGATTTCCCCATCATGATCTTGATCCCCCTTGCTCATATAGTCCCTCTTCCCTCTCTTTGACTGGACTCCTGGAGCTCAGCATGGTGGTTGGTTGTGGATCTCTGTGTCTGCTTCCATCAGTTACTGGATGAAGGCTCTATGATGACAGTTAGGGTGTTCATCAGTCTGACTACCAGGGTAAGCCAGTTCAGGCACCCTCACCACTGTTGCTAGTTGTCTAATCTGGGGTTATCCTTGTAGATTCCTTGGAATTTCTCTAGCACCAGGTTTCCTTCTTACCTCATAATGTCCCCCTCTATCAAGAAAATATCATCTTAAGTGAGGTAACCCAGACTCAGAAAGACAAACATGGTATGTACTCACTCATAAGTGGATTCTAGATGTAAAGTAAAAGATAATCAGACTACAACCCACAACTCCAGAGAAGCTAGGAAATAAGGAGGACCCTAAGAGGGATGTACGGATCACCTTGGGAAGGGGAAACAGGATATCCCAATGAGTAAACTGGGGATGGGGGGCAGTAGAGGGAACAGGATGGTCAAACTGGGGGAGGGATGGAGTGGGAGAGCAATGAAAGACATGGTTCTGTTTAATGACCACAGTGAAGAGAAAACTAAGGAGAAAGATAAAAGCAGTTTACCAGGATTCTCACATGTCTAGCTTTGTGAGGATTTAATTTTTTCTCTATCGTGTTTAGTAAATGGTTCAACAACTTCGACAAAGAATGTCAGTTTCTTACCTGTCTAGTTAACAATGAACCCTTTGACAGTCTTGCTCATCCTTGCTACCTAAACCCCCACCTCCTGGGGGCTTACATGATTAGCTTGATAAAAAACAATGCATCTAGAAAATAGTAATAAAAATATTCTCGCCTCTTGGTAGAGGAAGCAATAAAATGTATTTATTAAACTCTGTTTATCAAGCTACACATCATTTCTGCCAATCTCTACAGGCCCTGAATTCTGACTTCAAGTTGGAGGACTTTTAATTAACTCCCTGTTTTAATGGACCTTCAAGACAATAGGTTCTAGTAGACCTTACATTGTCCTTGATATAACCTGGCCTTGAGTCATAGCTCTGCTGCTTAAGTACCAGACAGCTTAAATGATTGGATCTTCTGTTTTCATGTTTATGAAATAGAGGAGATGGCATGTAAATGAAGTGTTGGTAGGACTAAGGCAATTGCAGTAGTGCATGTAATGTGTTCGGTTCAGTATTTGGACTGAGAAGCTTTGCATCATTTTCCTTAAGCCTGTTTTAAGGACAAGGACGCTATTATATATAGACTGAAAGTTAAAGCACAGAGGAGGGATAACTGAAAGTTAAGCTGGCAGTGTTCAAAACTGCAAACTTCAGACTTGAGAACCCTGAATTATTAGAATTGGACTATGGAACCTACAAGAGCCTTCATGCACAGCCCAAGGTGCCCAGGAAAGACAACATGGGGCCGGAAGTTCCTTAGAGATAATTCTAGACCAGTAATTGGTTTGTACAATGAGCAGCCTTAGGCTTCTGATGTGTGCAGAGATTTGATCAAGGTCACTTCATTTGGCAAAGCCCAGACCCAGGTTCTCTGAGCCATAGTCCCTACCTTTTCTAAGAATAGTAATGGCCTAAGAAAGGTTTAAGTCATGCTTATATGGTTAAAAAATATGCTTATAAAGATTAGAAAATAAGCCAGATGTGATAGATCATGCCTGTAATCATGGCACCTGGGAAGTGGAGGTGGGGTGGGGTTGTGGGAGTGGGAGTGTTAGGATTTCAAGGTCACCTTCAGCGACCCAGTGAGTTTGAGGCCAGCCTGTGCTACTTGAGATGATGCCTGCGGGAGGGTTAGGGCTGGAGAAATTGTTCAGTGGATAAAGTACTTGCCGTGTAAGCATTAGGGTCTGAATCTGGATCCCCAGGACCCATGTAGAAGCCAGGCAGAATGTAACCTCAGTGCTGTGGTTGGAGGGTAGGCAGAGAAAGACAGATAGATCATAAGGGCTTGTTGATCAGTCAACCTGGCCAGAAGAGCGAGCTCCAGGGTCAGTGAGAGAATGTCTCAAAAATAAATGTGAGAGTGATAGAGGAAAACCTTAGACACCAACTCCTGGTCCCTGTATAAGCAGGAATGGTTGTATGCAATACCCCAACACTACATACACACACATTAGAAAGTGTTTTGATTAATAATTACTCAAGTGAAATACATCTTCTTATTCATTTATTTGTTTATTATTTATTTATTTATTTATTTATTTATTTATTTATTTATTTATTTTCTATTTTGGGACACAGTAAGAGTAGAAGTTCAGGGTCTCAAGTTTTGGATCCCAGAGCCTCCTAGCAGAAATGACAGCGTTGAAAAATGACTAAAGACTGAAAACGATGACATCAGAGAGCTGATCTAAATGAGCAAAATCTTAGCTGTTTGGAATCTCAGCCATCCAGCATCATGGAGTCCCTAAGAGGGCTGAAGGTTTGCTGTTTTAAGCCAAATCCCAAATTTTCAAAAACATGAATATTCATGTGTATTAGCACCATCGTAAGTTTTGCTTCTGAACTGTGAGTTCTGTGAACTTGGGAACTTTGTTTTACAGCCTATATTCTTAGATCAGTTCCTGCTACAGAATGAGTACCCCCCATGTGGCTACTGAGTACTTAATCGTCCCTGATATTGCTTAGGTAAGAAGGTGATAATATTGTCTTTCTGAAGGATAAGAAAGGTAATGTTCTGCTAGTGTCTTGCATTGGGAGTCATCATGTTATAGTGAAAGAATGTGAACTTTAATATCAGCAAATCTGGATTCAGGTCACACCCAATTAGGTGAATATCTGTGGTAAAATTCCTAAATCTCTCAGTGTCTTCCTTTTCTTGCTATAAAATGGAGACAATTCTTTTTTTTTAATTAAGAAATTTTTTTTAGTCATTTTACATACCAATCAAAGATTCCCCTCTTCCCTCCTCCTGCCCCTCCAGCCTCCCCCTCCCAACCCATCCCCCATTCCCTCCTACAAGAAGGTAAGGCCTCCCATGGGGAGGTACATTTAGTAGCAGCAGGTCCAAGCCCCTTCCCCTGCCTCAAGGCTGTGCAAGGTGTCCCACCATAGGAAATGGGTTCCAAAAAGCCAACTCATGCACCAGGGATGGATTCTGATCCTACTACCAGGGGCCCCTTAAACAGACCAAGCTACATAACTGTATGTTGTGGGCCTAATCCAGTCCCATGCAGGCTCCACAGCCATTGATCCAACTTTCATGAGTTCCTACTAGTTTGGTCTGGTTGTCTCTGTAGGTTTCCCCATCATGATCCTGACACACTTGTTCATGGAATCCCTCTTCTCTCTCTTTGACTGGACTCCTGGAGCTCGGCCTGGTGAAAATGGAGACAATTCTTAACTGTAGAATGTTGTAATGTGCAAATAAGCTTAGATGGGTAGATTACCCAGCATAGCACCAGGGCCATTTCGGACACTTGGCAATCCTCTTTGTCCCATTTCATCATCTGATCATGTGGTCCCGGGCTTTTCCCACCGTTCTTCTGAATGACATTCTGAAGCTCTATGGAAAAGTTATCTGCTTTGTTTTTGATTTTATGTTTTTCCAGCAGCTGTCTTACTCATACTCACTGAGCCTAAGACTTGAAATACTGTAGTTTTAAAATGATTTAACTGACATTTTTATCTGTTGATTTATTGGCTGTTAATTTTATATGTGGCAGCCATTATATAACATAAAGCACAAACTACCCTCTTTCTGGAGTTGGAATAGCTGCATTTCCATGCTGGCTGGTTCATCCACAAGATCAGTGATGCTTGAGCCTCACTGTACTCAAGTTTCTCTGAGATTCAGTTTCTCCTTGATAACCAGGGAAGAGCAGCCTATTACAGTACAAGAAAAGACAAAGCTCCTGTGTTCAGTGTTTAGCTTTACTGCTGACGAGTGTGTGATATAGAGCAGGCTCCTTTACCTCTCTTTCCATTCCACTTTGCCTCAAGGACAGCTGTTCCTTAGGCTGTTATGAGGAGATAATGTACCCCAGGTAACTTGCTCAGAGCTTTCTACTTGGTAAGTTCTCAGGCAACTGGCAAAGATGCTACCAAGATGCTGCAAAGACACCTTCTAAGAACCAGGATGATTAGCATCGACAACACTCATTTTCCTGGGTAGTTGAGAGACAATTGAGAGCATATATTACACTAGCTGAAGGAGGCTAGAAGACACTCCGCAATTTTCTCAAAGCCACATAGGAAGTGATCTTGGAGTAGTATGTAGCTGTGAAAATGAAGAACCGTCCCCTTATTAATACGCTTCCCGCATTTGGAACCAGCCCCTCAGGCTACTTTCCAGTTTTCTCTTGTAGGCAGCATGACTCACCATGTCCCTATACAGATTATTTTTTTTGCCTTGGCTTATTGACTTCAGCTTTATGGTCCAAGGTGAAATTTCTAGGTCAAAGACTAACATTTTCACTGATTTTGTCAGAATATTGCCAGATAGTTAACAGAAAAATAAAAGCCAACAAAACCGTTTCAATGGGTTGGAAAGGGCAAATTTCCCAAGTCTTGTTTAAAAAATGTCCTTGGTGTCATTTTGATTTGATTCCAGTTTTAGCTACCCATTTGCTGAATGACTGCTCTCTCAGATTCTAACTTTTCTCATCTGTAAACTGGGATCCAATTAGACAGCCTGCCTGTCAAGCACTTGCTTGGCACAGGGTATTCACAGTGCTCAGCCTTCATAACCCACATTATTTCTCCTGCACTCTTGTTTTTCTCCCTCTGTGTGTTAGACTTTATTACAATCCGTTCTCTCAAATGTATCCTCAGCAACCTTAAAATAGGAGAAAGCCCTCCCCAAACACTAATGTGACTACAAGGGTGTAACTTTGTAACTACAAAGATGCTTCCTTGTGCTCTGAGGAAGAAGTCCAAAATCCCTAAGTGACACCTTCTGTGGTCTGGCCTCCTCATCCTTTGCCCTCTGCAGTCACATCTCTTATTTCCCTTTTGAATTCTGCAACAGCCACAGTAGGTGTTTTTCCCTTCTCAGAATTTGTAACCTCTTTTTCGTTTTTTCTGATTGCAGGACTTGACATTTTGTTTTTATTTCCTAGCTTTGAAATTCCCCTTTTATACAATTCACCTTACAAATGATTATTTCATTCTGGCTTTATGATAGCAGGGGTCACTTACATTTTATTAACTGATGATTCCTGGGAACCAACATAGAGCCTAGCACTAATGCCTAATAAATACTTGGGAGTGCTTAACTAAATATTCACTGACTATTATTATTACCCATAAACACAGGCAAAGAAAGGAATTAATTTTATGTATAATTTGTTGAGTCTGGTTTCAGACTGTTCTGAAACTATATATGCATCTATTATTTTCAAGGGTATTATAAAAACTGGAGTATACTTTTAATTAAATAGGATTTTGCTTCATAAAAAAACCATAATCTTTCATGTTAGTGAAGACAAGCCTGAAGAGAGGGCAAATACTTGCAGAAAGCATAGTTTAATATCCAGTCATCTTTCATCTTAGCCAACATTCTTCATCTCAGACCTGTGATCATAGAACCTGAACAATGCAGGAGTCTGGCCAGAGAACTGTCTTGAGTCAAATAGCATAGCAGGAGGACTTAATGGTGAAGATGAGCATTCCTGAGTGATTAGATTATGCCTGGTCCATTTCCTCTCACTTGAGATCTCCAGCTCTTTGGGTTTTCACGTCCCAGAAGGTACCAGCTATCTTATATTACACTCTTAATGTCTGCAAGCTCAAAACTGCATTTTGTTCTTTCGGGAGTGGAATTCCTTTTTTGGTGCATCTGTTTGGCAGGACCCGTTGAACACACAGTCAGTGATTAGGCATGGACCACACAGCAGAGAACCAGGGCTCTAAGAGAGGTCTGTTTAAGAGGAGGTGTTTTCTCCCCCCTCATCTTTATATGTAGAACTTCTGTTAGAGCATTAACATACTCTTGGGTATGTGTTGCTTGGTTTCTTTGGGCTCTTGCCTTTGAGACCTACCTACCTACCTACCTATGGAGACGGTGGTTTTCTGTCTACTCTCATCCACATGCCAACTAAGTAGAATAGATCCCACCCTCGAGTGCAAAGCCTATAACACTGATTTTATTTTTGTTTTGCCTAAATGGTGGGTGTAGGCTAGGTAGAGATAGGGAAGCTTCATCCTTAAGCCCATTTACTGGTTCTTAGCAGCCTTTATCAATAAAACACATTTTGACCCGTGTGTGTGTGTGTGTGTGTGTGTGTGTGTGTGTGTGTGTGTGTATTACCCACTAGATTTTTCACTCAATGGAAAAAGGGAATATTTATTTTGACCCTGGGGGATGGTGAAGCTGACGGCAGCCAAGGCTGCAGGGAAATGGTCGTTTTTGCCAGGCACAGCTGTTTGTGACGAGTGTTGGGCACAATTAGTGCAAGATGAACTGATGCTACCCAGAGGGTCCGGGCTGGATTTGGGAGGAGCTTAGATTTTGGGGATTTTTAAAAAAATATTGCTAGCACTGACATTTTAGATGAGGTGAGGAAAGAGATTGGCCCTTCTTAGTCACTTAAGATAGAACCGATTTGACATTCTCATTGTATTTTGGTGTAGGCTGCAGGCCAGGGCTGCTAACTGCAGAAGTGACATTTCAAGACTGCTGTTGTGTCAGTGTCCTTCCTTCAAATTATGAAAAGCAGGCCAAGGAAGGAAGTGATAAATTAGCTTTCACACATATCGTTGATTTCATTCTGGGGCAAAGGAATGGCCTTGAGGGATGACATTATTTGGTTGTTTATCGACAAGATCTTGATAGACCCCACTGTCTTAGAACCAACCTTCTCAATAAAGAGAAGGCCATAGAAGCATCTTTCTGTATGAGCAGGTCTCAGAGAGGAGGACCGGAAGAAGCTGAGCTATGTATAGGACAGAAGTATTTCTAACTCTAGCGGAAGTTCCTCCATAGTGAACCACAACTTGTATTTGTACGGGGTTTGTTAATCATAAATGCTCTGGCCATTAGATCCTGAACCGTAGCTTTGCCAGTGAAGCATGAGTTGTATTTGCTGCAGGTTTTAATTATGTGAGTCTGCGTGTTAGATCATGGCCCTGCAGCTTCACCTAGAGAAGAACTTTAGATTTTATTGGTAATTAGGAAGAAATGGTGTTATTCTTACTTAAGAATTGTATGTCTGGGTGTGGTGACATATACCTTTGATGCCAGAACTTGGGAGGTAGAAGCAGGCATATCTCTGGTGAGTTCAAGGCCAGTCTATATAGTGAGACCCTATCTCAAAAGAGAGAAGGAAAGAACAAAAGAAAGAAAGAAAGAAAGGAAGAAAAAAAGAAAAGAATTCTGTGGAACATTCTTAAGTTCAAAAAAGACAAAGGAGTCAGTGTGATCATTACAAAACCAATATTAAGATGGTTGGTTAAAAGGGTGTGCCTACAACACCCAGAATTTAAAGGTCATATTTTTTTTAGGAAACCAAGGAGAAACAAGGGTGACTTGATTGGTCGTATTAGGAAAGCAGTGGTAGTGGACTGAGGAACCTAGGCCAGAAGAACAGTCTGCATTTACGAACACAGGTGAAAGGGGGTAAGTGAGGTCTTGAGGCAGCTTAGGCCTGGCCAGATGTGGCCTCCTGGGAGTGACCTCTTGGTTGGGATCCCCTAATGCTGGAAGCGAAGGCTGACAAAATTTGCCTGAATAATCAATATGTATGAGGACATACTCATAACTTTGCAGTTCTCCCTCATAGAGGAGGTATTAGACTATACAATATTGAGGACTATTTTAGAATATTAGAAAAGCCATGATCTGGTACAGGAAAGAAAAGAAGCAAGCCACGGTGTTTCCTTTGCAGAGGTAGCTCTGGAGTGGAAGGGAGGGAGTGAGCGCCTTTGAGCCTTTGTGTGTCAATGCAGGATCAGTGCAGAAGAATTAAACGTGAGGGGGCATGTTTGACTTCTGGCAGAAAACAAAAGTCCTGAAGATCTGGCTTTTAAAGTACTCAGGAATGCTCATGTCTGGGGCGTCTACACAGCACTGCAGGTCGAGGGCTGTCCTGTCCTGGCATCTGCTGGGGCTGGGTTGGCGGAAATGGGAGGTCTCAGAAATGGCCTTCCTCAGGAAGCAGTTTTTCACAGCGCGAAGCAATTACATAGCAAAAGGCAGTTGCAGCAGATGCTGTGGCCAGAGACTCAAAATTCCTGCTTGTGAAAGATTGTGGTGGTGACGAATGTGAGGCAGGGCCCAGATCCTGTTCCACCCCTGAGTGACAGAAACATGGGTTTAGGTGTGACTCCGGAGATGAGAAATGTGGAAGTTGCATGCTGGCAAAGAAATGTTCTATGCCCAGGGTCCTTAGGGACTAGGGTTGCACACCTCTAAGCCCCAAAGAAGCAGAAAGCAAATACTTAGAACCAAAACTAACCTCGTTAGGAGCTGTCTCCGGGTTGACTCAGTGTAAAGCTTTGTTTGTTTTTTCTGTGCTCAAATACATATGACATAATCATAGTGATTACGGTTACATGTAATCATTTTTAAGTCATGTTTCAGGGTCGTCAAGCACGCTCACTGTGTTGTGCAGGCACCATTTCTTGTCTTCAGAACTTTATCATCTTCCCAGCTGAAATGTATACATATTCAGCTATAACCCCTCTCCCCACCAGCCCCGGGCAGGGCAGCCACCGTTCTGCTTTCTGTGTCTGTAGATTCAACTCTTCATGTTGCTTCGAATGAATTGGGCTGTTCAGTTAGGATAAAGCCCATCCATGCTATAATAGATGTCAGAATTTGGTTTCTTTTTAAGGCTAAGTAACTTTCAGTCGTTTGTTTTCTGTCTAGTTTATCCATTCATCCTTTTGTGGAGACTTGGAAAATTGACATAATATATTACAGACAGCCTGGCGAAGCAGATAGCGATGTTATTGTAGTTCTCTGTATTCTTCCATCTTTCAAATGTCCCGAAGGTCTTTCTTTTCTCTATTTCTCTCTCCCGCCTGTCCATTCCTCCCTCCTTTCTCCCCTCACTCCCTCCTTTGTAGTTATATGGGTGTATGTCATGCTGGGCGTTGGGAGCCACTCTTGAGGACTGACTCTTCTTTTAAAGTTGGCAGCATTGGCAAGTGACAGGCTTGCTTGTTCTTGACAGTCTTTGGGTTCTTTAAGAGTGAAGGACGTAAAAGTTGAGACGAAGCTGAATTAATGTCCAGCATTCTGAAAGAATTCTACCCTCTCAATTACATATTCAAAAGAAAAGAAAAGAAAAGAAAAAAGAAAAAAAAACAAAGAAACAAAAGGAAGAAGGAAACAAATGACAGGGACAAAAAGCCCCACCACTCTGCCCAGCATCAGCAGCCACCCAGCCGGGACTGTAGCGTAAGAGAGCATGGAGGATGCCTTTGGGTTTCAGGACTGTTGGACTTCATGTTGGCTACCTCTGAGTATCACTTGAAGATGCCCTCTGCCTCTCTCGTGCTGCTCCATCCACAACAGCCAGCCGTTCCTATGAACTACACACGTGCGTTTGGACAGCACCTTCTCGGGGGCCTCTCATCCTCCCCTTCTCCCTTCCCATTCTTCCCACTCTGAGCTTCTCTCACTATGGTGCCTGGTTGGAAGGTCTAGACAAGCGGGTCTTTGAAGAGTCCTATCAGAGTGAAGGGTTCTTTTGCCCATTGGGGGACAGGAATGGTGAAATGAAATCATTTCTTTTCCTCTAGGAGAGGGCAGTTCAGAAGCATGCCTCCTAGGACTCCCAGAAGGGGGAGTGGCCTTGAGCGCCCAACCCCAGCAGTAATGCTCACTTCTGTAATGCCTTCTGTGTTTTCCCTCTCTGGTTCTCCATTTCTGTTCCTCCACTACAGTGGTTCTCAGCTTGTGGGTCGTGACCCCCGCAGGCAGGGGTCACAGATCAGATATTTATGTTGTGATTCATAATGGTAGCAAAATTACGGTTATGAAGTAGCAACGAAAATAACTTTATGGTTGGGGGTCACCATAACACGAGGAAGGTATTAAAAGATTGCAGCGTTAGGGAAGTTGAGAATCAGTGCTCCACTACCTCGTTCCTTTTTGGGATTGCTTCCCCAGCCGGTCACCTGCATGCAAGCTTTAGCTTCAGTCTTTACTTCCTGGGAAACTCAGGCTGAGACATTTGGAATGGTGCAACCATTGCTGTCATTTAGATTGCAATTCCTTTGGAACTGCACATTTTTGAACTTATAATTTGCAAGATTTAATTTTGGTTCTTAAAATATACTAATGAGCAAAAATGTCTGCCAGAGACAATGGCAACTTGAGGAGGAGAAGAGGAGCTTTTTTTTTTTTTAAGTATATTGTATGTATATGTGTGTATGTGCATATTTGTGTATGTGCATATTGTATGTATATTTGTGTATGTGCATATTTGTGGGTGAGGGTATATGCTTCCAGGGATCCTCTATCTCTGCTGGGATTATAGGTTTTTACCCCTGTTCCCAGTGTTTTTAATGTGGGTTCTGGGTATGGGACTCAGATTCCCATGCTGCTGAGACAAACACTGTATTGACTGAACTATCTTCTCAATCCCAGCAAAGAGGATTTCATTTAACCACCCCTGTTCTCTACTGGTCAGGAGCACTTGCCTCTCTGGATTGACTGGCCAAAACTGTTTTAAGGAGGAAGGACCAGTTTTGGCTCATGGTTTAAGTGACCATCGACCCGTCGAGGTGGAGAAGTCATGACAACAACGGAAGCTGGTCAGGGCATGGTGACACGGCTTGCCGTGTCTGCTTTTCACATCTTCGTAGGTCAGAAACCAGAAGGCTTGGTGCTCAAACCACAAGTCAATCACCCTGAAGTCGTCCCCTACTGATTCACTTCTGCTAGCCAGAGCTCCAAAGAGTTCGCAGCCTCCTCACACAGCACCAATAGCTAGGGACAACTCTCAAGCATGTGATCTTGTGGGGGGACATTTCAGAAATGTTGCCCAGAAGCCAAGACTATCAGAAGGTTTTCAGCTGAATTTTCTGTTTATATTTATCTTTGTATTGGGATTTTTGTTTATAGTTCTGTTCAGAGCCCTTCCCCAGTGATTCTAGAGGCTACCAAAAGGACAGTGGGTTGGGCAGGAAATGACCTTCTTATCCTTAGTGGGAAAGGAGTTTTTATTAAACTGATCTCTCTTCCTTGGGAGACAGCCATACTACCAATAGCCCGGGGCCTTACTGGGTAAGAAAAAAATCCAAGTGATTGTTGAAGAGCTTATTTATGCTCAGGCTTTCTGCTTTCATAATGAGGACTTCCAGCAGAGTAACATTGCTAGCTTTTATTCTTTCTTATCCAGAAGAGAGGTGACTTCTCCCTTGGGCAGGTGTGATGTGACCCCCTCCGGGGTTCTCTTTAGGTTCTGTCTCCCTGCAGAAAAGACACATTCTAGTCTGCTCGTTACTTTGGCCTCTGTCTTGCATTTGCTTCTAAGTTCATATGGTGAAAGAGGGATGCTATTTATTAGAGTCCCTGAGTTATCAACTTTTGAGCATTTGAGGCTTGGAGCTGGAGGAGCATTTTTGTGGTGTCTTTGCAGAGAGGCCATTAAAGTCCCACAGCCTTCTAGAAAATGAATGTGCTTATAGAGAAACATACCCAATGCACAGTAATAGATCTAAATGACTTTAAAGACAGTAAAAGGTGGCCTTAGCCGTCCACACTCATTCCTTTTTCTTTTCCGGGTGAGCTGATTAACACATGCAAGGTCACAGTTTTGCTGAGGTCACACGAAGGAAGTCTCATTTTGCAGCAAAGACAAACCATCCCCTTCTCATTATTTTTTTGTTGTTCCGTAAGTACTTATTAAATGGCCTGTAGTTTCAGCTGTGGAGGTAATTAAAGCCACATAGCTCTTAAGGATGTGAAAATACTTGAGTGTGTTATGGGCTCAATGTCCCGAGATAATGGCACACAAATGTGGGCTTATCCAAAACAAGAAACCTGGAGAAGAAGGACAGCCAGTTCCTCTACAGGGACTCCTCTGACTTGTTTTAATATCCCAGTCCCTTCTCCAGGGTACAAGTTATCCTTCAAGGACATGGTTGCCCTTCCTTGCACAGTGCTCCCCCTTGTTCCTCTCTCCACCTCTCTATTCTTCTGCCTCTGCTGGGAACAGACATTTCTGCTTTGAGAATAAATGCCTGCAGCAACTTCTGGTTCGGCTAGCCCTCAGAGAATCAGGGTTCCTGAGGGCCTTTGCATCTGTCCTGCCTGGCTTTACTCGGCAGCTCTTTTCCCCTCAGTTTTTCCTGAAGGCAGGGATTGCCTTTGGCCCTTGTGCATGAAGCCTGGAAGGGACACACATCTGAAGTTGGCCACCTAGGTTTCTGGCAGTGGTCCCCTCTTTTCTTTTAGACACACTTTCAGTATTTTCAGCCTCTTTAGCTTGCACCCCACCTGTTTATGCTTGAGGGGTCCAGCCTGGTCACAGCCCTACTCTATTCTCCTTGGTGTCCTCAGTAAAGAGAAGGTCGTGGCTTCCTGCCAGATGTGTGTGTGTCAAGAAGATTGCTAACCAGCCCTGTGTGATGAGAGGTTTTGTGATGTTTAAAAACCAAGGAGATAAAAGTCCCAAGATTTCTTTTTTTCTAATTTCAGCTTCTTTTTGAGGTAAGGTGTTAACCTAAGAACTTCAGCGCTTTAGCCTTATTTTCTTGGGAAAATGTACCTTGAATTCTAAGTACTATAAATTTTGGAATGGAGCCCATTAATTTTTTAAAAGAGGGCTTTTTATGCCTTATGCCTGCATATACTGGTATATGATAAATTGCTGGTAAATTATACCTTTTAATGTTGATATATTAAATTGTCTCAATGACTGAGACTTCAAGCCTCATCCAGAGTCTTAGAACTTTATGTAGCTGTTACAGTTGGGAACCTTGCTATGAACCCAATGGCCTTTTGGATGCAGTGTGTTTGGACAGGATGATTATGCATAGTTCCAGCAGAGTGCCTGGAAGGTACATTGCTGAGGCTGAGAAATAATTGTCTATGGGTGGTGGGTGTTCTGTGTTTACTTGGCATTCAGCTTAAATTTGTGGGATGCTTTCTGGTTATCTCACCTGGAAGAAAATAGAGCAGTCGTGTTAAGTATCAGAATCTCATGGTCCCTGTCCTCCAGCAAGCAGAGCCCAGCAGGAAGGAAATGACATCCTGGGAGTTGGTGGGCCAAGAGGGAAGTTTTGTTTGAAGAAAACGCTTTATGCTGATCTTATGGCTGCAGTCTCTAGCCACACTCATTGTGGAAGAGCTGGAGTGTTTCGCAGTCAGTGTCGAAGGGCCACTTAGTCACACACTGGTTCCATCTTTTAGGAAGCATCACCTAAGTGGTGGTATGTCTTATGTAAATAATTACGTACCTGTATCTTGTGGTATCTATTGCCACTTCTCCAAAGACTATGATTTGTGTGTGTATCCCATGTGTGCTTTTTGTTAAAGCAGAGTGGTGACGTGAATGATGGAGGTTTTGGAGGAGGGAGGTGCTTGTATACAGATTCTCTCCACCTTTGCAGGCATCCTCACCCACCTGGTTTGAAGGTGTGGCACTGGAGGAGTAGTCATTCAGGGCTTCCCATTTCCCACAACCTTTCAGAACCTGATTGGCAGCGTTGAGAAAAGTAGGTGGGGGCACCTTCCTGCTTGTTGCTTCCTTACATGGAATGGCTTCTATGGAGTGTGAGCTCAGTCTGGGACTGAGTGGAATGTGACCCAGGTATATTTTGCTTGAGATGAGGCCTAAACTCTTAAATTCTAACCTTTGGAAGGAAGTGCAGAGATGCCTCCTCTCAGGATATTCTTATCGCCCGCCCTGGCTAGATGATTGCTTTGGCTCCCTGTCACAAATTCTCCAACTTGAAATTCAGGCCTAGTGCAAGAACTTGCCGCTCGGCCGCAGCTACTGAAGGACAGGAACTCTGACTCATTCACAGCTCTCCGGCCAGCTATAGTTTCCTTATAGTCAATTAAGCAAATACGTGAATCAATTAAAAGCAAGTTGTAAACTCAGACTAATCAAAGACGGGTGGTAACTTGTGCATGCCATCATTTTTGTTTCTCTGGATGATCAAGCTTGTGGACGCTCACTAAGAAAACAGCGCTAGTATGTGGATCTCTTTTTTATAAACCCTGACACAGAATCTGATGAGCCTTTTTGGTTCCGGTCTAACCCTATTCTAGTTTAATTCACAAGTAACCTATATGTTAAGTATATTATTTTTCCTGGGCTAAATTCCCATTTTCCCACTATTTTTAAAAGCGCTATAAGTTTCATTAAGATATCAGTTGGTTATTCATATTATTTTCAGATTTATTTATTTAATTTAAAATTCTGTTCCTTGAGAATTTTGTATAATTTGTTTTGATCATATTCACCCTCCCCCAACTCCTCCCAGATTTTTACTCCCCTTCCCTACCTACGCAACGTTGGGACCTCTTTTCCCTTCTTTAAACCTGTTAAGTCCGAGTTGTGCAGCCCAGAGTGTTGAGTGTGTGGTCTTACCCTGGAGCCTTATGAGGGGCTATACTTTTAAAGAAAACTGACTCTCCATCTACCGTCAGTTATCAGTTACCAGCAATTCTCTGCTAGGGTGGGACTTTGTACCCACTTCCCCTTTCTGTGCTTGGATTTGGTCTGGGTTGAACTTGCACAGGTCTTGGGCATCCTGTCACAACTGCTGTGAACTCGTCTGTCAGCTGCCCTGCTGTCTCTGAAGTGGTTGTCCAACTCTGGCTTTTACACCCTTTCTGCTCTCTCTTCTGAAGTGATCCCCGAGCCATTGGAACAGGGGTGTGATATAGATGTCCCATTTGGGGCTGAGCATTCTACAGTCTCTGATTATCTATATCTTAACCAGTTGTGGGACTCTGTGTTAGTCATCATGTATTGCAGATAGAAACTGCTCTGATGAAGATTGAGAGCGGCATTAATCTATGGGTATAACAGTAAGACATGTCCACTCAGTGGAGTTGTAGTATTAGGCTCTCCCCTATGGCCTAGATCTATCTAGCCACAGGTTCTCAGCTCTGTTAACAGTGTAAGGTATGGATTTAATCTCATAGAGCTGGTCTTAGAGCCAATCAGAAAGTGATTGGTTACTTTCATAACATTTGTGCCATTATTCACTAACTGGTAGATCTTTTCACACCAGTTGTTATTGTAGCTTACAGGACAGGGGCTCACAGGTAGGTGATATTCATGATTACTTTTCTCCTTCAGTACCATGCATGGTACCTTCCAGCATTATGAAAACTAGCAGGTAGAGATAAAACTTTTGAATAAGCACCAGTTTGATTTCTCCATGTTCTGTAGCTCAAGAACATGGTAACTTCAGCAATAGGGACTTAACATCAAGTTCATTTTAAACACACATGTATCATTAGAAGCACCTTCTTGGATTTGGGCAATTCCAGGAAACTAGAATGTTTTGAGGATTGTGTTCAACAGGAAGGAGAGCTTATGAATGTCCACCAGAAGTAGAATTCCAACCATGTTCTCATTGGAAAATGTGGCTGATACAGATGCTGGCGAAATACATTCGTACTCTATCAGTTAGCTTGATCTGTGAGAAGGAAGAATATTTTATGGAAGAGAGTGATAGAGGAAGTTTAGAGTTTATCGCCAGTGAGCAAGGGCTTCTCAGAGTAACTAACTGCCTGGGGATTTCTACCATCCTGCATCCTGGTCAGAGCCACAGGAGAGCTTTTCCTTTCTTTAATTCCTTCCTCATTTTCTTTGATTCCAACTATATATTATTCACTATCTCTTTATCTCAATAAGAACCAACAGGCTTACAAATTTCCCCAAAGAGTAAGTAAGCCTGCATTCTGAACTTTTCTGAATGTGATATTAGTTTTAGTGGTTTAGTTTTCATCATATCTTCGACACTTCAGATTTCTCTTTAGAGTTTTTTGATGTGGAAGATGACTACAGGTTTTAAGAGAGCTATCTGGTTTTGGTTGGATAGACCTCTATTTTCCCTAGGAGTCACTGGGATACATCTTTGCCAGAAACAATTAGGGATTTGTAAGTAATCACTATTATGATTTATCTTAGCTAAAAGACAAACAATTCATTTCACACCTGAAGTTTCCTAGCAGAGTCTGCTCAGTTCAGTGTGAGCTATCACAGATAGATGAAAACTTCACTCTGCCTGGAAGATTTTGGTGTACAACCACACAGCTCAGGATTCCTTCCAGGCAGTGAGAAAGCTTATGGTTTTACACTAAGAAGAGCCATGTCTGTTCCTTGTCTTAAAGATGACATTGAGGAAAGGACTTACATTTTTTTCAGTGTTTTCATGGAGATATTTAAAAGGATACATGTTTTTTGGTTTGATTTGAAACAGGGTCTTTGTAGCCCAGGCTGGCTTTGAACTGGCTTTTTAGTCAAGGATGACCTTGATCTCCTGTCTCCACCTACAGATGCTGGCATTGCAGGTGCCCTTGGCCATACCTGCCTAATAGAAACTCTAGACTTTACTATTTCTGGTTCTAAAGGATGTTAGTATCTTAAGGATGAAACCACAGCATTCTTAGAGTTCTGAGTAGGCATCCCCTTGGAAACTTTCCTTGAATAAATCCAAGTGTTTTGGATTAGAATTAAGAAATTGCTTTTTTGTCAAAAACTGATCTTTATGCCCTGTTCACACAGGGTAGCCTGAGTCCTGAGGTAGTGCTCTCATATTTTGATCTGGTCACAGTTGAATGCCAACTTTCTGTGATAAACTGGAACTAATCTTACTTGTGGTTATAGGAATGTTACTTTACTCATGTGTAGAATGCTTTACTTATCCTTTTTTGTAAGTAGAAAGATTCAGTTTTAAAGTTTCAGTTCAGTTTTATGGCAGTTACAGGAAATGAGCTGATGAGCTTTAGAATTCTTCCCCGCTGATCTTCCCACTTGTCAGTGTACTAGTTAATGGCAACTGATTCTGAGGACATTGATATTCAGAATTGTGTGTGTGTGTGTGTGTGTGTGTGTGTGTGTGTGTGTGTGTGTGTGCATATGTGCTTGTGTGAGTTGTGTATGTGCATATGAGGACTGTACCCATGTATGTATAGGTGGATGTCAGAGGAGGATGTTGGTTATCTTGCTCTATCATGCTTCACCTTATTCTTTTGAGAAAGGTCTTTCACTGACCCCTGGAGTAAGGCTGGTGATCCTCATGACTCCACCCTCTCCCCTAGTACTGGGGTTACGGAAATGCAAGTGATCATACCCAGCTTTTTACATGAGTGCTGGAGCTTTGAACCCAGGCCCTCATGCTTGATTAGCACCTATATTCAGAATTTCTAGTGAGCAAATTTTAAAGAGCAGCAAGTTCATCTTTATTTTCAATGCTACGTATTGGCTTTTATCTTTTCTGTTCCCTAGACTTCATATGGATAGAACTACACAAAAGACACTCCTCTGCCTTTTGCATCTTTTATTCTGTGTTTGGTTTAGGCACTTCTCTACGTCACTCCTTATCACAATATTTCATTCATCTTAGGTGTTTACATTTTATCTGTCTTCCTGCTTTCAGTCATTGGCGTTATGAATGATATTATATCCTATTGTATTTCCTGATGACCACATACACACTCTTCATTTGGGTATAGAATTAGGGGTGGCTTTGACCCGTAACTGTCTGATTTTGTACCAGTTCCTAGATTTACCTCAACTATTCTTAACTTTCTTATATTCCTCTGCATTATTTATATTTACTAAGATAAGAATTCTCAAGTAACATATGATTGATCCCAGCTGTTTCATTACTTAATATTTACTAAGATAAGAATTCTCACGCAACATATGATCCCAGCTGTCCCCCCCCCCATGGATTCTACAAAGAAATAGGATACATATTCTGCCCTGCCATCAACTTTCCAAATAGGTTTGAACGTCCTCTTATAGCTGCTGTCAATAGACATCATGTGGTTCTATATGTAGCTATGCACATGATGAAGTTCCTTAATGCACATTATACTTATAGAAAATGATAAGAAATCCAAAGGTACAAGCTAGTTTTGGTGGTAACATGCTCAGAAGTTGGCAAAAATGAGTGGTGACTAGGAGACAGCATTTCCTTTTTGAAGCAACAGATTTATATCCTTAATTTTGGGGATTGGCAGTATTTGTTACTATGTTTACTAGAAGGTTAAATTGTTGTCATCCTGGCAAACATTTAATAACATTCAAGACGCTTTATGTGGTAAAACCCTAGAGCAGCTGATCACTTATATAGGCATGAAGGCAGAGTCATAGTGTTCTACACTGGTTTGCTTTTCATTTATTTTTAGTGTGTGTGCGTGTGTGTGTGTGTGTGTGTGTGTGTGTGTGTGTGTGTGTGCACAAGCATGCATGAGTGAATATTTACCACAAGTGTGCAGGTGCTTACAGTGGCCAGAAAAGAGCATCAATTCCCCGAAGCTGAAGTTACATGTGGTTTTGGGTCACCTAACATGAGAACTGAACTCAGGTCCTCTGCAAGAGCAGCAACAGCTCTTACTGCTGAGCTCTCTCTTCAACCCCTATACAATGGAATTTTAAAAGATTCTCTGTCTTCAGAATTGCAATGGGTTGTTGACAAATTTCACTTCTTCCTAGTAGGAATCTGTGAAGAAAAGGTCGTAAAATAGAAGTTACATCCAAGGCTACCCCTATTCTTTATATCATAGAGTCCAGTGCTCTGGAAACTGTTCTGAAAGGACCCATTGTGAACAGTGCAGGGTTCCAGGCAGTAATATGCTTGTCTGTTTGTGCTACTCGAACACAATATCATAGTCTTGATGTCTTAGAAACAACATGTGTCCTGTTTCAGGAGGCTAAGTCTAAGATAAAGATGCAGGTAGATTTGATACCTGATGAGGGCCTGATTTCTGATTCATATATTCACAGTATCCCGTTGCCATGTCCTTATATGGTGGTGGGGAATTGGATAACTTCCCCTGGGTCTGTTTTATGTAGCTGCTAATTCTATTCATGATTGCATATTCACAGAGTGTAACCACTAACTTGTGGGGTGAGGAGTTCAATGTATGAATTCTGCAGGGCTATACATATTCACACGATGAGAAGTGCTGGAGATGATGAGGTAAGACCTCCCACACTCTGGGAGTGGTTACTGGCTGGGATTGGGTTAAGCAATTCTAAAACAAAACACCCCAAACTCCCTGCCCCTCAAAGACAACTGTACTATATGAGCCTATTTATGTAAAAGTCTGGAAAGTGCAAGCTACCTATAATAACAAAGAAAAGTTTGGTACCTGCTGGAGACATGGGAGGATAAAAGGGTAAGGTGACATGGAAAAATGCCAGTGAGTGGTTGGAAGTGATGGAAATGTTCACTACCTTGTTTGTGATGGCGGTTTCCCAGATCTATGTACCTGAGAAAATACATCAGATTTTTACTTTCATGTTTGTGGCTTGTGGAATATCAATCACACCTTAATAAAGCCATTGAAGTGTCACCAATATACCAACATAATTTTTGCTTGTGTGTGTATGCATATGTATTTGTGTGGATATGTGGAGGTCAGGATTGATATTACATCTCTTAATCAATTGTTGTGCATTTTATTTTTTGAGATAAGGTTTCTCATTGAACCTGGAGTCCATGGAGTGCGATAAGCTGGCTGGTTAATGAGCTTCGGAGATCCCTTTGTCTCCGTTCTCCTTCCCCAGGACCAAAGTCAGACTTGCAAACATGCTTGGCTTTTACACCACGGTGCTTGTTCCAGCCTCAGGTCCTCATGCTTGTATGGCAAGCCCTTTATTGGCAGTCATCCCCCAGGCCCCATAATTTTTCTTAATCGTCTTAAAAACTAAGTGAGTAGTAATGATTGGGAAATTACCTTCTAGTATGTGTTGCAGGGACAAAACTTAAGCTCTTATTACATAGTATTCCATATAATGTAACTTTATTGGGTACTTGTGTAGATACAGCTCCACATACGGCTCTACAAAATAAGAGTCACAACACGGATGTCACAATGTTCTTAATATGTTACCATTTCTGTTAGGTTTTTTTTTTTTTTTTTGGTTTTTCGAGACAGGGTTTCTCTGTGTAGCTTTGCGCCTCTCCTGGAACTCACTTGGTAGCCCAGGCTGGCCTCGAACTCACAGAAATCCGCCTGGCTCTGCCTCCCGAGTGCTGGGATTAAAGGCGTGTGCCACCACCGCCCGGCCATTTCTGTTAGTTTTTAACTTTGGTAAAATTTGCCTTCAGCATCCCTTGTTCTTCTGCCTAGATAAAATGAAACACATATTTTTTCCTTGGATAATGAAACGAAAAGAAAATAAGACATTTCTGCTCTATGGGGATTTTTATTTTGGCAATTAGTCATGTAAATACATTTTGTGATACAGGTTGAAATGGGTAGCCCCTGAGGTGATATGTGGGGTGGCATGGTGATCAATTTGCTGGCTGGAGTGGGGACATATGATATATGAAGAAATGCTTGTTTTTCTGTAGTTTTTCTTATTCATTTGATAACTCATGTAGATTAAACAGCTAATTCAGGAATGTCATAAACATTGAAACTTTTTTAGAAGAACCTATAGCTTATTCTGTGAATCATGTTTGCAAGGCATGTGAAAGGTGGTTTGTATACATAAAAAAGAAGATAAGAAATAACTAGGTTAAGGTTATTCTGTTAACCTGTATGGTAGCATGGGACAGCAGTAATATTTTTAATTTTTGTACTTTTGTTTATCCTCTTACAGGACTTCGTAGATTTTAAAAAATCAAACCCATATGTACAATCCCTTCTTATTTTCAAATTATTCCGGAATGTTAGAGTAGGCAATTTCACCATAGAAGTTAGATATTTGGAAAATTAAAAAAAATCATTTAACTATGATGGGCTTTAGCATCATAATTGTCATTTAAGGGTGTTTCCTTGGGTGCTTTGTTGAAAATAGGCTATTCTGCCTGAAGGATGACAGATTCCATGTTTGAGTAGTGTAAACTTTTCTGCATCTTCTAGAATTATAGTAGTGGTCATGTTTTATGTATTGCTCTAGGATTTAGTCTTTTAGGCAAATATTCTTGTAGGTGATTTCTAGCTTTTTGTCGCTAAGGGCCTTCTTAGAATTTAGAAAAATTTAGAATTTACTCTTTCAGGCTTCCTAACCTCAGCAGTATAAGAGGGGACTATGCAGCAGGCACCAGGCACAAGGTAAGGACTGAGAAGTTCTCTCTCTCTCTCTCTCTCTCTCTCTCTCTCTCTCTCTCTCTCTCTCTCTCTCTCTCTCTCTGCCTTCCTCCCTCCCTCTTACTCCCCCCCCCCATGTAGGCATACACATGCAGAGGTAGGTCATAGGCCTAACACTCACATCTACCTTGTTTGAGCCAGGGTCTCCTGCTTACTGCTGTGTACACAGGTTCCCTGGCCTGTGAGGCTGTTCAGATACTAGGGGTTATTCTGTCTCTTCCTGCACTGTCATAGGAGAGCTTGGATTATAGACGTGTTACTGTGCCTGGCTTTCCATGGGTTCTGGGGCTTTAAATTCAGATCTTTGCTCTTGTTCAGCAAGTCCGTTACCCACTGAACCATCTCTCCACCTCTGAACAGTATCTTTGAGGCAGGGGTGTAATGAGGTTGCAGCACTGATGTGGAGTGATGATCTGCATGGATTTCCCCAATGTATCAGAATAGGAAGCTGAAGCAATGGAAGAAGCTAGACCAAGGGAGATATGCAGCCAGTAGTGGGGTGCAGTAGCCATTCAGGAAGGACCTGCATATGACTTTAACCTTTGTGGAATTCAGAAGGCATTGAAGGATTTTATGTAGCAGAGTAATGTAATCGGAGCACTGCTCCAAATGATCCTGAGGAGCTTAGTGAGACTGGACTGTAGCAGAGGCAGAAGCCAATTAAAATGCTTTATGATGGTGTCTGTACAAAATCCAATATTAATTAAAAAGTTAATAAGGATTTCACACTACTCACATATCTGCCTGTTTTATAAATGACACACGTCTGATGTTACATAGTAAAGAAAGTATAAATAAGGATCTTTTCTCTCCAAACTTAAAAGATACAGGGAGGTAAGAGTACATGCTCTCTCTCTTTATGTATATATATATATATATATATACATATATATGAATATATGTACAAATAGATATATGGTTCTATGTGTCTATATCAATATGGATTATATATGTATATATATATACACACAAATAATAAGGGAATTAATGTTGATCACTGTATGAGGCATAAACACTGTTCTGGAAAATTCAGTAGGAGATGGGATTCCTTCTGACTGAAGGAAAGGGAAATATTTGTATTTGGGTTTTATTTCCATTTGCTTTAATGTTTTTTTTTTTAAATTTTTCTTTAACAAATAACACAAGGGCTGGGTCTGCTGCTTAGTGATAGAGTGGCTGCTCAGCATGCATAAAGCCTAGATTTGATCCCCAGAATTGCATAAAATATATTAAAAAAGTAAAAGAGTTTTCTAGTAAACCACACAGGGTAGTTGGGGAGCTTCTCTATCAAAAACAAGTCATTTGGGGAATGAAAACTAGTTGGATAGAATTTTCTGATGTAGACATGGATGATGTAAATGGAGAATCTGACCTCACATCACTATAGATAAGAAAAAATGCAGCCGGGCGGTGGTGGCGCATGCCTTTAATCCCAGCACTCGGGAGGCAGAGCCAGGCGGATCTCTGTGAGTTCGAGGCCAGCCTGGGCTACCAAGTGAGTTCCAGGAGAGGCACAAAGCTACACAGAGAAACCCTGTCTCGAAAAACAAAACAAAACAAAACAAAAAACAAAAACAAAAACAAAACAAAAAAAAAAAAGAAAAAATGCTCTCTCTTACAGGGCAGCAGTTGGTGGACATGCTTGCCACCCTCCTTGGCAGTTCTAGGATATTTTGTGCTGAGAGATTTTTTTCTTTACAAACTAATTATTGCAGAAGAGTTGGACGCCTGTTATTTCCTCCAGAGTTTTGTTTGTGTGTGACTGTGTTTATATTCTGCCAGGAGTAACAGTGAACCACATTTTCACGAGCTTTCTAACTACTGATACTTGGTTTAATCCTGTGGTTCTCTACCTGTGGGTCACAACTCCTTGTGGGGGAGGGTAGCACGACCCTTTTACAGGGGTTGCATATCAGATATTCTGCATATCAAATATTTACAATATGATTCATAAGAGTAGCAAAATTACAGTGATGAAATATCAATGAAAATAATTTTATGGTTGGGGGGTCACCTCAACATTGGGAATTGTATTAAAGGGTCACAGCATTAGGAAAGTTGAGAACCACTGGTTTAATATGTCCCTTAACATTGCATCATCACACACTGTACACTGATCCAGTTCAGCAAAGCCTTGGGCTATGGTCCTATTTTAATGAGTTATGGATCTTGAAGTTTTCACACACCATGTTCTGGGAAGAAAGAATAACTGCTTCCTGTTTTGTGGAGCCCAAAGACAGCTCAGCGGCCTTTGTACCATGGAGATAAGACCAGGCATGAGAGACATCACAGCCGCGTTCTCCCTTCCAGTCCTTTCAAGTGAACTCAAGGTGTGAGTCCGTAAGCCATCTTACTTTTTGAAAACCAGCACCAGTTCCCTTTCTCACTGACTTTCAAAAGACTTACCTTTGTTACATGTTAACGTTTTATGTTTCTGACTTCTGATTCTAGAACATTGAGTCTGTTTCTTTTAACTTTATGTCTCATTTTGAAGTCTCATTTGGGGATCAAACCAAACCATGGCTCATTGTGATTTTATGATAGTTTGAATTTAAGAGATTGTTTTTATACATGTCTATAGATCTCTGTGTAAGCATGCTACTATTTGTATGTTTCCATGCAAATGTATTAAAATATGCTTGCAGTATTATATAGTATTTAGAGGAAATTATGCAAAATGCATGTATTCTTCTCTCTTTACCCATCCATTCATCCTTCAATGTGATCTATCTGCCTAAGATCTATGTCTGTCAGGTTGGGAAAATTATTTAACCTTTCCTGGCCTTCATGTCTCATCTTTAACACAGTAATACCAAAAAAGATACATTTGCAGACTATTTGCATTTTAAGATGTCTGATTTACTTAGAATTATAGAAAGCTTCCAAATGGTATTAAGAATAGGTTAAAAGGTCAACTCTCAAAACTTATTTGCCACATGGAAACTTCATTAAATAGGCTCTTTGGAACCACACAATAGAATTACTACAATCAATATACTTTATTCTCCTCTTCACTTTAATGAAATCCCATGCTTAAATTGCTCTGTAGCAGTGTGATACCTCTATAGTGAATTTGATTCATACAACAGTTACATTAAATCCTCTCTGTAAATACCCAGTGCTGTTCAATAGAGCTTTCATCTTTTGCCTCTTAAAGTAGATATAATATTTGTTCATAGGTTACTGAGTATATTTCAGTTTGCTTTTAATTTTCTCAAGTATAAATTTATTTTATTTTTTAAGGATCGATTTTTTTTTATGTGTATGGGTGCTTTTCCTGCATGTATGTCTGTGTACCACATAGTACAGTACCTGTGGAGGTCAAGAAGAGGTCATCAGACCCTGTGGAACTGGAGTTATAGGTGGTTGTTATGTGCCATGTGGGTGCTGGGGATTGAACCTGAGCCCTCTGGAAGAGCAGCTCGTGTTCTTAACTACTGAGTCATTATCTCTTTAGCCCTTAAGTGTAAATTTATAAATAGTAACTTGATTGTTTCTGTTGTAAACAGTGACTGAAACATACATTGGAGAAGAACTTGAGTTACCTACTGTATCAAGTTCATGACTATAGGTGCATTGTTTGATGTATGCTTCCATGTTTTTTTAATAATATTTTTATTGATTATTTGGGAATTCCTTATCATGAACCCCAAGCATCCTCACTTCCCAGTCCTCTCAGTCCTGCCCCTTTACCCTTGGGACCTTTCCCCTAAAAAACAGAAGAAAGAGAAGGAGGAGGAAGAAGAGGAGAAGGAAGAAGAAGGAGAAGGAGGAGAGGAAGAAGAGGAGGAAGGAGAGGAGGAGGAGGAAGAAGAAGGAGAAGGAGGAGAGAAAGAGGAAGAGGGAGAGAAGGAGGAGGAGGAAGAAGAAGAAAACCAGTTCAATTTGTGTTGCCCATATACTCACTGGAGCATGGTCAAACTCCTGGTAGTCAGCCCCTTAAAGAAAACTGAGTCCTTCCCCACCCGCACCCCAGCCAGCAGCCATCAGTCCTGGAGAGCTACACTTCAGCATCCTTAATCATAATTTTTAAGAATTCTCTTTGACGGCTTTCTGTCTAGGCTATTACTTTTGGTGGGGTGGGGTAGGAGTAGGGTTTGTCATAGAAGCCTTCTTTATCTCTCTCTTTAACTGTGAGCCTGCAGTCATCAATGCCATGGGAAAAGTTGCTTTCTTGCCCTTTACAGTCAGCAGGAGCACAGATCATGGGCTTACACATGGTTTCTGGTGACAGTGCAGACCATGAACATGCACATGGTCCCTGGCATCAAAATGTGCTACCAACCTCAGCATGGTCTCCTGTGGCAGTACAGACTACAGACATCAACCCAGCCCTTTGTCACCGTACAGGCCCTGGACACCATCACATCCCTCGGCAGCAGCACAGGCCAAGAACATCAGCATGGCCTTATGTGGCAGTGCAGGGCCATTCACATCAACATGGCATTTGATGGTAGCATGGCGCACGGACGTCCACATGACTTCAGGCTGCAGCATAGACCATGGACATCTGAATGGCCTTTGGTGCTTCCATGTTCTTTTGTCATTTGGCACAGATGGCTTTGGAGATGCATTTAAATATATACCTTAAAAAGTATTCCACATGTTTGCAATAAAAGATTCACGGCCTTTAAAAGCTCATGGAAATCCTGTGCAACAGGTTACTTGATCTTTGTGGTTCATTTTCATGAAGTCTTTTCCTTTTCTGTCAAAATACCCAATTACTTAAAATTCAGATGCACTGAAAAAATCCTTCTGCAGAATGCTGTGCCAGCTAGCCTTTGTTTCTTCTGTATCTTTGATTCCACCTCAGCCTCCGTCTCTTCATTGACCCTTGTTCTATTTCTAACATTCCAGGTTTCACTGGGAATCATTCTGTGTTCACAGAGAGCTAAAGGCTGGTCCATGTTAGTGCAGACATGTGAAGACCTGGGCTCTACAATCCCCTTTAACAGATCCTGGCAGAACTGCTGCCATACACATTGCCGCATCTGTTTCAGACCCTGTGTTGAAATCTTACTTGGGTTTTCGTCTCCCTCTGGTAGGGATTTGGTTCCCAGCATGGCCTGTCTCAATTCCTGTGCTGTCTTCCCACCCATGCATTAGCAATATATATGTACACTGTCAAGTCCCATTAATTCCTTTCTCTGTATCCAAACTTGTAAGTTACTCAAGGACAGAAACTTTCTGTCTTATTTACTTCCTCAGTTTAGCCTTGATCCTGGCGTAGGAAAGGTGTTCACAAAATATTTTGATCAGCTAATTGAATGGTATCACACCCTATTACTGTATTCAGTTGCTTCTTGGGCCTGTACACCCTACCTTTAATGCACAGTCTACCTTGTCTCTCTTGGACTCTTCTTTCCTGAAGTGGACACATGTCCTTGGCTATTTGTAACTTTAACCAACACATCTAAAACCATGTTCTTTGATTTGAGTGACAGCATCATCACTCTCCTGGCCATTTAGCTTCGAAAATGTCTAGGAACTTAGAGTCCCTTCGCAGCCTCATAGCTTAGTGGTTCAGATCTGGAAACTGAGTCAGACTACATTCTCTACCTGTAAAATCCAACCCCTTGGAATTGTTTGGAAGATTGTGCCTAAATATTGGGGAAAGTGGTTACTGTGGCCTCTGGTGCATGGTAAACGCTGAACACATTATGTGGCTGCAGGTGGTTTCCAGGGGCCTTGAGAGCATTCTGTTGGTGCTCCTGAGCTGCTGTGTCATTTCTGTTTAGGATGCCCTAACCTCGCTCTTAATTTCCTTATGCCTGAACTTCCCAGTAGGCTCTCTGCTCCACCACTCCAGGACACTACCCATGGACATGTGCTGATTGTGTTTTCCTCAGCAGAAACACTGATGACTCTGTAGTCAGCTTGGTAAAGTTTGCATGCCTCTGCTTAATGGTTACACCTGTGGGTAATATGACCCTCACCAACATTTGTGTCTTATTTTTGTTTCATTTGCACCAACTTCCAATCATTGCCTCGCACTTGGCATCTCCTCACCTTTTCATTGTTCTTAATCTTTCCCTGATGGTCATCGATGGCCCTAGATTCTCGTTTTGCATGAAGATTTCACACAGCGCTCTTTATAATGCTGCTTTCCTTGCCCAGTGTGCAAACGTCATTCCCTCCTGTGTTTCCCCACTACCTGTTGAGACAGTGATTTCAGGCACTTGTTTGTGTTCTAGGTCCTCCACACTGGTGGTTTAAGAAGCTGCAAGGATTGAACTCTCCCTGAAACTTGGATATTTATCAAGATTTGTTTGTTAGGGAATGGCATCTTCGTGTAATTTTATTTATTGAACCCATGGTGTTTTTATCATTTGGATTACATATTTCTTGATTCCTTGATATATCCAAGTTTTTTTCTATATCCCTATATATCTATCTTATCTGATATTTTATATAGAAGAGAAACCCAGCAAATACTGGTTAAGTTGGCTTGAGTTTTGAAATTTCCACTAGCAAACGATACCACTTGGGATACATTTTGAACCAGGGAGACATATCCATTGTTCCTCATGTACTAGATCCTTTTAACAGAAATATCTGCATAGATTGCTTATAGTAATTAAGGCTTTTATGGTAAAAGTTGGTTACATATATCTATCTCATTTGATATTGCTTGAACTTAGTTTTTCTTTGAATTTTTTTATAATAGTCATTTTTCTTTTAATATGCTGTATGAAGTAATATTTTAAAAATTACCTCATTTGTAACAATAAACATTGAATTATTAGTACTTTGTGTTATTCTAAGGAGTTATAGAAGTAATTGATAATGGTTGCTTGGCTTGATGTCTTTATGACCTGACCCATCAGATGCTCCCTCTTCAGTCTGTGTACTGTAGCCTCTGAGATGCCATTTTGCCACACTTTCCCACAGTTGTAATTTCTCACCTGGCTGTAGACTCGCTGAAGGAAAGACTCCTTCATGCTTTTTTCTTTCTGCCACTTCATATTCCAGGAATATGTACAGCACGTAATGCAATGGGTGCTCTTAAGTGATGTATTGCATTGCATTCAATGCTCGTTAAATAATCGAAGACTTACAGCATCCCTGTGCATGCCAGGGACTGAAGTCGGCCTCTGCATTTGCAGTGGAAGTGAAGCAGAGCCCGCGCCCTTGGGGAGCTCATCAACTAGAAAAATGGCCAGTGTAATTCTCCCTTGGTTAACATTTATACACTGCTGAAAGGCTCTAGAATTTTCTTCCATATTTAAGCCTCAAAGAAAAAGAAAACCTAACCATGAAGAGGGATTGTTTTACTCTGAGGGACAGGGACAAGTCACTCAGGTTTACACTGGAGGGACCTGCATTTTTCCGTCCCCTCAGTGGTTCATCTGAGACCTCCGTGGCCTCAACTCGGTGGTGGTGACAGCCGTAGGCACTCTGAACTTCACTTATGAGAAACCCAGTCTTCTGACTTGGGGGCCTTTTGTGTTTGCGTTAAAAATGTGGCAAAGAGTTAAGGTTAGGGAATGAGCTGACTGCTGATTGAGATTGAACATGCCACATAACCTTTTTCTCATCAGCCCCAGCCCCTGTTTCTTTGAGAGTGTCTCGCCACTGTCAAATTTTTCCATGGTTGTGTTTTGTTAAGACTGTTGGCTCTGTCTAGTCACTGTTTTGGTCTATTGGATGATGATGTTGATGTTTAAAGATCTTTGCTTGGTGGGCGCAGCCCCTGTTGTCTGAAGAGTTCATGTTTCTTTTCCCACTCTGTTGAAGACGGTGGTCCCTGGTAGGGTCTCCAGAAACACTGCTACCTTTTTTATGCTAGACCATTCTTCAGTGCCTTTCATACACTTCCGGTCTGTTACAGTTGGAAACACCTCCTGCCTTTAGTTTTTGAGGTCTTATCTACACACTTAGCCCACAGTCACTTACGGTTCTGTACTTTGCTGCTGCTCCCTGTGAGCTCAATCCTGGTGAGACACTTCTCTTACAGAGCAAATATCAGCCCCCACCTTCTTTTTCTGTCCCCTCAGTGTCTAGAACCGTGTGCTGGCCTGTGTCCCTGCTAAGTCAGTGCTGAGCTTTTGGCTGAAGTAACTTTAATTATAGAGCTTGTGTTTGGTTGTTACAGCTGAAAACCTTTGTGCTTTACAAATCTTAGGGTACCCTGGAGGAGGACAGCTGGAGGAGATGCCATCCTTTCTCCTAGGGGCACTTCTCGTTTGTTTGTACATGACATGTTGTTGAGTCCTTTTACACTCATGGGCTTTCTTCTCACACTCATGTCATGGGAGGAGGTCCTTGAATGCCTGCCAGGGTGATAGCATCAGCACACAGTAATTTACCTGTTAATCACATGCTGGAGCTGTACCTGATGACACCTGATTACCACAGGAGGGACAGGAGTCACAGGAGCAACCAGGCCGTGAACTCCAATGGGCTGGCCCAGAAATGCATATTGTACATCATCCTTGCAAAATAAATGGAGGGTTTTTGTGCCAGATGTCCACTGACTCCCTCTATGCATATGCTTCTGCTTGGGTCTGCTGGCACAATTGAGTCTGTTTCTTCTTGCTCAGATTTCACCACCAGTTAGCTGTTTACACCCACCTATCATCTGTCTGTCACTTCTGTATGGAGTATATAAACAATTAGACATTTACTGTGTGAAAACAATCCAAAGCCTTAAACATTGTAAGAATCCTGGTGGTGGTGATTAAGTATTTTGTTGGTACTTCTTTTCACTCAGGTTGAGGTTTCTGTGTGTGGGTTGGTGAGTGACTGTTGCCAGCACGAAGCTAGAGATTTCAAACATCCTTGTTTTGAGGAAGGCAGATCCTTCTGTGTACTTACATACCAACATTGATCAAATTCAATGGGATATATCCTTGGATATTTATGCATAGTGATAGGATTGAATGCATTTCTTTCTGTTGGTGGCATAAATTGGGTTGGGAAAACATTTCTTTAGTTATCTGATCATAAATTAGAGCATGCAAATTTTGGTTTTGATTAGCAGTGTAATTTCATTTTGGACTCTCTGCACATGGAAATTTGAGGACATCAGATTGGGGATTCTCACTTCAGCTGAGGCATATTCTATGTCATTATTTCCTATCTGTGACCTTCTCACGTTTCTCTGGGGAACATTAGCTTGTGAAAGTCTTCCTAAACATTTCCTTTGCTTTCGGTTTATACAATTGGCTGCCAAACCATTTTAAACATGATTAAAAATTTAAAACATTAAAAATAGATTTAGACCATAGACAGTATGTACTCAACAAAGACAAGACAGGCTTATGCTATGTTCTTGTTATAGTTGTAAGAAAGCCACAGGAGGTCTGGGTATATGTTCCTGATGTAGTGTGGTTGGAATGATAAGAACAAAATTGGTAACATAGATATTAAATTTTAGTCACCATTTGCCCTAGGTAGTAGTGTCCTGTGATGGTTTGAAGTCTGAAGTTATCTGAGGTTGCCTGAGCCCCAAAGCACAAAGTAAAAATGCAGCAGATAGGTTCAGTTTTTAAAACTTTAGTCTGTCTTTGGAATGGTTATTTCCATGTCAAAAAATGATTTTGGAAAAATGATAATTCCAGGCATGTTTTCCATATGTTGTACGAATTACCCAAAGCTTTCATTCTTCATAGAAAAAGTCTCTCTCTCTGGACTTGGTACATGATTTCTTTTTAACTTCCAGTTGTTTAGCCCCAGTCAAGCTGCTGCATATTATTAATGCTTTGTGGCTCCTGAGTCTTTTCGTTAAGATCAACTACATTTTTTTTTTAATCTAAACCAATGCTGTTTGCAGTAAATTTATTGTATTTGTGTTGAGATAAGATGATTGAAGACAGAAGAATCGACAAGTTCCATCCAATCCTTTGCTAAAATGATAGACAAAGGCTGTTACTCTCAGGCTGTGCAGAGTTTCCTTTTGCATCCTCCTCACAGTGCAGCACAGCTGGGAGTTTCTCCAGGATTTACACTGGAGGTTGTTTGTTCTCAAAGGGGAGGTCTAACAGCTAATTTGCACCTAGGTGATAATAGTATCACTTTTTATTTTCTTTCTACAGTAGCTACCTCTGTGGTGGCTTATTGCACCAACAAAACTTTTTTAAAGTATTAAGAAAGCAGATAAACTTTTAAATGACTTCATTTATGTGTTATTTATTTCAGCCATCTGGTGAGATTAAAAATGACTGAATCAGTTTTCAAAGTAGGTGACATGTCCCACTGTAGTATATTCAAAGTTCATTTTGTTCATAGAAGTGCAAGGAGGCTCAGAAGTTTATTTTATTAGGTGTTTCTACCTAGGTTACCTCCCCTTTCTTATGTTCAACTTTTTTTTTTTTTTCTTGAGTCAGGGTATCATTATACAGCCCAGCCTGGCCTTGAACTTGCTATTCTACTGTCTCAGCCTAAGTGGTGGACAGGATTACAGGTAGGTACCACCCTGCTGGACTCAACTAATTACTTCTTTGTCTATAACACACACACACACACACACACACACACACACACACACACACACACATACACACAGAGAGAGAGAGAGAGAGAGAGGGGGGGGGAGCGAGGATATAAGGCTGGGAAGATAGATAAGTCACTAAGGTGCTTCTTGCCATTTGAACATGAGGACCTGAGTTCAATTCCCAGAACACACATTAAAATCAAAGAGGAGCAACAACAAAACTTGACGTTGTCGTCCATGCTAGAACAATCTGAGCACTGAGGAGGTGGACACAGGTGGATTTCTAGGGCCTATCTGAATTAGGGACTTGCCAGCCAGTGAGAAACCCATTCTCAGAAAATAACGTGGGAGGTTGAGTGTCGCTTGAGATTGTCCTCTGGCCTCCACAGGCACACAAGTGCACCTGCACTCATACGCATTAACCTATATACATACAAAACTTAAAAAAAAACCCAAATATTATACAAATATGTGTACCACTGTTTATAAGACAACAAGTCACTTTTATAACTCATAATATTTGTATTTTCTGGCTTTCAAAATCTTGAAACTTTTTTACTTAAAAAAAATCTTTTCGACTATTGTATTTTTATTTTTAATTTATTTTTTGGTTTTGCAAGACAGGGTTTCTCTGTGTAGCTTTGTGCCTTTCCTGGAACTCACTTGGTAGCCCAGGCTGGCCTCGAACTCATAGAGATCCGCCTGGCTCTGCCTCCCGAGTGCTGGGATTAAAGGCGTGCGCCACCACTGCCCGGCTACCTATTGTATTTTAATTATATTCTTTCTCCTCTCCAGCTTCTCCAAGATCCTCCCCACCCACCTTCATGCTCACTCATGCCCATGTGGTTCCCCCCTCATAAAAAAGAACATTAACAACCCAAACCAAAACTTAAAACCGACAACACAAAAAGGAAAATCAATGAGACGAAAAAAACCCAAACCAAACAAAACAAAAATCAATGGAGTCTGCTTTGTGTTGGGAACTACTCCTGGGCATGGGGCCTCCCTTGAAGTATGGTAAGACACTTAGTGACATGCTGAGACTAGTGATAACGGATTTTTCTCTTGGCCAGGGGGTCAGGGAACATCATTTTCAAATAGCTCCTTGGTTATGGGTGGGACTTGGTGTTTACTTCCCCTTCTCAGTGCTTGGATTGTGTCTGGTTAGAGCCTGTGCAGGTCTGTGTACTGCCACAGTCTGTGAGTTCATCGTGTATGTATCCGTCCTGCTGTGTCTAGAGGATGCTGTTTCCTTGGTGCCGTTGACCACCTCTGGCTTTTACAAATCCTTCTGCCTCCTCTTCCGCACAGACCCCCGAGCCTGGAGGGAGGGCTTTGAGAACACCTAGGCTCACTTCCTGAGATGGAAACTACACCTGACACTGCTGGAGTGGCCGGGAACTGAGTCTAGCTAAGTCATGGGCCCTAGGGGAACTCACTGCTATTGTTCTGCTAAAGGGACATAGTAATACATGACTCCGAATGACGTGTTGCTATACAGGTAGAGCGAAGTCTCACTTGACACTCAGAGAAACTTCTTCTTGAGTAGATGATAGTTAACAGAGAGACCCACAGCTGGACAGTGTGTGAGGGAGAGGAACATTAGAGCATTCACCCCTAACTGGGATGTCTGTCGCTTTTTAAAACCTTAGCTTGTAATATTCCTATCAAAGGAAAATAAAACTTAGAAAACCTTCCCACTTTAACTGATTATGATGAGTTACATTCTCACACATTTCTGCTGTGTTATGGAAGGTAGGAGGAGAGGATTGTTGCTAGGTTTAGGGCAGGAAGTCCCGAGGAATGGTGTACTTGTCCAATGATGTAGCACAGCTGGACACAGGATCTGCCTAAGTGAATTTCACATGACTCACATAGAACCTTTGAAAGCCAAAGTTTTAGTTTTTCAAACTTAAGATGAAATTTCATGGTATTAGTTTTGCATATTTTAAGATTTACTGTGGTTGACCATAATATGTTGAATCCAGTTTAACCTTTTTTTGGAATCAGGGCTGCTACTGTGACTCTCACTTATTTTAATTCTGACTTTTCTCTTGCAGTCAGCTGTCACTGATACGGCTCTAAACATGGAGCTTAGAGGCAGCATTGAATGTGATTGAAGGGTAGTCTGCAAGCTTCTGTCTCTCATGGAAGTCAGTGGTTGCCTTCCCCAGCATCTGAGAGGGGAGTTTATGATTTATGCTTCTGTAAGCATTTGAATAACTGATGACCCAGAGGAGATACTTGCTTTGTCTTGTTTTCATTCTGGTGTGTGGGAAAGTTTAGATTGAGCGTTGGAAGTCTTTAGAGTTAGAAAGGTCTGAATATAAATTCCAACAACACCACTTACTAGTTATGTGATCTTAGGTGTTCCACTGACCCTTGTCACCGTCACTGTGGCTTCCTTATCTTCAAAGATGGTGGGTGTCTTTTCATCACAGAGCTGTGAGGCTTAGAGGAGGAGTCTAACACTGTGCTTATAATATTTCCTGAGTTTGTTCGATGTGTGCGATCAGTAAAAACCATAATAATTGTGGGCTATGGTGTTAAATTGAACTTCAGTGATATTTGTCTCTTCTTCGTTTCATTATTTAAACAATTCTTAATGGGTTTAGAATATGAAGATGATCAACGATGGTTGGAGTGATTTATGTAAATGTCAGTTTTGTACCTGTGTATAGCAGCTATCCCCATTGCGCTGAGTTGTGCAGGGAAGTTCTTCCCTATGGCAAATACTTGCAGAGTAGTGTAGTGAGTATTTTGTGGGGTTTGGGGATGTTGGTGGATGCATACATTTTTTTCCCACCTTTTCTGACTCCTTTCTTCTCAGTGATCACCCCTCACTCCATCTTCTGTCTTTTTCCTTTTAACATGGGAAACAGGAAACCAAGATTTGGAATGTTGTTAGAAAAGCATGCATAGTTTATATTTATCAAAGACCTAGAGAGGGAATAAAGTGATAAGCTTAAATGTAACTGTTGAACCTCCCCATCCCTAAAAAGGTCATTTGCAATCTCACCCTCTAGAAATCATTGTTTCTCTTGATAGCTAAAATTGGAAAGAAAAAAATTATAGTATAGGAGGAGATGCTTGCCATCATTGGGACTGTTTCAGGGAATGAAGAAGGCCTCAGCCCCAGGGAGCATCCATCTAAGATACTAGCCACCTCAGCAGAAAAAAGTGCTGGAACTTTAGCCAGGAACAGTGTGTGTGAGCAGTGGCCTCACATCTGTCTCCAATTTACTGGTCATTGTTTGGAGGAAATATGGCTTATTCTCTCCAGTCTTAGTTCACATGCTGTGTCTTTAAATTCATGAGCCTAACATAGAAGCTTGCAGGAATAAGTTGTTTGCCATTGGGTGTTATCAATTGCTTTAGTATATGTATTTCTAAACCTTGAGGTCTCTGTCTCTCTCTGTCTCTGTCTCTGTCTCTCTCTCTTTCTCTGTGTGTGTGTGTGTGTGTGTTTGTGTGTTTTGTACTATCTTTTTGGGTGGCTCTTCGAATTCCCTGTGGATTTAACGACCACTCAGTTTTGGGTAACTGGGATTATTTCTAACTTTCACTCACACACCAGTGGTTGTTGGAAACCAATGGCTGAATCTTGTGTGCAAACTTACTTTTTCTCCTCGGGTAAAATTCTGCAAACTTCAGTCCTTGCTCTAGATGGCGTGGCACAGAGCCTTTTTGAAATGAATTTTGTTTCTTCCCAGGTACGTTTTTGCTTCCCATTTCTTAGGGAACTGGGTGGGTATCAGAAAGTTGTTCTGATACACTAGAATCCAGGGTGGCTTTACCTGCTAGACCTGTGGTTCTCAACATGTGGGTCACAGGGGTCACATATCAGATATTTATATTACAATTCATAACAGTAGCAAAATTACAGTTATAAAGCAGCAACAAAATAATTTTATAGTTGGGGGTCACCACAACATGAGGAACTATTATAGTTGGAATTTTTCTCCAGTCCCACCTGGCCCCTGCAGTCCAGTGCACTTTTATAAGTGATTATTATTTTAAATATTAAAATTTAAATATTATAAAATATTTTTAATTATTTTATAATAAAATAATTATTTTAAATTATTTAAATAATATTAAAATTTTTATATATTAAAAATAATAATTATTTTATAATAATCACTCAGAACTTTATATTAATTATAACTGCTTGGCCATTAGCTCAAGCTTATTACTGATTAGCTCTTACACTTAAATTAACCTATAATTCTTATATATGTTTAGCTACGTGGCTTGGTCCTTTTTTTTCCAGTTCTGCCTTGTCATTTTGCTTCTTCTGTGTCTCACTGGTGACTCCTGACTCTGCCCTTCCTCTTCCCAGAATTCGCCTTGTCTGCTTACCCTGCCTATACTTCCTGCCTGGCGACTAGCCAATCAGTGTTTTATTTATCAACCAGTCAGAGCAACACATATTCACAGCGTGCAGAAAGACATCCTACAGCAAACTGTATTAAAGGGTCACAGCATTAGGAGACTGAGAACCACTGCTAGACCCTCCTGAGTTTGGAATCTTTTACTTAGTCATATGAGGTACTTGAATCATTGTGCTTGCTTCCCATGTCATGTCATTTTGTTGTCAAGTTATGGGTGGTTTTATACAAAATTTTGATCATAAAATTATTTGGTTACTAGTATCCCATTTAATCTATAGTTGGCTATAATTATTTATGGTGACTGGACATATGGAGGATTCTTTTAGATTAAAAAGAATCTAACAGAAATTAAACTTTAACAAATGCTGAATTAAGTAAGCCCTTGTCCTTACACCTGTGACATTTATGGAATCTAAAAATTGTGAATTTTCTGGATTTTTTTCTCTGTTTTGGTGACACTACAATGTGGTGGTATTTTACTTGTACTGAAATGTGATTTTAATTGTATGTTAATAAATAAAGTTGCCTGGGGGTCAGAGTTTTAGAGCCATAGCAAGTGCGTGGCGGTGGTGGCGCACGCCTTTAAGGAGCTGGAGGGCGGTACATACAGGCAATGACAAGGCAGTCACGTGTTTAGGTTTACAACCAATGAGAAGGCAGAACAGCTAGACTATAAAAAGGCATACACACAGGAAGTAGGCCCCTTTTTCGGAGAGCTCTCTTGGCCGAAGCAGGATAGCTGAAGCAGGAAGGGTAAGGCTCTTAGTTCTGACCTCTTGGCTTTCTTCTCTGAATCGGCTCTGTGTTTCTTATTTAATAAGGTGGTTGGTTACATCTACACTACATTTAAAACAATTTTGGGGCCTTTGATACTTTTATCATTCTGAGGTATTTTGTCCCTGGGACCTAAGAGCCTATGCTCTGAATAGTTAGGAGACAGAGATAAGAAGCATGACATGGTGGTTCAGAGAAAAATGCAATCAGAGACTGCTACCAGGTTAAAAAATGACATGCCGTAACTAAAGCAGCAGGCACCTAAAACTGCACATGCAATCAGGTATGGTTTCAAACTTCAACATGATTCCTAAAGCCACATGGTCTTGGGACAGTTGCTAAAGTCTCCAAGCATCAGTTCCATTCTTTGTAAGATAGATAGAATACTTAGCTTCCTCGTGAAGTTACAATGAGTAGACACTTGGGCAATCCACACAAGGCCCATGGTATGTTCCCAGCAGATGCTAAATAGTTGCGTATGGATTCTTTAAAAAATGTTTTTATTTATTGGTTATGTTTAGTAAAATTTTCCTGTGCAGTACTGGTGATTGAACAAAGGGCCTTGATCATATTACATAAGCACTCTATCACTGGGCTATATCCCCAAAGTGGATGGGATTTTTATTCATTCTGGTGCTGGCTGCATGGAGTTGGGGATGTTCTGTGCCTTACACCCAAATTACAAGGTAACCTATCTGGGATGACTGAAGGCTCTTGCTCTTGAGTAGGCAGAGTGACTGTGGAGTTCTTTCTTGTTGGCATGATGATGATGCTTTTTATGTGAGAATTGCATTTAAAGTCTGACTTCATAAAGGTGTTTTACAGGCACTAATTACAAGGACTAAGTACCCAGTATTGTCTAGCTGTGGATTCTTTTGACATTTTTTTTTGTCTCATTCATTCCATTAAATGATACAGCTCTAAACTCCCAGGTGTGGTGAGGTATGTTGACACAAACATGGCCAGCTATTTTCTAATTTAAGTGCTAGAAACAGAGGGAATGTTTAAGCTACAGAGAGAAGCCATTTTTGGAGAAGGAAAGGAACTGCATAATGATAATCTTTAAGAATATTAAAGCTTAACCACCATACAGAAATCAACAGTCCTTCATGTCTATCTGGCATCTTTTGTGAAAGTGGCATCATGCAGAATGTTTGTAGTTTTCTAAGCAGTTTTGCTTTTGATTACAAGAACCCCTGCCAGCCAGGCGGATCTCTGTGAGTTCGAGGCCAGCCTGGGCTACAGAGTGAGTTCCGGGAAAGGCACAAAGCTACACAGAGAAACCTTGTCTCGAAAAACCAAAAAAAAAAAAAAAAAAAAAAAAAAAAGAACCCCTGCCACAATAGTTACTGAAGCTTTCCTCAAGAATGTAATGAGAATCTCTGCATCTTCTTCCATCAGTTACTGGATGGCTTATCTCTGATGACTGTTAGGGTAGTCACCAATCTGATTACAGTAGATGGACAGCCAAGCACTGGGCTGAGCTCAGGAACTGAAGCTGAAGAGAGGAAGGAGGGACTGTATGAGCCAGGGGGAGCCATGATGGAGGAAACCACAGAGACAGCTGACCTGAGCTTGTGAGAGTTCATGGCCTCTGGACCAACAGTTAGGGATGGTGCACGGGACTGACCTAGGCCCTCTGCATGTGTGTGACAGTTGTGTAGCTTGGTCTGTTTGTTAGGTTCCTAGCAGTGGGATCAGGACCTGTCCCTGGTGCTTAGCTGGCTTTTTGGAAACCTGTTCCCCATGCTGGATTACCTCACCCAGCCTTGATGCAAGGAGATAAGCTTGGTTGTACCTCAACTTGATGTGCCATGCTTTGTTCAAGCCCATGGGCGGCCTGCCCCTTTCTCAATGGAGGTGGAGGAGGAGTGGATGGGGAGTGGGAGAGAGAACGAGAGGAGAGGAGGGAGGGGAAACTGTGGTTGGAATGTAAACTAAATGGAAAAAAACTGTTATTTAAATAAAAAAGAATGTAATGAGGACATGCAGTTGTACAGACATCAGTTACTATGCCACATACTCAGGCACACCTGTCCTCCCCTTCCATCCTCCTTCCCTCTCTCCCTCCCTCCCTTCTTCCCTCCCATTTCTTTCTCAGCTGTCTCTACCCCTTTCTTTTTTTTTTTCTTTTAGCATCCTATGAAGCAGACACACAGTCTCAGTTGTGGAGCTGGATTGGATGTGTGTTTTCGCCATAAGGAAGCAGACTCTAGGAAGCCATCATGAGAATAAGAAGCCAGCCCTAATTGTGGCTTTGGGCCACAGTACAGCTTTCTATCTTTTTGATGCACAGGGGTTTCTAGATGTTTTCCCTCCCAGCCTTCTTGGGATGGGTTGGGGGTTGTCAGTAGATCTCCTGGCATTAAAGACTGCATCCTTGGTCTTTTAAAGAAATGAATGACTTCCAAGGCAGGAGATTTCATCTTCAGTATAAGACCAGCCCCTTGGTAATCCCAACATTCTGCAGGGACCTGGGTCTTGACCTTATTTAATAGACACTCCACTTGTGTACCAGGAAACTATACATGCCTCTTAGCCAACACCTACTGGAGAATCCCTGTTTGACTTTGCTGTTTTATTATTACTGATAGCTTTCTTATTTCCTTACCAGACCATACCCATTTCCCCTGTTTAGTTTAAAAAAAGAAATGCCTTTAATTGATGGGGAGAATTAAAGATTTTATAACTTAGCAATATTGCAGTAAACCAAAGTATCTGAAATGACACATGAATGATTAAATTATTTCATAAAATCAATAAAATTGAACCAACTGAAAAATTGATTTGCTCTATCAATATGCTTTTTGAAGTATTTCCCATTTCATTTTTCTCAGTGGATTGCCATCTAGGTGTCAATATAAACTTTCATTGATAAAAAATGTTATGAGGTTCTTATTTAATGGAAGAGTCCTTCGGCAGCAGCTTCAAGGGAGTGATTATGGGTATACCATGTATAGGGCATTCTCTTTGTATTGGAGAAACATGATTTCAATTCCACTGTCTGAATCCAGCTGGAGATGTACCCAGGGTATGCATCTAGAGAGAGAAAACACATACAGAGTAGTATAAGGTCAGGCATGAACCAAGTGCAAAGAGCAGGATGTGTGCTTGTTGGTTGTGTCAACCGGGCGGACACAGCGAAGGTCATGGGCAAGAAGAACCTTAACTGAGAAGATGCCTCTATCAGACTGGCATGCAGGCAGCTCTCTGGACCATTTCCTTGATTAATGATTGATATGGGAAGACCCAGCCCACTGATGGCAGTGCTACCTCTAGGGAGTGGTCCTGGGTTGTATAAAAAAGCAGGCCCTGTGAGCAAGCCATGGGGGGAAAGTCAGTAAGTATCATTCCTCCATGACCTCTGCTTCAGTTCCCGCCTTTAGGTTCCTGCTTTGAGTTCCTGCCCTGACTTCCCTAAGTGATAGAGTATGACCTGAGATGTATAAACCAAATGAATCTTCTCCTCCTCATGTTAGTTTTTTTTTTTTTCTTCGAGACAGGGTTTCTCTGTGTAGCTTTGCACCTTTCCTGGAACTCACTTGGTAGCCCAGGCTGGCCTCGAACTCACAGAGATCCGCCTGGCTCTGCCTCCCAAGTGCTGGGATTAAAGGCGTGCACCACCACCGCCCGGCTCTCATGTTAGTTTTAATCATGATATTTATCAAAGCAATGGAAAGTAGACTAGAACAGTGTGTGCTAATTCGATTTTTAAGCAACTGGAAATACAGTATCTTGAAGAAAGGGAAATGCCTCTTGTAACACATACAGAGGGGATGTTTGGTCAGTGCCTACTTGGTGACCTTGAATGAAGAGAAGCCCACAAGCGTTTATTCAGCCTGTTTTTGATGCACAAGAAAGAGGAAGGGCATGTATAGAGAGTTCTAGAACAGGTCCTAGATAAGGTATATCTGGGGCTGAGGCAATAACAGGGACAGCAGAATATGGGCCAAACATCTCTAATAAGAAATATTTCTTATTTTGAAGTGCCGGGGGGTTGAAATATTTGCACAGATGTTAGCAGTTGAGCCTACCAAATCCAGAACTCTAGAATCAGAAATTTTGCTCAAAATACTTTGAATGTTGGAGCGTTTCAGATTTTGGATTAGAGGGTCACCTGAGAGAGAGTGTATTTCTAGTGTCACTTGAGATAGCTGGCAAAGGGTCACATTGGATGTGACTGGGAGCAGATGGTCAATAATGATGTCAAGGCCATCGAGTAAGGTGATGAGGAAGATATAAGCTATACAAGTGAAGGGACTGGTTCTGAGCACAGGGGGCTTAGTTTTGACCATGCTTATTTTCAGATGGCTGGGAATGCTAAGGGAGAATTTTCTGTTAGGCAGATGGAGTTCTTGAACAAACTTAAAGGAATTGCTTTCGTCCCCTTTAGCTGAAGTCATGAGGTGGTGCCTTAGCTCCTATAGTATCTTGGGAGTATTAGTGGCCATGCCACCTTGAGAGACTGGTATTGTCATTTTTACCTGATGTTAGAGAGACTGACCACCTGTCTGTCACCTACAGCTGGAAGCCAGTCCTGTGTTCGCTGTTGCCTTCAGAGCTCTCACTGTTGGCCTGTCTTCCATTCTGCCTTTGTCCTTGAATGGCACAAGGGACATGGCTAGAGAGTTTGGGGGAATTAACACGGTCCTGGCAGAATCCACTTCCCTAGCTTTTATTATATCAAGAGTCGTTTGGTCTACTTTGGGCAAACTTGTGAACACCTGTAGACATTCCCTGCTGTCCCAGTTCTTTCCTGAGGGGCTCTATTTCTTCTGAAAAAATCAGGGGTGCTCTTCCAACTGCTCAGATTTTTTCTTTTCCCCCAAATATTCTCATGCTCCTCTTTTTCTCTCTATAACATATTCCCATGCCTTGACTTTGATGTTTTTTAATTCCCTTCCTGTGTATCGCCTGACTGGGGAGAAGGATGGAAGCCCAGCTCAAGCTCTGCCAGGACAGTTAGAGCTGCTTCACACTGGCAAATGATCTCATTTAGCTCTGCCATTTTACTCTCACCAAAGGCAAACTTAACAACTCAGACGTGTCAGCCATTGAAATCCATTTCTTAGTAAGGAAACATTGGCATCCATGGCTAGGAAATGCGTAAGTGATGTATTTGGTTTGGCCAATATGGCTATGAATATACATAAGCAAATTGTCTTCTTACAATTACGTCAGTGAAATATATTTTTGAATTTTTAAATTTCACTGGCTTCTGACCACCCCCCTTGCATGCATACATGTAGTCTCTGGATGCATGAATATGACATAAGATGTGTAGCCTCGTGACAGGTGACACACTGGCATAATTTCATTTTTTGTGGTCTGTTGAGTTTAATAGTGGTTGCCTGCATGAGTATGGCCACACCACAGAAGAAAATGACTCTCCCTTTCCCAGCAACCATTAAATGCTGGTAGCTGCTCAGGGAGGGGTGATGGGCTTCATGAGCAGCCACCCACCATGATAGAATGTTGACAGGTAGCAGTGTCTTGTGCAGGTAACCATAGCTCTGTGTGTTCGTGAGTACAATGGCCGTGCCCTATCCATAGAACAGTGTTTCACATCACTTTGCCCCATCCTTTCTCTGGCTCTTACATTCATTCTGCTCCCTCTTCAATGATGTTCCCTGAACCCTGAAGGAAATGCGATAGATGTCCTGTTCAGGGATGAGCAAAAAACAGTCACTTATTATCAGCTTTTAATAAATAGGAGTCTCTGTGAATTAACCGTAACCTATTATTAGCAGAGACTTCTGAGATAGGGGCTGAGGGTATCTCATCTATGGGTATAAACATACTTATAGAAGACAGTTTGACACTGTGTTCATTTAGACAAACAATGTTAGTGTGTTACCTACTAGCGTCTATGATTTCCACCTCCATGGGTGTTCGATGGAGTCACAGTACAAGGTCTGAGTTCCATTCTGCAAAGCTGGCCAATCAGAAAATATTTGTTGACACACCCCCATGACATTCATGCATGCCCCTATTGAATCAGTGGGCATATTTTGCCTGGTGGGTTGGTATTGTTGCTTACAGGATTCAAAGCTAGGGAGGCAGCTGAGGATTTTTTTTCTCAGCATCCTGTACATCCTTGTAGCACCATGCAAGCTAGTCAGTAGAAAGACTTTCCCAGTTCAGTTCTCTATGTCCTGCAACCAAAGTGTGTGGAGTCTTCAGCATTGGGTCTTACCATTACTAGTTCTGGTGGGCAACTAAGGACAATGGCAATAATCTGTATTGGTTTGGGGTACCCATGGAACCTCCATGATCAACAGCTCATGGTGGGAGGTATTTCATACCTGACACTGGAATTTTTGTGTAATAGCTTATGGCTTCCGAGACAAATGTTTTCTTGAAGGTTTAAATGTATAAGGTCTTAGACTATTCTAAAATGCATTGAATGCAAGAGAAAATAATAATAACTATCTGCTTACAGTTTAAATTATAAAGGAATTTCAACCAGAAATCTCTTCTGTGGGGTTACTGAGCAGTGCTTCTATATGTGACAATAAGGGATAGAGAAGAGGTGATGTTACATAAAATGGAAAGGTTATTCATCCCAAATGTGAAAGAAACATTACTTATTTGCTTACAAAAACAATTATCACATTTAGACAAATGACACAGGATGGAAGATGAGCAAAGTTAATGTGAGAATGAGGAAAATCTATATGGTAACAATGATATCTCCATGTATTGTATGGATAACATAAAATGCTACTGTACATTCAGTTGTCAATTGCCCTTTAGTCATATTGGGAGTGTCACAGAAGAGTGGGTCAAACTTTTATTTGACTCCTGGTCTGGCCTCCTGTCCCCTCAAACTTTACTGGTTTGCAGAACATTTGTGTCTCTACTTTTCTGTTTCACCCCTAATCCATAACCATGTGTGCATCTTGGAATAGTAATACCCTTATTTTTTTTTCTACATCAAACGTTCTGTAGTCACTTGGACATCACAGCAGTTCTTAATGTTCAACTTCACAAAAATATGTCCCCCAAAGGAATGCAGTGAGCTCATTCTGGAACTGTGTGGTAATTCCAGCTGGCAGTCAGTGTGGTGTCTGACAGATGTTGAATGTCCCTGTAATGCCTTTGGAAATACAAAATAATCTGTCCTGTCCCCATGACATTGTTTTGGTGTTCTGGACTTAGTTTCAGATTCTTAGATCAAAGATCCTAACTAGTAGGTCATGCGGGAGATGGAGAATTACTCGCCTCCTATCAAATTGTCATCTACAGTGTCTGGGACATAGCAGGTGCCAGCCCACTCTAATGATCTTTCTCTGGTCATAGTGCAGTCATATTTTCCTAGAGTTGTTTGACCTACTGTACATTTATAGTCTAGTAATCCTTACTACATACAGTATCATATATCTTATTGTCAGTGTTTGAATTTATTTGTAAGTGGGTGACATTTATTAACTGAGTCTCTGGCATAAGGCAGATTTTTTTTTTTGAAAGCCTTATTTACATAAAACAGTAGGGCAAAGACAAGCATTCATTAACAATGTAAGTGAAGAAAGAGCATGTGGGTTCTGTTTTCCTGGGAGCTTAATTGCACAACAACATTGCCAGGAATAGTTCTGTGTAAGACGTGAGTCTGGGTCAAGTGTCAGAGGCTGCAAAGTCACTATTATGAGGTTGTAACTTGATGCTGGAGCCATACGTACTTCATGCCATGATGTCATGATGAAGATAGCTATTTCAGAAGGCCATTTGTAGGAAATGAAGGGAACTATGGTGTCAATCACACTGCTTACTATAGCATTACTTTGCTTGAGGTTTAGAGGCAAGGAGATTGTATTCATCAGCCTGCTCTCCTGGGTGAGGAACTTATCTTGACAGCAGATCCAATCCACCAAATATGGAACCAGTACCGTGTGGCCCACTCACAGCTTAGGCATTATAAGATATAATAATATTTCTTTTTGAATTCAGGAGAGAAAATTTCTCACCTCTCTGTTAAATGTTGAAGAACTTGTAGTTAGAATATCGGTATCTTTTAGCCATTGTTGCAGACATTCCAGAAGAATGCATAGACAATATCACATATGTATGCAGTGGTAGGTGTGTACTGTGGTATCCCTTATAATTACATTATATTAGGTTTTCACTTCATATATCCTGTTAATTTCCAGTGGACTACCTAAATGCCATGACTTGTCTACCATGTCACAAAGGGATCTTTACTCATGTACAATTGTTTCACATTATTAAAACATCTCTATGAGTTTTACTTTGCAATGCTTCCAGCATAGATTCAAGTTTCTGAAAAAGGAGAGGAAGAAGTGATTTTAGTTAGAAATGCTGGCTGATCATAACAAGTATTCTGTAAGGAGTCTAAACTATTGATTCTTTAGAGAGAAAGTATAGTCAAAAGACCTAAGGAGTTTCTTAACAAGTTTCAGAAAACTGAGATCAAGCCAGTCAGGATGTAGACAAAAGCCAGTCTGTGTTAATTGCACACCTGCTCTGGGAAAATCCGAAGCAGCCAAGTAAGACTTTTGATTTGCTTTCCAAACCGGATTGTACCAGTTATTAGCTTGGCTTTAGGCAAGTTACTTCACCTAACTGTATATACCTCACCTAGAACATGGGAGGAATGCCTACTTTATAGGATCCCAAGAGGGTAATGAAGAAACACTACAAAGAACCTTATTCAATCTTGGTACATCATATTGCCTTAGAAAGGCCCACAATTGAACTCTCTCTCCAGAATTCAAATGTGGCTGCCTGCTTCTTGCACCTTCCCTGAATATATGTTACCTGTGACTTGGTAACCATGAGCATGTGCTATTGTGGGGATTTATTAAGGCAACTACACATAGTTAAAAAAAAAGGAGGTTTATTTTGTGGTAACTTACAGCCAGTAAAGGGGTTGGTTAAGGGATCTGGGAGAGGTGAGGTGCAGTCCAGCTGGGTTCTCTGGAGAACTCTGACTTGGTATATCTTTCAGCATCCAGGATCACCAGGAAGGAAGAGGGCCAGCACATCCGGATCTCGGGTCTTAAGGGCTCTCGTCTGGGACCCACCCCAAGGGCAGGTCATAGGTAGACATGGCAGTTACCAGAAGCCTCACTAGGGGTAGTACTTCCAGGTCAAAGCTAGAACAGCTGCCCACTACATCATGCTGTAATGGCGTTTATCAAAAAATGTTGGGATAATTGCTTGTTTCTTTCCCACAGCATGCTGTAAGGTCATTGAACATGGTGGGGCATACTATTCGTTACCTTGCCCAGAGTTGGGTAGACTCTGGAAATTGATGCTTAGTGAATGTATTGATGGGATGGCTGCTTCCTTCTGCTGGCCCAGCTTTCCTTAGGCTCGTTGTATTAATATATCTGTATGACTATATCTTTGCTATTCTATCCTAAGTTTTTTATGTGCTTGGTAAAATAAAATGCCATCATAATTCATATGCAGTAAATAATATCTCAGGAAAACAGGTTATCTAGGAAAGCTTTTTAAATCTCTCCTTCAGAGAGAAGGAAAGATTTAAAAAGCATGCACATTTCATTGTGCATGCTCTTAGAGAGCCATGAATATACTTTCATCAGCGCCATCATATGCTTGAACTCAAGTTTGCATATTTCTTTCCCTAATGTATAGTATGCTCCTTGAGGGAAGGTGCTGCATCCATTTCATCTCTTCCTCTGAGATTTAGAAGATACTGACAGTGGGCCTGCAGGTGTTTCTTTCTTAGGCTGAAATATACATCTCTTGATGAAGTATTCTTAAGTACTTAAAACATATTTTCAAATTGAATTCCTACATCTCCCTCTAACTCCTTTCATATATATTCTCCACTCCCAACATCATGTATTCCTATTTTTCTCATGACCCACTGAGTTTGGTTTGTGCTGTTCATCTACAGATAAGTATGGGGCCATCCCCTGGAGCCTGATCTGCCCATGAGGGACCACACCCCTAAATAAAACTGACTCTCTCTTCCCTAACAGCCATCAACTGTCTGTGGTTTCTCAGCTAGGGATGAGAACGTAAGAGCCCGTCTCCCATGCTGGAATGTTGACTGGCTTGATCTTGTCGTGCAGGTCTTGTGTAGGAAACCACAGCTCTATGAGTTCATGATACATAGATTATGTCATGTCCATGTCACCAAAGTCATCCCTGACCTCTGGCTCTTTTATGTTCATATACAATATATTCTCATGCATGAACATTTTACTTATGTATTTTATGTGTGTTTCCAATAGATATTTAAAATATCAACAAACTTTCAATGCCAGGCAGCATTTGAATGTTTGGGTCCAATAAAATATAATCTACAGAATGCTTTCTGTTGCCTCTTGGGGACTCCAAGACTAGAATCTTTACTTTGCAAGAGTCACCTTTATGTTAATAATGTGAATGTACACTAACAGGGGACTTTATGAAAATCCCATTGTCTACATGGCTGGTGCATGGGGTAGGTCATGCTTTACCCAGAAGGCTACTGGCCATTGTTGGCCATTGTAGAAACTCACTGTTCCTTCATGGAGTTGGTGGCAGATACTTTTTCTTCCACATTATTCTTTCCTCAGTTAATGGTTTCTAGGGCTTTGTGGGAGACTTGGACAATGGAGGGTGGAGAGGGGATTGAATCGATACTGAGTAGTTGATACTACCTTTTGTGTGAAAACAAACATAGCTATCTAGTGGAATAGAGGGCAAAATTGACATATGACAAAGAAATTCTGATGCTACCTCTAATCCCAGTACTTGGGAGAATCAAGAGTTCAAGGATAACATGGAGGCACAGTCAGTTTGAGGCCAGTCTGGGCTGCATAAAACCTTGCCTTAAAAAAAAAAAAAAACAACATCAGGCAAGACAGAAATTTTAGATGTATAATAGACAGGGCAACTTCAGACAACTAGGACACTAGGATGTGTTTTTCTGCTCTGTTCTTAGGAGAGCTTCTGGTATATGTTTGAGAATATATACTTGCTAACTCTAGCCAGAGCAGACAGAAACTTCAGATGCCTTTCAGCTGCTGTTTCTTAGCATACAACCAAAATGCTGCAGCATTTGACATGCACCACTACAAAAATCCAGGAATTACTAAGAAAGCATCCATCTCTTCAGTCATACATAGTCACATCTTTAGATTATCTGTGTATGTCTCTGTCTTCCTTTGAGATGTGTCTGTCAAGATTTAGGAAGCTCTTTGGCTTTTCCATGTTCCTAATCATGAAACTTCATGTATTAAGAGATGTGTGTCACCCACTTATGATGAGGTTTTAGGGTACTTGAAATTTCTGAGACTTATTCTGGAACTTTCTGCAGTCAGGGAGAAATGACTGTGGAGGAGGACAATTGACCCAGTAATCTGGTGCCACTTTAAATGCTGGTTTTTCCCTACCCTCCTCTCTTTAAGAAGAGAAAATTGCATTTTTATCTCGTTTCTAGATACTCATTCTAGCCTAGACTCATTCTGAAACTACCACTGGCTATGAGTTTTGCTCAGAGAAGTCTCTGCCTCAAAATCCACTTTAATTAGCATTTAATTCCTGCCAGGCATTTGTCCATAGTGACTCTACCTGCCTGAAATGTTAAGTGCTCTTTCTAGATGTCTGTGAGAAATACTTTGGGCATTTGTAAGTGTCTTTGAAAGAGGACATTGGCAGCCTTGGAAGTGTGGCAGCCCCAATCAGTACCTTGTGTATACCCCAGCTGGCTTATGTGAGTTACTTTGCTTTACCCCCTTAGACATCCTTTATGGAACCAGTATGTTCATGGAATATCATGACATGTTATTTTTACATGGTAGGGGTTTTCTTACTTTGTGATCTTGTAGGGATATTAATGACCATATCAGCTTAATTAGGAAAAAAAGTTGGCCATTGTAAGAACACTATTATATTTGGTGCTTAATTGTTTAAAAGTAATTATATATACCTTTGCTCAGAATGCATAGGCTCTGAAAAATCAAATTAAACTTTTTTCTGTGTGGAATTTGTCTTTCTTATGATGTTGGGAATGGATATCCTTGTGAGAAATATTTTTCCTAGATACAAAGATCAAATCTGAAAAAGAAGTCTGTTTGTAAGGTAAAAGAAAGGCAACCAATGTATCACAACAAGGCATTAATAGATAATCATTTAAAATGTTATTGTAGCTTCTTGCTTACAGTCACAAAATGAAGTCATAGTGCTAAAAGTGTACCTGTTGTTCAGTAAAAGATTAACTGATGGCACAGATCATGTGACTCATCTATCTATCTATCTATCTATCTATCTATCTATCTGTCTGTCTAACTGTCCTTCTATTTATCCTTCCTCTCTCTCTCTCTCTCTCTCTCTCTCTCTCTCTCTCTCTCTCTCTCTCTCTCTACCTATCTAACTATCATCTATCTATCTATCTATCTATCTATCTATCTATCTATCTATCATCTATCCCCTCTCTCTCCCTATCTAACTATCATCTATCTATCTATCATTTTTTTGAAGAGTGACATTGACATTGAAGCTTCAGCAATACGACCACGCTTCATGCTGCATGTCTAAGTTTTATTTTTATACTTCCTGATTTTGGTTGAGCTTTTCTGGTTGTTTCATCTAGAACCATTTAGCACGTAGTTCTCAACCTGTGGGTTGAGACCCCTTTGGGGGGTTATCAAAGACCTTTTCACAGGGGTCACATGTCAAATACCCTGAATATCAGATATTTACATTATGATTCATAACAGTAGCAAAATTACAGTTATGAAGTAGCAATGAAATAATTTTATGGTTGGGGTTACCACAACATGAGGAATTGTATTAAAGGGTTGCAGCATTAGGAAGGTTGAGAACCGCTGATCTAGGTGGTCCTTTGTAATACTGATGGACATCACTTAGCTTAGTGCTGACCCCACAATAAAATTCTTATGGGAAAGGAGCCAGCTGAGAGATCACTAATGCTGACGTTATGATTTGGAACAGAGAGCATCTACACTAAGAAAAGCTTATCTTGTTTGCAGACTACAGTTTCAGGCACATGGAGAATGTGGCACAAGAAAACCTGTACTTGACTGGCAAAGATCAGGAGAGAGATTCCTTTCTGTGTTTTTTTGTGACTCATTCTCCCACTCAACTCTTCAACTTGGTGACCTGAATTTTGATGAAGTTTAATATTATTACCTTATATAAGGAAAAACACAAAAAATGAGTCATAAAATCAGTAAAGTATACCCAACTCTGTAGATAGACATATGATTGATTCATAAATAGACTGATGTATAAGTACTGTAACAAATAAGTTGAATTAAAATGCATTTGTTTACAAATTATAGGTAGCCTATAAGTAATAGACACACAAATTTCATATTTCAATTTTTGTCAGGATAGTGACTTTGCTCAGGTACCAAGCTGTCAAGTGGAAACTAGGAAGAAACCCTGAACATCATTTTACTGTAATATAGATGGTAAAACCTAGAGCATAAACCAGAAGGAAGGCTCCATGTCAGGTAATAAAACTAAAAGTTGGCAACACAAATAAGTGGGGATTTACCCCAAGTTAATTCCCACAGTCAGTTTCCTTCCGTTTTCTGTCTTTGAGTCAAAATTTCCCTGTGAATTTAATTTTAATCAATTAAATGTCAGGTCCTTTAACTCCAACTCTAGCAAACACTTTATCTTCTATACTCTTCAAACTTACCTGTCTGCAGTCTCCAGACACTTAACCACTTTTCCACCAAATTGAAGGTGCCCTTTGGGTTGTATAACTTGCTGAGTCTAGTTGTTTCTTTAGTATGACAAGTATCCATTGCCTCCCCAGTCCTATAAGGCAGATGCGGTTTATAGAGTTTAAAAGATAAATTAAAAACTCTAGTTTCATTTGAATTGTGCTGTGTGATTATTACCAGCCATTTGCAGTGCATGTCCTATTTCTAAAAGGGAAGATGGATGCCATTATTAACCATGGTGGCTCTTATTTAAGTTCTTTTACCCTACTGCAGTATTTAAGGTAAAAATGCTCTAGCCTGGACAATGACTTATAGAGCATTCTTGATTATTTTCCTCTATCTGGAATATCCCTCATTCTCCACAATACCACTGGACTTGTGTGGGGAGCTTCCTTTCTCACTCAGTGCTGGCCCTGGTCATCTCAGATGCTATATCATTTTAGTCAAACATTCCTTTGGTAATGTTCACTCAGTTGTGCAGGGAGAGAATTGAGTTTTCAGCCACTGTTGTTTGCCCATCAGTGCTCATTTATTCCTGACTAGGGAAACAGAACAACTAGGAACAAACAAAAGTATGGTTGTGGATCCTGACTCTGCCGCCAAAAGTTTTGTCCCTTCTGCTATGAAACAGTTTGGAAGTTGTTCAAAAACCCCAAACAGAACTAGCACATGATCCAGCTGTACTATACCTGAAATAATGATCATCAAAGGAAGTAAAGTCATATTACCCTGCATATCTGTTTAATCAGTGCTCTAGTCATAATAGCCAAATTGTGAAATTAGCTTAGGTTCCCATCAACCGATGAGTAGACCGGGGAAGTGTGGTTCATACACACCGTGGAATACTGTTCAGCCACCAAACAATGAGCGAAATAGCATTGGAAGAAAAGCAGATGGAAAATGTTAAGTTGTAAGCGTAAGTGTACATGTTTTCACTTATTTGTAGAATCTTTAAAAATCCCAAAGTAGACGTTGGATGAGAAGGGGAAGGGGAGATGTAGGAGTTCAGACTGAGGAGAAAGAAAGTAGAGAGCAAGAGAAGGAATAGAGATGGCATATGATCAAATGATACATATATATGCAAAGAACAGTCATAATGAAGCATATACATATAACTTTGTATAATTTATATATGTTAGCAATTATAACTGATAAAGGTTATAGGAAGATCATTTAGTTTATTGATTCATAATGGTCCCTGACAGATTTGCATCCATATCACCCACCCACTGTCTAGGTTTACTTGAGAAACTCTTTTTTTCTTTCTTTTTTTTCCATTAAAAACCCATTTTTAAAACTTCATATTTTTTGCACATTTTCTTTTCTATTTTTCTTTTATTGAAAATAGTTTTTTTTCTTTACAATATATTCTGATTATATTTTCCTCTTCCCCAAATCCTCCTGACCATCTCTCATCATCAAATGAGGCCACCAGTACAAGGAATGGGTTACATCTAATCCCTTTGTTGGCCAAAGTGACCCCATGGGAATCCTCAAACCACCCAGGCATTGCCAAAGCTATTGGGGAGATCTTTTAGTTGTTCTAAGCCCTTGAGTGCAAAATGTCAATGATCATGTCCTTTGACTTATGTAAAATTTGATGTTGATGCTAAATTTGGAGGGATGTAGCTACAAAGACAATATGTGAGGTTAGAAATGTGGGGAGATATAGGGTGACATTTAGCACAGAAAAACAATGACTGATAAGATGTGAATAATTTTGTTCCAGACTTAATCTGTGTGAACTTCAGCCAATTCTGAACGTTTTAAGATATAATGTCACAATAATAATCAAAGAAAAACAGCCCATCCATTTGAGAGGAGGCATGGGAATGCTTAGGGAGAAGAAAAGGAAGGAGGAAAGTGATGTAATTATATTTTAATTAAAAATGTATTAAATAAAAAAGAAAGAAAGAAAGCTCTCTCAAGCATCCTGTGGGGTAAGGTGGTTTAAAGCTAAGATTTCTGCTGACTTGAATCGCCGTTTAATATTTTGTTGTTTTGGTTACTTCAGAGAGAAGTTATTTATGGTTCTCCTTTCTGAAGTTGAACTCAGGTGGGGAAATGCTGCGTTTCATTTTTAATTGCACCTCAGAAGCCTCCCTGTACAGTGACAATGATCCTGCAGTGTAAGGTTAACAGCATTGTCCTCTGTCTTATTTAATAATGCCGTAAGATCATAAAGTAGCCATTAATCTTTTTTTAAGAAACTTTTCTTTATATGCAGAAATTAATAAAGAATTTTTTAAAAATCATCCTCAAGCATTTTTAGAGGGAACCAGAATAGCAGACTGGTTGATAGAGCCTGGATAACCTCTTTTGTAAAACTGATCATCTTTTTTCCCCCTAATTTAATGATTTATCATCCCTACTTTATTGTCACAAAGAAATGAGCAAGCAGAAATTAAACTGGGAAAATTGAAGGCTTGTCGGGACCATTTATATGGATCCTGGATAAAGAGATCAACCCACACAGAGTCATCAGTCTGGTATCTAAGCATGGTGGCTGTGATGTGTGGGTTGCAGTACCTTAGTGGCTCCATGCAGAAGTGGCATTCCTGTGCCCTGGCTTCATGTGATTAGACACTAAGAGTTTTGAACTGAAAATACTATGACATTTGCCTAGCAATAAATTTCTTTTAAAACTTGTTAATATTCAAATGTGGGAATTGGGGAATTTATCATGAAGCTAGAAGGAAAAAATATCAAAACATAGACTTTTTATCTAAAGAAAATCAAAAGACAGAATGAACAGTTGCTGATTTTATGTGTTGTGATAATTTAGGATATAAAGTAATTCTACTCTAAAGAATAATTAGTGAGGTATTTACATAATGCTGATATAATGGACTAAAATCATATTATATTTTACAATTACTGTCATTAACAACATCACTGTTACCCAAAGAATCATTAAGGTCAGTTCCTGCTTGAACCTGTTGAGATCACGCTGACTTCCCAGAGTCTATTGAAGTGTTTTCTTAACCTTAGCCATTCTAACTGGAGTAAGATCAAATGTCAAAGTAATTTAATTTGTGTTTCCCTGGGAGTGAGGATGATGAATATTTTGAGAATATTTTGTTGCTGTTCGTAGTTCTTCTGAAAGCTCTATCCAGCTCCATAGCCCACTTTTAAACTGGGTAGTTTGTTTGATTGGTGTTTCATTGTGTGAGATGTACGTCCTTCATCAGATGTGTAGTTGGCCAAAATTTGTCTCTGTTCTATAGGCTGCCTCTTCAATCACTTAACCATTTCCTCTGCATTCAGAATGTTTTTAATCTTATGGAGTCCCACTTATTCCCTTGGCAACCGGAGGAGCCTTATTCAGAAAGTCCTTCCCTGAGCCTATATTCCAAAGTGCACTACCTACTCTCTCTTTTAGAAGTTTCAGAATTTCAGGTCTAACATTGGGATATTTGATCTATTTGGAATTGGGAGGTGGGAGTGGATCTATGAGGAGTTAATGGAGGAGTTGGGGGGAAATACAATCAAAATACATTGTATGGAATTCTTAAAAAATTAATAAAAACACTAGCAATGACAAACACAGCCACAGAAAACACAAAACACATTTAACATTTGTTCCTAGTATGTGTGAGAGGCAGATTTGTACGGCTTACCTTTGAAAGTGCCAGGCTACAGAGATGAGTTCTCCTTCAGGGTGAATGCTGTTCCAGGGAGGGACTGCCCTGGCCTCCAGCCTACTGAGGTGACAGAAACACGGTGATTCTGTTCTCTGGTCCAGGAGAGACTTGTTTTCTTGTGTGGCCTGCTGTTCCCAGGAGCTCCTGCCTGGGATGGTCCCTCAGTTTCTAACCTAGGTGTGGGTGCGTGGGTTGGGTTCACCCTCTCCAGGTCCATTGCCACTCTGCTTAGCACCACTACTATTTCACTTCTCCTGCTACTCTTGTTAACCACTGTTGTGGCACTGATAAAATACCAGAGTGATGGTGACTATTGGCTAGGGTTCCCTGAGAATCAGCCAGTAACCCACCATGGAACCATGCACTGGAAGCTGAGAACCCAGACGAAAAAGTTATGACCAGCCTAATAATTTGAAATCTTTATTCATTTTATTTGTAAATACTGATACTACCAAGTCCTCAAAAGTGTTTAAGATTTTTTTAAAAATTTAGATGTGTGTGTGTGTGTGTGTGTGTGTGTGTGTGTGTGTGTGTGTGTCTGTCTGTGTGTATGCAGGTACATACAAAACCCAGAAAAGGGCATCAGATCTCTGGATCTGGAGTTACAGGTGGTCATGGGCCTCCTAACTTGGGTGCTGGGAGCCAAACCCTCATCTTCTAGAAAGAGCAGCAAGTGCTCTTAACCTCTGAGCCATCTCTCCAGCCCCTCCAAAAGGCTTTGAAGCAACTCAATAAAAAAGATATATTGCTATATTGACATAAAGGTAAAAGGATATGATGACAGTTTAATGTAAAAATTTACTCTGAGTTTCCTGGTGGCCAAAAGATGATTTGTCGTTATTTTTTTCTTCCTTTCCCTGTAAACAAGCTGCTTCAGCATCCATTCAGAAGTTTATTTAAAGCCAGGTGCTGTTGGAAGGGCTCCCAGGGTACAAAGGTAGAACATATATTCTCTGCTCTCAAAGTGTTTACTGTTTCTTGGGACAATAGTTGGGCAAACTGATATTACAATCCAGGGCTCCCATTTTCAGAACAGGTGTGAGTCACGGGCAGCAGAGTAGAGCAAATGAATGTGTGATCTGCAGGTTAGCCATACACTTCAGAGCATAATCATTCTAGTGAAACTATGCTTTCCATGCATGTACACTGTCATTAAATAAATGTGAAACAAACAAACAACAAACAAACTTGGTGGACTAAGGGGATGACCCAGTGCAAAGCACTTGCCGTTCAAACACGAAGTGCTGGGTTTGGATCCCTAACACCTGTGCACAGCTAGCCCACTGTATTGAGTGTATGCAATCCCAGTATGCTGATGGCCACCTCCCTGATGTACACAGCAGTGAGCAGCAAGAGAATCAGTTGTAAACAAGGTGAAAATCAAGGACTGGATTGCTGTGGGATGTTCTGTATGTCAAATGTGTTGCTCTGATTGGTTAATAAATAAAACACTGATTGGCCAGTAGCCAGGCAGGAAGTATAGGTGGGACAAGCAGAGAAGAGAATTCTGGGAAGTGGAAGGCTGAGTTAGAGAGACGCTGCCAGCTGCTGCCATGACAAGCAACATGTAAAGATACTGGTAAGCCACAAGCCATGTGGCAATTTATAGATTAATAGAAATGGGTTAATTTAAGATAAAAAAGTAGATAACAAGAAACATGCCACGGCCATACAGTTTATAAGTAATATAAGCATCTGAATGATTATTTTATAGGTGGGTTGGGGGACTGCGGGGGCTTGGTGGGACCTGAAGAGAAGCTCTCCAGCTACACTGGCTTTTAAGTTGTCCTCTGACCTCCATATGTATGTTGTGGTATGTACCTCACCCTCAAAGATTAAGAAAAATCGAAGAACAACAGCTGTAGCTGAAGTTTTCCTGTGTCCCACCTGGCCAGAGGTAGCTAGTGTTTTCTCCAGTCCTGCCCAGGCCTGCAGCCACTCAGACCCAAATAAACACACAGAGGCTTATATTAATTAAAACTGCTCGGCCATTAGCACAGGCCTACCACTGACTAGCTCTTACACTTAAACTCAGCCCATTTTTGTTAATCTAAATGTCGCCACCTGTTCCATGGCTTTACCTGTGTGTCATTACATGCTGCTCCCTGGACGGCAGACTGGCATCTCCTCACTCAGCCTTCCTCTTCACAGAATTCTCCTTGTCTGCTTATCCTGCCTGCCTATATTTCCTGCCTGGCTACTGGCCAATCAACATTTTATTTTTATTTATTTATTTATTTTTTTAATTTTTTTAAAAAATTTTTATTTTGCAATACAATTCAGTTCTACATATCAGCCACAGATTCCCTTGTTCTCCCCCCTCCCGTCCCCCTCATCTTCCCCCCAGCCCATCCCCCATTCCAATCTCCTCCAGGGCAAAGCCTTCCCCACAGACTGAGATCAACCTGGTGGACTCAGTCCAGGTAGGTCCAGTCCCCTCCTCCCAGGCTGAGCCAAGGGACCCTGCATAGGCCCCAGGTTTCAAACAGCCGACTCATGCAATGAGCACAGCACCCGGTGCCACTGCCTGGATGCCTCCCAAACAGATCAGGCCAATCAACTGTCTCACCCACTCAGAGGGCCTGATCCAATTGGTGACCCCTCAGCCATTGGTTCATATTTCATGTGTTTCCGTTTGTTTGGATATTTGTCTCTGTGCTTTATCTGACCTTGGTCTCAACAATTCTCGCTCATATAAAACCTCCTCATTCTCGCTAATTGGACTCCCAGAGATCCACCTGGGGCCTAGTCATGGATCTCTGCATCCAGATCCCTCAGTAGTTGGATGAGGTTTCTAGCACGACAATTAGGGTGTTTGGCCATCCCATCACCAGAGTAGGTCAGTTCGGGCTGTCTCTCGACCATTGCCAGCAGTCTGTTGTGGGGGTATCTTTGTGGATTTCTGTGGGCCTCTCTAGCACTTTGTTTCTTCCTATTCTCATGTGGTCTTCATTTACCATGGTCTCCTATTCCTTGTTCTCCCTCTCTGTTGTTGATCCAGCTGGGATCTCCCACTCACCCAAGCTCTCTTTCCCTCGACCCTCGCCCTTCACTACCCCCACTCATGTCCAGGCTGTTCATGTAGATCTCATTCCATTTCTCTGTCATTGGGCGATCCCTGTGTCTTTCTTGGGGTCCTGTTTTCCATGTAGCCTGCCTGGTGATGTGAGTAGCAGTCTAGTCATCCTTGTTCCACATCTAGTATCCTGTTATGAGTGAGTACATACCATGTTTGTCTTTCTGAGTCCGGGATACCTCACTCAGGATGATTTTTTCTAGATCCATCCATTTGTCTGCAAACCTCATGATGTCATTGTTTTTCTCTGCTCAGTATATTCCATTGTGTATATGTACCACATTTTGTTTATCTATTCTTCAGTTGAAGGGCATCTAGGTTGTTTCCATGTTCTGGCTATTCCAAACAATGCTGATATGAACATAGCTGAACAAGTGCTCTTGTGGTGTGGTTGAGCATTCCTTGGGTATATGCCCAAGAGTGGTATAGCTGGATCTTGGGGGAGATGGATTCAATCAACATTTTATTAAACCAGTGTACAAAAGCATTATTCTACAGCAAACAACAAAATAAAAAAAAACTTTATGACTTTAAGTGGTGTTAATTAGTGTATTTTGAGTGAGTGATTTAAAAACATTACTGTGGTGATGTTTTGTTTGTGCTCTAACAAATAAAGCTTGCCTGGAGATCAGAGTGCAGAGCTAGCCACTAGTTAACCATAGAGGCCAGGCATTGGTGGCACACACCTTTAATCCCAGTACTTGGGATCTCATGCCTTTGATCCCGGTACTTGGGAGACACTCACACCTTTAATCCCAGCACTAGGGAGGAGGAAACAGGAAGTGATATGGCCAGGTGAAGAGAGGAATATAAGGCAGGCAGAGACAGGAGCTCAGCACCCTTTTTGGTCTGAGGATTCAGTAGAGGTAAGAAGTCTTTGTAGTGGCTGGCTTGTTTATGTCTCTGATCTTTCAGCATTTACTCCATATCTGACTCCCGGTTCTTATTATTCAGAACAATTAGAATTCATGCTACACATTACAAATAAACTGAGATCAGACTGGGAGGAGAATCGTTCTGGCATTTTGAGTACCTGGCTAGTACTAAGGAACCTCTTTCCCCCTCTGTCTGCCTTCTTCCCTCACTGTCCTTGAGGATATTGTCATACTAGGGTCCAAATGAAGTACTTTGAAGATACCATGCTACCAAGCTGTGTTTTATTCACAGAACAATGCCCATGAAACCCTATTGGCACTTGCTGATAGGAAAATGCACAGGCATGGTCCTCAGCAAATGAAGACATGTTTTTATTTTGTTTTCAGTTTCCAGGAGTATAGGATTTACCTAATTTAATTAAGGGGAGGGGGCAGTGAGATGGCTTAGCTGGTGAAGGCGCTTGCCCCAAGCCTGACAATCTGAGTTTAGTCCATGGCACCCACACAGGAGAGAACAATCTCTAGTAGGTTGTCCCTTTCCTGAAGAAAGCTGGATCTCTCTACCCGAGCAGCCTTCAGCTGCTGGAGCGCCTCAGCCAGGAGTGGGCCTTTGTGAGCTGCTCCTGCATCTGTGCTGGGATTTTGACTGACAGCTGTGGTCTTTGCACTAGCTGTTTGATTCGGTCCAGAGTGCTTTGGCCTGTTGTATCTTTTTAGGATGTCACAGGACTTGTTGGTGCTTTCCTTTCCTTTTTGAAGGTCACACACAGATGGTGAGTGCCTTCCTGCCATTTCTGTAACTCCAGTTTGAATATTAATCTATTCGTGTCTTTGTTTAGGGGCAGAGAGAGACCAAAAGGGCAAGTGAACGCTAGGTGGTTTTGCTATTAGAATTCATCACTCAATCCTGGGTACTCCTGAGGAGGCATGTCAGACCCACTGGGCCTTTCCACAGACGAAGAATAGAATTAACTGCCTCAGCCTGTCATCTCTTTCATACACTTTACACTCCATTTGCTGTTACCATTTCAGTGACTGCCAGTGCTGGCTGTTCGGTGACTGACCAGGGATATGGGTGCAATCTTACGTCTTTCTTCTCCCACCCCTTAGCCTTTCCATATGACCTAGAGTTCCTTCTTTTCCTGCTTCCACCCTTCTAGACTCAATAACTGTCATCCCTTGTTAGGTTAATGTACCTAGTGTAGTTCTAAGTGTTTTCTGTTTCCTGTCTAACTCATGTCATGATAAAAAGAAAGCTGTATTTTCCTTCGTGCACTGCATTGTGAAGTTGGTGTAACTTAGTAGTTAAGGGTGTAGGCACCGAAGTCAGAAGGCCTGGACTTGAATCCAGACTCCATTACTTCAGCAAATGTGATTTTGTAAGTTTAAATAAGTCTCTAATCCTCTGTAGATATAAAAGAAAACCAAAATTTTCCTGATTGGGTTGTCATGAGGACTAAACAGTATCAGTATTTCTCATAGAACCTGAGACAGAACAATCACTCAAAACTCCTGAAATGTAATGCTGAGCCGTGCTCAGTTCTTCTGCCTAAGACCCTTTGACCTCAGCACTTCTAGGATGAAGCCGAGATCTCTTTGGCCTGCTAGGTAACCACAAGCTCCCTCAGTCCTCTCCAGTCCCTTTCTGGTCTGTGTCCAGTGTCAATCACTTCCTCTGCCCACTGTGGGCCATGCCTCACCTCTCTCTTCTTTTCACCCACACCCTGATGCTGGCTCCTCCCTTCCTCATCCAAACACCAGCCATTTCATTTTCAGCGACTTTTACCTCTCAGGTTGCATGGTGTTCCAGTTATTTCAGAAAGTTGCCCCCACGCTCCAAGACTCCCAAGGAGACTTCACATATTTGCGTAGTGGTTGCCACCCTGTTGTGCAACTCTGGGTTTCTTTTCGGTGCTCTGAATGACTGCAGTGAGGCTTGGATGAAAGATTCTGGGTTCTATTTACTTTTGGACCCAGTTTTTGGTACTTTCAATTAACATTTTTAACATACTAATAAATCAGAACCCACTTGGGGATGTATCTTTGGAAATTCACAATGTCTAACACATAATTGGCATCTCATGAATGTTTTTAAAATAAGCGTATGGCTATTTGAATTTCATGTATCCTTATTAAATATTCATCTTGGATAGAAACATAAAATTTTAAAAATTAAGTTATTTAATTCTGATTCCTAAAGGTTTACATTCTAAGACCACCTAAAATGATCTCATGTAAATAAGTGAGATGGTTTCATAGAGTTGCATAACTTTTGGTCAAGAATAAGAGATGGTTATGAAATAATAAGATGGGCTTGTTTTGTGCTGTGAAGTATCTCTCTGAAGGCAGTTTGTTTAAGCTGTTGCAGATGATACAAAAGACCAGGAAACACATTTGAATCCCAAAGGATGAATAGACTGGAGGAAAACTTGTGCTGCCTGACATTGTGTGAGCCACATTTCTAGCCATGGGTCTTCTTCAGTGATCTCCAGTTTCCTTTCTTTAGAAAAGATTGAAATGCGTGTCGGCTTCTTAGGCACTCTAAGAAGATTATAGGATTCTGCCAAAGGTACATTCGAGGCCTCTTCAGCCAGTTCTGTTTAAATGAGGTCTTTCCATAGAAAGTGCTAGGCCACTTCTGCATATGGTTCACTGATTGCTGTTGTCTGTAATCTAGGAGTTGCTGGGTGCTCTTTTGTTTTCTAAATACCATTTACAAATGAAAACAGACTTGCCTGGGGCAGTGGCTGATTTCAGAACCACAGATCCTGAAAACTGTGTATTGGAGAATCTGATGTAAGAGAGCAAGAACTCAAAGTGAAACGGAGGTGGGACAAAAGGGCACGGGGACGAGTTCCAAGGGTCTTTCGGGGCAAATCTACTATCACATGAAAATCAGCTCTTATTCAAAAGGAAAAGTACAAGGAAGATGGGAAGATTTTTTATTTTTAAATAAAAGAGTGTCAATTAATAAATGAGGAAGGAAGATAGAAGTGAAAAAAAAGTCATTATTTTACAGTCCCAAGTGGAATAACTGATGGCGAGGATGATCAGTGATGTCCATTGTGAGAAATGGTTTAGAAAGAAAACAGACACAGGACTTTTACATTCAGGCTATGTAGGAATATAAAAACCAGACATAGAAAGGTGGGGCAGTGACCAGGAACCATCTTAACCAAATGGTGGACCTTAGAACTAGCCAGGAGATGTGACAGCTCAACATTGTGTGCCTTCTGATGTGATGAAATGCAAAGTTTGCAACCTGAGTTATTTCTGCCAATTAGACTTCAGTTCTCAGGCAGTATAGATGCTAGAAGAATGGGTTAATGAATCTATAGTAAATTATCAGACAAATGGATAATGCGGGATGTCTTATAAGACAATCAACCTAGGCTCTTCACAAAACTCAATATAAAAGAAGAAATCTTAAAATATATTATATCTGCTCTGAGGTTACCTCTTCTAGAAATGGCTGCATTAGCAAGACATGAACAATGTAGTATCAATAGACATGCGAATGAGGAAGGGGGGAAGTCTGGGGTCCTATCCCCAGACAAAGAACTATAGGCAACTACTGACTACTGAGAGAGGGAGAATTAGCCTCTCTCAGGGATGAGCCCCCTCCTTGGTTACCCAATACAAAGCGGTCAGATCGGAAACCATACACACACAAACAACAAAAATGGACTTAGCAGGTTGCATTTACATATTAGTGTGTGTAACAATAATATAAAAATTAGAGGCTATCAATTTGAGGAGTAGCATGGGAGGTGTCAGAGGAGGTCCTTGACATAGGAGGGGCTTGAGGGAAGAAAGGGAAAGGGGGAAGTGATTTAATTACATTTTAACTAAAATGCGCTAAAAAGAAAATATATTACAAGGATAAGATAGCCAAATGCAATTAAAACCACTGGAGTAGATCTTAGCTTGAGTGAAAAATATTATAGAAAGAGATGGAATGGTAGGAATTTGAATAGCCAATGGATATTAGTTGTTAATTTTTTTAAAAACCAAGTTTGAAAATAAAATTGAGAGCTGAGTTTTTGATGTGTGCTGATGTTATTGGTATGTAGGAAACATTCTGACTTCTCAGAGATGCATGATGAATAGTTTAGCAGTGAAGAAAAAATGTCTGTGTAACCCTTCTTTCAAGCAGGACAGACCAAAAAAAAGTATAATAAAGGTCACACGCACAAAAGCATGTATAACACGGTTGTGATCGTCATAGATTGGAGTATGTGGTGTGTTATTCTTTCAACATTTGTGTTAGATTTCTTAAATAAACTGGAAACGATGACTAGAAACAAAGCATAGCAAACGTCTTCGGGGGCAGGCAGTCTGATGGGCTCAGCTGTGTTTGGGCCTCCCTAATGATGCCACAGTCCACCTCATCTGTCCCTCAAACTCTTGTTTCTGTTTGTGCACACAGCAGAACACCCAGGAGTGTACAGTGCATGGCGAGCTTAGTGCTTTCAGCCAAATTTTGAGGTGCTGTGTAGATCCCCTGGGAATCTTACTAGAGAAGCTTAAAGCAGAGCTTTTTAACATGTCCAGCGTCTGTGATGTTGCAGGCATTCAAAATGATTGGCTGAAAGCAGGTGTCAAACAGGATAATCAGGCTTGAGGTTTGCCTGGAAAAGCAACAGCACCCGAGTGACGTTGTTCAAATCCAGCCAACCACTTGTGGAGGTCAATAGAATTGAACTTGTGAAAGTTAAGTAAGGTTAACATTGGCTCCAGTAAAGACACTGCCTGTTTTTCAGGCTTCGTGCATGTTTTTCAACTCTTTCAACTTTGAATGATGGTTCTTGCTTTTCTGACTTCATGATCAAAGCGCTTCAGTAGAAGTTTTTCCTACACTTGGGGAAAATGTGGGTTTGGTGAGACATCTTCAGAGGGTGGCATTTGCAACCATGGTGAGCTATGAGTCTCTCGTCACTTAATTATGTAAAAAAAAAAAATACTGCAAGAGAGCAGTTGCATAATTCCCCAGAGAGTAATTATTGCCCGTCTTGGCAGAATGCAAGGCTTTTAATCTGTAAATAAGCGATTCTGTGTGGAGGGGCAACCTGCAGAGTGGTGTGTGTTGTGAAGGTCTCATGAATCTTTAAAGGGACCAGCAGTGGCTGCAGGTGCTGATTGGTTGCTGTGTGCATGTCGAAGGGTTGATGATGCTTCCCTTGTGGTTTTAACCCCTCCTGAAATATTTAAGCCTCTGAGAATGATTCCTGTAAAAGGTGTCTAAGTTAAGTCCATGACAAATCTGAATGCAGAGAAAGCGAGATGAGCTTTCTCCAAATTTATCAATACATGAAACCAAAACAAGATACAATATTGACTGTCAGCACTTTGGGAACAAATAAAAACAAAGATGCAATAATTATCTGATATGTTACTCATTTATTGGAGGTTTTTTTTTTCCCTATTCCTTGGTTTTGAGATGGTCTCATGTAGCCCAGGCTAACTCTGAGCTCACTATATAGCTGAGGATGACTTTGAACTCCTAATACTCCTTCTATTGCCCATGTGAGTTGGGATTACCAGCATGTACCACACCAGCCATCAGAAGATTAAGTTTATGAAATTATTTTGGTATTTTTGACATATAATAAGCCACATTTATTTGAAGTTTTGACATAAGTACATAAAAATTTAAGATGTGTACCATGGCAGCTCATATTTCCAAAAGAATTAATTTACCAAGCTGAGAGTGGTCATTGCTTATGTCTGTAACATCAGTGCTCACTTGAGAAACTGAGGCAGAAGGATTATTTTGAGTTCAAGGCCATTCTGGGCGATGTAGTGAGTTCCAAGTTAGCCTAAGTGACAATTTAAGAACGTGTCACAAACAAGCAGGCAAGCAAACAAACCCAGAATTAATTTGCTTCTGAGATATGTGTGTAGGTGGATATGTGTCTTTTAGATATCAAAAGTGAACCCCAACATCTGGTTCTTGAGTTGTCCATAGATAGCATCTTCTTGTTCACTTCCTGTTCCAGCTGCATGGATGAGCTCAGCATGCTCCAATCCAAGGTCAGCCTCTGCATCCCAACCAACATAGGAGCCCCTCTCCTTTGCTCAAGGACTTCGGTGTGTAAAGATGCCTCTTTCTGGGTAACCTTCTGATCCCCGTCATGTGTCATGTTTCCCTTTGCAGTGCCCCTCCACAGCCTCTGTCCTGCCTCCACTTTCACTCCCCACTCCCCCGCCCCCTGCAGCAGGATCTGCTCCAAACAACCTTTGCCCCAGGCCCGGTCCCATAGATCCTCCTACTGTTAAGGAGTCTGTAATCTTCACTGCCAAGTTCCCTAGGCAGTGCTAATCTCCATCTTCCTGGGCCCCTGGAGCATCTGACTTAGTTTGTCTCCCCATACACTTTACATGACTTTGGGGACACCTGCTCTCCTGAATTCTCCCTTTCAGCACTGGCCACTCTTTCTCAGACTCCTTTGTGGGCTTCTCTTCTTGATCTCCTGAGACTTTGTGGCCCAAGTCTGCCTCAGTCAATGTCAAGGTTAATGCTCTCTTTGAAGTGGTGATTCTCAACATGTGGGTTGCCACCCCAGGGTGGTCTCATATCAGATATTTACATTACAATTCATAACAGTAGCAAAATTACAGTTAGGGAGTAACAACAAAATAATTTTATGGTTGGAGGTTACCACAACATGAGGAACTGAAATAAGAGGGTCCCGAAGCATTAGGAAGATTGAGAACCACTGCTAAAGATTCCAAGACTTAGGTCTGAAGTCCATACCTCTATCACCTAGGCTGTAGACTTACATATCCAGTTACTGACAATCAATGGCACCTCAGATGTAACACAGTGGGAGTGTACCCGTGTTTGTCCACAGTCATGTCTCACTTGGTCTTAGGGCAGTTGCTCCTGTGTCCCTGCCTTGTGCTTACCCCAACGTCCTTCAATCTGCCTTCAACACGGCAGCTCCTGAAAGACCCTTAAAAGCCATTGCATTTGGTCTCACCTTTGGCCCAAATATCTGGGATTTCCCATATCAGAATAAAGGCTACCCCAACAGGCCCTCCCTTGTCTGATCCCTCCCTTTCCAGATTGCCTTTATTTTTCTCCCCAGCACACTCTGCTCTGGTGTCTCTTCCAGACACTCCTACCTCAGACCACCTCACATCTCTGTCCCCACTCTCTGTAAGATTGTTTCTAATCCTAGGTAAGCTCTACTTGCCCCTTGCTCTCCAGATCCCTTCTCCAGGCACCATGTACAAACATAAATGAACCGTTTAATTTAGGGGTTTGCTTCCATGTGTGTGCTTAGGTGTCATCTCATATTGCAATGTAAGTTTCAAGAGGGGACAAACCATGGTTGTCTGGTTACAGCCAGTCCAAAGACTGCTGGCTGGTCAAAAGCACTAAGGTGGCTTAGGACGTTGGGTATTGCGTATTGTCACTGCTGTGCAGAGTTTAGATTTGAGAAAGACATGAAAACAGAAGGGGGTGGGTGTTTGCAAAGAGGAAGGGAACTGGAAGGTGGCGGGGGTGGGGTGGGGACAAGAGAGGACAATAGGTGATGAATGTGACCAGCATATACTACTTACACAGAGAACATTATTTTGTATGACTCATAGACACATGAAATGATAGAGCAAGAAAAAAAAAAGCACAGATTGGTTCTTCCTTGACCCTTTTATAGTAGCATATGTGTCACACTCAGAGGAATTCACTGCATACTTTTGTTTTCTCTTCCTCAGTTTCTCTGTCTGAAGAATATCCGGACATTTCTGTCAGCCTGCTGTGAGACGTTTGGAATGAGAAAAAGCGAACTTTTTGAGGCATTCGACCTGTTTGATGTTCGTGACTTTGGAAAGGTACTGACTGTCTGCTTTTTAATTGTTTTTTGAAACACGGTTCTGGGAATTGAACCAGGGTCTTGCATGTAGGTAGGCAAGTGCTTCACTATTGAGCTACATCTCTAGCCCTTGCCTAGCATTTAATTTTTCTGCTGGAGAGTATTTGACCCAATCAAAGAGGTCGGTGTATCTGCATTGTATATTTGAATGTCACATGCTGGTGGCTTAGCAGATAAGAATAAGGCGCATTCCAGAGAGCAAAATCAAACAGCAGCAACAACGCTGGAAGTGAGTTCAGAAGTCCTTGGTGATTTAAAGCAGGGACACCTCTTATCCACAGGTGGTCCTTCTGACTCTTGCCTCCTCCAAGGGTGATTGCCATCCCTCATGTCCCACGGCCAATGTGGTTTTCCTCCAGCCTTTTCTCTGTCTGTAAGGCATCTCACTTTTGGAAGCTGAAAATGTCAAGTTGCCCTGTTCTCAAAGTAAAAACTTGGAACAATTATTTGGAAAAAGATATGAAATGTGGGTATGGGGTAGTGCTAGGTCAAACCCCGGGCTTCATACACACTAGGGATGTACTCTCTCTGAGCCCCAGCACTACCGTGAGATTGTTGAATTGCTTGCATTTCAGTGATATTTTTCACATGGAAAATGGTTTTGATATTTATATTATTTGGTGAACACTAAGCCCACAGTGAAAGAAATCACATTTTCGATCAGGTGAGATTACTCAGTGGGTACCCATGCTTACCACCAAGCCTGATGGCCTGTGTGTGATACCCAGGACTCATGTGGGGGAGAGAAGTGACTCTTGTGAGTTGTCTTCTGACCTCCACATGCCAACCATAGAATTTGGCGCCCCCCCATAAATTAAAGTTAAAATCATACTTTCAAAAATTACAGTCTTATCTGTGGAGTGAGATGAATTGAAACTCCTTTCCTGTGAGTAGCCCTGAGTCAGTTAACAGCATTGCATTATGATAGTAGGCATGTGTGAAGAGAAAGGAAAGGAGACTGAGTCTAGGGTGCAGCTCTGTGCTTCAAAGCCTGTCTGACATGTGCAAGGCTTTGGTTTTGATCCTTAGCTGCAAGTTGGGGTGGGGTGGAAAAAGCTAAGTTCTTCTTTCTCTTAAGAATTTTTTACTTTCTTTGTATGAGTGCTTTGCCTGCATGTTTTCCTGTGCATGTACCTGCCTGCATGTACCACAAATGTGCCTGGTGCCCTCAGGGCCCCTGGAACTGGAGTCGCAGATGGCTGTGAGCCACCATGTGGGTGCTAGGAATCCAACCTGATCTTCTGTAAGAACAATGAATGTTCTTAACCTCTGAGCCATCTCTCCAGTCCCCATCCTTATTCTTTCATTTGGTCACTAGTATCTCCCCAAATATCTGTCTGAGATTGGCATTTCCCTCAACTTCTAAGATGTAATATTTGGCCATGCAACAAAGACCAAGCACTGGATGGGTTTTCTTGGCAAAAACTTGTCACAGAACTATTAGAATTTTCATGCTGACGTAGAGCAAAGATGGGAAGCTTTTTCATGTGGGGACAGTGAAGGCTCAGCCTCTTTCTGCCTTAGACTAGAGTCAGTCTGTGATCTTTGAACAGTTCCCAGCCTTGTGGGTCATCAGACTTTTTGCCAATGTGGATGAAAATGGAGCAGGTAACAACATGGATTGCCTTTTATCTCCGACTGCCTGTCATTTAACTGACTTGGGGTCACAAGTAAAGTGATGGAGGGTAAAATATGGTAGCATAAGGAACGGGAAGCCAGGCCATGAGTAAGCAAAGGGAATCCTGTTTGGGGCTGTGCTGTCCCGCCACTGAAGATAGGGAAATCAAGTGGAAGTCCAGATGGTGGACACCGTGCTATGCTGCTGTTCTGGAAACTACGAGAGTTTGTTCCTGTTTTCATAATTCTCCAGTCCTGTCCCTAACCCGTTTGAGGAAGTGGAAAACGAAAATGATTTAAGGAAATGAAAAATGAAAAAAAATTGTCTTTTTAAAGCTTATTAAGGAGCCTCCCCCCATTTAAGTTCATAAGATAGTTTGATTAAAAAAACTATTGGAAAGTTATAGAAATACCTTTAAAAATGCGTGGGTTGGTTTTAGTGGAGTTACGTGGCTTGTCTGATTGATTAGACAATAGAAGCTTTGGAGGAGAGCTGAGATTCCCAAAATTTGAATGTAAAGGAATGAACTCTTTAGCTCTTGGGGACAGGCAAATTCTATTTCTGGGTTCTTAAAATGTTTTGACAGTGGTAAGACTGGGAAAGCATAAAGCCTGAGTTGGTGGTTTGGACTTGAACCAGTACTGGCTACTCTACAGTCCTCAGCTTTTGCTGATGTCTGTATTGGTGATCTGTCTCTTCAGACGGTGTTTAACATAAACTGGCAGAAAAATATTGTTGTATTACTACTATTAAATACTCTGAGTATAATGGTTAGTGCCATCAGTTACTAAACACAAAGCTGGCTTTAAATTTTTTTATGTATGTATTTGTTTTTAATTCTTATACAGACATATAAGGGAGGCACTAGTATTTTCCTCATTATGCTAGTGAGGAAATCTGCATCTCAGATCACATATCTAATATGGGATGGAGGAAGGGTTTGAACTCAGATCTGGCTGATTCTCTGCACTGTGCTACAGTACAAGCATGGTTACCTGGCCATTACAGGGCACATGCTCCTTGGTGCTTTGCATATTCATGGATGTAGTTCATTTCCTAATCCTGCTGAGTAGGTACTCTTCTTCTTGATTACAGGTCCTAGTTTGGGAGTGCTGGGGATATAGCTCAGTGGTAGAGTGCTTGGTTAGCTTAGGTGATTCTGTGCTGTAGCATGCCACCTTCCCAGTGTAAACAGCCATTATCTTCATCAAAGCAGCTGTGACTAGTTGAAAACAACACCTAAGATCAGACTTGTTGATTGTTGATGTTAACTCATAGAAGGAGGTGAGGAAGGGGTGAGGAAGGGGTGAGGAGGGTCATCAGACACTCGCTCACCTGATACATAGGACCTTCCTGCCTGCACCTCTCAGCCAGTTGTATGTAATTCTGTCCTAAGTACACGGGGCTTTGTGCACCCATGGGGGACTTGTCATGCATGCTGGGGTAAGACTTTCCATGCTTTGGGGTCCTTCATGCTCTTTTAAGTAACCCCTCACTGTAGTCTCTAAGCTCACTGTTCCCTCAAGTTGGACTCTGTGAAACCACATTTGGTTTGTCCTTGGAGTCCTGTAAGGAGGGCTAGCAGTGAGTGTGTATTTAGGGTTCCCTAAGGAAAGAGTTACTGCAATGCTTGGTGTGGTGGAACCCAAGCTGAGTTTGGAAGAGCAATGCCTGTCCCTCCCCCAACTACTCCCCCTCCCATGGTGGCCAAGGAGCCAGACAACTGAAGCTAAGCTGTCTGATGGTGGAATGTCTCGATATGGCTGTCTTTCTCTGTGGTATGAAATGGTGTACCCCCTTACTGTCATAGCAATTGCAATGTCCCTGTTATGGGTGGTAAGGTAGGTAATTATAGCTGAGCCTTTGGAGCTGAGGTTTCCAGATGAGGAATCTTCTTGTCTATGGTATGGAGTGGCATGCCTGCTTGATGAGTAGGAGTGAAGAATATACTGCGGTCCCTGAAAGAAGCATGTATGGGATGGGATCTCAAGCAGGCTGTGGCATCTGGTGCCTGGCTTTTCTTGTGGGAGCTAAGACCTGCAACCAAAGCTGAGCTGTCAGCATAGAGAGAATTGCACATCCTAAGGGAGAAATTAAGACAAGAAAACGACATGCTGATGTTATCCATGGTGTCAGCCTCCGATTTGTCAAGTAAATTGGGTGAAAGAGAAAAGGAGGTAGAAGTGTTTCTTTGCTGTTTCTTGGGGGTGGGGAGGCAGAAGAGAAAGAGCACAAATAAATTTTGTGTTTAAAAACCCTTCCCTGGCCGGGCGGTGGTGGCGCACGCCTTTAATCCCAGCACTTGGGAGGCAGAGGCAGGTGGATCTTTGTGAGTTCGAGGCCAGTCTGGTCTACAGAGTGAGATCCAGGAAAGGCGCAAAACTACACAGAGAAACCCTGTCTCGAAAAACCAAAATAAAATAAATAAATAAAAACCCTTCCCAGTACTCAGAATTTTGAAACCTGTGGGAAGAATCAGATGGTGAGAAAAAAAATCAGATGATGAGATGGAGAAGTGGTAGAAAACACCTTCTCCTGGTGAGGAAGGGAGAATCCGTGATTCAGCATGCAGATGGAGACCTTATCAATGTCTCAGTCAAGGAGACTGTTAATCAGGGAATAGTCCATGCCTGACCTGCTTGAATTGCTCTAGGATACAGGGTGTGGGAGGTTAAGCAGGAATGCCATCTAAGCAGCAATGGGGACTCTTCATTTATTCTGGGGTGAGATATTATGGTGGTGCAGCCCCTTTGAGGTAACCCATGCGGACATATATGCTGAAGTGCTTCAATTCCTACTCATAGTAAATTTAGAACTCACATTTATTTGGTGGCTTTGGGAGTCTAGAGATATAATTATAATGACAATATCTTGTATTCTCTAACTGCACTTTGAAGTTTTCAGAGTGCTTGTTACCACTGATTCATGTGATTCTCAGAAGCGTTGTGAAGGTAGCCTGTAAATGTGATGGGTAAAGGAAGCACAGAGTGTTAGACCGTGAGGTTGAGGCCACCTGCCTTGGGGATAGGAGCAGGATCTGGACTCTGGCATTCTGGCCTTTCACCTCTCTACTCTTCCCTGTTGTCCTCTTTTTGGGTCTCACCAAATGGTCAGAGAAGAGATGGATAATGTAGGAGAAACCAAAGTTTTTTTTTTTTTTTAAATTAAAAAGTATAAGAGATTCATTGGCTTTGAATCCAGTATTGGCCTGGTCCAGCTGTGAGGAAAGGTAAGATTCAGAATGCTGTGTGAGGCACAGGGTCATGGTGGCTGAAGGGAATAAGTCTAGGCAGACAAGGGTGTCATAGGTTCTCACTTATGCACAAATATCTTTCAGCCATCTCCTCTGCCCTTTGCCCCCTGTGACATCATGCTGTCTCCTAGTCTCTGCCTAACCTCTTCTTTAGTGTTGGTTTTGGGAACATATTTAAAATCATAGGCTTGACATGGATGTGTTTGCTTTTGGAAATTAGGACTATCCCGGGAAAATGTCAATCAACCCAGATGAATGATAGTTTCCTTATGGTGAAGAGCACACATTATTGAGTTCTGTAGAATGGCTTATAATTATTTTGCCTTTCAGCGGTTCCCTGATTCCTAGTATTGAGTTCTTTATTCACTGCCAATTCACTTCAATTTGCTCTGAATTAACATCAACACAGATTCTAATTGGATCTAATTATAGTTTGTCTTATCTGTCAAAGAAAGGTTGGGATGCAGCATGAGCCCCAGCATAAGATGGCTGCTGTTTCTAACTCAGAGTGGACATGCATTTCATGAGGGGACCAGGGCAGGGCTCGGTAACTTGAACTCTTTTAGGAAACAGCAGAGGCCCGAGGTTAACAGATGACTGTAGGTTTCTTGGGTGCTGAAGAAGAGGTAGGGTCCCTACCTGCCTCTCAGAGAGGCCAGCCTGCTCTGGAGAGAAGCTTCATTACTCTTTTAGACCTCTTATACAGTTTCTCTTTGTCTTTGAGTTTATATTTTGAAAAAAATCATTATTTTCTAACTTTTCAAAATAATGGGTCTGTTTCTGGCTTTATGGTAATGACCATAAGTAAAATCTTGTTAGTTTCTTTGCTTAAAACATGAATTTTTAAAATCATGTTTCCCACCCCTGGAATTATCTTAGAAATTCCTTGTTCCATTCTTTTCTCAGAATCTGGACATTTGCTCATTTCGTATCATGCTGTTGGCTATTACTATGTCCTGATTGCCATTTTGATTGACTCAGGCTGTTTGGAAGTGTTTCCTCCCACGTTGTCAATTGGTACATGTGTGGTGCATGAGAATGTGGGGTTTTCTTTAATGAGGTCATTTTGAGCATGTTGTAGGACTCGGGCTGAGGCTTCCATGCTACCCAGGTGAGTGATCAATGTTTGTTCCAGCTGCCCTTGACCTGTAGACTTTGTGTCCTTGGTTCCAGGGCTTTTAGGGCACCTTGAAAGTATGGAGTGATCAATACATCTTTTTGAATCAAGGAGAATCACACCTGGCCAAAGGTTATTACAATAGCCTGTAGGACAGTTTCAAAATGTAAAGGTTCAAAACAGTCACATCAAGAGGAATCTAGAGTGTCAGTGTAGAGCTGTGTCAATGAAACAGATAAGAACTCGGAAGAGATGGAATTCTAGTTTGGTTAAGAACAGTGTTTCTGAGGCAGACCTTGGTTTGGCTTCTGTGTTCCTTACTAGGCTGTGGTCTTGAGTAACTCATTTAACCTCCATCAGCTCCAGCGTCCTGATCTATAACTTGAGGATCAGTGTATCTTTAGTAAAATAGTATATGTAAAGTGAGAGTGCATCCATGTAAGGTTAGGATTCACGAAACACTAGCTATTACTATATCCATTGCTATGGTTATCACTAATGTTGTATTTGATTTACTCACTGGAGATAGAACCTAGGGTGTTGTACACAGTAGACAAGAACACTACCTCACTGCACTATTGTACCATATCCTCAGCTGCTGCCATTGCTTCCTTCTCCCCTTCCCTCCCTCCTCTTAGCTCACTGACTTACCCAGGCTGACCTTGAACTCATCCTGTAGTCCAGGCTGGCCTTGGATTTGCTGTTTTCCGGTCTCATTGTTTCTAGTAGCTGGGATGACAGACTTGGGATACAAGGGCTGGTTAACACTGTTATTTTTAAAAAGTCTGAGATTCATTGGTAAACCTCTAGAATCCAATTTTGAATTAAGTGTAAGAACTAATATCACTGTGTGTGGGGGGGTGAGGTTAGGAAATCAATCGTGGTCTTTCAGCAGTATTCTGCACAGCCAACCTTCTCCCTCTTCCGTGGCCTTACAGCTCCTTTGGGAAAGCAACCGTTCCCTTTCTCCATTTGGTTCAGGTAGTTTGTTCAGCTGGGCTGCACGCTGCCTCTGATGTGCTGGGATCTGGGGTGTTGTGTGCCATCACTTCTGATTTGCTCCCTCTGAGTTAGAAGTGTTGCATGCGGGTCCGTGAGACTTGGAGGGGCCACAAGGCATCTGGGTTCCACATTTCATTTCAAACGGTCCCAGTTTGGAGGGAACAGAGCCTAGGAGGAGCCTGCTGACATCGAGTGCCCAGAGCTGAATGCCTATGTCTGTGGATTTTTTCCATGACTCCAACCAAGATGTTCCTCATTTTCTTTTTCCTTTGAGCCAATTTCTCTTAGTTTTCTCCAACAAAAGTGGCAGAAATGAATGAGATTTTTTTTTGTGTTTTACAATTCAAATGGTTTTAAGTGTATAGAAATATTTCATCTTTTGTTATCCTTATACCTGGGAGAACATCTGTGCCAGTCTTCCTGTCTATTGTTTCATGAAGGGGAAGGATGAGACAGCGTCCCAGACCCTCTCTGCTTTGGGTTATGTTCATGGTTAGCAGAAGTATAATGCTGGCTGCATGGTAAATACTTTCCTTATCGTCTTAATTGACTCAAAGAATATCAAGGTTTTTGGGTTTCAATGGTTTTCAGGTTTCACAGTCATCAGGAGTCTTTCCCATTTCCCTTTATGCCTTGTGGGGATCAAGGAAATGAACACAAGAACCTCTGCAGGTTGCATGTGACTGACATTTGGCCTGTTTAGAACGATATGGAAAGGACAGGTTGAAAGGCATTACAGAGCCCCCCCTCTCACCTGGAGAAGAGATAATGACTTGAACAAAATGGTTGCAGAAGTCAGCAAATCCTGCAGTAAACGGTTTAGTGAGACCTCACCCAAGCCTTCTGATTCTTTGTCTGTTAATGGAACAAACCATACATGATTGTTGTGTTATGCAAATGTCTGGCTCACTGCCCTCAAAATGATTGAGTAAATGAATTTAGAACAAGTCTAGAGCTAGTAGTTTGGGTAGATATAGATCATTCAGAGTGCTGAGTATGGGCATGGGTAGGGTCAGAAAGAAGACTTCAGTGGCACTTTTGCTCAAACTCAGCTTGGCTTGATGACATGATAATATGAGTTCATTGTTTATACCCTGTATTGCCCTTGGCTCATATAAGAGTATTTTATTAGATTTTTTTTGTGTGGAGACTTAGATAGTGAACTCTGTAGTGCAGCTATCACTGAAGGCAGCTGCTGCATTAAGCTCATCAAGTTGTATTTTCTTTCCAGGATATGAATTAAATCTGTAGCTGCATCAAAGTAGGTTTAGGGTAAATGATGAGTAGAGCCTTTAGCACCTTAAATGCATTGGATGTGCTGAGAGAATCAAGGGGTACTCGGTTAACTTAATATTGAAAAGGGCTTTTAAATGATTTATTTGGTAGAAATCACCACCTGTTCTCCCCACCCTTAGACAGATTATTCATGGTAACCTGCTGCTACCCTTCCATTGTGAGCTAAATTAACTGTTTAGCTCATAACGCCTCATGGTAGGTTTACCTAGTGATGTTGCTAAGGCTACTTCCTACGATTTGTGTGTTTTTACCCTTCTCCCTTTCCAAACTGATGTGTACACCCCACCTGTGTCTATGCATAATGGACCAAGGATCTTTATCTGCCTAGTCCGTGATGAAATGCCTGGCTGGCTTCCCAACCCTTGGTACCTGGATAACTGAGTCATCTCCACATCTCCCTTCTCTGCTTTCAGTCCCGGTAGACACTGAGAATCTCACCTTTCAGAGTACCTACACTAGCATTCCTGCATTTTGATGCTTGAGAGCCTGTATTGGATGATCTTCTGGAACTCTTTGCCTGGCTTTCTCAGTCATAAGAAACTCTGACTGACCAAAGGCTTCTGAGTCTTTCCTGCTTGAAGATGCTCTAGGGACCTCATGTTGGGTGGCTTGAAAGAGCCTTCTTATCTAGTACAAGCACACTGATCAACAACTGTATGCGTAACCAGGATGAACTGATGTGGCATGTAAAAATAGAATCTTTCTCTCAGTACAGTAACTTGTTTGGACTCTCACTCTTACTAATAGTGTCACATTTCTCTTTTGAAGTCTTACCCACCTTACATTATTCAAAACTTTCAGAGGTTGTGTAGGCTGTAGGGCCCTAGTTGTTTCAAAACCCCCAAAGGAACTGATCTACATGGTTTCTACGAGCCTGGTGCTGTTACAGACTGGTGCTGCATGGTTCCTGAGATGCTACCCAAAGCTGAAATGCTCTAGCTTCCATGACTGTTCAGCTCTGGGGCCCAGCCATCCCCATAACAGTTTAGCCTCTGCACCAAGTCTGGTGAGGCCCTGCTTCCTTACTTTTATAGCACTTCTGTTCAGAGGGTCCTTGGAATCCATTCCTACCAGCAAGCTTGGGTCAGGTCTTCTTTCTGTGTACCCCACATAGGTACCTTCCAGCCCCAGAACAGCACCCAAGATCTCCTGTTTCTTCCTCTCAGATGATTCTGGACTTTTTCTATGAATCAGCTTATTTTCAGTATATTAGAATACGCCAAGAGTCAACCAATGGCTCACAAAGGCCCCCTTTACTTTGTCTCCTTGAAGAGTAGAAGGTGGTATGTCTTTCTATAAGTAAAGAGGAGCTCTGGAGTAAGTACTTCATAACAAAGATCACCCCTTCCTAGCTTTTCTTGTCTGTTGATTTAAGCAGAGAAGAGGGGCACAGCTTTCAGCCTTCCCCAGTGGATGTGTGTGTGACCGGCTGTTAATATAGCTCCTGCCTCATTAGCTGTATTCTTCTCCTTGGTTTTGGGACAAAGCTGACCTTTTCCAGGCATGTAGACCTGTCTCACTCTCTTAGGGGTATTGAGTACCTGGGTAATTTCCCGTTCTTATCACGTCTTGTACAACTGTAGTACCCGACCCATACAAAGGTCGCTCTATACCAGGGTTTCTTAAACTACTCACCATCTCTTTACATTGGAGAAAATTTTCCGTGACCCCAGGGATATAGGTTTATAAAACAGACATACAAATCAAACATTCAGTGGTTATAAATCAAAATTTATGCCAAAATAATTGTCTGTTATTACATAGATTTTTACCATTTAGTAAGAATGAATGCAAATTTACATACTAATTAAATGAATATGCTTATTAGTCTAATAGTACAATCCAAAGTTAATCTAATTTGAAACTTACATGTGGAGGAACGATGTAGGAAAATATTAAGCATGTGTGTTTTTTCATAATTATACCCTTATTTTTATAAGAGCAGGAAACTGCACATAAAGTAAAAACATTGCAACATCTGTTACACACAATGAAAATTTACCATATACAATAGACACCATATATCTATAATATATAGTTATCTTGAATCTGAGCTGATGTATGTCTGACTGTTTGTTGGTGTTGCATGGCATAATGGCATGTGCAGTATGTATGCCGTGTGTGTGTGTTCAGAACGAAGGCTGCAGTGAAGCCATGTGATACAACTTGGGTGAGCATTGCCAGAGATCCTTTGGATTTGCTACATGCTGAATTTCAAATTCATTTCTGCTTGCTGCTTATTCGGAAACTTCTCAACCATTGTCATTTTCTTCATAACCTCCACACCCATTTACATCACTCTGCACACATGGTGGAAGTAGTTTTGCTTTATACTTTGGTGTTGATTCAAGTTCATCGGTTTGCGGTCTGCTTTTTATAGTTTCGGAGCCTATTCTAAATAACCACGTAGAACTGTAATTGTCACAGAGTTGAAAACTTCTGTATTAATATTTCTTAAGTAATTTCCCAAGGAGCCTCAGTATCCTAAGAAATATTAATAGGAAGCTTGGGAAGAAAACTTTCCTGCTGGGCAGTACTGTGTGTTCTGTGAGGTGTAACAAAACAGGCACTAAAGGTCTTGCTTAGTCTAGGGTTTCTCATGACTGTGTATAGTTAGGGGTTTAGGTACCCCATGGATGTTTCACACTTATGTGTAAAAATCGATTTTTCTTTCTTTTTTTAAACTTATTGTTTTGAGGTAAACCTATTGGTTCATCCCACCAGGAAGCACACAGTAACAAAGGCTGCTTCTTTGACTGTGCTTTCTCCTGCCTTGTGAAAGCTCTCATTGAAGGGATTGAGTTACTTTGCTGTCAGATTTAAGTCATTTCTTTTTTATTATTAAGAATTTTTTTATTCCTTTTACATACCAATCACAGATCCCCCTCTTCCCTCTCCCACCCCTCCTGCCTCCCCCAACACCCCCCCCCCATGTACCATCTTTAAGTCATTTCAAACCAATCTTCAGATTAATTTTCCATAGCTCCAAATCTGACAGTTTCACTTGGGCATTTCAAACTTGTTAGTGGACCCTTGCTACTTGTGAGAAAATAAAATACTCCTTTAACATCTATACATAGCCCTGGCCAACCAGGGCCTGCTTCCTTTTTTCTCTTATTTAAGTCATCATCTTATGTGGCACACAGGTTTCACACTCTCTATGTAGCCAAGAATGATCTTCCTGTTTCTCCTTCCTAAGTGCTGGGATTACAGAAATGCACCATCACAGTGAGTTTAAGAGGTGCTGGGGACTGAACACATGACTTTCTGCATGCTAGGCAAGCACACTATCAACTGAGCTACACACTCTGAGCCCTGGCTGATAGGAGAAAAGGTCTCTGTAGAGTGTCTGGTTTTCTGTGTCATCTAAGCTGGTACTGGAGTTTGTTTTTTTGTCCCCTGAAGTGAAGCCCTGAGGAACAGGCGCTTCGTGTACTATGTTGAATAGTGTTATAGACATAACAGCTGCAAAGGGGGGTTAATTTTGTTATTTGTGATGTTGCTCAACTGTCTTCTTTCAACTGAATTAACAAATAACTGCCATTCTGCTAATCTACAATGCAAACAAAATTATTAGAAAGCTATAGCCATAGACTAGGCCCTCTGGTTACGGGAGACAGTTGTTTAGCTCGAACTGTTTGGGAGGCCCCCAGGCAGGGGGATGGGATCTGTCCCTGGTGAATGTGCAGGCTTTTTGGAGCCCAGTACCTATGGTGTGACACCTTGCACAGCCTTGGTGCAGTGGGGAGGGGCTTGGACCTGCCTCAGCTGAGTGTGCCAGGCTCTGCTGACTCCCCCATGGGAGACCTTGATTTGGAAAATGTGGAGATGGGGGGTGATTGGGAGGGAAGGCTGGGGGGGTGGGAAGAGGGAAGAGGTGGGATCTGGAGTTGGTATGTAAAGTGAATAGAAAATTTCTTAATAAAGAAAAAAAAGGGGGGAGCTATCGTCAGCCTTGCCTGATGGTGCAGGCCTTTGGCATGCTCCTCAGGTCCTAAGCTAGCCTAGAGGCCCTAGGCGTTGGTACCCTAAGGTCATAGGTGGACTGACTACCCACTACAGTTTGAGGCAGGCTTTTGCTGTGATCTTTGTACTCCTGCTCTCACATAATGAATACTGGACTATAACTATGCACCACGATGCCCAACTTTCTTTTTATGAGATAGCATCTCACCATGTAGTCCCTGATAGACTCAAATTTACAATCCTCCTGCCTCTCTCTCTCTCTCTCTAGTGTTGGCCTTGCAAGTATGTGCCATCGTATCTGACTGTTGCTTCCCTATTTCCATTTCTCACTTTCCTGACTCTCTACTGCCCCTTGTTTTAGTCCCATTAAATTACTAATCATCATGACTCATTAGATTAATACTTACTAATATCATTTTCTTTGCCTGGAATGCCCGTTTCTCCTCACATCCATTAGCTGCTTGTTTTTATTGATTTAGTTCAAGATAATACACCCTGCTTCCAATCTGAGAATGTATGCTTTATCCAAATCTTTGAGTTTGGTTGTTTCTGAGAGGCACTGCTTCTCCTTCTGCCTGGCTTTTGCTGACTTGACTCTGGTTATTCTCTATTTGTGACAAAGACCCTTCTCTTCTCTTCTGTATCGTGCAAAACTGACCTAGCCATATCAAATTGTCTTTCTTCCTTGAGATTATGAAATCAGGTAAAACTGCGTTTGTTCTTTCCTTGTCCCATGTGATGTGACCTATGTATGGGACGTGTGTGAAAAATGGCCCTGACGATGATGATCCCTACTCCATGGAGTTGAACTGAGTTTGGGTTAGACTTTGTGGGTAAAGCATTTTGAGTAGGATGGAGCAAAGAGTGAAGGTAACTTTTGAGTACAGTTTTTCTCCCACCTGAATCTGAAGCTTTGCTTTCTGCGGTTTTAGTTAACCATGCTTGCACATAATCATAAAATGGTAAATGTCAAATTTCAGAATGGACTCATTAGTTTTGAATCTGTTCATAACCAATGAGAGAAACAAAGGTAAAGATACAGGGATTATTAATAGCTAGTCAGGCTAGGGAATCTTAGAAGTTTTTTCTACTTCCTCTGCTTAAATAGACTTAAATGAATCTTAGGGACAACCATGGTTGATTGTTCTGAGTAAGGTGAAAAAGCTAATGCTATCTCATTTTGACCTGAGTTGGAAATCACCCCTTTGTCCAGCATTGTCTGGACTGTGTAGCAATCCTTATGTTACTTAGTGCTGTTGTTCCCTGTACCTGTGAGGGATACATTCAACATCCCCAGTGGATACCTGAACACACAGTACTGAACCCTCTCACATATGTAGTTATATATGGAGATTTAATGCCATCTCTATCACAATTATTTGCATAGTACGACATTTCATAGCAAAAGTCATGCATGTCTCTTTTTCCTTCACAGTTTCATAGGTGGAGTTTCGTTCTTGTCATCTACTCCAGCAACCTCACTTACAAGGGACTCTTTTTTTTTTTTTTTTTTTTCGAGACAAGGTTTCTCTGTGTAGCTTTGCGCCTTTCCTGGAACTCACTTGGTAGCCCAGGCTGGCCTCGAACTCACAGAGATCCGCCTGCCTCTGCCTCCCGAGTGCTGGGATTAAAGGCGTGCGCCACCACTGCCCGGCTACAAGGGACTCTTTATGGCTTCTCGTTGTGACATCCAGATTGCCACTGTTACTGCTCTTGTCTTTTTGAGATGTTATTAAGTTAAATGAGAATCACTTAAACATGAACCTACACCATTGTGACAGTCAATCTGAGACCCAAGATGGCAATCAAGCAGCTAACAGGGAGGTAGTATTTATAGTGTGAATATATTGGATGAAAGGGATGATGTATGGGCTAGGAGGGATGGAGTAGTATGGCCTGAGATGTTATGTTACTCAGGATGGCTAACAATAGAAAACTCAATAATTATTTCTAGAATTTTCCATTAAATATTTTCAGACTGTTTGATTCTGGGTAAGTGAAGCCATTTAAAGCAAAACTATAGACAAAGCAGGAGAACTGTAGTGGTCTCTAGCCACAGAGTAGCGCTCTGTTCAACCGAAAGGTTAAATAAAGTTCTTGACCTAAGACGGGCAAAACAAAACAAAATGTTAAATACTGATGCTGCTGAGATCTCTGACAGTAATGAATCATAAGTCTGTGAAACTGTGAAAAGGAAGAAAGAAATGTACTTTTGCTTGCTGTGGAGCCCCTCGTATGGAGAAAGCTAGGAGCACAGTTCATGGTTACAGTTGTTCATGACAGACATGAGCAGAAGAGAGAAATGTCTTGCACCAGAAAGCATTGAGCTCACCCAAAGACTCCAGCAAGTGCTCTCATGTGAGTGAGGCATCACCGCAATAAGGGGTGGTCAATTAAGAGTCAGACAGACTACAGGGTTCCACTGCGCACAGAGAGTGGCATACACCAGCAGATGTCTTGGAAAGTGGTCTTTGTGGACAAGGGGCCATTTGCCATTCTCCTATCCTCTCTACACTGAAAATACTAGCAGCCAGGGAAGAGTCACTGATCTGTAGGAGCTGGCAGTTAAGGTCTCTCTCTCTCTCTGGCCCTTAAGGTTGCTGAGTTGAGGAATCAAAACAAAAGTGCCGGGCATCGGTGGCGCACGCCTTTAATCCCAGCACTCGGGAGGCAGAGCCAGGCGGATCTCTGTGAGTTCGAGGCCAGCCTGGTCTACAGAGCGAGATCCAGGACAGGCGCAAAGCTACACAGAGAAACCCTGTCTCGAAAAAAAAAAAAACAAAACAAAAAACAAAAAACAAAACAAAACAAAAAGATAATTACAAAGTTACAGTGGGAAATGCTACTGAGGAAATAAACAAAGTGAAAGGTTGAACAAACCAAGGAAGCCTGGCAGGCAGGGGGGAAAGGAAACATTCTGAAATATTAAGACCTCAGGAGAAGGACCGGAGTGTTACTGTATCACTGCACGTCTAACTTACATTTTAAATAACTCCCAGAGGGCTTTTTAATTAGATTCTGGCTTTACCTTTTCCAGTATGTCCCCTAGAGGTAGTTCTCCAAGTTGATCTGTTTTCTTCAACCCTAAAATCCCTTCTGGTTGTCAAACAGCCACCCCGTTGGCAAAGGCAATGTGCGCAAGTTGTGTTCTGCAAGGTTGGCTTTGCTTTGGTGGTGGTTAGTTGTGTAATCCCCTCCAAAAACACCCATGCTTCGGCTTTTCCTTTTCATCTGGGTCTGCTCCACTTTCAGGGTAGTGACAGTCTCTTAGTACCGTGAGCTTCCAGGAGGCACAGAGACTTCTGCTTTACCCATACTTTGGGGAGATAAAGGTATTCTAAAGAGAGAGGAACAAGTGCAGGATGTTACTCTGCTTCTGTACCTCCTGTCAACCTACCCACTGAGAACATTATCTGCAGAACTAGAAATGTAGTTGGAGGATTTAAGTTTAACTTCTAAGTTCTTCCGTAGATTAATTAATAAATCTTTTGGTTAGATTTTTTTTTTTTTGATTTTTTGAGACAGGGTTTCTCTGTGTAGCTTTGTGCCTTTCCTGGAACTCACTTGGTAGCCCAGGCTGGCCTCGAACTCACAGAGATCTGCCTGCCTCTGCCTCCCGAGTGCTGGGATTAAAGGCATGTGCCACCACCGCCCGGCTTGGTTAGATTTTTAAAAATTCGATTGAGTTTCAAATAGTAACTATGTAAACAAAAAATCAGTTTATATACCAAGATTTTATACATTTATATATATATATATATATATATATATATATATATATATATATACATACACACACATATATAATATTCTCCATAGAGGTATAGTAGTGTACTGAACTACATGCTTATAAATGCATGCATACACCTAATTTGTGTTTCCTTACTTACATGCATTCATCAAAAACCCAATAGCTGGATGTTGTAATTCGCATTCTGTGATGACTTGAGTTTCATTATAGCTCTAGTTTTTCATATGTAATATACAATCTCTTGAAGAGGCTTTTAGGACAGAAGTGCTTTTGGCTTTTTTTTTTAATAAATGCATCATATCACATAATATATAAGTAAGGAAATAAATGATTTTCAACAATAGGCAACAGAAAGGGTCCTCTGAGGGAACATAGGAGAAAGGGATCTGCCCCACCCTTCATATGGTGAAGGAATATTCCTTGAATTTTATCCTTCTACTGAATCCAGACAGGGCAGGAAGGAGGCTGGTGCTGGCCATCATTTCACTAGGCAGTTACCTTATTTTTATGTCCTATGTAGCCATTTCATTCTTTCTCTACAACAGTCCTGTTATGTTGGCATTATCCTTATTTTATGACTGAGGAATATTAGGTCAGAGATGTGAAAGTCATAGCTACGAGGCATTGGCAGAGAAATCTGAGACAGCATCTGTCTAGTCTCAGAGACATTAAAAAATCACTTACTGCCTTGCTTCCAAGCAAAGGTGAAAAGATACCTCTGCTTAGAGAGAATGCCCTATAATAAGGCACGGAAAAGGGATCCCCTTGGAATATTGGGGTCCCACATATAATCCTTGCAGCTCAAGTATAAGATGTAGCCAAATGAGCCGAGTCTTGAGGTCCAGCAGAAACTGAGCAATGGGGCCTTTTAGGTGTGCCCTGGGGGTTTGATGAGCTCGTTTAGCAGATGTGTACTGAGCCCCGTGAACTCCATGCCTGAGTCAAGCACTCTGCCAGTGAGAGGAGGCTGTGGTGAGTGGTTGTTATGCAAGCAGCAGGACAAACTGGTGTGGCTGAAGTACCGTGGTTAAAAAAAAAAGTGCAGAACTCTGTGAAGACGTGAAGGGTGCATGGTTGAAAAGTTTCTGGGTGTTTAGGAATTGACATGAGCAGAGAGAGGGAGACAACAGAGAGAACAATAATTCCTAGATGACTGGAAGGGAGTAGAGTTTACAGAAGGGAAACCATGGGGGCAGGAACAGTGCTCCTGACTGCGTCTTAAAATTGATGGGGAACATTAAGGGCATTTGCATTTACTCACTGTAAATATATTCAGCAACCCAATAGGCATTTTACTTTAGCATGTTTTAACTAAATTTTCCCATTCTAAACTTTCCTATAGACCCCCTTTGATGTTTTTGTTTTATTTTCTTACTTAGTATTCGGCAGGAGCTTGGTCCCTGTGGTGTATTTAGAAATGTTGGTCTTGTTTCTTTTCAAGTGACTTTCTTTTTCTATTATTAGAGTCTTTGAAGGAATATTTGTCTGTATTTGCAAGGCTGTAGCAAGTTTTCACATTCTTACCATCAGCCTCCGGCTGGACCGTATTCCATCTCAGCTGTGCTGAGAGATCCTTGACCCCATTGCCTTGGCTTAAGGCTAAGCTATGGTTTATCTAAATTACACAGGGCACTTGGCAAGTCTGATAAGTCATTGCATATGATGGATGCGAATTCCACAAGGATAATTGGTGAACTCCGAGGAAACATCTCTCAGTAGCTGGTCCACACCAGCAGCAGTAATGCAGAACTCTGAACCTTGGGTCCTTTGGTTGTGATGCCCTTGTGTGTATTTCTTATATCCACATGTTGCCATTAAAGGCTTATTTACATCTCCAGGAATATAGTGATGATGGTGGGGATGGAAATGCCTGGGTGCTCTTGCTTGCCAAGGCTTTGTGGAGGAAGTGTGCTCCCGGAAGAAGTGTGCACCTGACAACTGCAGGCAGCGGTACTTACCAGCCCCTGCAGCTGTGTGGCGTCTTGACAAGGGAGGCTACCCCTGTGTAGTTCTGCATCACTTGTTTTCTACCCAAAGCACCTGCGTCTTTGCAGGGCTCCATTGTTGATTACCAAGCTCATCTCAGTGCCAGTTAGAATGCCTTTTGAATATGAACCATCCTGATGAATCCAAATCGTGTCTTAGGAGCAAAGGTGTCCGGACTTGTCAGTTCATGGAGGAGTCAGTTAGGTTAGAATGAATGTGTTTAAGTCTAGAGTAGTACCCGTGGATGCATGTGCGCACAGATGATTTTATCTGAACTGTGCTGGGTGATTTTGGGTATAGGTTTTTCCTTGCTACCCTTGGCCTGTTTTTTTTTTTTATTAAGAAATTTTTTTATTCATTTTGCATACCAACCTCAATCCCCTTCTCATCCCTACTCCCACTCTCCCCCAACCTTCTCCTCTATACAACCCACCCACCCCCTCCTCCAAAAAGATAAGGCCTCCAGTGGGGAGTCAACAAAGCCTGGTACATTCAGTTGAGGCAAGTCCAAGCCCCTCCCTGCTGCGTCAAGGCTGTGCAAGGTGTCCACCATAGGAAGTGGGCTGCAAAAACCAGCTTATGACCCAGGGATAGATTCTGATCCTACTGCCAGGGGGGCCTTAAGCAGATCAAGCTATATAACTGTCTCACTTATGCAGAGGGCCTAGTCTAATCCTGTGGAGGCTCCAAAGGGCTTGGTCTAAATTTCATGAGTTCCCACTAGTTTGGTTTGGTTGTCTCTGTAGGTTTCCCCATCATGATTTTGATGCCCCTTGCTTATAGAATCCCTCTCCTCTCTCTTCGACTGGATTCCTGGAGCTTGGCCTGGTGTTTGGCTGTGGATCTCTGCATCTGCTTCCATCAGTTACTGGAGAAAGGCTCTATGATGACAGTTAGGGTATTCACCAATCTGATTACCGGGATAAGCCAGTTCAGGCACCCTCTCCACTATTGCTAATAGTCTAAGTTGGGGTCATCCTTGAGGATTCCTGGGAACTTCCCTATCACCTGGTTTCTCCCTATCCCCATGATATTTCCCTCTATCAAGATATCTCTTTCATTGCTTTCCCACTCAGTTCATTCCAGCTCGACCATCCCATTCCCTTATGTTTTCATCCCTTATCCCCTACTCTCTATTGCCCCCCCCCCCCCGCAACTCTAGTTTACTCAGGAGATCTTATCTATTTTCCCTTCCCAGGGTGATCCATGTATCCCTCTGGGGGTCCTCCTTGTTAGCTAGCTTCTCTGGAGCTGTGGGTTGTAGTTTGGTTATCCTTTGCTTTATATCTAGTATTCACTTATGAGTGAGTTCATACCATGTTTGTCTTTCTGAGTCTGGGTTACCTCACTCAGGATGATATTTTCTAGTTCCATCCATTTGCCTGCAAATTTCATGATGTCATTTTTTTTTTTTAACTGCTGAGTAGTACTCCATTGTGTATATGTACCACATTTTCTTTATCCATTCTTTGGTTGAGGGTCATCTATTTTGTTTCCAGTTTCTGGCTATTACGAATAATGCTGCTATGAACATAGTTGAGCAAGTGTCCTTGTGGTATGATTGGGCATTTCTTGGGTATATCTTGGCCTGTTTTTCTATGAAGACAGAATATAGATAATACTTACTGCTTATGAGTTAGCAGGCATCTTATAAACACTAATTTTATATATATATATAATATTAGTTTTAAATTGGTATTAGATTTTGCTTTTAAGCAATGTACTAATTAAAAATTTAAGGACAATTATTTTGGAGGAGAGATTAGAATGAATGGAATAAAACTTATTTGTATAAAAATTTTGTATACATCTCAAAACAAAGCTGCCTTCTACCCTTATATCTTATCCCTTTTGTAGTAAAGATATGGAAAGTAAACATGGAAATTTTCTTACATTGAGTAGACAGTTTATCTTTAAGGATGGTTAATTTAGTTAACAGATGGTTGCTGCATTGACACAATTCCTAAGGTTCCAACTTATAAAAAGGAATGAACTTGTTTGCTTCATTGCAAAGCCAGAGTGGATGTAGTTTGTTCAGGATAAGGTTTCATCACCTGTATTGTTATTATAAACTAAATAAATAAAACCACTTCCTATTTGGGAAATGTCAGTCATACAGTAACCACATCGTATGCTTTTCTATGAGAGGTTGCCCATGTGACCTGCACAGCTTTCTCCCCATCCTCCTTTTCTAGCACCCACTAGTCTGTAAGGAGCAGCTGGCCCTCTTCACTCCATATCATGGGAAGCACAGCAAAGCCTTCAGATATTGTCTTTTTTAGTGACAAGAAAGAGGCACAGGCAGTCGACATGTTTTTCCTTTCATTCTGTACTCATCCTGAATATTTTATGGCAAAAGCTTTTAGTTTTGTTAAAGAAAAAAATCATCTATATTTGCCAAAAAGCAGAAAACAACAAACTCACAAGACCATCTATAATAGTGGAAGAGCAGTTGAAGATGCACTGAGGGAGTCTGCAGGACACAGTGTCTCCTATCATACTAGGTCCACACCACAGATTGTCCTGGGAAATAAGTTTCTACAGTCTTTTATCTTAGAGTTTCAAATAAGCCATAAAATTTGTGTTCAGATTTAGGGATTTTGTTAGCAACAAAAGTACAATTTCATATCATATTATTTTAATATTTCTTTGGAATACAATTTATTGGTTGTGGCTGAAAAATTACAATGAATATGCTAGCAACTTAGACATCTCAAAACAGTCTTTGGCAATCTTTATTCTCAACCAGCTTCTGTTTGGTGCCTGTGTTTGTTGCTCTAAAGCCTTATTAATTTTAATTTAGGTGAATGTGGGCTGTAGGATGATAAAGTCTCAGGCAGCTTTGATGGTGATTCTACCTAATTGTTCAAGGAAACTCATTTAGGACAGAAAAAAAAATGGCTCCTCACCATAAATCGAAGTGTTTTACCTATCCTGCATCTGCATGGCTTTTATTAAAACAAGCAATATTATGTGTAATGTCTTCAGCATAATACCTGGAAAAATCTGTGCTCGGAAAAGGCTCACTGACAAAACACGTGTTTTAACTTAATTTTTTTTGTGTAGGACAGGTGGACATGTGTAGGACAGGTGGACAGTTCTATTACATTTCTGTCTACATACTATTCCTCCTCCTTTACACATAACCTCTTCTCCTGTTAAAATTTGTGTTGCATACATAGCCTCAATTAGAGTTAAAGATACATGGTTAATTTTTGCAAAGAAGAAGAGTTAAAGAGGGATAAAAGCCCAGATAAATTGTAGAGACCATGCTGATCACTCCATAGTATTCAGTAGCTGTTACAATTCATAGCTCTTTAAAAATCAGATGCATAGGCTCAACCATAAGAAAAACTAAATTCTGTTTTGGTTCAGCCTAGAGTTTTGCCAAGACATTGGCTTTGAGGTAAGAAGATCATGAGATGTAGATGATGGGGTTGATCTTTTCTCCGTGGCTTTATTTTTCCTTAAGCTATATCCAAATGAGTGTACACTGCAGGAAGTCAGATGTTCCCCTATCATAAAGAGGAATTTAGAAGCAGACTGTGTATAGAAGAAATGCTTGGAATTAGTCAGGAGACCTAGGTTTCCTAATAAGGAGTTTAGTAGTTCTAACTCTTATGATTGCCTGGCATCTCATATGTTGAAGTAGGCATTTCAGGGGAAAATTTAGTGTCAACATTTTGGAAATATAAATTGTCGTAAGTTGGACCTTAACTAGTAGACTGTGTATGTGGAAATTGTGTTTTACATTCAAAATGATTATGTTAGCAACCACTGCTTAATGGTGTTGTACCAGTTTGTCAGATTTTAATTTCTTCAAGAATAGCATTTTGTGGTAGCAAAACTCATGAGATTTAAACTTGTTCTAGATGTTGATTGAAGCTCTAGAAAAGAAAATATTTACAACAGTGAGTGAAATAACTTTGGAAACCTTTCCCTCCCTGCTTCTTGTTCATCAGTGGTAATGGTCAGAGGTCATTTTTAATGACAGATGTTTGGTTTGCAAATATCAAAATATTACTGCATAAAAGGGTGATATTAAAACAAATAGCTCCTAGAAAATTGATAAATGAATGTTACGCAGGTCTTTGAAATCTTATGAAGATAACCTCAAAAATCACATATAGATAAGCTGAATATCATGTTCCATGGGAACTGTGTCAGTTTTAAGAGGTTATGCAAATTGTAAATCCAATGATATCTTCGCTGAAGAGAAACACTGGGATTTCAGGAGAAGATGGTGACATCAGATTATAGATGGTCTTTTTAATCAATTCTCTTTCCTTTGATTGTGCTTATGAAGAATCTAACTGGTTAAAATGCTAATAAAGAGAGGGAGTGCTCAGCACTAAATGGGACAAATACACACACACACACACACACACACACACACACACACACACACACACAGAGAGAGAGAGAGAGAGAGAGAGAGAGAGAGAGAGAGAGAGAGAGAGAGAGAGAGAGAGAGAGGGAGGGAGGAGATAGCATAGATAATAGTCACTTAGTTTGCCATGATTACATGGGTTGTAAGGCATGGGGCTGAGATATGAACAACGTCATATTCCAGAGTGCACATCCTCAGCTGCTGCTCTCCTACATCAAGACAAAAAGCTCCCAAAGAATAACACTCAAAGGATACAGGATACTTGTTCTCACCTCAGATACTCCCCTGTATGGGCATATGCTTGGGTCTACTCCTTAATAACAGTCACTGACAGACATGCTTACACATGTTCAGAATTATAGCAAGAATCAATACAAATCAAAACCCCCCACAAGTTTAATCTTTGTCTATCAGATTTAAAAATCTGTTGTTTGAAATGGAAATGAGAGTTGATAAAAGTAGGGTGAAAAGTGGGTGGTTGTGTGGTTAAATAGAATTCTGAAAGTGTTCTTTATAAACTGTTGTTGGTAAGATTGGTATCATGTATCCAAATCCAGACCTTTTAGGGTCTGACGCCATCAAGCATGCTCTCTGTAGCAGCAGGGAATGTCAACTGTGGCAGCTTAAGAAGACTGTGCAGAGACTTCTACTCTAATGACATCCTTGACTTAGAGCAGAGAAAAAAACATTACACATCAGTGAAAGTGAAGCTAAAATTTATTAGGAGTAGGTTTTAAGTTAGTCATCAGCACAATCAGAGAGGTAAGGGAGAAAGAAGGCCCGAAGGGAGGGGAGGGAGGGAGGGAGGGAGGGAGGGGGAGAGAGAGAGAGAGAGAGAGAGAGAGAGAGAGAGAGAGAGAGAGAGAGAGAGAGAGAGACGGAGAGAGACAGGAGGAGTGAAGGACTGTTTCACAAGCCCCGGGTAAGAGTGGGCACTAGGTCAAGAGAGAGTGTCACATATAAAGGCCTAATGATAGCCATGGGTAAGGTTTAGTGCCTTTTGAGCTCGAGTTGTTCAAAGGATTTCAAAGAGTAAGCAAAAGTGTTTGGTATGCTTATTTTAACCTAAGCTTTTAAAAAAAATGAATGAGATCTTAAGGTGGTTTATGGGGTACACTGTACAGGTTCATAGGCTGGTAAGATAAAGACACAGATTAGAGGCGGCCAGAGGAGCCCTCCTTATGCACAAGTCATGGGCTTGAGGCTTGCTTTGACTCTTAACACACTCCATGTCCTGCTTGTGAGAGTCTCTTGATTCTCAGCCAACAGGGGTGAGGGGCTCGTTTCCCTTCCCATGTCTCTTTAATTTTCCCATTCTATTCTGTCCCATTACCTTCAGGATTTCTCTAAGGAAATAAATACTCATAAAATCTCACCCAGATACCACATGAGAGATGTGATGTTAATTTAATAATTTGTAATAAAAGATAGTAACTCAAATAGCCACCCACCAGGGGCAAGTTACCTAAATGAGTTTTCAAAGATGTGTAGCCTGGAGAATTCTGCAGCTGTTTAAATATTTTACAAAGAAGAATAGAGGGGCATAGAACATCTCCATAAGATAGCCCCATAATAGATTAGTGAAAATGAGTTGCAAAGCAGTGTGTAAATTCTGATGTTTTCTTGTGCTTATATGTACATAGAAGTGCAGAAAGAAGTTATCAACATGCTCATGTTCAAGTTCCCTCCCTCCCTCCCTCCCTCCCCACGTGTGTGTGTGTGTGTGTGTGTGTGTGTGTGTGTGTATTTTGTTTTTCCTTCTTTTGAGACAGGCTCTCACTTTGTAGCCCAGGCTACCATTAAATTTTTAATCCTCCCGTCTCATCAGAGGTTACAGCCATGTGCAACTAATCCCTTGTAGTGTATATATTTTTAGAGGTTATATTAGATGTAGTTTTTGTTTTATCTTTTTCCTCCTTTTTTGGCAAACTCTATGCAGTGGATAATTCATCATTAACCAGAAACAAGTATTTTTTCATTTTAAAATTATTTATTTGAAAATTTCATGCTGCTCACTCCTTAACACTTCCCATCTCTTTCCCATACCTGTCATGCCCTTCTCCCCACTAATTGTTACTCTCTCTTTTCCAGATTCATGATTTGTTTTTGTGTGACCCATTTACTTTAATGGGTGTTCTGTGTGAGCACTGGATTGCAGCTATCTTTTGGAACCCGGTGGATTCGATTGTGACTCCCCAAATCAAATGTTGAAATTTGAAACTGGGGTACTTATGAAAATGTCTAATTAGAAGTAAAGAATTTTCTGGAGAAATCATTTTGCTTAAAACCGTGTGTATAAGAAGGTATCAGAGAGTCCCTTAGGAGAATGCCTGCAAAGTTGTTTTACAGTTGTTTTTGGAAGGCTGTAAACTGCTTCTAAAGGAACAGGGCAATGAAAAAGAGAAGCAAGAAGTTGGGAATTTTATCATTCTTTCAGCGTAAATGACACTTCCTAAGCACTTCATCTGAAAATCTGTATTAAAGGGATAAGTTCAGTCAGTTCTGTTTAAATAAGCAACTCCAGCCTCTGGTAATTGTTCTCTGCCATTAGCAGTTCAGGGCTATCATGCTAGGATGGAGATGTAATAGCTCATCTGTGCCTCGTAGGCATAGCCTTTCCAGGAATTGGCCATTTCAGCGAGAATGACAGGTTTAGAAAAAATCTGTAATGCAATCGAAATTAAGAATTATACTTACATACCATTGTAGCTCATAAAACCTGAAACTTTTTATATAAGTCAGAAAAATAGGACAAGGGAATCAATGTCTCTGTATTTGCCCTAAATATTACATTTAAAAAGCACTGTATTGGATTGATGGCACAGGTTGTAAGTGGGGGAGACTTGTGTACTGACGCAGACTTACCTGGTGCTGCCTAACATAGAGCAGATATGTTAAAAACATCTTGTGTGTTATCTGTTTATTTCCGGCCACATCCTGACCTAGCAGGAATTATTTTTCAGAGCCTGTTCCCTTTGGGGCGGCATCCTGTGGGAGTGAGCGCTGTTTCCTCTTGACTTCCTGTGTATTTAGAGCTCTCTTAACAAGAGCCAGTGTAACGTATGTGCTGATTTCATTTTCTCTTGCCAATAGAGATGAAAACATTATTTCTCTATGTCTAAGTTTAAAATGAATAGAACACTTCCCAAGTCAATAGGCAAAAGTCCAGATTAAAGGTAAAATGAAAATTCACTATCGGATACAAAACTCATCTCTCCCCTCCCCAGTGTTTATGAATTAAGGTAGGCTAAGAGGTGGGACCGCAAGGCTGCTTGATACTGATGGAGGAGAATGGCTGTGAGTCACATGTTTATCCCTCCTTCCCCTCCTCTCTCATGTCTCTTTCCATTATGAGTGGGAGCTGGAGTCCGTTCCCTGGGGTTGTGCTTATTTGCACTAATTCCCTGCTGTGTCCTGTGCCAACTTGCGTGTTGGACACTAGCTGCTGCTTTTGCTGCTTGCCAACACCTAGACTATATAGGACATCCTGTACCTCCTGTCCAAGTCCCATTTCTATGTAGGGCAGAGCTGAATGTATGTTCACTGTGGCTGCAGCTCACTTTCCCATAGTGCAGCAATCCAAAGGAAACATAAGCGTGGTGGACTGTAATAGGTGTTTGTGAGGATGACTGTCTTAAAGTGATTGATCTATCTGGTTCTATAAGCTCAAAGGAAGAAAAAAGTGGTTAAAGTAAAACCTTTTGTCGGGACTCTCCATCAGGAATCCTGGGTTCCACCCTCCTTCCTGTGTAGTGACATTCTCTTTTCCTCCCGCTTCAGGAAGAATCCTTTTCTTTGAAACTCCATAGTCAAAACCTCCTCCCTTGGTTAGGCTTATGTTTTAGTTTATGATTGTACACAATGCTTCATCAGCCAACAATGACTATTCACTGTCTGACCTTATTAGCCTACAATAGCAATGTGAAGAGAGGGTGGCCTGCACAGAGGAGTTGGTATAGACAATATGGTATGAGTTCCAGTTTTCTATGTCCCCACCTCTTCTGAAACTCTTTGGTAGGGTAGAAGTTTCAGGGTGCCTCTGTATTCATTTCTGGCAGATTGCTAATGGCTTGAGCCATCTCTGTTTAAAGTATGTATACACATTTTTTCCCCTTCCTATACCAAACAGTTATCATTATGAAGGTAATGGTACTGGCTCAGTGATGTAAAGTACATCTTAGTGCTGGCTCAGAGCTGTAAATGGTAGAAATCTGCCTGGGCCAACCTTGGCACAAATGACAGTTGTTCATTCTGACTCTACATTGGGTTCTGACTATAGTATGCCGAGGGCCTCATGTAAATTCTAATGATGGCTTCATTGGGTATGGACGTTTTTTCATTCCGAGTTTATATAGGAGAAAACTGAGGTGCAGAAGGACTGGGAACAACATATTCAGGATGTTAAGTATTAGGGTCAGGACTTGGACTCTAGAAGCCTGATTTCAGAGCTACCAGCTTCATGCTGACTTCAGATCTGATACCCTGTGCTGGCCATAATGGGGAGAATTTACTGACTCTTCATCTCTTCCAAATTTGGAACAGCGAAGCTGATGGAGAGAGTAGAGTAGAGGAACCATTGGAACCCCAAATTTAAATACTCTTCTCTGCATCTGTTATCTGTCCCTTTTCTCAGTAGATCTTGGTTTTTATTATATACCATCCTCTTCACAGGAGGAGCATTGATGTGCAGTCCTCCTCATGGGAGGAGCATGGCTGTCAGTAGATCTTGATGGGCAGTCCTCCTTATGGGAGGAGCATGGCTGTCAGTAGATCTTGATGGGCAGTCCTCCTCATGGGAGGAGCATGGCTGTCAGTAGATCTTGATGGGCAGTCCTCCTCATGGGAGGAGCATGGCTGTCAGTAGATCTTGATGTACAGCCCTCCTCATGGGAGGAGCATGGCTCAGTAGAACTTGATGTTAATATTTCACATCTTTTTCCACTGTGGAAATTTTTTCTGAGTTACAGTTACCGAAATCAGGTGGGAGAAACTTTCTGAGAGATAATGACAATGACCTAAATTTATGCCCTCTCCAAAAGTACCCTGAAAAAAGAAAAAAAAAAAAACAAGAAGAAAAGCTAAAAATGCACAGAAGGACACTCACAGTATCACTAGAAAATCAAGACCTGCCAGTTAAGGAAAAGAAGAAACCAGATCTCATGGAACCTTTCTCTCATATGTGTGCCTCAAGCTTTCCACACAGAACTGTTAGAAGCTACATGTAAGAAAAGAGGGTCCTAAAACTAATGTGGGCCCACATCAAAGACAAAGACCACACAGTGGGTGAAAATGCTTACGTCATTTCCAGTTTGTTCCACAAAAGCCAACTCTACCCTTGTCTAATAGAGACACAGATCACAGATAAAATGGCTGAGAGCCAGAGTGTGGGCTAGCCCAACCCCTCTGAGTACACAGTGTCCAGCTGTGCAGAAGGCTTTGTTCATCCAGCCCCCTTCCTCAGCTGTTGAGTGACGTCCAGGGAAATGAGCTCATTTAGAATTCGGTAACTTCCTTTGGAACTAAATGTTTGAAGCGGTATGTGAAAGAAGAGAGACATTCTCACAAAAGGGAGGTCCAAAGCAGATGATATACATGTGAAGATAAACAGTTGTGGGAGAGAATTTTTTCCTAAATTCTCTCTGATATTCTTACTAAATTGACATTTGTAAGTATTTTGCTGCATGAGCAACAGAATAGAAAAATTAATTAATATATAATGAAATTGCTTTGAAAAATGCTTTCCTCCAGAAATATAACTACAAATGCAATCCATGTATGCAATTTAGATTTTTCTAGTTAACACAGTAAAAAGCAAAAATAAATTTATTAATGTTTTGTTGAATTCACATCTAAAATACAAAGATTCATGAGATAGTTTTTGCTCCCCCACCCCCAAACTCTTACTCCTTAGAATTCAGTTTGTGTATAACTTGTAAAAACTAGCAATTTATAATAGCATTGTTTCCAGTGTTTCAGGTATGGACAGTTCAGAGCTAGAAAAAGAAGAATCATTGAGTCATTTTAGTGTTAGGAATAGAAAATAATACTCAACCTAAAAATGATTTATTCATTTGACACATAATATAATATCTTGGCCAAAGTATGTCTAAGTCAAAGTGTGTCCCATTAAATTATTTTGTGTTTTTAATGTTAATTTTAACTGTTTCAAATAGGAGTATTATCTTTAGCCCAATATAGTGACCATTTTTCATTTTTAAATTAATTTGCCAGTAGGGATAGAGTGAAGAAAGATTGCTCTCTCATCTGTTAGTTGGCTATTTGAGTAAAGGCCTTCATTATAGAGGCTTTTCTGAGTAGGCGAAGCAATAGTAACTCTACCTGCTCACACATCTGTCTCCACAGTTCCTGTATCATTTATATTGTTTTCTTTTCTTTGTAACTGTTGTTGCATCCAACCTATCATCTGTGCCTTCACAATTGTTTCTCTACTTCCTTCCCTTCCCCTACATCTACTAGAACATGAGGTCTTTTGAGGGTGGCAGCATTGTTTTGTAGTTACTGCTCTGCAACCACATCCTTTGAACAGAGATGCTTAGCATTTCCCTGGTACATGAGTGAATGGAGACCTCACAGCGTTCATTCTTGCTGTGTATACAGAGGCTCCTGCCGTCATTTCCTGTGTGGTCTCCCTTTGTACCACCATCTCATTGCTGTTGGTCAGCCCATCTCCCAGTGCCTCTAACGGGGACCACTGCAGGAAGAGGTTCAGAGTCTCAGTGCCTCCCTACCCTCTTTGCAAGTCATTTGTGTGCTGAATGAGAGTTGCATTTGTCGCTGCTTAAAACTCAGCACTTTCCACGGTTGTAATGTTTTCCACTCTGGCCATTTGGGGTCCCTGTAACTTGTTGGGCCTGTGTCCAAGTAGAATATTTGCTTCAAAAATTAATACATTCCATGCTTTGTCCTCTTCTGTTCTTTTCTGCATACTGCTTTTTAATCCCCAGACATCTTTGTCCCATTCTGTCCTTACAAGAGTTCCCAACTCTACATTACTGCTGCTCCTCTATTTGCTTGGGACATGGTAAGGACTTTGACCAAGGAAGCGCTTCCCTGACAGGGTAGAGGAAGCCTATAAAATCTGAATAGACAAGGGCATGTCCTCAAAACAGTATGCTCGACAAAGGTGCCAGTGGTGAAACACCATGGGAAGCAGCATTTGTGGCCAAGAGTGTCATGAGTGTCTGTTGAAGTGCAGGGGGAGTGGAGAAAAGGTGTGGTATATATGTCCTTGATAACCAAGTCCCTGACTGCCATGCATCTCTAAGTGGTGCCAGCCAAAAAAAGAGTCCTTATACAACCTTAAAAAAGCAATTTCAAAGGAAGAATAAAGCGATACCTTTAGTATCCAAAAAGATATTCTCTAGTGTCTCAAAGCAGTGACTTTTCCATTGTGGAATGGAAAGTCACCTTCCATCACAGCAAAATATATAGGGCTTTATCGAAAAAGATACATTTAGGAAATGTTCCTAGCCATACAAGAGGGAGTTCCAGGAAAGGCGCAAAACTACACAGAGAAACCCTGTCTTGAAAAACCAAAAAAAAAAAAAAAAAAAAAAAAATTAATATAGAGAAAATAACATTTGGGTATAAGTTCAATTTTAGATGACTAAGGCTTTGTAATGTCTACTTGTGTGAATATAAGGAACATGAAGCTTGATCTTGTGAGTTGCGTAGCAACCACATTTATAAGTGATGATTGGCAACAAGGACACAGTTTTCTTATTTCTGTATGTCTCTTATCAGACTTTCTCCAGCTACTGAACGCAATCTATCTTATACTGCCCAAGACATTGATGGCTGTTCTGTTACTTAGGAATTTACTTTAGAATGATTTTGTTCGTTTATTAATTTTGGTGCTGGGAAACAAACCCAGAGACTAGCCGTATGAGGCAAGTGCTCCACCCCCGAGCTATGCTCTCGGCCTTGTTCTGGGTTATTAGCTAGAGTTTTTACTATGTGCCAGTTAAACAGATGCTTAGTTTTATGGTTTCATAAGCCTCATTTTTGATGTAGTTGTATTTATTTTGGTTCACGAGAAGAAATCAGTTTGGGTCATATCGTAGCTCTTTGCTGACTGTCCCTTTAGTAAGTCAGTTTGAATGTCTGATAGGTGAAGTGACGTCAGTTTACTCAGAGGCTCTGTCTTTTCCCTTTATTCTCACTAGCTGGTAGTAGATCTTTTTCCTGTCAGTTTAATGCTTGATATCCATAACTCTGTCTCCATAATTTTCACTGATTTTTCTAGATACTAAACAAATTCTGTATATCGCTTTCCACCTTCTCAGCATTGTGTCAGGCTTTCAAAAATCATTTCATAGTAAAAATTCCAAGTGCACAAAACAGAATCCCATGGACATCCATGCGGCCACCATCCAGCAATGATAGAAGCTTTGCTGTAGAAGCAGATGGCTTAGTTAGGAGAATGAGAATGAGGACAGTTGGTCAGTCCTTTGTGTTTTTCAGTGAATAGTCAGAAATATATGTAATCATAAAGTAAACGGATTCTTTTAAAGTGAGTGTTCAGATTGGATTGTAGATGATAGAATTTTAGATCTGAAGAGAGCTCTTTAGTTGGTTTAACATTTTATTGAGATATCACTCATGAGGCTGTCTCATTAGCTGACAATTTTAGTTATTAATAAACCAAAAAGGAAATTTCTTGTTGGTGCTAAAAATAATTGATATATTTACAAATCAAAGTATGGAAGTCTTTTTTTTGTCCAGCATGACTATATTCAAGTACCAATTTATAGATGCTATTTGCTTTGTATACATCCTATTTCATTTAACTACCTTTCTTTTCGTTTTCTTTCCTTTTTTTTCTTTGTTTCTTTCTTGTCTTGCTCTGTACACCTTTGTACTCTTAGTGAGACCCAGGTTGGTCTCTAACTCATGACAGTGTTCTTGTCTCAGCTCCCTGAGGGTTAGGGCCACAGCTGTGTGTCACCCTTCTTGGCTTAAAAGAGGAGAGAACAGATTGTAAGTTGTGTTATCATGGCCATTCTCTATTGTATCTAGTTAGTCCCCTGGCTGCTAGCCTCTTGTCCTCCCTTCACCCCCTCTTTCATGGTCAGTTGCATGTAAGACCTACTTTCCTTTCTATCCTGTTGGTTTGCGTACAAGCTCATCTGGTTTTAGACCAACTTCGGGATCCAGTTCAGTAAGCTCTCATGGGCTGAGTAATGGCACATGCAAGTCCCTCGTTTGGGTTCTGCATTGGTGGTTGGTTAAGGAGCTTTTCAGCTAAGGGCAGCTTTTATCTGAACTCAGCAGACCCTGCTCACTGCATTTGGTCTGAGTTCTGGTGCTTGTTCTGACTACTATACAAGGATCCTGAGAGTCAGTATATCTTAAAAAACAGAAGCAGAAAACTTAAGGTCCACTTTGAACAAGCTTACATTGTTCCTGTGGGTCAATATACTTAGAAATGCACAGGGGAGACTACATCTAAGTGCCCAGGTGAAGAGAAGGGAAATCAAAGGGCAGAAAACAATTGACTGAGAGAGTAAACTTTATTTGACACGTGCTATTATGAAACAGGAGGAAGGACCATTCTGGATAGATGATGTTAAAATTTACATTGTAATACATATGGAGGGATACTTTTTAATTATTACATTTTTTGTGTATGTAAAATTCTACTCATCTTTGGTCATTTCTCCTGTCATTTTGATCTCTTTCTATTTGCTCATGTTATATTAAAAGAGGGACAATTCACTGAATTCCATTTTAGTTAATCACAAGACAGTAGTATCAAGTCGGTATTTGGGTGTTTTAGCTTACCTGGGTATTTTTTTTTTAAAGTTATTTCCCCATATGTTCATATATACAGGCTGAAATATAGTACTGAAAAATCCTTACATTTAATTTTAAGAGTGTGTATGAAACCCTATACTCTAAACCCCCAATTCTATCATTTATCTTATTATTTTAGCAAGATTGCCTTAGAAATTTTGTGGTTGAACCCCACATCCGATCGATCTCTTCTAGTACTGAGTAAAAATTTTAGAGGAAATTGCATTCTCTAGTTTTGGAATAACAAACTAGTTTTGAATTAGTCAAGATACCATCTTACATACAAAATAAGCCTTCCTTCCTGTGGGTTGCAGTTTGTTTAGACTCCTTAAAGAAATGAGTTACAACATAAGTAATGGTCTCATGCTTCAGAAACCCTCAATTTAAGGAACCCTCCCTCTTCCTTGGTTGTCTTTTCTGGTCATGGCATGGGAAATCCACTAATATTAAAAATTAAAAGGAACCAAGCCACAGCACTGGTCTCTCCTGAGTCTCTAAGGCGCTTGGCAAACAAGCACTCCCTTTGGAGGGAAGGTGCTGATCTTTGGTTGAAGAGTTATGAGTTGTGTTGCTATATTGGCTTCTGTCTATTGTTCTGTCTCTAAGTTCTTCACAGAAAATTAAAGTGCCATGGGTATGTGAGGTAGCAGATGTCCAGACTCTGAGACCCTTCTGACAAAAAAAAAAAGTTTCCAAGGATGGTATGAAAGACCTCTGTTTGTTCCGAGTAAAACAGGTTAACTTTGGTATCTGTCTTATAACTGTACAATATTTAACATCTTATGGATACTTTTTAAAGCATCTACTTAGCTTTGAGTGGAAATGTGGAACTGAAGCAGATGGAGTAAGTGTTGATAGACTATGTGTGACTACAGCTACCAAATGTCCCCATTCTGAGAAAAAAATGACGTGATTATTTCACAGGAAATACTGTACAGAACTGTGGTTTATGCAGAGGAAATACCCACAAAGAAACCAAAATATTCTTAGCACTTAATGGTATGGTTTATTTGAAATAAACATGAGTTGCTATAAACAAATGTTTTGCCTGGGCTTTGTGTTCAGAGTCTGAACTGCAGTGCAGGACATGTGATGGCTTTGTTTTTACATGCCTTGCTGAAAGCATGCCACTAGTTGAGGACACTCCATAAAGGCTGTGTAAATGATGAGGACAGATGGCTGAGGGACAATTGTCTGACTTTGATAGCGTTGCACCAAGAGTCAACCCAGATTCCAAACACAATAGTGCCGTGGTAAGCAGCGCTGTCCGCCCTTTCATCTGCCCTGAGACTAAGCAGATTTGTGGCTGTCCTGTTACATTTCTTTCCACGCATCATTTGTCTGTTTTACCAGCGTCTTTCTGCGTAATTGGCTTACCTCGGCGAATGGACTGATTTGTGTGTCTAGAAGGGATAAAGGAATACGTGTGTGCTGCCCTTCAGCAGCCATACTCTGTGAAATACTGCTTGTTAGAATTTTTAATACAGACCCGTATGAATAAGGGCTGAGGAATCTTTAGAAACTGTGTATTCTTCCTGTCACCTTGCAAGGACAGCAGACTAATGGCCATTCAGAGATAGGCACCCTTGGCCTCATCGTTGGAGACTGAGTATGTTACCTCAAATTACAAAAAGAACTCTAGAGATGGGGGCAGGAAGATAAGTATGGCTGGGTTTAGCTAAACCTTAGTGCTAATTTGTTAAGCTGTTATGGAAGACCAATCAAGTCACCCAGTCAGGAGTTAAACAGTATTATCTCCTAGGTCTCTCTCAGGGGTGGGTGCCCAGTAGAGTGCTCAATCAGGTGATTCTGAAGGCTTAAGCCTTGCACCCCTTACCTGAGATGTAACTCAGGATTGGTAAGAGGAAGTGCTTGCTGACTGAGTAACTGAGGTACAAGTACCAGATGTATCCAGAGAAACCAGTTGCTACAGTGGCTTGCGGCCATGGCTAGTTTATGTTTACACACCAAATGCTTTTGATTCAGGAGGACCTAGAGTACTACCTCTCTTCAGGTGTGTCCAGTCTAGACTTGGCCTATCTCCAGTGCCCTGGAAAATCAGGGTCCTTCTGACTAGTTCTGAAGCCCCGTTGATCATAAATACATGTGAAATAAATTCACAAACAAGCAGACTTCTAGCTCTGTTCTTGAATGCTGATCCTGCTTCCTAGAAAGACCTTTAAAAGTATTTTGTCATTGACAGAACTAATGAGATATTAAATAAAATCAGTATTAAATCTGAGATTCAATAGGGACAAGGGTATAACCTCCACCATCCTAATCTGGGGGTTCACATCCATTTCATGTCATATGCCAATTCCGATTTGTTTGTTAGAGCTTTTTTGAACAGTGTTGAAAGGTTGTTGAAACGAAGTCCTTTATTAAGTAAAAAGAGTTCTGATGGTGTCTGATGTGGGCAGCTGGGGTAACACTCATCCACTTCCTGGAGTTCTCACCATGGGCCAGTCAGTTCTGTAACCACTGCTTCTTGCATGTGTTATTTCAGCTGGGTCGAAACCCACCTGAATGAGCTTCACCCCACTCATGGAGTCTTCACTGGGTCTAGGATGGAAAGATATGACAGGTTGAATATGTGAAGTCTGGGGAGCGCAAGCCCATTGATGATAACACTTGAGGAAGGATCAAGAGCAGGTTGAGCGAGGCCAGAAATAACTTGCAAACAGCCCTGTCCTTTCCATTCCTGTCTAGGCTGCTCTTTCACTTTGCCTATGTTTGACTTCATTGCAGCTAGTTATATTTGGTTACTGAACCTTTGATGTCATCATAGATGATTCAGGATATGAGAAAATGGAGATAAATTATATTTAAAGGGAGAAGACAAGAAATATATTAAAGAAGGTTCTGTGGCAGGAATAATACTTTCTTGGAAAGCTTGGGAACTGAAATGTGTCCAATTTTTAGGTATATTGAAATATCTGCATATATCTAATGAGGAAGGGACACAAATCTAAACACAAAATTATCTTTACACATGTGACCCAGAGGAAGGTAATTTTATACAGTGTTCTTAGTGAGTGTGCTGGTTAGTTGTTGGTTTTTTTTTTTTTTTTTTTTTTTTTTTGACAACTTGACACAAACTTAGACGTATTTGGGAAGAGGGAAAGTCAGTTGAGGAATACCTCTGTCAGGCTGGCCTGTAGGCAGGTCTGTGGGGGGCATTTTCTTGATTAATGATTGATGTGGAAGGGCCCAGTTTACTGTGGGTGTTGCCATCCCTGGCCCTGATTATATAGAAAGCAAACAGAGCCAGCCATGGAAATCCAGCCAGTCAACACTGTTCCCCCATAGTCTCTGCTCCAGTTCCTGTTCCACTTCCCTCAGTGACAGCGAGTGATGTGGAAGTGTAAGATCAAAAAAACTATTTCTTCCCTAAGTTGCCTTTGGTTATGGTATTTATCACAAAAACAGAAAGCAAACTAATATAGTGTACTGCATTTTGATTTTGATACATCACTAGAGGCTAGTGTGGAATTTTTCACTTGTTTTTACTATGGCTGTGTTCAAGAAATTTCAATTTACTTAAATTTAAAGCATTTTGGGGTTTAGATTTTTGGGTTAATGGCATTTAATCTTTATATTAAAAAAACCTTTTAGCAAATTAAGTCTTAGGTCATTAATATTTTTAAACTAACATTTTATAAGATTCGTAAGGACAGTGGTAGGTATAAGTTAAATTTGTAGCACTTTCATATGAAAAATAGAAAAAGCAATAATATTTAGTATTTAGGTATTAAACCATTAACCTGCTTCAGAAATATAAAACCAGACTGGCATTATATCTTTTATTTTCCATTTGTATATTAACATGCTTTCAGATCCTTTCAGGAAATCAATTTGATTAATGCGAAGCAATCTCTCTGACTCACCTTGCAGCATAGCCTTTTGTGAGAATGCTTTATGTATAATGAGCAGTTGACCCATCTATTGAGTATTATAAGGCTTAAGTGCTGGAATCACCCTGATTCTTCAGTTGGGTTGAAAGGAGAGTCAATCTAAGAAGCATCGGACATCAATCAAGAGGGCCGTTTGCCAGCTTAAGAAGGCAGAGCAGTAATGGAAACAGGACCTTACAGTTGTGTGACAGCTTGATTTCTACAGAACACTCAATGCTTACATCAGTGCATTGAATTCCTCCACTGTGAACTGCACCACGGAAGGGCCTCTATTCCTATTATCTCCATTTGCAAATAAAATACAGAAGAGTTAACAATTCTCTAAAACCAGTAGGCATTGGGATTAAAAGAAACAAATTAGCAACCTTAAAAGTGTGCATTATAGTTTCTAGTTGAAAATGTATTTCATACCAATGAACCCTTTAAGTCTAATTGTATAGCCCCTACCCCACTTCCTAACCCCCCCACCCCCCAAAAAAGTAACAGCTTAGACAGAAAGCTGTCGAAGAGAACTCTTACAAATTGTGATAAAGATGTTGAAGTGCAGCTCTCCACAATTGATGACTTCTGGTGGGAGTGTAGGAGGGGAAGGACTCAGTTTCCTCTAAAGGGATGGCCACCGGGTGTTTGTTCTCTTTTTCTTCTTTTTTGGGTGTGGGCAGGGTCACAAGGGTGCAGGGGTGGACCTGGGAAGTGAGTAGGCTCAGGGTTCTTGATGTGAAATTCCTAAATAATTAATAAAAATGTTACGGGGGAAAAAAAAAAAGGACAAGACTGAACTTTTACTACCAGAGACCTGTGATGACTGATGCCATGTTCTCATTAAGAGGGCACGGGCCTCTATTCTCAATTACCGTTGATTGGGTTGGACAGAGGATCATGGGAAGTGAATTGTTTCTACCAGTTCGCCTGTTGTGACCTTGTGTATAGATTGGCACAGATCTGCAGTAGTGCCAGGGTTACAGAGGTGCCGTGAGCATAGAAGGGAGGCTCAGCTTTGGCGGGAATGAGCGGAGGGAGATGGACACAGGGATAGCTGAGCTTTGAAAGATGGCTGAGAGACCGGTGGATATTTTACGAGTGACTGTTTTATTTTGATGGAAAGGATTGAGGATTACATTCTGGCAAAGGCACTTAATGTAGGAAAAGACTAAGTGTTTGTGGGAAGAGCAGGAGACAGAATGAACATTTTCTGTGGGAGAAAGAAAAATATTTCTTCTCATGAGACTGAGAAATCGTCAGAAGTCCCTCTTATAGGTCTCTGTCACTTTTCTTCCTTCTTTTTTTTTTTTTAAATTTTTATTTTGCAATACAATTCAGTTCTACATATCAGCCACAGATTCCCTTGTTCTCCCCCCTCCCGCCCCCTCACCTTCCCCCCAGCCCGTCCCCCCATTCCAATCTCCTCCAGGGCAAAGCCTTCCCCACAGACTGAGATTAACCTGGTGGACTCAGTCCAGGCAGGTCCAGTCCCCTCCTCCCAGGCCAAGCCAAGGGACCCTGCATAGGCCCCAGGTTTCAAACAGCCGACTCATGCAATGAGCACAGGACCCGGTGCCACTGCCTGGATGCCTCCCAAACAGATCAGGCCAATCAACTGTCTCACCCACTCAGAAGGCCTGATCCAGTTGGTGACCCCTCAGCCATTGGTTCATATTTCATGTGTTTCCATTCGTTTGGCTATTTGTCTCTGTGCTTTATCCAACCTTGGTCTCAACAATTCTCGCTCATATAAACCCTCCTCATTCTCGCTAATTGGACTCCCAGAGATCCACCCGGGGCCTAGTCATGGATCTCTGCATCCAGCTCCCTCAGTAGTTGGATGAGGTTTCTAGCATGACAATTAGGGTGTTTGGACATCCCATCACCAGAGTAGGTCAGTTCGGACTGTCTCTCGACCATTGCCAGCAGTCTGTTGTGGAGGTATCTTTGTGGATTTCTGTGGACCTCTCTAGCACTTTGTTTCTTCCTATTCTCATGTGGTCTTCATTTACCATGGTCTCCTATTCCTTGTTCTCCCTCTCTGTTGTTGATCCAGCTGGGATCTCCAGCTCACCCAAGCTCTCTTTCCCTCGACCCTCGCCCTTCACTACTCCCACTCATGTCCAGGCTGTTCATGTAGATCTCATTCCATTTCTCTGTCATTGGGCCATCCCTGTGTCTTTCTTGGGGTCCTGTTTTCCATGTAGCCTCCCTGGTGATGTGAGTAGCAGTCCAGTCATCCTTGTTCCACATCTAGTATCCTGCTATGAGTGAGTACATACCATGTTTGTCTTTCTGAGTCTGGGATACCTCACTCAGGATGATTTTTTCTAGATCCATCCATTTGTCTGCAAACCTCATGATGTCATTGTTTTTCTCTGCTGAGTAGTATTCCATTGTGTATATGTACCACATTTTGTTTATCCATTCTTCAGTTGAAGGGCATCTAGGTTGTTTCCATGTTCTGGCTATTACAAACAATGCTGATATGAACATAGCTGAACAAGTGCTCTTGTGGTATGGTTGAGCCTTCTTTAACCTGTTATGGAGGATAATCTCTGGCATTTTTTTTTTCACAGCACAGCACTTCTATGATGGTTAATTTTTGTCAACTTGACACACTCAAGAGTCACTTGGGAAGAGAAGACCCCCCCCCCCACTGACTCCATTAGATTGGCCTATAGGAAAGTCTGTGGGGGCGTTTTGTTGATGGATGTGGAAGGGCCAGGCCCACTGTGGATGGTACCACCCCCAGGTAGGTGGCATAAGAAATCAATCTGAGCAGGGCATGAGGAGCAAGCCAGTCGTCAGCAGCACTCCTCCATGGCCTCTGCTTCCGTTCCTGCTAGAGCTCCTGCTCTGGATTCCTCCATGATGGGCTGTAATCCAAATAACCTCCTCACGTTGGTTTTGGTCGGTGTTTTATCATCAACAGAGAAGGAAACTAGGAGAGCTTCTGAATATGGTCTGTGGTTGTAGCTCAGTGGCAGAGTGCATGGTTAACACGTACAGGGCCTTGGCTTCAGTTCCCAATAGCAAGTCACACCACATACACTAAGTGTAGCAGAAGAAATCTATTATCGTCTCTTTGGTAAAGGGCAATTGTATTAATTCTCATGTTTATTTTTAGCTATTTACTTCCTGTTTCCAGCTTTCATTGTTTTGTTGAAGCAAACTATAGGGTGAAGATATAGGCAATGAAAGAAAGGTCCGTTATTGGTAAACATAGGATCCTGCACCCTATTATTATTATTATTATTATTATTATCCTGCACCCATTGTAGGATGGTCTGTCTATAGTGTGGCAGCCCTGCCATTTGGCAGGTTATCCAGGTCCAGGGCTGGTAAACATCTTCTACAAAACATGCATTCAGAAACACTTAGGCCTTTTAAGTCACAAAGTCTCTGTTGCAACTTGGCAAACCAGCAGGTTAGCAACAAAGCAGTCACAGCATGCAAGGGTATGGGCATGGCTTCATTACAGCAAGATTGATTTCAAATACTGGTGGGGGCCCACCTCTGGGGCTTTGCTGACTTTCTTTTTCAGTGATATGTGACCAGAAGATTTTAAATAGCCAGAATCTAGATTTCTTGACTCCCTAAGCATCTGTGGGCTCTTAAAAAAAAAAAAAAACCCAAAAACTTGTAAATTAATTCTTTGAGGATTTCATGCCACTATACATACTCTCATTCCTAATCTTTAAAAACAAAACAAAAACTGAGTCCCGTTATTGCTGCTTCTATATTCCAGGGTGTTTATGGTTCTCTCTTTCACTTTGTATTTCTTTCTTTCTTTTTTTAAATATTGCATTTATATTATAGTAATTCATAGTAAGATTTTGTCTGGGCCCGAATGCACACATCTTTGTAACTATCTAGTTATTATTGGGAATTGTATAGAATACATAGGCTTATAGTTGAATCATAAAATGTACTTCTCATTTCAATCACATATTGTTCTGACTGCTAGTTTCCGCGGTGTGGCTAACAGTGCTGCAGAGGTGAAATGTGTTGCCACTGTAAGCACAGGTAGAGATTACATGTTCAAATATTTTAACTAAGGAACATCTCTAAGGTATTTGTTTGGAATTGTGCTTGCTTTCTGAAAGGCTAGCCGTATTCACCTTTGATCCTTCCAGGAACCTAGCAGAAAACCATGCATGGTGGTGTGAAACATTGATATGACATCTTATATTTTAATCTCTGTATGAGGCCATTCCCATAAATGTGTAGCATGTGTTGCTACATCTTTGTGGTCACTCTTCAAGCCTCTTAGAAGTAGCTGCCTGTGACTCTCAGGTTCATCACGTTGCTTTTTTGCCGCTAGCCTATCCCAGTATGGCATCTTCTTCCTTACTGCGCTAACAGTACATACATCAGCAGCACCCCGACACTGATTGTCCCCACTCCAGGGCATTCTCTGTCCTCAGTCACCCTTTGGTCAGCATTGAACCCTGTTCACCCCTTTCTGTTTCTTGAAACCTTCCCTTTGCTCTGCTTCCTCAGAATGGCAGCATAGCAGTCATTTTGGCTAACTTGGCAGGGGTTCACGTTCATGGAGTTCTAGAGGCTCGGAGTCCAGAATCGAAGAGTTAACACCATTGTTTTCTGGTGAGAGCTCTTTTCCTGTTTGCAGACAGTGGCTTTTTCACTGTATACTCACATGGCCTTTCCTTGGGGCTAGCCATGGAGAGAGGTTGGGAAACTCAGGGTCTGACTGTGGGCCAGGCTGGTTGGGAGTGCACTGTGCAGATCAGGGCGGCTTCAAACTGTGGCACTCCCGTTGCCTCCTGGTAGCTACTGCTCTCGGTTTGGTTGGTTCCCCTTTTTTGTTTTTTGAGACACAGTGTCATATTGCCTAGGTTGTCCTCAAGCTCACTGTGTAGCCGGCGATGTGGTGCTGGGGATTGAACCCGGGACCTCATGCGTGTTAGGCAAGCAGCTTATCAACTGAAAGCACATCTCCCTTTAGTTTCTCCTCTTATCAGGGCAACATTCCTGTTTGATCGGGGCCCCACCCGTATGACCCCATTCAACCTCAGCCACTTCCTTAGAGGTCTCATTCCTAAATACAGAGACAGTAGGGGTAAGATTTCAACATGTTTTTTTTTTTTCTTTCTTTCTTTTTTTTTTTTTTTTTTTTCGAGGATCAGTTTATGTCAGGTATCTTCTGGCTTTCCTATTACCTCACTCGCTAGCCCCCTTTCTTCCTCTGCTTGACTTAGAAACTGTGGAGGATTTCAGCTCCATATTCTAGCCCCATTCTTGTTTTATGCTGCAGAGCCCACTTGGGCAGTTTCAACCAACCCATCCATCCCATGTGTTCACTCAATCTTTCTGTTCAGATTCTCTCAGATTTGCATCTCATATCTCTGATGAACTCCACACTCGTACCCCGTATATATTTCACAAGGCCTTAAATTTATTTATCAAAAATTCCCACCTAATTTGAAGACTTTTATAGGTACTTACACTTCCTAAACCTCTATTTTGAAAAATGGCAGCATCTGTAATCTTTAAAATCACAGGCCTGTTTGTAACTAATTCATTACTCCTCATTTTTAAAAGAAATTTTATCTCTTGAGGTGCTTGGCTTCATACATACTATTATAATATACATAACATTTTAGTTAGGGTTTCTATTGATATGAGAAAATACCATGACCAAAAGCAACTTGGGGAGGAAACAATTTATTTCAGCTTAGAGTTCTATACCACACTTCATTCCTGAAGGAAGCTAGGGTAGGAATTCAAAGAAGGAACGTGGAGGCAGGGACTGAAGTAGGAACCATGGAGGAGTACTGCTTTTTTGCTTGCTCTTTATGGCTTGCTCAGCCTGCTTTTATAAGCACCCAGAACCACCACCAGTCTAGAGGTGACAATGCCCACAACGGGCTGGATCCTCCTACATCAAGCATCAATAAAAATAAAGGCTCCATAGCCTTGCCCACAGGCAAATCTGGTGGTGACATTTCCTCAATTGAAGTTTCCTCTTCCAAAATGACTCCAGCTTGTGTCAAGTTGGCATTAAACTAACCAGAACACTAGGCAAGAGCTCTGCCATGGATCTGTACCCACAGTGCTTATTTCTGATTCTTTAATATTATATGTAAACAGTCTGATGGATTTGATCTAGATTTACCTGGAATTTCTTCAGCTTTCTCCTTTTTTATGCTTCCAAGTATTTTCTCATCAATTAGATCTTTGATTAAAAAAACAAAAACAAAACAAAACAAAAGAAAACAAAAACCCACAAAGCAACACAGCCATTCTTGACTGTGTTTTGTAGTCTAAGTCTTCTCTAAATGTGTCATCATCATCTTCCCTACCCTATAACCTTCATTTATTGTCTTCATAACATCTTATCAGCCAACTTTTTATGACTATTTAAAAACATTTATAAGAACAAAGCTTGTCGGCCTCACTGATTTGCACCATCTAGATATGTCTGATTCACAGTAAGTGTTCAAAAATGTTTATTGTGGAAGGAATGTATCTATTTCCCAATCATTTTGTCCACCCCGACATAATCCTTTGCCTATACTGCTGTAGCAGCATCTTAACGTACCAATTTCCCCATTCTGGCTCTTGCCTTCCTCCAGTCTCTTTCCACAGGGCCAGACATGTAAAATTGTCTCCCAGGCTGTGTAGCCATCAGATGCCAGCTTTTCTTTGGCTCTGATATGTGATATACCCCCTCTGCCCTTTTCTGCTCTGGACATAGGGCTATCTGCATCTCCTGGAATGCACTCAGCACTGCCCCTCCAGAGTCTTCACTTGTGAATCTTTTTCTCCAGTCCTCCCCTTCCATGGCCTTTTCTCTGTGACTCCTCCATAGAGAGGTGGGTCTCTTTTCTTCACCAGCTCACTAACAAGAAGAGTTTCTTCAAAGAACTACACACCATCTGAAATAGTTTTGTGGATTTATGACCTGATTCCTGCATTCGTATCACGGGGAAAAGGTGTTGTCTTATTTTTCATTGTATCTTAATGGTCTACCTCCTTTCTTGGTGATGGCTGCTGTTTCCAAGTCAGTAAATATATGTGCGGGTCCTCTTACATCTCTCCTCTGTGTCTGAGAGTACTTTACCCATTTTTAGAACTTTGTCCTCTAATGAAATAAGAACAGAAGTGATCATTATAGGAAATTTGAATTCAAAATGAAATTTGAATTCAAGATGAAATCTTCATCTCTGATACCTTCATCTGTACTGACTACACAGGGAGAAGCTTACTTCCTGACTCCATGTTTCTCCAGCCTTCTGAGTCAGTGATGCATTCCCACACATGGCTTGCAGGGGATAGTGGAACAGGACACTGCTCACAGCCTTTTAATGCCTGTAGTCGTCTGAGTCATTAGGACAGCTGTGCTTTCTTATTATATAGGTACTAAGAAAGGCTTTCTCATTTATAAATGAAAAGTGATGTTGACTGTTACTTCTTCTAAATGTATTAGATACAAAGGATTGCAAGAAAACAACAGGGGATGTGACAATGAAACGGAGTTATTTCTGTCTGGCACCTTGGACTTGAAAAGAGGAAAAGGCAATTGTTGCTGTAGCTGTCATTGTAGATTTAACCCAGCAGTCATCACGTTTCCATGTTAAGAAAGCAGTTTACAGTAAGTCCTTGGACAGTGTATTTGGTTGAAAGGCAATACAAAAAGCACTCCAAGTTCCTCCACCCTCGGTTTCCCACTTAAATTTAGAAAGTGGTATATTTATATTATTCCAAGAAACAGCATTTAGAAATAATTATAGTCTCATCAATAAGATTCAGGAAATAGCCAACATCTTGTCACATTTGTTTCAGACAAAGTCTTACTATACAGCTCCGAATGGCCTGGAACTCACTATGTAGACTAGGCTGGTCTCCAACTCAGAGAGATACACCTGCCTCTCTGTCTGTCAAGTGCTGGGATTAAAATCACACGCCACTACATTCAGATTTCTCTTCTTTTCATAAGAAGTATTGTGTTATATGTAGCTAACACTTCTCTTACTGTCATGTGAGTTTCTTGCCCATGATCGATTCTTTTCTCTTCCAAGCCTATATATATATTGAATGTATAGAATATATATTATTTAAAATATCTTCTATCTGTATGATAGCAAGAAGAGGAATATTTCCTATTGCTAAGTGGTTGCATTTTGAAGGCAAAAGAGTGAGAGTTAAATTATTAAAAACAAAAGAATTAGTTCATTGAGAGAATCTGTTTGCTATTTTAGCTGGAGGAAATGTCAGAGGTCAGTTTGGCCTACTAAGTTTGAGTTAAAGCAGAGATCACTAATTGTTAAGAAAACAATCAAAAGAACCTACTCTGTAATAAATGTGTGTTTTTAAAAGCAATTCTGCAGGGTCATAAAATTTAATGGAACAAAACTTCATATACATTTTGACTACCAAAATCCAATCATATATTTGATGAGATACTGGTGAAGTCTGCTGTGTGTGTGTGTGTGTGTGTGTGTGTGAGAGAGAGAGAGAGAGAGAGAGAGAGAGAGAGAGAGAGAGAGAGAGAGAGAGACAGAGACAGAGACAGAGAAAATGTGGAGTCCAGAGGTTAACCTCAAGTGTCATTCTTTGGGAAGTATCCAGTTTGTCTTTTGAGGCAGGATCTCCCATGGGGATTAGAGTCTAACTGATTCAGCTAGACTGGCTAACTAGCAAAACCCAGGGATCCACCTATTTTTGCCTTTATGGTTTTGGGATTACAAGCATACCCCCATACATCTGATTTAAAAATGTTTCTTTTCCTTCATGTTTAGTTTTATTTCTATGGGAATTTTGCCTGCGTATATATCTCTGTACCATGTACCTGCAGTGCCTAAAGAGGCCAGAAAAGGGCATTGGATCCCCTGGGACTAGAGTTATGGAAAGTTGTGAGCCACCATGTGGGTACTGCAGATGAAACCCAAGTCCCCTGGAAGAGCAGCCAGTGTTCTTAACTGCTGAGCCCTCTCTCCAGCCCCAACATCAGGATCTTTATTTGGGTGCTGAGGACTGAACTCAGGTCTTCATGTCTGTGCAGCAGGTGCTTTACCAGCTGAGCTGTTCCCACAGCTGACACCTTCCTTTCAAAGCCTTTGCTATTAGGACGTGTCAGTGAGGAGGGCAGACTGAGAACCTAGCCAGTTAGACACCAGCTTTCAGGAGTGTCCTTGGCTTTCACCCCTGTGATAGTGTATACTTTTACTACCTTTGTATATACTAAAAAGCATTATTTATATTGCCTATATGTATCTAAATTTACATTTATATATTATATGCACATTTATATATAATATATAAAAATTAGAATCAATAACACAATCTATTGTTTTTATTTTTTGTCGCTTTTGTAGTTAAACCCCAGAGATCATTTGAGTTCATAGTTTATCCATTCCAGATAATACTACCATATAATAATTTTAGTTTATTAACCTGTCTGCCCTTTCCATTCCAGATAATACCGCCATAAAATAATTTTAGTTTATTAACTTGTCTGCCCTTTCCTTTCCTCTCTACTCTCCCTTTGTTCCAGAACTTGGACCTATGTGGTTCTCAGGTAGTCACTGCTGAAAGCATGATTGGCATTTCCTGTTAGAACACTCTGGGCACATTTCCACTGAACTTAATGGGGACACTTTGACCAGAGAGAATGCAGCTACATTGTAGAGGGATGCTGATTGAGTGGGACAGCAACTTTTGGGGTTGACTGTAAATCTGGAAGGCTGTCACTGGTTTAGACCAGTTTCCGTCACATTGTGCAGAGGAGCAGATCCTGCCCCTCACTCCTGAACTCGACCCAGGAGGGAACCAGATGGGAACAGTTGATATAACTGAGAGTTCCTATGTGCCATTTAGTGATTATTCTGCCCCCTGGTGTCTTTTCTGAATGTATTGCTTATGTGAATGGGTATCCAGTGTGGTGATATTGTGTCCCCAATATATTGTTCACCTTAATAAACCTGTTTGGGGTCAGAGAACAGAACAGCCACTAGAGATAGAGGCCAGAAAATGGTGGCACACACACCTTTAATCCTAGCATTCTGGAGGCAGAGATCCATCCAGATCTCTGTGAATTCAAAACCACACTGGAAACAGCCAGGCATGGTAACTCATGTCTTTAATCCCAGGAAGTAATGGAAAAAAGCAGAAAGTATATAAAGTGTGAGGACCAGGAACTAGAGCTGCGGTCCTGTCTGATTATCCGTGCCCTCTGATGGTCTGATTGCCGTTCCTGAAGTTCTTTCCTTCCTGTCTTCACGTCTGCCTTCAGATGGCCCTCCATTTTGCTTTCTGGCCATTGCAGAGGTTACTTAACTGGCCTCTCTGATTTCCTCTGTCTTCTTTCCACTCAGTAATTCCTAAACTCAGCTGTTTTCATTTCTCTTTGCACTTTTGATGGCTCCCCATGCTACAGAGGGAAACGCCTACCTTTCTTAACACAGCTTGGAAGACTTTCCTGATCTACCCATAATCTGCTTATTCAGTGTCATGTCTAATCTGTTTTTCCTTTTTGCCACATGGGCCTTGCTTTGGCTGATGGCTCCCCTTCCTTCCCCAGACATACTGTGCACCAGCCGGCACCATGCATCTGCCTCTATAGTTTGGAATGCTCCTCTCTCTCAGTGGAACTAACTCTTCAGGGCCCTTTATGCCCAATGCACATGTTACCATCCCTGCAAGCCTTCAGGGATTTCTGCTGCCATGGTTGGAGTTTTACTTCCCTCCAGGGTCCTTTTAGATCTCCCCTGACTCCTTCAGTCTTTTAGCCCTGCTGTTTGTCAGGCACATACCATTCACCCCCCCACTGAGTACAAAGCTTCTTTAGAGACTGGAACCTCTCCTTGGAAGGATCCCTTAGGACCTCTTGGAGGCTCTTGCACTTTTTGGAATCTGATGCTTGTCATAGGAGGAGAATTGCTTTGGAGACTAGGGAATCTGATGCCACTTCAGTCTCTGGACATGCAGGCTGGACTATACTAAAGTCATGAGGCCCAGGCTAGAGGCAGGACTTGGAACAGCATGCCTGAGTGATGCCAGCAAGCATCTGCCGATACTGAGTGACAGCTAGTTGGTATATGAAATGGTGATAGAGGTGGTGAAGGGGCCTTCTTGGCACCTCTCCATTTCATTTTGCTCATTTGGAGCATCCGAGTTTGAATAGACATTCCTTCAGATTGCTTCTAGCTGTCAAAGGTTTGTGTTATCGCCCTTGCCTTGCCTTCCCCATTCTTTCCAAATTATCTACTATGAGGATGTATCACCCTAAGAACTTCCGCTGCCAGGCTAAGGTTCTTACGACTCACAGCAAGCAAAAGAAAATGAGCTAAAAGAAACACATTAAGCCTAGATACCAAAAAGCACCTACAGGCGGGCCCATCTGGCGCCTAAGTGAAGCTTATTAGTGGCTCATTTGACAGTGCCAGGAGGTTGGCAGAATCAGGGTCAGAGAGGAGACTGTAACCAGGACTGGACAAGGCTGCGGTTACATAAGGCTGCAAATGGCCTGTGTTTGTCAACTAAGAAGCTGGTGCTTACTCACTTCAAGACCAAAACAGGCACATTTGACACGAGTTGAAGATTTTTATACCTATGAATCTCCCAGGATTTGGCTTGAGTATCAGACTGGGATGTGAGTGATGGACAGCTCTATGTTAGAGTGGAAAGTGGGCTCCACCTCTTAAGATGGGCATTCTTTATGCACAGGGAGGTGATAATGAACACAACATACAAGCAAAAGACAGACACTGGAGCATATAACCGAGTCTTCATTATAACTTATTCAGTGGAACAGGGCTTCTTCTCATTTCAAATGTAAGGAAATCTGAGCAGGGACTTTCATTCCTTTGGGCCCAGAGCTTTGGAACTCTCTCTTGTGCTCATCATCGGGAGTCAGTTACCGCTGTAATCTGAAGATGCTTTTTTTTTTTTTTTTTGGTTTTTTGAGACAGAGTTTCTCTGTGTGGCTTTGCTCCTTTCCTGGAACTCACTTTGGAGACAAGGCTGGCCTTGAACTCACAGAGATCTTCCTGCCTCTGCCTCCAGAGTGCTGGGATTAAAGGCGTGCGCCACCACTGCCCTGCTGAAGATGCTTTTAAATCAGGCAGCCTCCTTTCCGTGATAGGGGCCATCGAAACCAGTTTACAGCTTCGAGACCTTGAATTTGGAGTTCCTCAACAATCTCTGTCTCCTGTTACTTTAGTACTTTCTCCTCTTGGATTGGCCATGCCCATGGCTGCCAGCCACTCCCCCAAAGCCCTGCTTTCTTCATGCCCCCTGTGGTGCATGTCAGCCATGGCTAGTCCAGGAGTCAGTGGCCTTTGGATTGCTTTTGGCTTGAATTCCCTTCCCCATCAACTGAGGAGGGAAAATGTAGAGAGGGGATATTCTTGACCTGTCATTCCCGTTCTTTCCTAATGTCCACTTTCTGCCTTTTCTTGAGTTTAGTTGGTCTCTCCTTTTCCTTGACATCTTCATGCCACCACAATTGCCTTATTGAATATTGTTTTCATATTTAATTATTTATGACATGCATTTGAGTTTAGAATTCAGTGGCATGTTTTTCCTTTCCTAGTTTAAAATTCATCAAGTATTTTTAATTCCTATATTTTTATATTTTTCCTACCCCCCTTCCTCGTCTTTAGAAGGGTGCCCTTTGCACATACACATTTTCCTTCCTGTGTTGAGGATTGTACTTACAGTACTCATTCAAGCATGTGTAAGGCTCCATTACTGAGCCACATCCACAGCCCTTGTCCTACTAATATTAGACTCCAAATAGGTTCTTGATTGATGATTAATTGAATGAGAAATAAACCTTAGGTGATGGTTTCTATTGAGAGAGGGAGACAGAGAGAGGGAGGAGAGAGAGAGAGAGAGAATGCAGAATGTGTGTGGAGGCCAGATGTTGATGTCTAGTGTCTTCCTCAATCCTTTTCTCCCATCTTCCAGTGCTGGGATTATATGCACACATTGCTGGTGTTACAAGAGTACAGGGAGATTTCATCCCAAGTCTTCAGGCTTCTGCAGCAAACACTTTGCCAATGGAGCTGTATCCTCAGCCCAGTGTTGTTTCTAAATTACAGAGCAACAAAGGAACTTGATTTAGCAGTGCAAGATCAGTCATTTACTTTGGCTTGTGAGTTTTATATACACTGCTCTCCTTATAGAATTAATACTGTTGAATGTCTTAAATATTTTTTTTTGTGTGTGTCTGTGTGCCAACTACTCATAGATGATATTGTGATGTTGACTAGCTTCATATATACTTAACATCCTACTCTTTGGAAACCAGACTAAGAAATAATAATGATGGGCTGATGAGATGGCTCAGCAAATAAGGGAGCTTTTGCTACTAAGCCTGAGGACTTTTGTTTGATACCTGGGACCCACATGGTGGAAGGAGAGAACCGACTCCCACAAACTGTCCTTTGACCTTTACATGCATACTGTGTCATGTACCTTTGTCAAAGTAAATTAAATAAATAAGTAAAAAATAATATGGAAAATACTGTCGCTAGAGTTTACTGGGTAATCACAAAGAGACAGTTTTTGTTTTTCCTTGTCTGTTAGGAGATTTCCTTTCTGTACTAGTTACTTTTCTGTTGCTATGATAAAAATACCCTGGCGAAAGCAACGTAAGGAAGAAAGGGTTTATTTTGCCTTACAGTTCCAGAAGGGTAGAGCCAATCATGGTGAGGAGGGTGTGGCAACAGTCAAGGGGAAGCAGGAACTGGAAACTGACTGATCACATTTTCATCCACACACAGGAAGCAGGGGATGAGAGCAGGAAGTAAGACAAGGCTGTACAACTTTAAAGACTGTCCCCAGTGACATATTTCCTCTACCTCCTAAGGGTTTCATAACCTTTCCAAACCCACCGTGTGGGAATCGGGTGTTCAAACATTGGAGCTTATATGGGAAGATTTTCATTCAACTCAGCAGTACTTTATATGTTTTTCAGAGATAGCACTCTATCAAGACCATTTCTCATTGTGCATAGGTACTATCTATATTATCTGTGGATGAGACCGTCATCTTAACTGGCTCGTTGGTAGAACTGTAGTGTATTCAGATAATTTCCTATAAGCTAACATCACAGAACTCACCCTCTGTCTGAGCTTCTGTTAATGATATTATTTAGACATTTCTTTCAAAGTGTAATTTTATTAGGAAATGTGAATTTTGTTTAGTTTTGTGCTTTTGTTATACAATCAAAATTGAAAAAAAAAAAGGTGTCAGTGTTTTCCTGTTGCAACTTAAAAAGCCTTACAACCCCCACCCCCCAGTCTCTAGTTTCCGAGCCATGGATTCTTCTTGTTACCCAGAGGTCCCCCTGAGAAGTGGGTGCTTTGTGGTGTGTTTACAGCCCTTTGTCCTGTTCTTCTGAGTGTGTGCCTTGCCATGATTTTTTGTGGTTATTAATAGTTTTCATATTGATTTGCGACTGTTGTTTAGACGCTAAAAGCATTTTCTTTTTGCTAGCAATGTACTTGCTTTTGATTAGGTTTCTGGGTAACGATTCTGTTCTTTCATGAATTCCAGTCTACTGAAATGGTCTACTATCACTTCTCTCCTTCTAAGACGTTTGTAATCTTACACAAGTTTGTGAAATAGTTAATCTAGAATTCTTTTGGTATAAATCAAGGATATATCTGACTATTTTGCTAAGCATCACTCTCCATTTTATGTTATGCAGTGTTGATGCCTGTCCAGATATTCTACTTTGCTTTTAATCTATGAGGCTCCCTCAAAATGTCATGCTATTTTGAGCATGAGGTCAACCTGCTTCACTTGTGTAAATGGCGAGTCATGCCCACGTCACTCCATGCTCTGAGTGTCAGGCTAGTTGTTCCTCTGCCCAGGTGACCCATGAGTGTACAGAACAGGGTGTCTTGGGGTCATCACTGCAGTGCTTTGCCCAATAGATCTGTTCACATTCTAATGAGCTTTAAAATAAAGCAGCAAAGCATGGTCATCTTTTCTTCTTCTGTCTTCTGTATGTGGCCTTTGGTATCTAAAAAGTTAAAACTGTTAGCCAGGCACTGGTGGCGCACACCTTTGATCCCAGAGGCAGAGGCAGGAGAGTCTTTGTGAGTTTTAGGCCAGTCTGGTCTACAAAGTGAGTTTCAGGACAGCTAGGACTGTTACATAGAGAAACTCTGTCTTGAAAAATAAAAAAAACAAAAACAAAAACAAAAGAAAACAAAAACAAACAAACAAAAAAGTTAAAACTGTTAACTCAGGGCATGCGTGAAGAAAGGCAAGTTCAAAAGTTGAACCATGTGTCATTCCCATTTTGACAATGACATCTTCCCATCTATTTAGTGGTTTCTGGTCTCTCTCTCACTTTGTATGTTTCCTGTTTAGTTCCATTTTCCTCTACTGTCTTGGTGGCTGCCCATGCTGCAATCCCTTTACTGCCCATTCTTTCTTCTGACTGGCTCACTGTCCACTGATGCCCTTGACCCATTTCCTGCTGTCTTCCTTCCTGTTCTCTGTAGGTTGATCTCAGGACATCCTAGATGAATAGGAAAAATGTGTTTGGAAGCCAGGTTCGGATATGATCATCTACTCAGAGATTATGTTTGGACAGAAAAATAAGATTGCTCAACTAAAGAACTGAGAGGAATTGCCCCTAGATTAGTAATTGAAAAGCCTAAAATTGTAAAAAAAAAATCTTAGTTTTGTCATGTAAATATAATGATTAGAATTAGACTATGTAATAGTTTATTAATTTTCATTGAATACTAATACTAGTGAGAATGTTCCTGGTTCCTACCAGCTTGGAGTCTATCATAATTTCTTTGGTCATAGATGAACGTGATTACATAAATTTCAAAGATTGATCTCAGTTTCCCAGGCAGGACCATAAATTCTGAGTTTTGGTTCTGAGAGGAAAGCTTGTAGGGACTCCCATTCCCACCTCTGTTTTTTCTCTCTGTTCTCATCTCTGGTGTTCTGAGGTTCTGAGGAATAGGGCCCACTGAAGGAGAGATGTAGATGCCACCCGTAAGTCACGGGTGCCCGAGTGATACCTGCACCTGTCTGGTGACTTCAGAGGCTGGTGCTTAGGGGAGGTGCTGAGACCGTGACTGTTGTTAAAGAGTTCACACCTGTTTAGCTTTTGTCCTGTTATTGGCAATGTCTCAGTGGAATTCTTATCAACTTTTTCTTTTTGTGGTCAAATATTAGCAGAGGAGAGGTTATTTCTGAAAATGTGACCTCGGTGAGAACACAAACTTCTCAAAGCATTGTTTGATTTGAAATCTGTTGTGTCTCTTGTAAAAGGTCCTTTTTAGTAAACAACACACTAGTGACTACCTTTAAAGGGCTTCTAGCGAAGATTTTTTTTTTAAAGGAATCCAGTCATTAATTGGTTCCAAATATTCTTCTATGCTGCAGTGTATAAAAATACGAGGGTATTTTCGTGATATTTTCCTCTCTCAGTCTCAATTTCACCCATGGCTCACTTGGGGAAGAAAATGGAGAGCAAATTTGATATTACAGTGTTGCTTTTGCTACTTTCTCACTGGGCTGCAGCACAAGACAGAAGCAACTTAGAGGAAAGGAGGATTTCTGGTCTTTTGAAGTGATTTCATGACAGGGAAAGCGTGGCAGAGTTCATGGTGTTGGGAGCACATGACGTAGCTTGCTACATCTTACTAGCTGATAGCAAGCAGAGAGAAACTTGCACAAGAAGCTGATTGAACTCTTACCTTCAAAGCCTAACCCCTAACATCCCACTTTCTCCAATTAGGTTCCACAACCTCCCAAAGCACTGTTGCCGGCTAGAGACCAAACATTCAGACAATATGAGCCTGGGGGGACACTTTGCACAGTAGAAGGATAGTATTAAAAGGGATTTGTCTATAGAAATCTATTGTAATTGTGGTAACAGGGCAAGTTGGTACTGTTGTCTTGGTCTACACTATCATTTGGGAGTATTTAAATGTTTTTCCCTATTGCAATGCAGTTTGAATATACTCTTGATTGCTTCCTCAGACTTAGAAGCCCTCTTTGATTTTATACATTCTGCTTTTCTTATGACATTTTAAGAACAGGACCTTGCACAATGTAAATTCACATAGAACATTTTCAGTTTTATTTAGGTATGAGTTAGAGGCATATTAAGGATTCAGGAATCTAGATGGTACCTGTGCCCCAATAATGATTACACTACCCAGGGATTAAAGAGTTGCCCCGACACTTCACCTCTCATTTCTCACTGGAAATATGATATTCATTGACTGTGTTAAATACTTTATTCATTCCTTATTGTCCCTTTCCTGGGAAGTTGAGTAGGGTTGATTTTCCCCAAAATTCATTTGTATCTAAGTATAGTAATGATTCCACCCCAAAATGTTGCTGAACTCAGAGGGATAAAGGAGAACTTAAGGAAGTGAAGTTCAAGGAAAGGAACTATAAGGCTTTGGTTATTTTCTTACTTGCCAAGGATAATGTAAGAAATGCTCTAAGAAAGGGAAAATTCCCAAGATCATCTCTGGATGCTTTTCAAGGATTAGAGGGGGAGGAATCTGATGATAGTAAAGTAATCTTGTAGATTTTAGGGCGGGTTTCACTCAGCCCCATGAGCAGCTTAAGGAAACATTATTCATAGGGAAGTTAAAGCATACACCACCACCACCACCAACAACAACAGCAACAAACCCTTGTAGTCTAATGATCTTTATCAAGAACTTTTAAAAACATAGACATCTTTTGACTCAGTAGCTTAATTTAAGTATTTATTCTCAGGAAGTAATTGGGTAATATTCATACATATTTACATAAGAAAGTATTATTCTTTTAGTTGACTACAATTACGGCAAACTAAGGGAAAACCAGGGCCTTGGGGGATTATATGAGGAATGAGAAGAAGCATTATGATATCTCTTACACTAAAAATGGTATAGATCTAAAAATCATCTTGATATGGAAAGTAAGAGCATATGCTCCAGATAGTAGGGCATGTCACAGCCGGCTTTTGTTGTTTTACCAGCGTGTCTGAGGTGGGTATTTTATAACAAAAGATGTTTACTTGGGTCCTTGACTTTGAGGACTGGAAAACCCCAAATGTAGGGCTACATCAAAAGAAGAACACAATGCTGCTTCAACACATGCTGAATATGGTACAGGAAGTAACTGTGTGTGGAAGGGATAAAGTATAACAGGTGACCTGGCGGGCCACATGTGCATGTGTACACCTCTAATCCTGAGCCCAAGAGAGCCAAATGCAGGAGGATTGCCATGAGTTTGGGGCCATCCTGGGACACTATATAGCATATTCTAGGTATTCTTGATTCTTTCAAGTTGGAAATTTATTCTAAACACCGCAGAAACTGTATAGCAGGGTGATATTTCAGATCTGAGCCCCTCTGAACTGTCCTGCATGGGGCTTGTGTCACAGAGTTCTGGATTGAGGGTGACTTGTGAAGGCATCTGACTTTGATGGAAATTTCAGTAATGAATAGCTCTCAATGTAGGGTTGGAGAAAGGGGACCAAACACATGACCTACAACGTAGAACAATGGCCTGCTTTCTAGCTTCCTAGTTTTACTACTATAAATTGCCTCTTCTTGGCAGTTTTGTTGCTTGACTCCCAATAAAAAATATTATCCTATAAAACCGTGCATTGAGTTTTAAAACTAATTTGAAAAAGGATGTGTGTATCTGCTTTGGATTTTACTGTTTTATGAACGTTTTTTCAACAGTGCACTTTCATCTGGGGCCTAGTGTGCCACATCATTCATCTTCGTGATGCCTGTGTTCAGCACTTGTCCTCGAACACAGGCAGTTCAAAGAAGTGATGTCACTTAGCACGTGTCCCATATTTCTGTTACAGATAGAAATTTTTAAAAGTTATATATCAGCCTAAGCCTCCCAGGATATATCTCTATTTCAGGACACCATTAAATATGCATATTGGAAGCATTTTCTTAAATAACAGAATCTGGCTTTGGAATCAGTTGTTATTTGTCAGGGGTGTGAAAATAGCCAAATTTGTTATGGTAATCTGAGCATTGTATTTCTATGAAATATTAGTCCTAGTTTTTGGAGGCAGATACCAAGAGTTGATTTCAGTGGGTTTAAAGTACCCCCCTTTAGAGTGATGAACACTAGAACATAAAGTCCACTGCCCATCATTACATCTGTGGTTGTATCAGGGTTGTGGAATCTTCACTTCCACCCTACTACTTCCTGTGTCTTTCTGTCTCTCCTGAATGCCCTCTGAGGCTCTATGATTACTTTCTGTCAACTAGTTGCTAATGCAGCCTCCTGACCCAAGGTCAATTTTATTTAATTAATGCAAATGCAAACTTGGGGTTCACAGTATGACTGAATATCCCCCAACACAACATGCTTTTTCAAGGTGCTGTATACTTCTTGAGAAACGAGGAAGTTGTTATTGCACAAAGGCCTCTGGACCTCTGCCTCTCCCTTGCCTCTTTGCCTTACCCACTGTGTTTCTGTCACTTTTCAGTACTTGGCCTCTGATCAAAATGTAGTTGTGTTTGGGTCTATGAGTTGTCCCAAAAAGGCCACCATTCACATATGCAATCAACAAGAGCGTTTATTTCGTGAGAGTAAAAATTCCAGCATGCAGGGGTTAGCCATATGACAAGATGGCGATGACCATGAGGGGAACATGCAAGCTCCTTTTAAGCCCAGCTGGGGGAATTCCAGCTGTGGTTATGTGTACTTTGAAGTGATTGGGTATAGACCCTTACTGGTACAGGAATCATTTTATGATTGGTTCACAACTGCCTGTTAACTCCAGCTGGAGGGGATGCAATGCCCTCTTCTCATCTCAGTGGACACCCATGTAAATGTGGTATATACACATACAGATACACATGCAAAATCAAAATAAAAACTACATCTTAAAGCATAAACTGACTATGACTCCAGCCCTCTAGAAGTATCCTGTAGGGTTGTGTCATTCCAGACTTTTCATAAGACTGAAACAACAGCAACAATCCAAGAATTGCTGAGTTAGGGATTCATGGGCTCCAATAAGCACAAGCGAATCTTGCCCACCCAGCCTTTTGTTTGAAGGAGGCTTACCAGTGAGTTATGCTGAAATAGTTTCAGAGAACTATTAGTGATGTATCATGTAGCAGCAGAGGATATCTTAGTATCTGACATGTTAAACAAACAAAAAACAACGATAGAACTTAAGAAAAATTAGGCTGAACAGTGGTGGTGCATGTCTTTAATCCCAAGTGAGGCAGAGGCAGGCATATCTCTAAGTTCAAGGCCAACCTGGTCTATAGAGTGAGTTCTTGGGCAGCCAGGGCTACACAGAGAAATGCTGTCTCACAAAACAAAATCAACAAACAACAAAAGGAATAATAATAATAACTTAAGAAAAATTGTGTTTGCCTCCATGACATCATTGTCATTGCCTGAAAAGGAAGGTAAAAATTAGCAGAGAACCAAAAAGTAGAAATAACCAATTACATTTAACTTTATTTTTAAAAGTTTTTCAGCTTTTAAAAGATAAGGTCTTACTATATATAGATAGAGGGTGCCTTGAGCTTCCAGTGACCCTTCTTCCTCAGCTTCTTGCATGGTATGATTATAGGTATGTATCATTGCACCTTTTCATTAAATTTTTTATACATACCTGTAATATAGGGTGCTCCCTTGTAGATATTTAATCCTTCTGTTGGTCCCAAATCATTATACATTTTAAAAAGAAATTGGAGCTCAGAAAGTTGGTGGCCATTAAGTATTAAGACAATCCTGTATTCATACATTGTGGTAGAAAATCTAGATCCTTTCCATCATTGTGTAAGATTCTGTAATCACATACATCAGTGTATTGAATATGGATACATATGAGTAGTTGAGCATACCAACTCTAGTGCATGCCTTGTTTCTGAAAGAACATAATCCATAAAAATCACAAGTGGTGAGGCCATGCCCTATTGGCTCACTGGTGAGGTCCAGAGCTGTGGCCACTTCGTTGGGTCAATTTGAAGTTAGAAACCTGTAAATTATTGTAGGACTTTGTCTCCTCAGAGGTTCATCTGCTAGAGGCTTGTTCTTTGTCATGGTGATGCTAAGGTGGCAGAAGTTTTAGGAGGTGGGCCTAACATGACGTAGTTAAGTCAGTGCTCCTTTGGGTGGGTTAGTGAGTTATCTGGTGAGTAAGTTGTTACCTAGTGAGTGAGGCTAGCCCATGCTCTTGTCCTCTTCTGCTCACTGTTGTTTGCCATTTACTGCCATGTGTCACAGTCAAGGGAGCCCTCACCAGGGGCCAAACAGTCAAGGTTGCCTCATCTTGGACTTCCAGCTTCCAAGATTATGATGGAATATCATTTCCCCTTTATTCTTTCTCCACTCCCTCTCCTTTATTCCTTTTCTCCCAGGGCGATCTTGAGCTCATAGGCTCCATCTGCCTTAGCCACCTGGGGCTGGGTCTACAGGTGCACACATTTGGACTTGGCTAAGCTCTATACTTTTGGCAAGTGTTCAGCTTTGGGTATTTTATTAGGGTGATCAAAAACTGATTATAGAAGACCCATTCTAAAGCCAACAGTTGTTAGAGATGAGGGTCTGAGCCCCAGAGCACCCCAACCCTTGTCTGATAACAAGGCAAGGCTGCAGCCAGGGTCCAGCGCTCTGCTGATTGTGTGATATTTTGAGGCAGTCATGTTGGCAAACCTGTTTTGTATAAGCCACTTTGATACAGTGTTTTATGCCAAGGACTTTGTGTATGAGTATGTGTGGCCTGGAAAAAAATACCATTAGGTTCTTCTGTTAGCTTTGCTTTGATTCAAATAACCAATTACCCAGTTATTGAGATTTTGTTCTATAGTCAACAATGAGAATTATAATCTTATGGGATGAGAGTTAGGAGACCCATTAGGATCAAGGAGGGCAGGGGTTTGATGGGGTTTGGAGTGTCTTTCAGTTCTTTCCTTCTCAATCAACAGCTTTTTTGACTAGAACTTTCCCCTGTATCTACTTTGCAACATTCCACTCAGAAAGTCCCTTGGTCCGATCATTGGGATATCAAAACTTAAGCTATCTGCATCACCTGAGGGCTGTTTATATCTGCTCATATTTTCTTTCCCATGATACTGAAGGACTTAACTTATGCAGATGTTTGTAACTGGGTATAATATTTGAGTCTGGCCTGCCACTTTAGGGTATTTCTGCCTTGTAATTTAAATTGTTGTCCTTGTCTGTGGGAGAAATTCTAGAAGATCATCCTCATTTAGAATGCTCTTGAATGTTGCATGTTTTCACAGAGTCCTTGTTTTTGGAGGAATGTAAGACATGGGGTAATCAGAAGAAAAGAGGAAGCTAGTGAAAGGCTCAGTGGGTAAAGGCACCTGCTGCCAAGCCTAATGACCTGAATTCAGTCCCCTGAAACCACACAATGGAAAGCGAGAACCCACAAGCTGTCCTCTGACCTCCACATGTATACTTTGGTATGTGTGTGCCCACACATATACATAGGAAATAAATAAATGCTAAAAAAGAAAACAAGCAATAATATAAATAAAAAGAAGTAATGTTAGACCACAGTATATACTATGGAGTTGAAGTCAGTATACAGCAGGCTCAGTACACAGTAGGTCCACCCTGCTTCTCTGCCCAAGGAATTTGTTTATTTACGATATATAAAAGTTTTCATATATAGCACCATAGGTATGTTGAGGATACCATCATGGCAGGCATTTCATTTTAGTGATTTCATCTGTATATATGTGATTTCCCATTTAGAAGTTTTGTTCCATTCCTAGACTATCTGTGGGAAGATGGAGCTGAGCTCTGTTTAACTGAGCCAAAGAGTGTTGGGTGTGTCCAGTGTCAGAGGTCCATCTTCAAAGATTGTTGGAAAATGTCTCGGGGCCAGCTTTGGAAGAAAGGGGCATTGCTTTTTTCTTTCCTTTCCTTTCCTTTCCTTTCCTTTCCTTTCCTTTCCTTTCCTTTCCTTTCCTTTCCTTTCCTTTCCTTTCCTTCCCCTTTCCCCTTTCCCCTTTCCCCTTCCCTTCCCTTCCCCTTCCCTTCCCATTCCTTCCCCTTCCCTTCCTCTTCCTTTCCCTTTCCTTCCCCTTCCTTTCTCTTTCCTTCCCCTTCCCTTCCCCTTTCTTTCCCCTTCCCTTCCCCTTCCCTTCCCTTCCCTTTCCTTCCCTTCCCCTTCCCTTTCCTTCCCCTTTCCTTTCCTTCTCCTTCCCTTCCCTTCACCTTTCCTTCCCATTCCCTTACCTTTCCTTCCCCTTCCCTCCCCTTTCCTTCCCCTTCCCTTTCCTTCCCCTTCCCTTCCCTTTCCTTCCCCTTCCCTTCCCTTCCCTTTCCTTCCCCTTCCCTTTCCCTTCCCTTCCCCTCCCCTTCCCTTCCCTTTCCTTCCCCTTCCCTTTCCCTTCCCTTCCCCTCCCCTTCCCTTCCCTTTCCTTTCCCTTCCCCTTTTCTTTCCTTCCCCTTCCCTTCCCCCTTCCCCTCCCTTCCCCTTCCCTTCCCCTTCCCTTCCCTTTCCTTCCCCTTCCCTTCCCTCCTCTTCCCCTTCCCTTCCCTTTCCTTCTCCTTTCTTTCCCCTTCCCTTCCCTTTCCTTCCCCTTCCCTCTCCTTTCCTTCCTCTTCCCTTCCCTTCCCTCCCCTTCCCTTCCCCTTCCCTTCCCTTTCCTTCCCCTTCCCTTCCCTTCCCTCCTCTTCCCCTTCCCTTCCCTTTCCTTCTCCTTTCTTTCCCCTTCCCCTTCCCTTCCCTTTCCTTCCCCTTCCCTTCCCTTTCTTTCCCCTTCCTTCCCCTTCCCTTCCCTTTCTTTCCCCTTCCTTCCCCTTCCCTTCCCTTTCTTTCCCCTTCCCTTCCCTTTCCTTCCCCTTTCTTTCCCCTTCCCTTCCCTTTCTTCCCCTTTCTTTCCCCTTCCCTTCCCCTTCCCTTCCCTTCCCCTTCCCTTCCCTTTCCTTCCCCTTCCCTTCCTTTTCCTTCCCCTTTCCTTCCCCTTCCCTTCCCTTTTCTTCCCTTTCCCTTCCCTTCCCCTTCCCTTCCCCTTCCCCTTTCCTTTCCTTCCCCTTCCCCTTTCCTTTCCTTCCCCTTCCCCCTTCCCTTTCCTTCCCTTCCCTTCCCTTTCCTTCCCCTTTCCTTTCTTTTTCCTTCCCTTTCCTTCCCCTTCCCTTCCCTTCCCTTCCCCTTCCCTTCCCTTCCCCTTCCACTTTCCTTCCCCTTCCCCTTTCCTTTCCTTTCCTTTCCTTTCCTTTCCTTTCCTTTCCTTTCCTTTCCTTTCCTTCCCTTTCCTTCCCTTCCCGTCCCTTCCCTTCCTTTCCCTTCCCTTCCCTTGCCTTTCCTTTCCCTTCCCTCTTTCCTTCCTTCCTTCCTTCCTTCCTTCCTTCCTTCCTTCCTTCCTTTCTTTTTTTTTTTTTTTTTTCCTTCCTTTCTTTTTTCTTGTCATCCAAGTAAACTCCACATGTTCTTCCAGTTAAAACCTCCCATCCAAGGTCGAGATGAATCAGTCTATAAATGAAAAATTATGTGTGAGAGAAATAAGTGACCAACTCTTCCCCATTTAGTGCAGGGGAGTGATGTCCCCCTCCTTTCAGGGCTGCAGCCTAAGCAACGAGCTACTTTGCTACATCCTCTGAGAGGATTATTTTCTCTGATCCAGTTCTTGGTAAATACTCAGACCCTAAAGGAAATTCAGATTATCCTGGATTAGTCACTTATACTCAGAGCGGCTAGTGACTAATAAGTGTTCCTTGCTGGTTGAAAAATATCTGAGATTCAGAAAGAGAAGCCTTCTGGGGATCACAGGCAAACATCTCCCGGAGGAAGTAAAGGTCACAAATGACAGAGTTTTAAAACCACAGATATTGTCATGCTGTTTCAAAAATATCTCCATATGGAGTTCTGTGACAGTTACTTAAAAAGGGAAAATCAAAGCCGTGGAGTGGGAAAGAGGAGGGCCTCCAAGCGCGGTTAAACAAGAGCAAACGCTAACCTTCAGCTTTTGCATGAGTCACGATCCAAGAGGACGTTTAAAAGCCGATTAACTGTGACACGTGAAGTTGAAAGTAAGAGCTGATGTTATTAGGTCTGGCCCTGAGCCAAGGCTGACACCAAGAAAAGTCAAAAGAAGGAAGAGAAGCCCGTGGATCAATCCAGTTTCCACAGAAATCCTGTTTTATTAGTATTCAGCTCGATGCCTGCTGGAGTGGCGGAGTGTTCAAGTGACATTTATGGACAGGGGAAATAGGGAATAAATAAATCCTGTGTGGAGGGTAGTTACCTCCTCCTCACAGGACTCACCACCATAGTCCCCCTTCTCTGTAGCCCTCCTTTGCCCTGCTTCAAAGGGCAGAGTCAATCTGGAGAGGGAGTTCATGGGATGTGTCCTGGGGGGGGATCTCTCCTCTCTCTCTCTCTCTCTCTCTCTCTCTCTCTCTCTCTCTCTCTCTCTCTCTCTCTCTCTCTCTCTCTCTCTCTCTCTCTGTGTGTGTGTGTGTGTGTGTAGCAGAGGCCAGTGATCAGTGTCTTCCTCAATTACTGTCCAACTTAGTGTTTGAGAGAGGGTTTCTCACTGAACCTGCCATTTGGGTAAAGCTGGCCTGCCTGCCTGCCTGTCCACCGACAACAGTGTTAGAGATGTTTGCAGCTAGTTTTTTTGTGTGGCTGGAGATCTGAACTCAGGTTCTTGTGCTTGCTCATAAAGCACTTTACCCACTGAGCCATGTCCCCTGCCTCACATCGTGTCACAATCATTCGATGTCTTTACTGCATGCTTTCTATCATTGAGGACATGGCTTCCTTTCCCATCATGATCTGAGTACTCTGAAGGCCTCTTCTAGACCCTCTTCTCCAGGACAGCAGCCCGCAGCCACATGTGGCCACTGTGCCTGAGATGTAGCTGGCATGAATTGAGATGAACTGTAATTAGACTTTTGCATGTGAGTTGTTGAAGATTGATTGTGGAAAAACAACAATGTAAAATGGCTTGAATTTTACAGTAACGACATGTTGGAATAATATTTCACTCATATTGAATAAATATATGCAAACATTCATCTTTAATGTTTTTGTAATGAATCATTTTACAAACTTTAAGTTATGTGTGTGTCTTACACGTTTGCGCTGACTCAGCTTTGGTATGGAAGCTACAGAACAATGAGTTAGTTTACCTGCATTTGAACTGTTCAGGCACATATGAAAAGCAACACTTTCAAGCAGGTTATAAAATGACCAGTGTTAGCAAGCTAGCTAGAGTGTGACCGCCATTTTGTGCTTGTCCTGGCGGTCATTTCTGCCAGGTGGTTTGCAGATGTTTGTCTCTGTATTCTCCCTTAGGTGCCCTGAGGCTGAGACAAGGCACAGTATCTCCAGTTGCTAGTCAATGCCACATTCTTCTCTACTGTGAGGCCCCCTCACTCCAGCATTGCCTTTCTTTTTTTTTTTTTTTTTCATTCTCCATGTCATTCTTTAAGGTGACCATAGTCATTGGCCACCCTCAGGAATCAGTGTCCTTCCCAGCCAGTTGTATGACTTTGAAAGTGAATTGTGTTTGGAGAATATATTGACTTTGCTCCACCTGTATGATGTGTGGGCAGCTGTTTAAAATTTCCAAGTCCTTTTAGCCACACAGAACTCCCCCAGTCTCTGTCAGCTCATGTCAACACCTGTGACCTGATGGGAACACATAGGCCATGCCCCTGGAAAGTAAGCCTGTGAGTCGGCAGTGGCTTCCCTGGGAGCTGGTCACGGCCTTGCCTACCACAGCCTCCTCTCCACTGGGATGGGGCCCTGAGGAAATGTTGTTCCCTCCCTTAGGTTCAGCTTAATTCTCGTCCTTGAACTTGTTTAAAGCTGCTACGAGCTCTCAGTAGCTTGTCTCTCTAGCCCTAGCTTAAAGGCAGGGTGTGATTCGCAAAGGCGAACACATTGGCAGAATGGTTTCTTTTACAGATGTGAATGGACAGTTGAGTTTCTCATTCAGGATATCCTCGCAGGCGTTTGGACCAGGGTGATAGAACAATGAAGTTTCTCCCAGTCTTCCAGTTGGTGTGAGAACATTGGTACTGTTGTTCTCAGTCTGCCTCATTCCACCTATCTTTTAGCAGGAAGCATTTAATTTTGAATACCCCTGTGTAAATTATAGTCTACAGCAGTGATTCTCAGCCTGTGGGCTGTGACCCTTTTGGGGGGGTGTCAAAGGACCATTTCACGGGGGTCGTCTAAGACCATCAGAAAACACAGATATTTACATTACGATCTATAATAGTAGTGAAATTACAGTTAGGAAGTAGCAATGAAATAATTTTATGGTTGAGGATCACCACCAACATTCAGAACTATATTAAAGGGTCGCAACATTAGGAAGGTGGAGAACCACTTCTCTCAAGGTAAGATTCTAGGACCTGTCTGGAGCACAGCAAGCAGTGTGGTTGGATCAGGCCTAGTTTGACAAATGTCAGAGGAGCCAGGGAATGGGCTGGAGGGACAGAGAGTGTAGAGACCCTGGAATGTGCTGCTCAGCAGTTGCAGCTCTTTACATGAGGAACACAGATATAAACATTCAGGTGGTCTGGGGATAACACAATAACTGTTTGGAAATGTCCTTCAGCCTTCACAGTAGCCAGATAGAGGGTGAATTTAATGAGAGAGGAACTGGAAGGCAGAGACAAACAAACCAGGTAGTTGTTATAGCACATGGCATGAGACAGGGGGCCCTAGAGCAAGGCAGAGGTACAGGGAGAGAGGAGAAAATTGCATCTGAGGGGAGTTCAATGGGCAGATTGACAAGGCTTAGATCTGGGGCAGGCTTCTAGAAAATCTTTTGATTGTCTGACTCTGGGCAAGACAAGAGTGAGATTTAGGGGGTCACTGAGAGAGGAAGCAGGTTCTAAGGGAAAGATGCTCCGCTTTGGGGGTCTTTGGAGGTAGAGGGTCAAGGCTGGCAAGGCAGGAGGGTAGGACCATAGGAGCATGGGAATGTCTCCTGAGACAAGTGTACACCCAGATTGCTTCATTTTCCCCTCACAACAGGCTTGTGTCACAGGAAATATTTTCCCTGAAACTTCACATATGAGAGGGAATCAAGTCAGAGTGTTCCATATTAACCCAGTCCGTGGAAGGTGGAGGTTGGATTTGAACTCAGAAAATCTTACCCCAGTCTGCTTATGTAACAACCTAGCCCACACTATTCCTAAAGGAGGTAGTTACTCTTGATAATTTCAATTATGGTGCTTCAAAAAAAAAAAAAAAAAGAAAAAGAAAAAAAAGATTTTTATATTTGTAACCATTACCACCAAGGTCAGCACATGCTGTACTTTGACCCATTTAAGCTATATACGTACACTATTCTTAAGAACGATGGAAACCCGTTTTCCATGACTTACAGTCTTGATCAGGAAGGATGCTTCGTCTATTTCCTGTGGCTGTATGTCTTTGCTTGGCCCCTGGAGATGGTGTTCGGAGCCTTTTTCTAATGGCACCCTGCAGGCAAAAGCCACAAAAAAGCAACAGCCAGTGTTCAAGGAAATCTCTGAAACATGTGGCTGGAAGTGACGCTGAGCGGCAGTGTATCCTAATGGGGTAATTTACTGTGTGAAATTGGAATTGCAAAGAAAATTAATATAATGAGTTCTTTTGATTTCCTAGGAGACTGAAGGTGAAATATATTGCTAATCTCAACTCACCATCTGGCTGGGTTTAGAACTGGGCCTCACTGTCAAGAATCTAGAGTTAAGGGCTTCTGTGTGATATACTGGTTCCCCCGGTTGCCTTTGGGTCACAGCTGACCTCTCCTCCTGCTTTTGTCTGACTCCAGACCAACACCCTGAAGCCCCTATTCCCAGTTACCTATTTGGACCCTGTGTTTGTCTCTACTCCATAGGGCATTTGCTCTGAGCCTGCGGGAGCCTTGATGCCGCACCTGGGTCTCCAGCCACAGCTGCTCACTTGGGGTGTTGGGCTGTCTGTCATGCTATACACGACAATGCCCTCCCGAACCACTAAGCCAGTTTTAGTACTCATGGCTCAAGCCTCTGGTTGCCCCATGCACAGCCCACCCCTCTGTAAAAATCACTGCTCCAGGAATTCTTATGGAACCAAGCTATTGGATCAGAGAATAGGCGAAGAGGGAAAATTTAGAAAAATCAGGAAGGTACATTCATAAATAGTATTTTTTTTCTGATATGCATGTTGGACCCCATAGTTTCCTTCAGCTATTCTCTGCAACCGTGGCTTCCTTAACTCAAGACCATCCAAGGAGCTTTAGCAATTCTCCTGTCTACACAGATGGCTTGCTTCAGTTGCAGGCTCCAATAGTGATATTAATGTGCCGGATAAGCCAAGAGTGGGATCGTGTCAGGAGTCTCTTGAAGAGAATAGTTAAAAAAACGGGAAGTTTGTCCGTTATTCAGTATTGCATTTAGCTTTATGTAATGGCTTTTAAACAGACAAATGGAGTGGTAAAACAGCTCTAACCAAAGAAAAGTCATCGTCAACCGAAAAAGTGACAGGAGCCTCCTACGCTCTTTGGTGGCTCTAGGGTTGAGGATCTGGGTGAACTAATATTAATTTTCACTGGAGTTCCTTCTTCAGTTATGTTTTTATTTCCCCTGCTTGTGCCAGGCTAGCCCTTTACACATTCCAACCCCTGTGATCTAGGATCTTCTCAGTGATTTTTGCAAGGCAAGTATTACTTGTTCACTTACTCGGGCAACGACTAGTTACGTCCAGTGACTCTATGAGAACCAAACAGAGGGGAAGTGGCTTGGGTCTCCTGCCCTGAAGATATGTCCTACTGTTGGAGAGCCGACTGACTATCACTGGAATCCTTGCTGCATCCTCACAGGCCCTTCAAGCATGTCTAAGTTCATGTAAACAGTTTAAAGAATGTTCCTCATTCCTTCCCCCATGCACAAGCACCGCTCTTTACCATTCTTCCTATAGCAGAGCCTGCACATAATTGAACATACATTTGGCAAGGATGTGACTGCTAGCTTTGTAGCAGAGTGTTATAACGACTTACTGATGGGAAAATGGCAAAATCATTAGATTATTTACATATGCTGGAGTGTCACACAGCATTAAAATGAACAAAGTACATCTGTGCATGATGGCATGGCTGTGATTGATTGTTAGTGACAAAGCATGACTCTGAATGTTTTAGAAAACTCTTAGAAAGATTTTAAAAAACAGCTTTATAATAAATCTCATTGTTTTTGAGACGGGGCCACATTTCATAATGTATACTTCCCTAGAATTTGCTATGTGTCACAGGTTGGTCTTAAAGTTGTAATAATCCTCCTGCCTCAGCTTCCTAAGTGTTAGGATCACAGATGTGAACCATCATGCCAGGCTAGGAGCCAGGAACTCATTTATTAGAAGAAGAAGAAATAAAAGGAAAAAGAAAAAGAGGATGCAAGAATTACAGCAGATTCTTAGCTGTGGTCCCCTCTGGATAGAGCTCAGAGAGGTGGAGGGTGATGGCTTTCATATATTAATATTTTAACTTGAAAAGAATCTTGAATTCTTTTGAAAAAAATTGAAAGCTGATTTTAAAAACTTTAAATAAAGTGATAAGTGCCAGGGCAGAATTATAGCCATGGTCTAAGAGAGGGTACATGAGTCCCAGGCATGGGGTGGGAGTGTATAAGAGAGAAGGTCCCTTGGAGGAACCAGCAGCCTTGCAGAGCTCTGGCCATACCCCATCAAAGCTATGGGACTTTGAAGTAGGCTTTCCAGGAGGTGCATCTCAAGGGATGCTCCTGCATCACCCAGTCTCCTCTTCCCTCCTGAGCTGTCACAGTGTTCAGCCACAGCTCCCAAGGACATCTCACATCCTAAGGTCTCCTTGTGGCTACCTTGGAGTACCCTTGAACTATTGAGGAAATTCCTGTGTGACTTCTGGCTACTGGCTGCTCCCCATGACTTCCTATCCCCTCTGTTCACTCCCTGAATTCTCCTTCCCCAATGCAATTAGCCCTGTTTTCTCCTTTCCCAAACATTCTCAATGATCCTATGGCTACTGGGATGCAATCTTCAATTTAAAGTGGGAATGAGAAGCCTTGCTCACTTCTCTCGCCTTCCTCACACAGTAGGTCTAATTTATCTTACCCCAGTTATAACCTTGACTTCTTTACAGATACATTTTCTTACCCACGAGGCTAGAGGATGTGGGTACAGAAAGGAAGTCCAGGATGTGGAGTCAGTATAGCTTATTGTTACAACATTCTTGCTATTTCATCCTCCTTTCTGGGAATCGATGTCCATAATTTATCATCTTGAAATAACCATTTAAAAATCAACATATTGCATGAAAAATAAGCTTCTCAGTGTTTTTCAGTATGTTTTCTTTCATAAATACTCTTGCCGGTCTGCTTCAGAGGGGCGGGCCAGAGAATCCACACAGGGGATTGGAGGATCTGGCATTGGTTTGTGTACTTGCCCACTTTCAATCTGTAAACACTGTCTTTATAGAATAGACGTTGTTCTAAAAGCACCATATGGACCAAACAGCCTTTATTTGGTTTGGCTGAACTTAATATTAGAACTATGTGAAATAGGATAAGCATAAAAGTGAGGGGTCTCACAGCCACTCATTGTAAGACCACCTCACACTCTTTCCATCCCCTGTAGCATGAATTTGTATCTGTGTTGTCATTTAGATTGAATAGTAAACAATCTTCATTGAATCCTAGGAGTTGCTTCAGCTTAGTTTTCTATGTGTGCTTAAAGGTAGGCAGACTGAGGTAATAGACTATCGTCTGGCTCCCTCTGGTGGCGAATGGATGTTATGTGACAAATCAAGCTGTACGTTTTTGTTTTGTTTTGTTTTGTTTTTAGTTCCAGCTTCCCCTCTGCAGTGAGGGGGTAGGCATATGGATGTAAAAATACTGTAGTCGTTCTGAGTGTTGGCAGATAAAAGTCAAAGGGTGAATTATTTTGTAAATCTATAATAATTATACAAATATCTTCGAAGAACAAAATTAATTGCCATTAAAATGCATATGAAAGTAGCAGTAATAATGTATTATTGCTGTGTTGTTTTTCTTGCTAAACAGGGACTGAGACCACAGCATAAAACACAGCAAGAGGCAGAGCATTCTCTGGGATTCTGTAGCATTGGCACATCCCAGTAGGGTGTGTCTAAACTCAACACTAGTTTAACCAAGGGTCTGAATACTACTACTCAGATTACTCCAGAAGCTTTTCCAAAACTAGACTTTTCACTTAGAAACACATGGTTTTGGCATCTTCAGATTTCTGTTCTTTCTCTTTCCTAGTGTCTCAGTAGGAGACTAGGGTTAGATGTAGAATTTGGGGGTCAATACCTTCGCTCCCCTGGTCTCCAGGTCTCTTGCTTCATTTTCTTCTGTTCCTTTGCTCTTTTGTTAAAAATGTTGAAGCAGTTTTTGGTTTATTTGTAAGTTAATAAAGCTATACACATGTCATGTATAACATGCTGTTTTGAGCTATGTGTGCACTGGGAGAGTGCTTTCATAGAACTGATTGATATATGTGTCCTCTCTACTTTCATTTTTTTAGTGCTGATGAGCCACATCTATTCTTTCCACAGTTTTCAAGAATCCAGGACAACAGGACATTGCTATTTATAGTCAATATATAATTACAATCCCCTGTGTAGCTAATTTTACTTTCTGTAATAAAACTTCACAAGCATTTGGTGAGCATTCTCATTTTTTCCCAATAACTCTGTGCAGCAGTTAATTAGCTGTTTTTAATCTATGTTTTGTAGAGGCTAGCAAAGGTGAGTTTATCTGAAAACCAGCGAACAGGGCTCCAAGTAGGCTCACTAGTGAGCCAGGTGTTTTGAGACCCCACCCGTGGGGCTGGTACCCTCTAGAACTTTCTCTGAGGGAAATCATTGCTTACGTTTCTGCCTTGGAGCTGAGGCGTTTTAGATGAGCACTAGACTATCTCAGTCCAGGCAGACACCTGTCCTCTCATTTCCCCTCTTACTCTAAATGAATTGCACAGCGGAACCTCTTTGTTGTGCTCAATTATGAGAGTTTGAGCACTTGTGTTTGTCATATAAATGGAGTCAATGAGGAAAATGCATTCTCAATCCTGGTTTCCTAGTGACGTCTCTGACAAAGGTGATGTTGTGTACAAATGACTGAAAGAAAGATTTGTATAATCACTAGGTACGGTTGCCAAAAACTGTTAGCCGAGTATCCTTGGGCTTAGGTGCTGAAGATCTTCATAAGGAGCTTTTGAAATGCATAATCAAAAGTAATTTAGAACAAAAAAATTCTTGAACACACTCAGAATAAAGCAATTTGTTCTAAGTTGGCAATTATAAAGAATGGGTACCTTTTAACCATTTTGCATGTACTGTGTTATTTCATAGTCTACAATAGTCTACGGATCACTAGCTAGTATCTGAGGCGTTATCTAGAGGAAGAAGCCAACAATAGTGAATGTAGCTGGTTGCTTAGAGTTACTGTAATGATTGGGAAACCTGGGTTTGAACTTGTGTCATCAGGATCCAGAGCCGACATTCTCAACGACTTTGCTGCTTAGCAATGCCTGCTGTGGTGTGGAAACACCCGGTATCTGGGTGTTCCAAAAGGCACCAGAAACTGTGAAGACTGAGTGCTTCAAATTTGGCTTGTATAGTCAAGGAAATGAAATTTATGTTTTTTTTTTTTAAATTTTGACTTAAATAGCTTCACATATCTAGTGGGTACTATGTTGGGGAACACTGATTTATGTGATATTTAAGGTTTTTTTTTTTAATTGGAAGGAAGACTGTCACTCACTTCTTAGTAATCTGATTTAAGTCATAAATTAGAAGGATCGCAGCTATAACCCAGGTGTTTAAGCTTCCCAATCATGACACTTTCCATTTACACTCTTTGAGTCTATAAATTTATCTTTCTCTAACCATTGTTAATATTGAATGGGAAAACAGCTGCTTTTGAGAAAACCGTTAAGCCTTGTTAAATACATGTTCAATGAACATTTTCCTCTTTTTTTTTTTTTTGTTCAGGTTATAGAAACATTATCTCGGCTGTCCCGCACACCAATAGCGTTGGCCACAGGAATCAGGTAAGTTCATGCCTCTGTGGTCCTGTTTTCCGTGTAGTTCATCACAATGGTTTATTTTTTTTTTTGATTTCTTGAATGGCTATTGTTTGCGAAAGTCTTGATATATTAAATGACACACACACACACACACACACACACACACACACATTTGAGATTTACTGAGAAATTAAGAACTTACTCATAAAATTGAATGAGGTACAATGACTGAACATTCTTCTCAGTTCCCTGGTGACTGGCACTGGTTATGGCTCCTTTAAAAATTTTTCTTCAGCATTTATATATGTATAATTCATTAAGACAAATGCAAATGTTTTAGTACATAAATATTTAAAAATATAATGTTATTTGGTTCCTGTAGAAGAGACCATAAAAATAACTCACAACTTTTATGGGTTTAAGGAACAGTCAGACAAGCATTAAATGGTAGATGCAAAAGGATGTGTGTGGAAGGTTGGGTAATACATGAAAAGTTCGGAAGTAGATTGTTTATTTGTACCATCTCCATGTAATAGAGTATAATGCAGTTGGTAAGCATGGAAGTAGAGATGTGTTAGTTGTTCAAGCTGTTTCTCTTTTAGAGACTACACACTACTTAAGTTGGAGCTGTCAGTAAAGAATAAAAGAAACAGGGAATGAAGAAGATATAGCCAGGCTACATGGAAATAGAATTTTCATTTTGTACCTTATTTCTTCAAGGCTTTGTGTTCTAGTCTCCACCCATGATAGGGCTTTGTAAGCCTCTATCTATGACCTTTGGTTTCATTTTTCTGTGCCCAGGTTATATCAGGTCTGAGAGAGGGGACCCAAATGTGTCTCACAGGACTATTTAACACTCAGTTCCTGGATGCCATCATAGTGGTCTCCAGGAGGACGTCCTGAAGACCTTTGCTCAGATATGGGCCCTGATTTGATCAGTTTTCTGTAGGAATAGATTATCAGCTGGTTCGTTCTTCATTCCTTCTAGCTTGCTCTTCAGTAATGAGTAGCTGTTCATGTCAATATAAATTTTGTGTCATTGTATGTATGGAGTAGATTTCAAAACAAGCATAGCCTGCTTTGTGTGTACTTTTGATTCTGAAAGGACACCTATCAGAAGTCTTTTTTCCCTTTGAAAATTTCTTGTCTATATTTATAGCAGTGGACTATAATTTTCTATAGTGAACCTATGTAGATATGAAAGTTTGAGAAAATGTACCTGCATTAAAAAAGAAAAACCCTGAAAGATTGGTTACAGGTGTTCATTTATTTGAAAAAAAAAGTAGGTCCCTTTGCTCTCTTAAGTATTGAATTAATTCATGATATATCTAAAGTCTAAATCGTTTTAAAAAATAAAAATATAACCCCAAAGTCTGATTTTCAATTAAAGTCTTTAGCCGTTATTTAAAATTTATTATTTTAATGGTTCCTTTCTTATAAACATGAAACATACTTACTGGCAAAGAGAAGAGCGTTTGTCATTACAATATAATTGCTATGGTGATCTTGTTAGGCATACTTTCAAAGCATTATTTTGGTCATAAGATGAAATGTTATGATCCAAACAAAGATGTCAAATGATAGGAGTGGGGAAAATTAAAGTGTGGTGTTTTTAACAGGGGACAAAAACAACTCGTCGGTCTCTTTGAAGTCTACTTAGTTAATGTCTCCAAAAATGAAAATAGAAAAAAAAAAATGCAACTTAAACCGTGATGTCTGAATAGGAAAGTCTGCCAGGGTCCAGATCATATGTGTGATGTCTTTGCCTTCTAATACTCATCACCCTTCCTAGCGAGCTGAGCCATGAAAGATGCTTTGCGGTCAGAATCTTTGTTGGGTCAGATCTTACAGCTGGAGTGAGGGTGCTGAAGGCATGGGCATGGGCAAGGCTGCTTGCCTCCTGAACTGGGCACTGTGTCATAGGGTGGCCCTGCAGGTATGTGGCAGGAGGGAGATCAGGTAATCACATTAGCATGTCCCCAGCTGCACGAGTCTGCAGAGACTGGCTGTAATGCTGGAGATGATTTAGGGTAGCAGGTGTTGCTGTCTCCCCAGGGGAACCCCAGGCACAGCTGCTGGGCAAGCACTTTTGGAGAAACCCTAGAAATCGTTCAGTATGATGGCTTGTTTGAGTGGCAGCAAATTTTACTATTTAATTGGAGGTAAATGCTCATCTTGATGGCTCACTCTCCCATGTTTTTCCTTCCTTCCCAGGCCTTTCCCTACAGAAGAAAGTGTAAATGATGAAGACATCTACAAAGGCCTTCCTGACTTAATAGAGTATGTTGAATATTTTCAGTAAAATTAAGCCACTGCCCGCCCAAATTTGTGCTTAGCGTAGATGTGAACTGTAATAAGCTCTCTGCAGGGTAAAAGTGATGTGATGATTAAGGCATAATAAATATTTTCTTTAAAATGATGATAGGAAGTTTCACAGGAAATATGCTCCAACTGGCTGTTAGTTCTTTTCCTGTGTTCCTGTGAAGAGAAACCTAACTGTAGAGAAGTAAAAACTGGACATTTCTCAAAGGCATAATAGAGAGGTAGATAAAACTGGAATTATGCAATTAGGGAATAATAAAAAGGAAATAAACTTTACTACTGGAGTTGTAGGGCCAAGAGTGTGTGCTTTGTTGCCAGCCCAAGGAAGGACGGATGCAGGCTGGAGCTATTCAGGGATGTATCGGTAGATGGTGCTTATGCCGAGCAGAGGAGCAGAGGATTCTGTGGGCTTTATTATTTAATAGTCAAGAAAGGCAGAAGGTCTTGCAGCTGATTATCTTCTGCTGATTGAGTGACTTGTGCAGATTAAGAATAAATATAAAGCATGATCCTCTCTCCTCAAAGACCTTATGGCACAGCTCAGGCATGTTTGCAAAGAATTCTAAGAGATGGATTATGCTCCAGGGGCAATTCTTGGAATCTGTGGGAATCCATTCTTTCATCTGTCCAACACTGAACGTGCCTTTCCACTGGCTGTTTTATCTGCTCGTATTGCTGGCCCCTCACCATTTGTCTTTCTCAGGCATCCCTTTACCTCCTCTGGTGACCAGTCAAAAATAGCCACCACACCCTTTCCTTACTCTGTGGTTTTAGAGTGTTTATTTCTGGCTACGGCAATGTGGCTCGCTTCGCTTGCTGTCTGTGTCTGCCCTCCAAGGCAGCGACAGCAGGAACTCTGGGCATGTCTGTATTCTTAGAACTTTAAACTGTGCTGGGCTGGAGGGATGGCTCAGTGGTTAAAGCACCTATACAAGCAAAAACGATCTGAGTTTGGATTCCCAGAACCCTTTTTGAAACATTGGGTAGGCACGACAGCTTGCCTGTAATTCTAGCCCCAGGAAGCAGAGGCAGAGGGCTTCCTCTAGAGCAAGCTGGCTAATGAGACTCGACCTATGGGTGAGCTCTGAATTTGATTGAGAGGACCTGTCTCAGTGAATAAGCTAGAAGAGCCATCAAGGAAGATTCCAGATACCAACTTCAGGCCTATACACTTATACTCAGCTGCACACATATGCACACATACCTACACCTCTACACATACAAACATGCACAGGCACACGCAACTATACCATATACACATATATACATGAAAAATGAGAGAAAAAGAGATGAAGCTGTGTTTGGTGTATTCACATAAATGAGCCGAAGGAACGCTAAACACCTACTGTGTGCCAGGCATTATGCGTTAGGGTTGAGCTATCTAATCATTCAGTAGTAAGGGCGTGTTGTCTGCTCATTTGTGCACTAGCATATTCTGTGCATTATCTCGTGTAATGGCTGTGTAAGTTCCCACTGTTATAATTTAGTGGAAAACCAAATTTGTACATCAAACTAACTTTTGTGAGATGACCTCGCTCATGGTAGTCCTCGAACCCAGATGTTTTAGACCCTGGAGCTAGAGGTTCCTCATTACTGTCCTGGAAGAGATGTGTGGTGACGACTTGGTGCTCTGGGAGCTCTCAGTAGAAGAGCAGGTGAGAAGAGTCCTACTGGTGGCTATAACAACGGGCAGAAGGTAGCTTTTTCTGGACTACGTGGCATTTGGAGTGACCTTGAAGTCATATATTTTAAACGCCCTTTGAAGATAGCTTCTTACTGCTTCTAAACTTCCAAGAACTCACTGCCATTAAGTAAAGTAGATGATGATTATCTCATTAATTGGCAACAATGTTTTATAAAGTGACTGTAAGGTTACTGGTCTTGTAATAGGATCTCAGGAAGAACGTATTATGTCCAGTGCTGTGATGATGTTCTTTTTCAAAGCCCCACATGGGCTGAATACTACTGATGGCAACTAATACCTATCATCTGCCACCTGTCCTGCTTAGTAATATTGTTAGGTAAGATATAGTTTGGAGGGGATGTTAGGTGTCAGGTAGGAGGAGACTTTAAGTTCAAACTGTCAGGGGATGGATTCCACAGTCCGTTTTGCTTCTGGCCAGACTTCTCCCACCAGGACCAGACCCTTCCTCAGCTGATTATCTCAGTTAGTCCCATCCTGATCTCAGCAGACTTCTCTGCCCTTTGATGGGTTACACAAAATGCCCAGACACTGGACAGCCAGGGACTGCATAAAGAGACCCCCATCTCACCCACTCCTAAGACATAATGAGACTAAGTGCTCCAACTAACCCAATTGCCCCACTGTTTTCCAGCCAAACTCCATCAAATACCCTGCAGTGGAAATCACAGAGCTCCCAACATAGAGTTCAAGCCAAAGTGAAAGGCATCTTTCATTCTTTCTCCTCTCTCCCTAATTCCAAATGTCACAGTCCTGAGTTTGTCCCCTTCCTCATCAACCTTTAGCCTAGTTGCAGCTCTCAGCCTCACAGCATTGGGCCTCTTGGCTTCTGCCCCCCCCCCCCCGCCTGCTTTCTTCTCCCCACCTTCCCTCCTCTGCAAAGCCCCTGCTGCTTTCTAGATATCCCAGTTAAGGTTGGGTTCACTGAGTATGAGTATGAGTATGTCCCTTTATAGTTTTGTTTCAGCTCTTCCCTCCAGTGGTCCAGCACACTGCTGTGAGGGATTGCCGAGCTCAGCATCCCAGGCTGTCTGGACTCCCACCTTCATGGTATTGCCCTTTTCAGGAGCATAGTCTCTCTCTTCACTTGACGTGGGTGTGTGCCAGCCTTGTTGGTATTGAAGTTCCACTAGGGTAGGTCTTGTGACTGCAGCTGTGCCCTCCTAGAAAACAGCATTTTTACAGCAGGTATCTATTGAATAAGCTGACATACTCATAATCTAGCTCAGCCATAGGACCTCTTGGAAGCCTTCCTCGATTTTTCTCTTCCCTGCTTCTTTAGTTTGTGTTAATTTCTCTTGTTACATATATAGAACTATATCTTTATAGGATGTTCTCCTTAAAAGTCAGTTTATGTGTGCTTGTGTATTGTGTATGATATATGTGCATGATTTGTATATGCATTCATGTGTGAGTGGGGTGCATGGGTGCCCATGTGTGTGTTTTGAGGTCAGGTGGCAACCTTGCCTCCTACATTATTTGAGATTACATACATAGGCTGGCTAGCTGGCCCACACACTTCCAGGGATTCTCTTCTATCTTACTGTAGAACCCTGGGATTACAGATGTGCTAACATGCTAAGCTTTATGAAGGTTCCGGGAGTTCAAACTCAGGTCGTCACACTTACATGATAAACACTTTACACACTGGTCCAGATCCTCAATGGGAGAGCTTTTGATCTAGATGTTCCGAGTCTTTGGAGCGTGGAATTCAGTCAGTTCTTCAAAAATATCTGCTGGATGGATGAGCAGATGGGTAGGTGGGTGGACAAGTATTTCTGAAGTGATTTTTTTCTCAGAGCATAGTTCTCTCAGGCTTCAGTTCCCTCCTTTAATATACCTTCCTTTTCTCTGGGTTTTGACAGTTCACTTCTGTCAAATGCCTCCAAACAATCTTTCATGACAAACATAAACAGCCTGTGATTGTACCAGCTTTGAAAAACGTTCCAAGTTGCAGAGTGACACAGTTATAGTGTTCTTACTTTTGTTCATGTCAATTTATAACATTCAGCCTGTACAGGCTGAAGAGGGGTGTTCAGGGCTGGTCATATTAAAGGGTTGAGTTTCATTCTCAGAGAGATTAATGTTTCATTCCAACATCTCTATATTGGTCAAGGCCATGCTTTAGGGTTATGTTAGTAGAAGGCATTTATAGAAGTTTTAAACTAGGAAGGAAAACTGGAGAGGGTAGTAGTTATAAAATGGAGGGCATGCCATACTTGACCATGTTCATAGTTTCACGGTAGGGGCTTGGGAACAGTGCCCTGGTCAGCCACTGGTAAAGTCATGAGGGCTGGAAAGTATAAATATTTCTAAGAAACTGATATGTGGTATTTAATGGCTTTAAAGTAGATTTTAAATATTTTAAAGATCTTTGCCTATCTCCCCTTTAAAAATAAAATACAAATAGTTAACACAGATAAAGGCAGTTTGCTTGTAGAAAGATGTCTATATATCTTCTAAGTGAGCTTCTAGAAGCATGGTTTGCAAAGAAATGGATTAGGTAATAATAACGTTACAGCAACTGTTGCTGTTATCAAACAGATTTTCACTATGTCACCTATTCCTTAACTCTCCTGTCCTTCCCACACTGTGCCCTTTAATAATATAATGAAGCCGAGGCCATGGAACACTGGGATGCAGAGGCAGTGTGACGAGACTGTTAAATAGTGTAAAACAAGCATGTTTTTAGGTCATGACTCTGCTGTAGACTGGATGGGTTGCCTTTGACAAGTCTGGTGACTTCCAGGTCTCTCAGATTCATCATTTTTCATAGATCAAATACTAAGCCATACCCCTGTGACAACCAGTGCCCAGAGAATTAGAGCCACGGCTAGCTGCAAGATGATCATTAATATGGTTCTATGAAAGTAAATAGCCAGTTAGGTATTAATTAGCACTGTCCCCACTGCTGGATTCTTCTGTCTGTCCTTGAGATAATTGGGAGGGACAGAGTTATAATGAGAACGTCTTGATTCTTTCCACTAATTCCATTTTCCCTCTTCTCTGAATGTTCTGCTAAAATCAGTGGGAAAATTTCAGTCTATTTTGGACTAAAACCTATAGGGCATGTCTCAGTGTTACATCCACTGTACTAGAACACAGCCTTTATACCTGCATTCCTTGTTTCAGCGAAACCCGTGTGGAGGATGAAGAAGACCTCTATGACTGTGTGTATGGCGAGGACGACGGCGGAGAAGTCTATGAGGACTTGATGAAGGCGGAGGAAGCTCAGCAACCTGTAGGGCTTTCACTTGTTTTTAAAGGAACTCTGAATAGTTTTTTTTTTTTTTTTTAAGGAAGGCTATTAGAAGATTAATTAATGTACTTTTAACTTTTGTTGAAATACTTAACCAAAACTCCTTGTTTGCTTATACCTTATGTAACTAGAACTTATTTGGAAATGGAAGCTGCTGGTTTTGTTTGTTTGTTTGTTAAGTTCAAAATGACTGTGGGACTTTTCTTAGTGAGGAAATTGAGTCTTAGAGGCTAGTGCCACGTCAATTGGCTGAACAGCGGCAGAGTGGCAATAAGATACAATTTCAGCGAACATGAGATTGTAACTGTGAAAGTACATCTTTTCCAAAACAGATACATTCTTTTCCTTTTAAATTTAACATAAGTTACGTCAGTAGCTGTTCCTTTTTGCTCATTAGCTCTTGTCAGAAGTGACTCTCCCCTATTGTTTCCTTTTCTTTTTTTCATTCTTCTCTAATACATTACATCCCAACTGCAGTTTCCCTCTGCTCTTCCCACCCCCTTCCCCAGCTTTTCCCTCTCCCCTAGATCCATTCTTCCTCTGTTTCCCTTCAGAGAAGAACAGTCCACCCAAGGATATCAAGCGAACGCCGCATAACAAGTTACAATTAGACTAGGCACAAACCCTTATATCAAGGCTGGGCAAGGCAATAAGTTGTTGTTGTTGTTTTTAAATGTCTTCAGATACTAGCATAATCAGTGTGTCCTCTCAAAGCTTCCGCCCGTGCATATATCTAGAATATCCAGAAAGAACTGCTTTGAACCGTCTTCTTATCCATAATTTGAAAATTTAAATCGTCAGCCACTTAGACATTTATTAGCATATTCTTTTATCCTAAAGACTTCTTCATCGGCTGGGTGGTGACTTAGCTTCTTCAGGGGTTTCATGAGTTGGCTCTGCTCTCTGTGCTCTGGCTTTTAATCAAGGGCCGAGGGAGGTTGTTGGGTTCCACACTGGGGAGCAGGGGCACAGAAGTAGGTTGGAAATATAATCACTGTGTGTTTAACTTGATGCATGAGAGGTGGGCTCCCCTGGCAGCATTTTCCAGAGGGTTTCAGGTGCATCTCTTCTGCAACTAGTGCTTCCAGGCACTCTGATCTTCAGGGTCTCCTCCACCCTCAGGACAGTCCTCCCCCACTACACAGCTCTGGGTGGTTGCCATGGGCTACAATTAACAACAATAATAATTTAGACTCCCTGGCAAGGTGAAATGTGCTTTACATGGCTTCTGTCACTTGGCACTTTTTGGGTTTAGTGCTGTCCTTCTGTTTTACAGAAGCGAAAACCAAGTCACAGAGAAACCCAGTAACTTGTTTATAGTTATAAAGATAACAAAATCAGTGTCTGAACTGAATTCTGTTTTGTCTGTAAGTCTCTGACCTTGATGTTATACTGAACTTTAACACTAAATGAAAGAACCATATATTATGATAATGTGTAAAAACAATGTTTGAAGGATTTTACTTATCGTGTGTGTGTGTGTGTGTGTGTGTGTGTGTGTGTGTGTGTGTGTGTATGTATGTATGTGTGTGTGTGTGTTGCTGATGACTGATACCTTGGCCTGATATATGATAGGCACCTGCCCTACTAATGAGCTGTATCCCCAGCTCTCACATTCCTTTTAAGTATTTAAAAAATACTTTTAATATGTTATAGTCATTTCTGTAGTACATGTGTAATCTGCTGTCTATGAAGGAAATGCTTAGACTGTGTTACCAGATTCATTAACATTTGAATAAAGGAGGTGCCTTTATTTAAGTAGAATATCTATTTCAGAAGCTTATTTTAGTCACTTAAAACCTTTTCACTTATAGTGTTGAAAAAATAGCTCCAACAAAATATATCACAAATGCAGCTAAGTATGTCTTTTTTAGGATGGAAAGTGATTTTGATCTTTTCCTAGATAAGCTGATATGAGAGAGAATTCAACTAAATAACCTTAATTTTATCTTTCTATATGCAGAAATCACAAGAAAATGATATACGAAGTTGTTGCCTAGCAGAAATTAAGCAGACAGAAGAAAAATATACAGAAACTCTGGAGTCAATAGAAAAAGTAAGTCATCAGGTATCTAAGCCCCGAGGTTGCTTTGCATAGTCTATGTGCTAGACCAACTCCTTTTGTAGTGTGAATATGTGAATGTATATTCTAAGATTTACACCAGATGCCAGGCTCAGGAAAGCAAATACCACATGTGCTCACTTGTAGGTATAATCTAAAAACACTGCAGTCATTCAGGTGGCAAAAAAGTAGAATTTGACATTAGTACAACCTTGGGTGGTAGGGATAGGAATGATAGTTCAATGATATATGCTTATATTAGAAAGGAGGAAGATTTAAAAATCTATACCCAGACTAGACTAATGTACAGACAGATTACACACACAAAAAGCAATTGCCTGGAACTTTAGGGAAGACTAGTGTGTGTGTGTGTGTGTGTGTGTGTGTGTGTGTGTGTGTGTGTGTGTGTATGTGGGGTAGGGAGGGTGGGTTAGCTGAGAGGAAAAAATGGCACATGACCACTAATGTCTGTGGGGTGTTTTATGTGATAAACAGTTTTAAGTTTGATGGTGATAGCTGCATAGCTCTGAACTTCTAAGAACCATTGGATTGCAAACTAAATAGCTGTGTTGTGAGAAACATGAATTACGTCTCGATAAAACCCTCCCAAAGAAAAATAAAGATATCAGAGCAGATTTATACATTCTATAACCATTTATTTCTATCTTGACATCTAAATGGCACTGTTTCAGGAGCTGAGGACACAGTGGCAGAGGCAGGAAGATGGTGGGTTCTTTTGGTAGTTTCTACATCATGAGAAAGTTTAGGCTGGAGGCAAGTAAGTGTGCCAGGTGGGTGGGGTTACCTGAAGAAAAACCAGGAAGAGAGGATGGATAGGCATGGGTTAGAGATACCACACTGAGTCTGATGACGGAAGACCTCTGTGTAAAAATGTGGTTCTTAGTTCATCAACTGAGAAGGTTGTGGGCCCAAGCCATGGGCATGTTCTAGTGAAGAGAGTTCTGGGGAAAAGGCTCTCTGATGGTAGAGTGCCCTAGGGAAATCTGATGGGAAAGTACTCAACTTACGCATCATGGAACAGCAGTGGTCCAGTGTGGTAGATGGAATGGGTGGAGGAGACTGAGACATGGTGGAGTCCAGAGAACTGGTGGGCAACCCAGTTATATAGGGACAAACACTAGAGGCTTTGAGCAGACTTGATGTAAAAGCGTTTAAGCTTTTAACGTGGCACTCTGGCTCTTGTGAAGTAAGAATGGGAAGGAGGATAAAAATAGAAGGATATTAAAATAACCAGAGTAACAAGAAATCATAGCACTGAGGGAGATGATAGGGGAAGTCAGACTTTGGAAATAATTTGTCTAACTAGAGCCTACAGAATTTGACGGTGTAGGCAAAGGATTGTGGAAGAAGGAAGAGTCACAGATAGCTGCTAGAATTTGGGCTGTGTGAATGCATGAATGGTGATGCCAGCTAACAAGATGGAGGGCAGGGAATCATGAATCTGTTGGATATGTGAACCTCCTGTTCTCCCTTAGACTTCCACTGGGATATATTGAGGCAGATATTCAATATGTAAGTCTGGCTTTGATAGGAAAATCTGATTTGTATACGGATAGGGCCTTTAGGCTGTAGTACTAAGCAAGGTCACTTCAGGAAAGACATGTCCTTAGGGAATAGGTTTGAGGCCACCCCTAGTGAGTCACACCTTTAGAGGTTAGCAAAATGAGAACCAGGTGAGAGCTTTTTTTTTTTTTTTTTTTTTTTTTTTTTTTTTTTTTTTTTTTAGCTACAGGAAAAGAGAAAGTGTGGAAGAGTTGCTTAGGAGAGTGAAAGAGTCAGTTTGTTGGTTAGGAGAAGTGTGAGCATGTGGCATTACTGAGCCCCTTGACCTTTGTGGTCTTATTTAAAACTAAACTATCAGTATAGTATATGGATCTATAAAATATATGGCGAGATAGAGCCAAAGGTTTTGTGTATCTAGAAAAATTGAGTGGGAGAGAGAGAGAGAGAGAGAGAGAGAGAGAGAGAGAGAGAGAGAGAGAGAGAGAGAGAGAGAGGCATTCTGATGGTGGTTCTTGGGCTGGGTAGAGAGGGGAGCAAGGCCATGAAGGATGTGAAATGCAGTAAACTGGACACAGTAGGGCTAGAGAATTCCCTGAAAAAAAAAATGAGCTTCACAGGCTGGATATAGGGCTCAGAGAGATGGCTGTGTGAAGTTAATGTGTGAAGCATGCACAGATGTTGATAATGACAGTGTCTTGAGGTGTGACCATGAGATTTGTGAGTTGAGTTCACAGTTGTTGGAAATAAAGGAGCTGACAGGCCAAGTTCCTAGAAGGGCCATCTATACAGATACTGAGATTGCATACAATGAAAGAGAAGTACGAGCTGGATGCCACATCTCAGTGATGAATGGAAGTGGTGTACAAACTACACCAGCAGATTATTCCTCTCAGGAATCTGTATTAGAGATTTGGAGGGATGTTCTACATACATCCTCAAATATATCTCCAGAGTATTGCTGTTGTTTTCCTGCTTGGCCAACAGCTTCTAACTTTTAGAAGCATCTTGTTTTACAATTTAAATGTTTCAGCTTATACTTATGCCTTGGTTTGCATGCATATATGTATATGGTATGCATGGATATGTGCTTGTGTATTCACATGTGTGTGCACATGTGTAGACAAGTGAGTGGATTCTTGAAGTTGACATCAGATGTCTTCCTCTATTGGGGCAGGGTCTCTTGCTGAAGTCTAAGATCACCGACTGCAGGAAGTCCCCAAGAGTCCTTGACTTTGCCTTCCACCTTCTGGGACTGTAGGTGGCTGTCACATCTGCCCAGCTTGTTCATGGGTTCTGGGGATCTGAACTCAGATACTCATGCTTGTGTGGCAAACACTAACCATCTCTCCAGTCCCTATTAAGTCCTTATAGCTGTTCAGTGTAGAATTTTAAATATAGAGAAAATAATTTCTACTATTTGTGTTTATAATGCTAATAAATAATTGACTTTTAACCAATTTTGCTGGTTAATAAAAAAATCATTGTATAGATTAGGCAAAGTTATGTTTAATTAAAGTTACTTTTCTCTTCTCTCTTGGTAGTATTTCATGGCACCATTGAAAAGATTTCTGACAACAGCAGAATTTGACTCGGTATTCATCAATATCCCTGTAAGTAAAGATGTGACAGGTAGAGATGTGCATTTCTAGAAAGTCTTTACTTATTGGTGGATTCCAGATCCACACACTGCCTTCTGTTTTCTATGAGTTTTGCTTCCCAAGTTTTCATATCCTTTTCTTTTTGAAAAACTGACATCATATCTTTAACCCAAGGTCAATTAAGAATGCATGCTGTATACAAATGGATAAGTAAGGTTCATGTATTATCCATACCTCATTGTTATGAAACGTACTCCCAATTAAGCAATCATGATGTTGCTGTCTGCTTGTCTGACTATTCCCTGATGTAGCCCCTGGGATGTCATTTGCCTCCCTCCATTGACAGTTAGATCAACTGTTTTCTGATTGTGCCAACCTCAACTTACATTTTCAATTCGCAATATCCTTTCTTCTTTTTCTTCTTCTTCCTCTCCTCCTCCTCCCTTTCTTCTTCTTGTTTTTTTGAGACGGTATTTCTCTGTGTAGCCCTGACTGTCCTGGAACTTGCTTTGTAGACCAGAGTGCCCTTGTAATCAAGAGATCCACCTGCCTCTGCCTCCCAAGTGTTGGGATTAAAGGTGTGCACCACCACTACCCAGTTCTTCTTCTTTATTATTGACTTATAACTGGAAGAAAATGTTCACAATATCAAATGGAGATGTAACATTAAAAACCGAAACCTGTACATTTTAGGATGTAGGAACCCTGAACCCCTATGGTAATTCTCATTCACCTTATTTGATAGTCCCTACTCTTATGGTTTTTGTTCAGCAACATACTGGAGATGACATAGTCATCTTAAATGTTTAGTGTACAAAGAATGGGCTTGTTGTCATGTTTCTTTGTGCTCCAAGGCGCATAGGAAGAGATAATGGGGAATTGGTACCTTGATTCAAATTCCTCATTCTCTCTCTGTGGCATGCAGTCCCTGCCTGCTGAAAATGACTTGCTTATCAGAATGAAAATGAAATTCTGACTTTTGAGTTGCTCCAGCAGACTGTCTAGCACAATTTATTTGCTTCATACTTGTGTCATTAGTTATCTGGTTTCAAGCAATTTAGTCTGATTGTTGTTAGCTTAACACTAGGACACCACTAATTGACCAAACCGATTTGCGACTCTGTGTCCCAAGGACACAAATCATTACTTTAGTCTCTCAATAAAACAGTAAGTACTTGATGAGTTTTATTTAAAAATTTGCAGTGATTATAAGATTGAAAAGCCACGTATATGTTTTATGCAAAGGAGAAATTGCCCTATAATAGCAAGTAGGATAGTTTCTGTTTTCATCGGGCACTGATATTTCTAGTCCTATCTGGAATTGCTATTATCCATGCCCATATCTTTCTCCCTCTTCTCCTGCTTCCCCCTCTCCTCTCCCTTCCCTCCAGCCCCTGTACCCCTCTCCTCTCTGAGCCACAAGTCTGGCCACAGTGGTAGCTCTGGAAGTTCTTTTTGCTTCTGATTCCTTCTTTTCTTTCACAATGTTTTCTTTTCTAAGGACCTTGTGAAAGTTCATCGGAGCTTAATGCAAGAGATTCATGATTCCATTGTAAATAAAGATGACCAGAACTTGTATCAAGTTTTTATTAACTACAAGGAAAGGTAACTTTTACATTTAAACACATATGGGTGTTGATTCAGAATTAGAATGAATGAGTATTACAAATGGAAAATATACATTTCTTTTGTTTATTAAAATACTTCCAGGCAGAAATTAGAACATAGCATACTTCATCTTAGGGAAGCAGTTTGAGTTTTAGATGATGATGATGATGATGATGATGATGATGGTGATGATGATGATGGGCTGGACAGGTGTTCAGCAGTTCAGAGTACTGGCTGCTCTTGTGAAGTTCAGTTTCCAGCACTCACCTGTCAGCCTACAATGGTCTTTAACTCCAGTTAAAGGGGACCTAATGTCCTCTTTGGCTTCTAGGCACCAAATATGTACGTGGTACACATATATACATGCAGACACTTACACACATCAACTAAAAGTTGTAAAAGCATGCCTAGTGCAGTGCTTAGACTTTCACATGGCAGAGCAATAGGCTGCAGGCCTTGCTCAGGGCTCATCGCTCCTGAGTGATGTAGTCTTCACTGACTCTCACTGATGCTCACAGTCTCCCTTTCCTCTCTGTGGTGATGGGAGAGGAAGAGCTGGTACTCTAATATTTTACAATTTATGATTTCAGAACATTAGATTTATAGTAAAGGCAGCAATTTCTTGGTCTGGGGAGACAGCTTGGTAAAATGTTTACCATTAGAATGTGATAAGTCCTCAGAATCCTTGTAAAAATTTATATTCCCAACACTGAGCATGGAGGTGGGGGAAGCAGACACAGGCAGATGCTTGAAGTTCACTGGCCAGCCAGCTTAGCTCCAGACCAATATGAGACACACACACAAATGCACACATAGGTACACATATACACACACAGACACATATAGACATACACAAACACACACATATAGTCACACAGATAGACAGGCATACACACAAAGACACACAAATGCACATATACATGCACACATACAAATACATACATACATACACACAAACACACAGCCACATATAGACACACACATATAGTAACAAACACACAGACACACATACACACAAATGCACATATACATGCACACATATAAATACATACACACAAACACACATACATATACATACAAACACACAGATACATACCTTTACACACAAACACATATACACAGATACACATAAAAATATATACAAGTACAGAGAGAGAGAGAGAGAGAGAGAGAGAGAGAGAGAGAGAGAGTGTGTGTGACAGGGACAGAGATAGAGAGAGACAGACAGAAAGACAGCGACAGAGATATCAATCTATTTTTTCCTAACATGGAATATCTTTTTTTTTTTTTTTGCCTAAGATATACGGCTGTCTCATTTTAAATCAAGCAACATAATTCCTAAGTACTAAGAAGTGGCTAATGAATTGCTTTGTGTCAACTTTTAGATAAATATTAACAGTTTATTAGTACTTTTAGCCAGAGGAGAGATAAGAACAGCAAAGCTAATAGGCTCTTTGCAAAGTGTCTGTATTGTAGAGCTGTCCTTGGTGAGTGGGCTCAGACCCATGCAGTGTGAGTTATCTTCCACCCGTGGTGTTCAGGCCTCTCTTCCCGCTTCTGAGATGATGTATGTTCCTTAATTAAATGCAGCAAAAAGTAAAAGGTTTATTAATGAGTGGAGTCCTGGTAATTGTAATAAAATTGTAGTAGAAAATATAACTGTCTTGAGGATGAATAAACAGTAAAAAGTTTATCTCCAATAAAAGCTTAAAGAATTTTTTAATTTAAAAATTTTTGATATATATATCCAAATAACATTAACAGTCATTAAGCCCTATTGTAAAATCTATCTTCCATAAAACATACATGGACTCAATGTTATTCTAATTTGGAACCAGAATTGTCTCTTTGCTGCTGTCAATATGAGTGGCCCTCACACTGCATGTAGTGTGTGTTAGAAAGAGTCTTGGGCCTGGAGAGAATGCTCAAGGGTGGAGATTACTCAATGCTTTTGCAGAGGACTTAGGTTCAGTTCCCAGCACCCAACATCCCAGCTGCCAGTCATTTCAGTTCCTGGGACCCCAGCATCCTTATGGCCTTGGACCTCCATAGTGTGGTACACATACAAGCAGACATGCACAGGTGTGTAGTAGTAGCCCTGACGATAGCTTTAAAGACTGAACATTCTCTCTTTCTGCCTCTGCTTGTTTCTTTCAGCCTCACAGGTTTCTCCTCTTCCCTTTCAGATTGGTTATTTATGGACAGTACTGCAGTGGAGTGGAGTCGGCCATCTCTAACTTAGACCACATCGCTAAGACCAAAGAAGATGTCAAATTGAAATTGGAGGTGCCTGTTTATTTTTATTATTTTTTATTGCTTAAAGATGAAGTTAAGCAGTGTATCCCTCTACTTGATGAATGCAATAGTGCATCTCCTCATGGGTGTGAACTATAACTTCACTCTAGTTTTATAAAATATTTCTAAGGATAGCTGTGGTAGTAAAAGCTGTGTTGATAATCGTAGCAGGAGCAGAGCCTAACTTTGTGGCTGTGGGTTTTATATACATTATCTCCTTAGGTCCTCTTTACTGTTATGTGTGTCCTAGTAACTCTCTCATTCCATGCTTGAAAAGACTGAATGCAGGGAGATTATGAGTGAGGTACCAAGATAGTGAGAAGTACAGGATGGATGGATCTCCTCTCTCTCTCTCTCTCTCTCTCTCTCTCTCTCTCTCTCTCTCTCTCTCTCTCTCTGTGTGTGTGTGTGTGTGTGTGTGTATGTATGTATTTCAAATGTTTTTGAACAGCCTAAGACATTTTCACATGTATAAAATGCATAGTTATTGCCCATAAGAAAGAAGAGTGGACAGACAGATAAAAACATAAAAAGTCAAAGTGCTATTTGACCATGACCATGAGAAAGCCCGTGAGCAAGTTGGAGCCATCCCTTTGATGGACTAGATGGATAAGACTGGAGGCTTATGCTAAGTCATAGTTTTGGAGCTGAGAATGGTGATAAACATCTACAGTCCCAGCATTTAAGGGACTGAGGCAGGAGGATTGCAAGTTTGAGGTCAGCCTGGGCCACACAGACATAGACATAGACACAGACACAGACACAGACACACACACACACACACACACACACACACACATATATCTACAGACAGGTGTGTGTGCGTGTGTGTGTGTGTGTGTGTGTTATGAATTAGCATCTTTAGGGATACTTTTGTGTTGTTTCCTCTTCAATATCTCCTTTCTCTTTTCCTTTGTTTAGTTCATCCATGAAGTCAGGTGATGGAAAAGAGGGGAAAGCCTTTCAAATCCTAGTCCTTTCTTGATTTTAGCACAGCGGGCATGATTTCACTGCTTCCAGCTTCCACCGATGAATATTACTGCTTAGGAGGTGTGCCCAATATAGCAGGGCACAGAGTCTTTTATAGTGTCCCTTGACGACGGTGACCTTCTATCTCGAGACAGTTTAGTCACCACTAAATGACATCTTTAAAGTATCATTAGCACCAAGGGTTAATGCTCCTCTTAGAGAATGGATACTCGTAAGTCTAGAGGTCTTAGTTACCTTGACTCAAATTAGATATGGTAATAAAATAAAACTTTACAGCTCATGTTATTAGTCCGGAGTGGAACAATAGTTAAAGCACTTTTTTTTAAAGGGAGATAGAAAACTGTGGTTCTAGATGGGAGTCAGCACATCATCTATCAGGCCTCTATGGTTCTCAGCCTTGTTGAGGGACTGCTCTTCTATCAGAATCAATGTCAAAGCTCTGCACAGGACAAGCACACCAGGACTGTACGTCCTGTACAGTTTCTTCCAGTCTCAGGAGAGGAGAGGCCTCAGGCTGAGTTGAAAAGGCTGCCAGTGAGAAACTGCAATTCAGCGTGCAGCCTCTCACTCAGCTCAGATGTCTTCTTCTGAACAGGGCCTGACATGGGAGAATTTAATGAGAAGGTGTAACATGGGCACCCCATGGGGCATTATGAAAGCTGTCTTACTCTCAATGCCTGTCATTTCAATCTTCTTTCCTCGATGGTTATTTTTTTTTTCTGGTTGTTATTATTTTTTATTATGTGTGAGTATGTGTGTCTTTTCTGCATTGGAGTCAAGATAACATAGGGTATGGGGTAAGAGAGTCTACCTTTTCTTCTGAGTCTAAGCTTAAACTCAATGATAGTCCTTTTGATTAAGATTTAGTTTAGGGCAAGTGGTGATGGATTTCTTCAGAAGAATTGTTTGTGTCCCTTAATTACTTTCAATGATGAGAACTTACATCCCAGTCTCCATCTGTAGTGTAGCTGATGCCAATAATGTTCCTCCCACCGAACGTGAAGCTTAAACAAACATATCCCTCCCAATAATTTTAAATAAATTTCTGTGCTTTTATATGTACAAATTTCTATTCCTTGCACTAAGTTGGGATGGCCTAGAGTTAAAAAAAATAACTCTTCCATCCCAAAGAGCTTAAAATGCAATGGAGAGAGAAGACCCAGTCATTATAGTAATGATTTGACCTCCTAGTTGAGACTCATGATCTGGAATGTTCAATAATCTGTGGAATGCAAGAAATCAGTTGAACTCATGGGCTGGGGAGATAGTACAGTCAGTGAAGAGCTGTCCGTGTAAGTGTGAGGACCTGAGTTCAACCTCTAGAACCCACATAAAAAAGCTGGATGTGATGGTGCATGATTATGCTCTCACCTCTGGGAGGTGGAAATGGGAAGACCCCATCTTGAGACTTGCTGGCCAGCTGGTAGAGCCTGTCTGCTGAGTGACAGGCCAATGAGAGACCCAAGAAGCAGTGTGAATGGCTCCAGAGAAGTAACTCCTGAGGTTTTCTACTGGTCTCCACATGTGTGTATACAAGCTGTCACACACATGTTCATCCATGTACATACAGGGAATCTGTTGAAACATTTATTTTCCTAATGAACTGTGGTAGTTAAGACACAGATAACCAATCAGCATGTTTTTCTAGTTCATTTTGCCCTAGATCTGTAATCAAACAACACTCATGAAGTCATCATGGTTATTAGAATCACTGATGTTAATGCCATAGCTCCCAGGAATGCCTTTGAATATGCTGGAAAAACTAAGATCGAGTAAAGGAATAAATTCATGACCCACGTGTTATCTTAAGTAAATCCATACACTGAAGAAGTCCTTGGTTGGGCACTTGCAATTGCATGAGAATGTTGAACTCTCTAGCAATTATTTGACATTTTGACATCTTTTGGAATAGCAATGTATATATGTTTTAGTCAAGGTTCTCTAGAGAAACAGAATTGATAGAACGAATCTATACCATACTCCTGGTACCAAAATTTTTATTAGTCAGGTTCTCTAGACCCTATCTAGAAAGAGGATTTATTAGAATAGATTACAGATGGTGGTCCAGCTAGTCCATCAATGGCTACTAGTGGGAAGTCCAAGAACCCAGTAGTTGTTCAATCCACGAGGTTGGATGTCTCAGCTGTTCTTCAGTATGTGCTTAAATCCCAAAGAAGTAGGTTCTAATGCCAGTGAAGAAATCAACTAGTCAGTAAGAGAGGGCAAGCAGGCAAAGAGCAAAAGCTTCCTTCTTCCATGTCCTTTATATAGGCTTCTGCCAGAAGGTGTGGTCTAGATAAAAAGTGGATATTCCTACCTCAAAAGATCTGGATTAAAGATGGAGCTTCCCACTTCAAATTATTTAATGAAAATAAAATCCCTCACAGGTATACCTAGCTGCTTGGGTTTTAGTTAATTCCAGATATACTCAAGTTAACAACTAAGAATAGCCATCATTTTACACACACACACACACACACACACACACACACACACACACACACATGTTAGTATATATTATACATTATGATGGATATATATGAGAAAGCGTCAAGGGAGGATAGTATTTGTCCAAGTCACATAGCCAGGGTTTCATATATTAATACTTAAAATTCAAAGGTCATAGCTACAATCAAGAGTGAAGAAGTCAATATTATTTTAAAGTAAACTTTTTTTTTGTTTTGTTTTGTGACAAAGTTTACTGTGTAGCCTCAGACTTACATCAATCCTCCCGTCTCAGGCCCTGAGTGCTACAATTATAGGCATGCACCACCATGCCCAGTTTAAAGTATTTTTAAAAGAGGATTAAATAAGTAAAATCTGAGGCTTTAAAAATATTAACTGTGGAAGCAGGTTTCTATTTTAACATATTCAGCCACATTTTCCATTTCATTTAGTTCAATAAATATTTATTAAGCAAACAGAGAGTTTTTTTAAAAAATAATTTTAGAGGCTTAAGGGACATGTCTTTAGTCCAAAAGGTTATATTGGGGCAGATACTCTTTACAGTGATTATTAAATGGCCACAAGGTGTACATGTACACAGACCAAAAGAGGGAGGGATGGAGGGAGGGAGGAAGAGATAAAATAAATGGTTTTGATTGAGATTCATCTTAAAGCCTAGCAGAATGCTTTTGAAAAGGGATGTTTTGGTTTTTGGTGGGCGGGGGTGGGGGAAACTGGAAAGTGTAATTGGATAGAATTCATGACACCAAGCATGAAGGTGGGTGAACCCACCACATTTAATGAGTGGGGGCTTGCTGCTATCTGCTTCATAAGCCTACAGGGAATGTGGGAGTCCACTCTAAAGGAAAACTCTGGAGGGCTAAGATTATGTGCTATAAAAATAATCTTCACTGATGAAATAGTTCATTTGATTCATATTACGATTTGAAATACTCTAAGACTTGCTTTAAAAAACTGAAGATACTTTGTTTGAACTGAAGTATTGCGAAGGAAAAGAGCAAAAGTATTTTAAAAGGATTCTGCTTGTAGACTTTTCATCTTGTAGTGTTTTATGATGTCCTTTGAGAAAACTAACACATTTGAAATCCATTGCATTAGGAATGTTCAAAAAGAGCAAATAACGGGAAATTTACTCTTCGAGATTTGCTGGTGGTTCCCATGCAGCGTGTGCTGAAGTACCACCTCCTCCTTCAGGTCTGTACTTTAACAACACTCTACCGTGCATTTGTTCATCCCACAGGACACCGTGGTGCACCAGCAGCATGCTGCACGTTCTCTGAATTATCAGTGTTAGTGTGAAATGACCAGGACGACAACTAAGCATTTTATTTTCCTTTTAGCAAAAAAAACGATCTGTATTTACTAAAAAGACACATTTTGGGTTCTTCAGACAGGATAGAGAAAGGAAAAAAAAAAGGGAGTGGAACAAATACAGATATGCTTTCAATGGCATCTTTCAGAATTAGCAATAACCATTGGCCAGTGAGTCAATGTACCTGAATTTGGTCAGATTAACCTCATCAGATTCTCCATCTTATCACAATAATTAATAGAGGATTGTGTTGTGGGCTGTATTGCTTTTTCACGGCACTAAATGTAATAAGGCTACACTTATTGTGAGGTGATTCTTACTAAAGCCCACAAAGTTTGTGGTTTCCACGGTTAGTCTTCTAATGAGGGTGGAGAGTCTTATAAATTTAATTTGATAGCTATACCAGAAGGCTCATTAGTTCTGCTCCAAAGAAATGTCTTATTGTATTAGTGTGCCAGCCTAGCTGATGCTCCTGGAATGTCATTGTAAAAAAAAAAATCTACTACCTGTACGTGAAATAGAATTTTCAGTCTTCTGTGCTTTGTACATCTTGTATATTACATTTCTTGAACTGTAGTCATGCAATTATTAGTCATTTCTATTTTGGTTCTACTGAGAAATCAGAAAAATTCAAGCCCTGATTATTTCTTAAAAAATGCATTAAAACATTTATGAGACCTAAACTCAAAGCAACTTAATCAAATTGAGTTTTATGAAAAAATAATAAGGACGACTCAGGCAATCAGCTTTCAAGATAGCATGGAGGTAAAAACATGTCCAAAATAAGATAATGATTTATTTTGTTGCTTTGATGGAGTGAAGCAGTGATTGAAGAATTCAGAGAATTTTGGATCAAGAGAAAGACTCTGCGTCCTCTTAAGATTTTTGTCCAGACTCGTAAACCAAGGAATACAATGATATGATTTTGAAACTCCTGACTTGACCCACTGGTTTTTTCTCCTGCTGTTTTGTATTTTAGATTTCAAGAGATTCCATGATGGTGTTTAAAAATAGGAAGCTTTATTCTGGGTACTACATGGAGATAAAAAGTTCAGAGATTTTTTTTTTTTCATTTCGAAGTATTTTGGAGCCAATGTCTGGTGTCTAGAAATTTGTTAAAAATGTGGTTATTGGTTTGTGGTTTTTCTCCTTTATATTGCACTTTCATGATTTCATAAGGAAATCAATTTCAGCTGTTGGCTGATTTGATGATCATGATTTATAAAATTTAAAATATTTTATATGGGGAGTTTTGGAACCATTCAGAGTAATTTTCTATTTTATTTAACAAAGTGAGAATAAAAACAGAATTTTGGGAGGTTTTTATACTTGGTAGTTCTCTCTTTCTGTAGGTCCTGTTTGTAACAGGAAACAGAAACAGCACTGAGGCCTTTAGAGAATTTTGAGTAGCTTTTTTTTTTGTGTGTGTGCCAAACAGTGTTAGGAATGTGTCGTGTAACAGGACCCATCCCAGTAAGTCAACCTCTGAAGTGTAGCAATGTGATGGGTGCACAGAAGGGACACAAAGGAGTCAACTACACCTCAGTTCGCTGGGGACCCCAGGAGAGGCTTCATCTTCAATCTTCCTAGAGGGATGGTTTGTGAATTGGACTTGGAAGGAC